>NC_135809.1:51507251-52107251 GCF_964213995.1 Mustelus asterias
AGGGGAGGAGAGGTGGTGGGGGGGAGGGGAGGAGTGGTGGTGGGGGGGAGGGGAGGAGTGGTGGTGGGGGGGAGGGGAGGAGTGGTGGTGGGGGGGAGGGGAGGAGTGGTGGTGGGGGGGAGGGGAGGAGAGGTGGTGGGAGGAGAGGTGGTAGGGGGGAGGGGAGGAGAGGGGAGGGGAGGAGAGGTGGTGGGGGGGAGGGGAGGAGTGGTGGTGGGGGGGAGGGGAGGAGTGGTGGTGGGGGGAGGGTAGGAGTGGTGGGGGGGGAGGGTAGGAGTGGTGGGGGGGGAGGGTATTCTGGGAAGCTGTTCTGGGTATATCAAGGGGAGGGGGGGGGGGGCGCTGCTGGAACTCACAAGACTGAGAGTTTTCAATTCTCCAACCAAAGGGCTTGGTTCCAGTATCATGTGAGCTTTAGTCTTTGCAGTGTTGCACCTGTTTAAAGGGTTTTGCCTATGGCAGGGGTTTTGTTTGATTGGTTCACTAGTGTCCTTTAGGAAAGGAAATCTGCCGTCCTTACCCGGTCTGGCCTACATGTGACTCCAGAGCCACAGCAATGTGGTTGACTCTCAAACTGCCTTTGGGCAACTAGGGATAAGCAATAAATGCTGGCCAGCCCGCAACGCCCATGTCCCACGAATGAATAAAAAAAACCATTTTAGATATATTTGTTAAATATTATACATTATCTTGGTTGTTTTTTTAGTTTGTAATTGATAAAAGTTATTGCTAATTTTCTTTCCATACATGTTAACTATATTCTTAAATAAACTCTGGTTGATAAAAGCTCTCTGGTGGGTCATTTGAATCGTACCTGAAGTGAAACATGTCATGCTTATCCTAGTCAAATTCAAGGTACAAGACTTATGATCCAGGGGGGCTCTTTAAAACACTTTGGATTTTCTGACCTGAACCATAACGAAAGCTAACTCTTTGTGTGTTTCACATTCCTGCTTTTTCTGCAGAATGGGACAAACAACAAAAATGCTGACGGAGCAAGTATGAGTGGATTCTTTCCTTCATTTTCTCCCTCTCCCTTCAACCATCTTGCAAGTTTTGAACCGTGTCTGCGTGTTTTAGAAAGAACTCAACCTAGCACTGCTGTTTCCAGAAGGACAGATAAATTGCCCATCTACAGCTTTAAACTGCCTCAAAGCCAAAAATAGGACCACCAAGTGAAAACAGCAGGACTACTGAGTTCAGGCCAAAGCCTGCCAAGTCACCAACCTAAAAGAGCCGTACGCTCCTTCAATTCTACTGGGCTCTAAATTACTTAATCTACCCTCTCCACTCTGTTATCTATTTGTGTGTGTGTGTGAAAGTCGGACTGCTTTTGAAAATTATTTTACTTCGACCAAGTTGAGTAAATAAAAACTATCCTTTTGTTAAAAACTCAAGAAAACTTGTCTGATTGTGTCTTTTATAGTCACAACACAAACAGTTAAACACCCATGGAATTAGCAAGTATGACCTTTCACGAAAATAAACTGTTATGGTCAAATGAGGAGAACAAAAAGGGAGCCATTTGACACCTCCTCACTTGATCATAACAGCTATTATATTGCTGTCAAGAAGCAAACTGATCAGATAATAAAATAATATTTATGTGTGTTTCTATTTGTATAACCACAAATCCAATTTTTTTTGTCTTTTGATCTAATTTTAAGGAGACCCTCCAACATTATAAGGAAGAAGGCTTACATCTAGATAGCAATGTAGTCCACGGTCATTAAGCTGCTATGGCACAAATGGTGGAAAATAGCGTCTGATCAAGCTCAAGACGGGGCTCAATACCTTATTGTGTCAGCTTGGTTCTTGTTTGTCTCTTGTATGGGGATCTTAAATTGGATTCAGTTTGAACTTGGTTTTTGAAGCACGCAGTGAATGGATTTGGGTTTGCCCGGTCCATCCTGAGCTTTGGTTTTGTAACCTTAAGGATTGAGTAAAAAAATTTTAAAAAGGAAAATAAATTAGATGGCATATTTCTGTCAATTGAATAGTATTTCAATATTGCAGCCATGGCCAAACTGGCTCGCAAGCTGTATGCAACTCTTTGAAAATTACCACACCAAGCAGGAGTGTTCCCTTCCTGTCGGGGAATACTTCAGCAATCAAGGGCATTCAGCCTCCGATCTTCAGGTGAGCGTTCTCCAAGGCAGCCTTCAAGACACACAACAACGCAGAATTGCTGAGCAGAAACTGATAGCCAAGTTTCGTATGCATGAGGACAGCCTCAACCGGGATCTTGGGTTCATGTCACACTACGTGTAACCCCCACCATTTGGCCTGAGCTTGCAAAATCCTACTAACTGTCCTGGCTTGCGACAATTCACATCTCTTTAACCTGTGATTAAACCTCTCTCCACTTGCATTGTCTGTACCTGTTAAGACTTGATTATCTGAAAAGATTCACATTCCAACCATTATCTTGCAATTGAATCTTTGTCTATATATGCCCTATCTGTGAATGAACTCTCCACTCACCTGATGAAGGAGCAGCACTCCGAAAGCTCGTGATACCAAATAGACCTGTTGGACTTTAACCTGGTGTTGTGAGACTTCTTACTGTGCCCACCCCAGTCCAACGCCGGCATCTCCACATCTATGAAAATTAAATGCAGCTCGTGAAAAAATATTGGCTGAAGAGCTATTTGTGTGTCAATTTAATATAAACTGTGTTATGAAAACCAAACTTACCTGCTCATCGGGAACACAGGTCAGGAACTCCAAGTCCCGACAGTCTTTGGACTCCCGGGAGTGCCCGCGCATAGGGAAAAAAGGAAGGACAAGAAACCCTGTGCAACGCTATAGTCAGGAATTATCCCAGAGAGAGGACAAGAGAGGATGTCAGGGAGAAATCCCAGTAAATGTCCCAAAGTCAGAGACAAGGGCCAGGAGCGGGTCCCAGTTGAGTTGAGGCAAAATAATCTCAAATTAAATAAAGTGCAGCAGGGAGCAGACTTCAAGTAAGAGGGCTAAGGAAAAGCCCTGAAGATCCAAGAAGGCAGCCAAAAGTTCTGTATTGAAAGCCATTGGGCCACAAGTATCCGTTTGGAACAGGATTGTTCAGGTTGGCACAGCCAAAGAGTTGAAATTGTGCTTGTAATTCGATGCTTGAGTATACTCACTAATTCAGGGACAGAATCTCGGAAGGGGAAATTAAAATTCTGAAGCTGTCTGAGTTGGAACAATGTTTGGAGAAAATTCCAAGGCAGGATCTTCTTAGGTGAAAATTAGAAACTTTTGTGATACGTTTTAGATACAAGTTGTGTGCACAGTTCATAAACATAAGTTGCATTTAAATAGCTTTAGATGTAAGTTCTTAACCCTGTGTAAACTTCATGAATTCAATGACATTGTCAGACTAAGAAACGATAGTATGAAGATGAAAATAGAACTTTTAAACCAGAATGAGCGGAAGATAAATAAAACTTTTCATCTGGATATCCTCTTAAATCAGAATTATGGAAAAATAAGTTCACCATGCTAACATCATCCCTAAATAGCGACAGACATTAATTTCAAAATTCAATAAGGAAGCTGACATAGAAACTGAACTAGTTATGTTCTGTCATGGAATATTGCCCATGCTAAACGTCCATATTCTGATGGAGAATTTGTTAAGATGAATATTGCCGAAGTTGTTGCTATATTGGATCCAAACAACACAAAACGTGAGTGACTAATAACACAAATTCCAATTTCAGGCCATACTACGGAGAGGTTTGTCTCCCAGATAAAGTTCTGATATTGCAAACAAAATACAAAACAACCCAAAGAATTTTCTAGCGTTCAGCTTAGCTCTTGATGAAACCATTAACATACAAGACAACCCACAACGCGCAATATTTGTTCATTGTGCTCTCTTGGGTGTCATTGTGAAATGAGAGATGTAGGACTCAGTGGCGCTAAAAGAAGCATCTCATGATCATCAATATGCACTTGAATGTTGACAAATGCCGATGGAGCACTGGATAAACTCGGTAACGTTGCAATGGATGGAGCACCTGCAATGGTGCAGAAACATGCAGGCCAAACCGCGCTCTTGAAAAGTGATCCCAAATTTCTGGAGTTTCTCCCTACATATTGCATCATTCATCATGAACATCTAGCAACCAGATATTTCAAGTATAAAAAATTATGAAATCAGTTCTTGAAATTATCAATTTAATCTGCTCAAATGGAAATCATAGAATCGCTACAGTACAGAAGAAGGCCATTTGGCCCATCGAGTCTGTACCAACCACAATCCCACCCGGGCCCTATTCCCGTAACCCTCATTTACCGTGCTAATCTCCCTGACATTAGGGCCAATTTAGCATGGCCAATCAACCTAACCCACACAACTTTGGATTGTGGGAGGAAACCAGAGCACCTGGAGGAAACCCACGCAGACACAGGGAGAATGTGCAAACTCCACATAAACAGTGACCCGAGGCTGGAATTGAACCCAGGCCCCTGGTGCTGCGAGGCAGCAGTGCTAACCACTGTGCCACCGTGCCGCTCTACTGTGCCGCCCTCATTAATAGTTCAAACATTTTATTGAAGAGGTGGATCTTGAAGACAAGTTTGATGGTATCTTGGTACTGCATTGTGAGGTGGTTATCAACCAGCGATGCTTTAAGTAGGTTTGTGGAACGATTGGAACCCATAATTTATTTTTAAGAAAATATCCTATCCACAGCTGGAAGGTGACAAATGCATGTAGGATCTAACGTTTCTTGATATTATGAAACACCTTCAGACTCTCAACTTAGCATTCTAGGTGTAGGATAAGATTACTTCTGACCTTAGACAGTTTTCAGCTTCCAGAATAGATCATGGCTTTTGCAAAGAGGCATACTGTCAAGAAATTTCAATCACTTTTCCCATCTCTAAAGGAGGGTAAATATATTACCTGATATTAAAGTAAAAGATCATGAACTCAAAGAATACAGAGATAAGTTACAAGGGCAGCTTGATCACTTTTCAGCTAGGTTCGATGACCTGCAGAAGTTGAGATCCTACTTCACCTTTTCATCGATGGTTATCTGACTCTCAAACTTCTGGCTACAGAAACATCTGCTGTAGAAATGGAACTGTTGGACCTCTGGGAGCACCAGGGTCTAAAAAGATGCATAAATTGCAATCTACAATCAAGTTCTGGAAGCAAATGCCAGAAACAAAATATCCTCAACTCAAGAAAACAAGAGTACGACTCATTTCAATTTTCAGCACAACATACTGCTGTGAATCAATGTTCTCTTGTACTGAAGTTTGTAAAGTTGAAACATCATGCAGTCCTTACAGATCAACACCTTTGTTGCATCTTGACAACATATCAGCCAGATTTTCAAAGACTTACGGCCAGGATGGAGAACCACAAGCCCTCTATTAGCAGTAATTTATGTCTTGCTTGTTTATTCATGTCTTGCAGCTCTTGAATATTTGAAGATTATCGTATATGGTGCTTAGGTTCAGCAAGTTTGGCCACCCCTGCAATATGACAAAACATAAATTAGGATGTAATATATATTTCCTTTCACTTTTTGTCTCCTATGAGTTTGGGTTGCTGTTTGAAACTGCAGATGTTCTATGTCCTCTCAATAAATGCATACAATTTCTCTTCGATTTACCATCTTAAACGCTATGATAGTACTGCAAGTCTACATTGTAGGTATGTTATGAATGTTTATTAATGCTGCAAGTCATCCAAGATGGACTGCAGCATTAGGTCAAACAACATTTTGAAACAGCGTTGCTAAACTGAAATGATAGCACTGAAATGTAATGTAAAATAACACTTAAATATTATAAGCAATAAAATTTAACACCATAATCTAATAAACACGCTAAAATAAATGTAAATGGCTTAAGCTTCACATCTGTGACTGTTAGGACTCTCTGCCTTCTGATCTGAGTGTAATTGAAAGAAAATCAGGGATGAATACCAATCTCAATAAAGTTTCCCTCAATTACCCTCGGCTATAAAAATGAATACTGTACTTTTATTACAGGCATCACAAGGAAGGTATTTTAACAGGACAGCTTTCTTAGTTCAGACTTATTTCAGAAATAATCGAGCTTTAAGATGTTTAAATTTTATAAATGTGTATTACAAATATGTATACACATCATGACACTTTGGGGGCGATTTTACGAGCTCGTCCCGCTGGTCAATTGATGCGGCAAGCTGGTAAGATTGGGCGAGAGGCAAGAATCCAGGATTGTGCCGGGAGGGGCGTGGAGCTGATTTAAATATTCATTCGCTTATTTAAATGTCATTGTCACAATTGTCTGGGCTCACTTGCCTTAATAACCTCGCCGGTGGAGCTCCTCAGCAGCAAGGATCACGTATGGTTCCTAGCAACAGGGACCTGACGTGATGGCCTCGCTGTTGGGATCAGAGACCATTGAAACCCCCCAGGTGGTTGAGAGCAGGGACACCTGGCACCCTGGCTGTGCCCACCGGACACCAGGCTGTGCCAAAGGGAGTGATGGGGCCTGAAGGGGACGGGCCCATGATGTGGAGGCAAGGGGGGTATACTCTGCATTGGGGATTGGCTGGGGTAGCGATCGGCCGGGAGGGAGGGATGTATTCTGCATCAGGGATCGGCTGGAGCAGCAATCGGCGGGGGTGGGTGGGGAGGTGATTGTGTACTCTTCATCAGGGATTGGCCGGGGTAACGATCTACTGGGCTGGGGGGATCGGGGGCGCTGATCAGGGGCATTAGCAGTGGCCTGAATATACATATGCAGAATGGGCAGAGACTGTCTCAATGCTCAGTCACTCATCAGTGCCCCCTTTTTATGACGCTGACTTTAGATTCCAATCAATACAAAAACACAATGCAGTGCATCCACCCAAAATATGTAAATTCATAGCTATGATTGTGCCGTGAAAAGCCAGGAAAGTCCCCATCACACGCTTTGTTTAAATGGGGAGTAACGTAAGAAAAATTGCAAAAGCTTTTGTTGACACATATACATTCTTAAAAATGAATCCTCAAACAATTTCCCACATCTCAGCCGCGCTTGTAGTATTAAATCTTGATGATGAATATTTCAGTACTGTGGTGAACATATGTAGTATTAGACGATGATTGATCTCATGCCTGTAGAGAGATAAATAACCTACTTAAATACTTCATGTCATCGCTAAGTGAATTACTGTTAACTATCCTACCAGTCTCCAGCATGCTATATGAACAGTTTACACCTCATCAATATGATCCTGTAAATCAATTTCATTTCCTATTCTTTCTGACCCATTTGTCATATAATGGATTGGAAAAAAACATTTTCAAAATAGAGTAAATCAATCCAAGTTACTTCACGTGCATTAATACTGAAATTATTCTTCACCCAACAAAACTTTACATTTTAACACCCACCTGTGTGCAATTTATATGCACATACTGATTTTTGGGGTAATTATATGAACAGATTACAATATTTAGTAAAATATAAAAGAAAATATAAAATAAGGAAGAAATTACGACATATTTGCAGAAGTCAGGTGTCGAGTGTCGCATGAATGAAAAGATTGACATTTTTATTCATATGAGGAAACATATTGGTGGTAACTCAAAAAAGCAGTGAAAGTTTAAATGATTACTGACACTAATGAGTTTTGTACCCTCAAAGATTTTCAGAAGTATCTGCTGATAATTAAAGAGTGTGTTTACAATACAACTTCAGTTTCACTGTAAACCCCAATACACTATCAAACCAGGTGTTAAAAGTGTGTTGGGATACATTTAACCACCTGCTAAAACTTTAATACATACCTTTCAATACCTTTAAATGTTTGAAGAGTATAAGTGCTCATTAAAACATTTAACAAGAAAGATCTTGCATTTATATAACATTTTTCACTATCACCAGACGTCTCAAAGTGCTTTGCAGCCAATTAAATATGTCTGAAGTGTAGTTACTGTTGTAAAGTAGAAAACACACAGTCAAATGAATACAGCAAAATCCCACAAACATCAATGTGATAGTGACCAGATAATCTGATTATGTAATGTGGATTGAAGGATAACATATTGGCCCAGACACTGGAGATAACTACCTTGCTTTCCTTTGAAATAGTACCACGTTTATCCAAGCAGGTGGATGAGTATCGCAAAGACAGCGCCTTCAACAGTGCAACACTCCTTCAATACTGCACTAAAGTGTCACCTTTGATTTTTGTGCTCAACCATGAAGAGCAAAAGCTTTCTCCCGAGCAGGAGAATAACAGTTCAAATGGGCAGTGACACAAGGTACTGTATGATACTGCGGTAGGAAACTTTAATGATTGTTCTACCTAAAGCTTGAATAATATTGACATTTACAGCTATTAATTAAGAGGAATTAATTGAGAGGAATATTTAACTATGTAGGACAATTCTGTTTTTTGATGAGAGAATTTTGACTGAGCAGAGCTACTGCTCAATTCTATCAATAAGTGCTAGTATTTGTCCGGATTTTGCAATAGTAATGATAGGAAAACTGTCAGGGGTCACCATCAGTAGTGCTCTGAAACTCACTGACAATTAGGGAGCCCGCACATGCGTAGAATTAAATCCGGAAGTCGCTTCTCTTTCTTCTCTACTGGGTGCACTCTTCAGGTCTCCCTGGAGGGCAATGACTAAGCAGTGAAAGAGTCAAAAACAAATTCCACTCTTCTGCTATTGGTGTCACTGTAAAACTCCTTTAAAAAGGAGTTCCTTTGTGAATGAGGTGTAACTGGGGCTGGATTTACTGCAGCCCATCACAATAGGAAATGTGATGGCCAGACCACCCAACAGTGTGAGACGGAGGATGGAAGGGGTTAATGGGGTATTCCTGGATGCCTGCTAAGTGACACTGTTAACCCTGAGCCCATTGCAATTTAATGGTGGCTCAGGGATTAAATGGAGGCAACCCAGCAAATTTTGTTGGGTTTGACTGCAGCCTTCCGGGAGAACGTGTGGGGAGGGGGGAGATGGGCTGGTGAATCCCTTGTGGTCAGGCATTTTATGCCTTACTGAGGGACCCACCATCGAGTTTTGGGGGGAGGGGGAAGCGTGGGGTGGCTGCTGAAAGCCCCCTCTGACCTTGCCTGTGATGCACCTGCGCCTGCCCCCAACCAAATTCCACCCCGTGATCTGCATCCCACGGATCCCAGAATGATCCTCAGCTGCCATCACTCCTGCTAGCACTGTCTGATAGTCTCTGATTGGTCCACAGCCCTCAAGAGACAGAACTTGCACCAGCAAGAGCCTCAATCACGAAGCAGGCCCAATGGTGACTAGTTAAATGCCTAAAAGGCATTTGATTCCACCAGGCTTCCTCCACAGGACTGATTAGGGTTCTCTACAAGTTTTCCGACAGATAGTCAAGAACCCTGTCAATCTGACAGAATCACGGCCTAGGTCTTTAACAACATACTTACTTCATAATTACTGCTAAACACCCCTGTTAGCCTTGAAGAGCTAGTTTCATATTTGTGGAGAGCCAAATTTCTCCATACAAAAAATCAAATTTATAAATCATTTATTAAAGGTTATACAATTTTAGCTTTTATCTTGATTCATAATAACAATCATATTTTCACCATCTGATTATTTAAGTTAAAAGCGGATACATTCAGTGCTTTAAGGTTGGCTGTTTACCCTGCTTGCTGACAACATTGCTACTGGATACCTGGAGTTCTCCTTTGACTTGGCACTAAATTGGAAAGTGGTAATCTTGCCACAAATTTTGCTGGATTTTTGTGAGCATCTTTCTTTAAGTTCACTCCCTGCAAAATCTAGGCCAATGTGAATGGGGAGCTTTATTATGTTGTCACTTTCTGTGTGCAATTATTTACAAATTGTAAATTTTATTGTTGATATTGTTGTTTCTTTCCCAGATCGTGACACCTAAATGCTTGCTCTATTATGTGTACTTTGCATCACTGGAAGAGGTGGCACGGTGGCACAGCGATTAGCATTGCTGCCTCACAGCGCCAGGGACACGGGTTTGATTCCTGGCTTGGGTCACTGTCTGTGTGGAGTTTGCACATTCTCTGTGTGGGTTTCCTCTGGGTGCTCCAGTTTCCTCCCACAGTCTAAAAGTGTGTTGGTTAGGTGCATTGACCCGAACACGCTCTGGATTGTGGCGACTAGGGGAATTTCACAGTAACTTCATTGCAGTGTTAATGTAAGCCTTATTTGTGACTAATAAATAAACTTTAAAACTTTAACTTTATTCTGCAATGCATTGAAAATGTACATATTTGGACTAAAAGTCTTATCGAGAATGCAGACTTCCCATCCAAGAATCTTATATCTTATTGTCACATTTTTAGCCACACCTTTGTGTCAACCTTCCCAATCATAAGGTCCTCAACCAACATTTTCCACTCAAATTTGCTTGTCAGCTCTCACCAGTTAAACCGCAATTACCGGCTTTGGTCTTTAGGTGCCACTGTATTCTCTAATGGCCAAGGAAAAGTCATGTCTCATGGGAATAAATCACCTAGAAGGTTCTTGTTCTCAGAACATTGAATTTCCAATGTTGAAAGACAAGTTCTACACAATATCAAAGTGATTTCAAATATACTTCACCCTAATTTGAGCACAGTTTTCCTGAAAAAAAGAAACAAAATTAGTTAACTAGTAGGTTGGCAATTCTATTATTAATACCAACGAAGAAATAAAGACTGAAAAGAAAGGAGCAGACAGACGGACAGAGGGTGTATGGCAGTGGCAGGGCAGGATAATCCAGCAGGAGTCCCAAAATGACTTTTGTGCCAGTGGGATTTTCTTGCTGGATTGTCCCCACACCCACCCCCTGGCATTGGCATAACGGGGTTCCCGCCATGCAATGATGGAAATTGCATTTAAATTCATTTTAATATTATTAGTGAGCTTTAACGCTCTATTATCCCCCAAAAGGATACATCCCTCCCCCCCCCACCCCCCCACACACATCCCCCCCCCCCCCAGCTCCAGTCCCAGTCAGCGGGGTTTACAATCAGCTCTTATAAAACGAGAATCTAGTGAATGGTCACGATGGGGGGCGCACAGGCAAATCTAGACCCCAGGGGGAAGAGGGTCATACCCAGGCAGTAACCTGGCATTACCAGGGAGCAGTGCCAGGGCAGTGCCAGGGGGGCTTCTGCTGGGGAGTTTCGGGGCTTGGGGGGGGGGGGGTGGGTCTATCCTTTTGTGGGGGGAGGCTCCCATGTCCATTTGAGGGGATCTTTTTAATTTTATTTTTAATATCAAGGCATCTATAAAAAGGGGGCCCATGATTCAATCCACCAGCATGATGTCATGGAACCTGCCTTCAGCAATTTTTTTTCAAAGTGTTTAACAATTTGTTAGGAAAGAGCCAGCAGCACCTACACGTATTGGGCCAAAAATCAGGAAAATATCTCTTTGACTTCGCCTCCTCCCATTCTGATGTTTTGGGCAGACCACAATTTAAGTGAATTGATCCATGGAATCCTGCATCGACTCACAATGGGAAGAGCTCAAGATATGATGCTCAGTGTTTTAAAATTTGTGAGTGCTTGAAGGAAGAGTGGGGAGCAAAATGGGAAGCAGTATTGTATTCATGTGAAAAGTTGACCTTGATTGTAAAGATGCTTTAATATAGGCTGCAGCAATTAATAAATCAGCAGGAACTAGGTTAATAGTGTTGATTCTTTTCATTAAATCATAGAATGATTAAAGCACAGAAGGGGGCCATTCGGCCCATCATGTCCTACCTGCTCTCTACACAATGCTGTAACTGTGACCATCTTCAAGAAAGGTGACAAGTCCGATAACTACGTGGAAATTTCCCTGTTGCTGGCCACAGGCAAGGTCATCACAAGAGTCCTCCTTAATCACCTTCCCCATGCGGCTGAAGAGCTCCTCCAATGCAGACTCAGTCCACTAAGAGGCACAACTGACATGATTTTCATCACAAGGCAACTACAAGAGAAATGCAAAGAACACTGCCAACCCTTGTACTTCTTTGACCTCACAAAGGCCTTCGACACTGTCATCTGCGAGGGATTATGAAGCATCCTCCGTTTCAACTGCCCCAAGGTTTGTCACCGTCCTCCACCTGCTCCACGTTGACATGCATGTAGTGATTGTGATCAACGGATCCACCATAGACCCAATTCACATTCAGACCGGAGTGAAGCAAGGCTGTGTCATCGCCCTGACGCTCTTCTCAATCTTCCTTGCTGCAATCTTCCATCTCACCCTCATCAAGCTCCCTGCTGGAGTGGAGCTAAATACAGAACAAACAGGAATCTGTTCAACTCCGCCCCTGCAGGCCAGATCCAATGTCAACCCAGCCTCTGTCACTGAGCTACAGTATGCAGACAATGCTTACATTTGCACACCCTCTGAGACTGAGCTCCAAGGTATCATCAACACCTTCAGCTAGGCGTACGAGAGCATGGGCTTTACACTAAACATTCATAAGACAAAGGTCCTCTACCAACCTGTCCCCAACACAAAGCACTGCCCCCCCCCACCCTCCACAGAGGCCTTGGAGAATGTGGACAACTTTCCATATCTCGGGAGTCTACCGTCAACAAAGGCAGACATCGTTGACAAGGTTCAACACCACCTTCTGTGTACCAGCGTAGCCCCTTTAGTCACCTGAGGAAGAGAGTGTTTGAAGACCGGACCTCAGACCCAACTCCAAGCTCATGGTCTACAGAGCAGTAGAGATACCCATTATCCTATATGGGTCAGAAATGTGAACTAAGTACAAAGGCACCTCAAAACTCTGGAGAAGTACCACCAGTGCTGCCTCCGCAAGGTCCTGTAAATCTATCAGCAGGATAGACACAACAACATCAGTGTTCTCATTCAGGCCAATATCCCTAGCATCAAAGCATTGACCATGTTCAATCAGCTCCGCTGGGTGAGCCACATTGTTCACATACCTGCCACGAGACTCCCGAAACAAGTGCTCGACACGGAGCTTTGACATGTCAAACGAGTCCCAGGAGGACAGAGGAAACCCTTCAATGACACTTTGAAAGCCTCCTTGAAAAAGTGCAACATCTCCACTGACAGCTGGGAAGCCCTAGCCCAAGACCGACTGAAGTGGGTGAAAAGTATCCAGGAAGGAGGTGAACACCTCGAGTTTCATTGCCTAGAGCCAGCTAAAACCCAGCATCAACAGCAAAAGGACCATGCGGCAACCCGGGCAACCCACCCACCCGTTTCTCCAACCAGCATCTGTCCCACCTGTGACAGAAACTGTAGGTTGCGCACTGGACTCTGCAGTCACCTGAGAACTCATTTTTAGTGTGAAAGCAAATCATACTCGATTCTGAAGGACTGCCTAAGAAGAGAGGAAGAAAACTCTCTTCAAGAGCAATTCAGCTGGTTCTACCCTCCTGCCTGTTCCCTATATCCCTGCAAAATCTTTCTCTTCAGATAATTATTCGATTCCCTTGTGAAAGCTACAATTGATTCTAGGTCCAACACACTGTCAGACAGTGCATTCCAGATCCTAACCACATACAGTGGAAGGAAACAGGTTCCTATCTTCGATCAGTACTGCGTAAGTGGACCCCAACTAAATTCCAATATTATCACGATTCTGTTGGTGGGACCTTGTTCCATGCAAATTGGCTGCTGTGTTTCCAATATTACAACAAAGACTAAACATCAAAAATAATTAAGCGCTTTGGGATGTCTTGGGTGTTGCCCAATCTAAATGCAAGTCTGTCTTTCTTCTTTTTCAACAAGAGTCGGTCTTGGGAAACAATATCCTGACTCAGCAGCCCTGGCTAAAGTCAGATGGGGGTCCTGTCCTTGACTGTCATGCATTCCTTCATCCTGAAAAGGCAGTTTGCTGATTGGCTGGAAATTCCATCATTCTTGGTAGTGATGCCTTGTATGGTCGAATAGTCTACCAACAGTCAGTGTGTAAGCTCAAATGTGAAAAACTGCACTTAAGATACATGCTGGTGCCTATGGAACTGTAGCACAACAAGAGTTTCAGCATCTCCAGGGGAGAACTGGAAGAAAATAAAATTATGCACAAATGTCCTGTAGTAATACATCTTAGCACTGCACAATATTCTGTATTCTGGATGGACATCTTTACTCAGTCCTTTGCACTCACTGAATTTAAGAGTTATGTGTCAATATCAGTCCCTTGATTTTTTTTTTGTTAATAAATAGAAAATCATTAATATTTCCTTCTGTTAAATATCTTTAATTTGTTTTCAGAATTGACATCAAAACTATGTTGGAAGATTAACACTGTAAGCATATTTATACTAATATTGGTGTTGGGAAAGACCAGTAACGTCTGCTGTCATTGGTCCATCAGCACCACCAATAGAAAAGCAGTTTTTTTCTTTTCTCTAGCTTTTGCTCATGAAACCCATGGAAAGTTGCTATTGGATAAAATGGCTCATTGGCATTTTATTATAGTGCACAGGGTGTGGTGCATTCCTGTTACTGAGGGTATATTATCATTGGTTGAAGGAACTCTTGTCCGTAAAAGGAAATTAAGAAAATTTGATCACATGCCATATTTTTCAAATGTGCTCCCAGCAAGCTGTGCACCCATAGAAAATGGAAAAAATATAATGACCTGGTCAGTTTTGTTTTGAATCACGTTCCATGAATTTGATGAAGAGGATAAGTCTATGAGGTTACATCATCTTCAAGTGTCACTTGTAGACCAAGAATGAGTTGACAAGCCCTGGTCATCATATCCTTGTTAATCAAGACCTGTTTACACTTCATCAGTGGGTGTGACCAAACTATTAGATGGGGATGACCAATCTGCTGAGCATTCCCAGGAATGCACTAGCACAGGCTACAGGTGAAAATGCCACAGGATCATTGCAAACCCCATCATTAAAATATCTGTACGCAAATGTGTCATCAATAAGGGATGGAAGCCATGTTTTCTGGCACGGAGAATCTTCACCAATTTCGAGTGTACAAGACACAAAAGTTTGAGCAAACTCAGAATCTTCCCAGACTGGCCGGGAGTGTAAGACATCATTGTAGAATCTTCATGGCCATTTGAGCTCCACCTGAGAGTCCCCAAATGTTCTTTATGAACATGAAGGGCTTGTACTCCACAAATATTCAGGTCATTATTAGCTACAGAAATGTAATCCTGCTCATCAATGGCCATTTTCTAGCTAGTAAGTATGACTTCATTCTTCTGCTACATTTCCCATGGCCTATTGAGGGTCCCCTGCAGAATAAATGGTTTGTATTAAGGAGACTGGAACTACTCGTGAGTACCAGGCTCTTAATGCCCATCAGGAACCCCCACCCAGCATCAATATAATGAGGATCATGCCGGTCTGAGAGCATTCGTGGAGCACATCACTGAATTTTGAAGCAACAGTTTCCTGGTCAGATTAGTCAGGATAAGTGCAGCTGCACAGTTCACCCAAGATCAGTAAAAAAATCGTCATCATCTGCATCATGTGCTTCACAATGCCACAATCCTAAAGAATATTGGCACACAAGTGGCAGAGGGCAGAGACCTTCATACTGCCCAAGGACGTGGCAACCTGGGAGCTGGTGATTTGGCAGGCTGAATACAAGAGTCCTACTTTTGTTCTAATTTCTAACATTAAAAGCTCTCTTGTGGAAATAATCATTGGAGTTTTCAATAAATGCTGAATTCATCATGGGAAATAAATATCATGAGGTCATCCTGATCTTGTGAGTACAGTCTGCCAGACAAATGACTGAGGTATAATCAATTTAATACTGCAAATAATGTTATCATAATAATCACACCAAAGGAATCAATTCCACATGAAACCGCTTTATATTTAAACAGCAGCTTGAAGTCTCCACAAATACGCTTAATTATAGAACATACACAGCCAGATAGGGAGATTACTATATGGATTTTGAGGTGGAGAGAGTGATGCAGAGCCAGGGAGGTTTTTAGAGGAACTTCAAAGGACATCAATGTCTTTTTATACTGTTATAAAGGCACCCATCATTCATAAGGGATGGTGTAAACACCTTGTGGATTCATTTATTAAGACCAGGTACATGAGAACATACATATGTGGATAAAATACTTGAAGACATCAGCAGCGGGGCTGTGGGTGCTGTGTTCTGCTCTAGGACAAAGCAAAACTGAGGCTGGATCTCGTGACACACTTCCCTTAAAGTGATGGAATGCTATCACTTAAAGACATATTACAACATTCCCCTTTCATTTTAAAGATCCAGAGTCTTGGGGTGGGATTTTCCGGCCGCGCTCACCGGAAAATCATCCCCGAGGTCAATGGACCTTACCATGGTCTGCCCCTCGCCCGCTACAATTCCCATGACGGACGGAACGGGAAAATTTGCTCCTTGACGTCCCCGGACAGGCTAAACTTATGATGAATTTTTTCTTGAAGTATTCCTGTTGCACTTTAATAAAAAACTGTTTGCCTGGTAATCCTATTCTTTGTTTCCTCCATTGGTGAATTCTGAAGTTAGGCGGGGAAGGAATGTGGTAGTATGGCCCTTTAAGGAGGTATTAACTGAGGGCCACGCATTCAGGTCGGACACTATGGATTGTCAAGGTGGGAGGCTGAGCCAATGGGTAGCAAAGGCGCATATCTCAGGGCGAAGAGGTCCTACAGCTGGAGACTGGGAGGGAGGCTGTATGGTTGCATTGTTGATTCAATCTGACCTTTTGTTGTAAATACTTATTGTTGGCAATAAATCCCTTATTACTTTGATCCACATCAAATCGCCCTCGATTTATTACACCTTCTCACCTCTCTCTGCTTCTTTTCTCCTTTAAAACACCCCTTAAAACCTACTTCTCGAACAAAGCGTGTGGTTATCAACCCTAATATTTCCTTATTGGCTCAGTGTCAAATTTTACTTGATAATGCTTCCACAAAGTACCGTGGGACATGATACTATGTCTAAGGCACTATTTAAATGCAACTTGTTATTAATCTGTAATCAGCATTGCATAAGCTAATTGTTCATCTAAATACAAGTTTCGCTGGTGTGATTAACATAAATATTGTATTGTAAGAAGTGGATTATCTCAAATTAGTTTGTTTTCAGAAGCATAATTCAAACAGAATCAGTCAATTGCTCCTTTTCAGTTAATCCCCCAACAACTGATATGTGGAGTAAAAGAGGTTGGAATTAGCAGAAACTGCTGTTTGTCTGTGTACACAGCCATTTGGACTCGTCCCAGTTGTAAATAAACTTCAGCTTTATCCTTATGTTAAGTTACCATTAATATATTAAGCAAACAACAAATTATGGAAATTGAATTCTACTGCCACACTATCAGACAGATAGCTTAATGTCATGAAGCTGCTTTTGCAGTGTTCAACTGTATCAAAGTTTTGTACTTGCTGGGATATTATGGTTAACTTGGCAAGCGTTTTGCTATTGAAAATAAGCTCCAGTGGCAAATCTGAAAAATGGCTCGAAGTAAGGCAGGTTTCTATGCAACACGTGTGGCATGAAATCTGTGAATAAATATTTCCTAATTTCACTCCTGAAAGATCTGTCTAATTTTTAGATGATGCTTCCTCGTGCTGGACCCCCGAACCAGCGGAAATGTTTACTCACTGTTATACCTGCTTCCCTTAACATCTTGTAAACTTTGATGGAATCAGCTCGTAAACTTCTAAGTATAAGGGAATACAACCCAAGTTTATGCAATCTCTTCTTGCAACTTAACCATTGGAGTCCAGCAAGTAACATGGGCAGCACAGTGGTTAGCACTGCTGCTTCATAGTGCCAAGGACCCGGGTTCAATTCCAGCCTCGAGTCACTGTCTGAGTTTGCAAGTTCTCACTTTGTTTGCGTGGGTTTCGTCTGGGTGCTCCGCTTTCCTCCCACAGTCTAAGGATGAGAAGGTTAGATTGATTAGCCATGCTAAATTGCCCTTTAGTGTCAGGGGCACTAGCAGCGTAAATATGTGGGATTACAAGGATAGGGCCTGGGTGGGATTGTTGTTGGTGCAGGCTCGAGGGGCCAAATGGCCTCCTTCTGTGCTGTCGGGATTCTATGTTTCTATGAACATTCTGGTAAGTTTATGCTGTACTCCCTCTAAGGCCAGTATACCCTACCTAAAGTATGCTGCCCAGAACTGCTCACAGAATTCCAGGTGTAGTCGAACCAGGGCTTCGTATAGCTGAAGCATGACTTCTACCTCCTTGTAGTCTGGTTCTCTAGGTATAAAGGTCAGGATTCCATTAGCCATTTTGATTATTTGATTATTACACAAAATAACATCTGTTCATTAGATTTTAATGATCTATGTATGCGGATGTTCAAGTCTCTTTTAACCTCCACTGTTTCTAACTATTAAAAAATATATTCATTTTGGTTCAAAGTGGATGACATTGCCTTTGTGGAAATCTGTTGGTCACAGTTGTGCCCATTCAGTGAACCATGTTTATCTCTTTGTAATTTTATGCTTCCACCTAATGTAGTCATAATGTTGCCTATCTTTGTATCAGCAGCATACTTCAAAATGCAGCTTCTTATCCCATCATACAAATAGAAAATTAATATGGTGAAAAGTTGAGACCCCAACACAAATCCTTGCCGGACACCACTAGTCACGTTCTGCCGCTAATGCTTACTCTCAGCGTCCTGCCGGTCAACCCCCTTCTCAGCCAGCTCAAAAATTTGCCTTCCATCCCACCTTAGCTAACCATCTCTTAAGAGGGATTTTATCAAATACTTCAGGAAGTCCATATAAATAACACCTATAGACTGGCCCTACATCCACAACTTCAATCACTTCTTCAAAAAATTCAATCAGATTTGTTTGGTGTAGCCTACCCTTTACAAATCTATGTTGCTTTTCAATGAACAATTGAAATGTCCAAGGCATTCAGTCATCCTTCTCCTTAATTATAAACTACAGCATGCGGCAACATGGTGGCAGTGGCTAGCAATGCTGCCTCACAGTGCCAGGGACCCGGGTTCAATTCCCGACTTGGGTCACTGTCTGTGCAAAGTCTGCATGTTCTCCCCGTGTCTGCATGAGTTTCCTCCGGGTGCTCCAGTTTCCTCCCACAGTCCGAAAGACGTGCTGGTTAGGTGCATTGGCCATGCTAAATTCTCCCTCAGTATACCTGAACAGGCACCGGAGTGGGGAGACTAGGGGAATTTCACAGTAACTTCATTGCAGTGTTAATGTAAGCCTACTTGTGACTAATAAATAAACTTTTTTTAACAGTAATTTCCTGACAACAGATACTAAGCCAACTGTTCAATAATTCCCTGGTCTTCTTAAGTCACCCTTCTTAAACATTGGAGTGACATTTGCAATTTTACAATCCAAAGGAACAGTTCCTGAATCAAGAGAAGATTATTTACAAGATGGTTGCATCTGAAATGTTGCCTTCTTCTTCCTTTAAAATCCTGGGATAGAAACCATTTTCCCCTGTGATTTGTCACTCTTTAGTGCCATTATTTTCTTCATTATCTTTATTTTGCTTGGGTTAATTATGGTGAGTCCTTGACCCTGATCCAACATTAGTTCCCCTGAGATTTCTAGCATACTGACCTCTTCCGCCATCCGAAATATTGATGCGAAATTCAGCAAGGTTGCTATTTCCTTGTTTTCATTGACAATAAGTTTTTAAGGTGTCCACATGACTCTTTTCCCTAAGTATTAAAATTCCTTTGTGTTGATTTTGATATCACTTACAACCTTCTTTACATACTCCTTGTTTTAAACTCTACTATGGGATTTTCCAATCCCACCGTGGCAGGAATCATCATAGTAAGAAGTCTCACAACACCAGGTTAAAGTCCGACAGGTTTATTTGGTAGCAAATACCATAAGCTTTCGGAGCGCTGCTCCTTCGTCAGATGGAGTGGGGCTCCAAAAGCTTATGGTATTTGCTACCAAATAAACCTGTTGGACTTTAACCTGGTGTTGTGAGACTTCTTACTGTGTTCACCCCAGTCCAACGCCGACATCTCCACATCATAGGAATCATCATGGCCAGGATGGAAAATTTGATGAACGAACCAAAGGTTCATTGACTTCGGGTGGAAATTTCTGTTCCCGCAGTGAGCAGATCCTGAAAATCTCATCCTATGTGTTTGCTGACTCTTTGATATCCTTAGTATCTTTCTCATTTGCCAGGATCTGTGCTTTTCCTAATTTTTGCAAGCTTTCCTATTTAATTTGTGTTGTTTCTTACCATCTCTGTTGACCATGACTGCCTTTTGGGAAAGCAAAAATCTTGCCCATTAGGGGTATAAACTGGTTCGAAATTCCTTTTTGAATTCTCCCCACTGGCCATATATTGTTTTACAGATTGACGGATTTGCCCAGTCTCTGTCTCTTCCCATTGAATTCAGTATTTATTTTGTGCTTTGTCCTTTCAGACAAGTCTCTTCTGAAACCTATCTTGCTGGTGGCTACTCAAGTCCAAAATTGAGACTTCAGTCCTCTAAGCTGTTCTGCTAACCTTGTGTAGAGCTCTAGAACTTGCCTACCAGATTTCAAACTACAGCAATCTCTTCACAGCCAGGATGGGTAGCAGCCAGTATGCAATTGCCTTCATATGTCCAATACTGCACCGTTCCCTGACATTCTCGGTGACTTCAGTATTGCTCTTATGCTTGTGAGTGCAATTCAAGGAAGTTGGTGGGAATATATGCACGTTGAGCAAGAATTTTTTTGGACTTGACAGGACTTGCAAGCCCATCATCATTCATTGTTCAGGCTCATAAGTAAAGAATGGTTGCTTGGGCATTGCAACGAAAATTTGTACCTGTGGACAAATACAAAGCTCAGGCTGCTATTCTTTGGAGAGGGTAATGAAGGGAAAATCATAGAATCCCTACAGCACAGAAGGAGGCCATTTGGCCCATCAAGTTTGCACCAACTCTCCAAAAGAGCATCTTTCTCAGGCCCACCCCCTGCCCTATCCTGTAACCCCGCGCATTTACCATGGCTAATCACCTAAACTACACTTCTTTGGACAATAAGTGGCAATTTAGCATGGCCAATCCACCTAACCTGCACATCTCTGGGCTGGGTGGAAACAGGAGCACCCAAAGGAAACCCAAGCAGACACGGGGAGAATGTGTAAACTCCATATATGATAGGCACCCAAGGCTGGAATTGAACCCTGGTCCCTGGCGCTGTGAGGCAGCAGTGCTAACCACTGTGCCACCATACCGTCCAAAATTCAGGGACAAAAAGAAAATCAGGACAACAAATCATAAATATAACTCAGAGAGGCCACAGGATGTTTGTTGTGTGATCTGGGGACATTCAGGTGCAGCAGTATTTTTCAGTTAAGGCAGAGTAAAGTGAATGTTGCTTCAGATCAGGTTGTGCTACACCTGTGATAACAGGTGAAAAAATCAGAACACAGGTCTCATAAAAAGTTAATCAGAAAATAACAATTAAATGTAAAAGTCATAAACATTTGCAAAATAAAAAGTAAATTCTGTGTGTTATAATCGTGTTTCTTCCCAAATGTTTTGCACTGAAATTGAATATAACAAACAGACCCATTTGTTTTAACTGTGCATATTCAACTTTTGCTCTTACTTTGTTGTAAGTCTTATTTAATCGCCTAAATAGAATCACCAAATGTCAACACAGTACAAGTTCAAGGTGTAAAGCATTACAATCAATCTTTCTGACACGTCCATAAGAAATGTACCCAGGTCACTGACTTTCATTACAACGTTATCTGGCCCAGTGATTGTACAATCAAAACAAGCAGGGGCAGGTCTGTGGTTCGTTGCTGGACTTGTATCTAAACAACAAAGCCCCATGACCTTAAACACAGGAAATAATTGAGTGCACTGTATTCATATCATGAACTAAAAGTAAAGCAGCAAAAGATAATTTAAATAGGTCATTTTGAAAAGATTTATCTGGCTTCTAAACAAAAAGGGAGAAATAGAATTTGCGTAAAATGACATATTCCAGCACTCTCTGGCAAAAAGAGTGGAGGACAGTTACGACGGGAATAAAAACTACTGTTGATAGGTGTCGTAGCAAAACCAACATACAATTTTCAAAGACCGAGAGCTGGAAAGGTATTATACTGTAATACAGAGACAGGCATTATAAATATAACATAGTGCAATTTTCATTGATATCTACTGCACCCTCCCCCCTCAACACAAGTTTACCAAAATAATTCTTTTGAAACCTAGGCCAATGTGAGTTTTTAACAAACTGACTGGATTTTACTTCCTTTCTCCTCTCTCATTTCGTCATTCACTTTTATTCTCCTCTTTTATTTACCCACTCAGCTCCATCATTTTCTTTTCCAGTCTCTTTCGCTTTCTCTCCTTCCTTCTTTTGGTGATTATTTAATCCTTCCTCTCTTTCTTTCTCCTTCTGCCCCTGAATCTTCCTGATTCCACCCTTACCTTCCAATCTGGCATTATATTCCCTCCCTGTCACTCTTAGAATTGAAAAGCAAAGAAGTTTTGCTGGACAGACCTCACCTAGAATACTGTGCACAGTTCTGATCACCACGTTTTTCAAAAAAAAGACTTAGAAAAGCGATACCAAAAATGCAGATATACTTATCAGGAGATGATAAACGGGCTGGGTTGCTTTTCTCTTGAAAATAGAAGACTGAGGGAGTGAAGTCTTTTAACTTATGAAATGTTTCGATTGAGTAGATAGAGAGAGAATGTTTCCACTTGTGAAGAAGAGCTTAACTAGAGACCATCAATGTAATTTTCCCATCCTGCCTGCAATGGCTTTCCTGGTGGGCGGGAGCGGAGAATCTTAATGAGAGCCAAAAAATCAGAATCCTGCTGGCATGAAATCAGTTTTCAATTCTCCAGATAGTGGCTTAATGGCAGGTCAGTTATCCCACTGACGAGTGATATGATGGCACATGCATTCATCACCATCTCATGAATGTTCTACTGCTGGTGGGAATTAGGTGGCACCTTCCAATCTTGCATCACATCATTGAGAAATCATGCCGGTCTGAATAAGAATATTTGGAAAAGAGTGGTATGCAACAGTTGGATCTCACTCTACGTATGACTTCGAGGTGAGTGCAATATTCACAGCCTTCCTGCCCCAGCCCTGCACCAGTCTTGTTGCGATGTCAATGACACACCGCGCTGTGTGACTCGATGGGTGACTCGATATTCCTGAAGGATACCAGTGGTACTCAGGTACTCATTCCAACCGGGGAGGGGAGAAAGGATAACTGACACATTTGAGGCAAAGGGGCAAGAAGACAATGCAAAGAGTTGGGAATGGGGGGTGGAGGGTGGAAGGAGTAATGATGAAAGACAAGCAGGAAAGCTTGTCAAGAGGGTGGAGGACGAAGGGGAACAATGGCAGACAGAGGGGAGACCAAGGGGTAGGAAGCCAGGGACTGACAAGGGAACCTGAAACGCAGCCTAATACTTGGATGGATGGGATATCACATGGAATGGGAGGGAATGCATGCAGACTCCAGAGTAGGTAAGGGAGGAGGTGGTGTTAGTGTGGCACAAGTGAGATGGATTGCATTCAGACTCACTCCCAGGTCCCTCAGATATTCAAAGGACCTGAGTGTTTACATGGATGGTGCTTGGTGATAAGGGGTATTCAATGAAACATTGGCTCGTGACACCTGTGTGTCAGCCTCAGAATGCTTCAGATGAGAGGTACAATGCAGTTCACAGCACCACATGGTTCCTAATTGAGCAGACTATTGGCATTCTGAAGATGTGCTTCTGATGTTTGGACCACTCAGGTGGGCACTGCAGTACACTTCAGGTAAGGTATCCTACATCATTGCTGTGTGTTGTACCCTTCACAACCTGGTACTCCAAGGGGCAAATTCCTTGCCAGAGGGAGAAATTAAGGAGGATGAGAGCTCCTCAAAAGAAGAAGATTAGAAACCCGAAGAGGGTGAGCTTTCAGGGGAAGTTACCATCGAGGAGGCATGCTACGGCTCATGTCAATTTAATGGCCACCAGATTCCAGGAGGGATAAAGCGAAGGCAAGTCCTGTCCCTTGATACCATGCCATTGCATTGTAACTAGTCACATGGACAGCAACTTACCATTCAGACTTGCACCTTCCAGCCTTATGATTCAGCAGACTGTGATCTCGAAGGTAAGCAGTGCACCCTATATGTGCTTACTCTGGGAAGTGAAAGTCAACACAACAGCAAGAATACTGTGGAACTTACTTGATGCAGTCGACACCACATTAATGAGAAACTACAGCGGCCAATGAGATGAAAATACGATTGGGGATATCATCCTCCTGTTCAGCTCTTGTCCTTTGGCACAAACACTGAGGATAAACAATTGCAGCGAATCCTTCAAGGCAGCTGAGCTGCCCTCACAAAATGATGCATCTTGAGGATAAAAGGTTACAAGTGCATTAATCACACACTTCCAACAAATTATTTAATCACATCTCCCTGATGTCACACAAGGATACAGAAACGGGGAACATGCCAGAGTGGGTCGCCATCGTTGGGACTGGGAGATGCCGCCGACGGAATGGAACAGAAAATTTCAGCCACTGAGTGGGAGCATGGTTGAATGTCAAAATAAGAGGATTGATATGTACAAAATTGGGACACGTTCAGTGCACCAAGCCATTCACATAAATATCAAATGTATTAACAAAAGGGCAATATTTTTACAGTGGTTGCACACCAGTAACCCAAAAGTGATTTCCATCATTTTTTAATTTTCCTAACCCTACCACTATGCCTGGGTACAGACCCCACACCCACAGCAGAGTGGAGATAGCCTGCTGACTGCTTTGTCCTGATGAGTGATTACCTTTGCCAGACGTCCCCTGGTGGCCCTGAGGCCAGATGGGCCCCAGCCTGATAACGTTCTCCTGCTCAGGGGCAAATTAGCCTGAGGAGCTGGAGTGGATGGGGTCACAAGCAGAGGGGATTCAGAGAAGCTGGACATCCTTGAAGTGTTCTGAGTGGAGGCCCCTGAGGTGGCAGAGCAACTGAGATCATTCATCCTCTTGCTGCTCTGGATGGCGTTGTGGGTGCGATGGCCAGCTGCACTGACCTCCTCTGCCTTGGCCTTCCAGGCCCGAGAGGTGAGGGTGGTGCGCTTCTTGGAGCCATCTCTGGGATAAAGCATATCCCTCTGCTGCCATGCAACTCTGATCGAGACCTTGAGGATGTTGGGGCAGAAGCAGAGTGCAGCCTTCTTTTTCTGGTTGCTGGATATCTCTAAAGACAGCTGGGCTGGAGAGAATGAAATGTGTGCACTCGGGTAACATTTAAGTATGGCGCTTCAACCTTCGACCCCATGAGGTAACAGTGGACTAGATGAATCAGCTCCCGGCCTGCCAAAAGATACTCACTTGTGCATAATTAATGATCATCCAAGCGTGGAATCAGGTGCGATATCCTGCCATTCCAACAAGTGGGAAATGCGTCACAGAACCCGCCTGCCATCGCACTTCATGAAAAAAATTAGGAAGTTCCACCTATCATTCAGAATGAACTTGCTCTAATTTTAAGGTTAAGCCCCATTGTTCTGAACTCTCTTGTCAGAGGAAATATCTTCCTTGTAGCCTATCAAATCATTTAATTATTTTAAAGACTTCAATTAGATGACTCTTTAATCATCCACATTAAAGAAGATACAAATTTAACCCATGCAATCTTCTCTCAGTGTAACCCTTTAGCCCCAATATCACTTGTCAAACTTCCCCACAATGAACTCTGTTTGCCACAGTTTTGTCTACTCATTTAATTTGTCAATGTCCCTTTGCAACGTTCTGCTTCCACCTACACTATTTATGTTGGCAGAGAACTCATGTTGTGACAAAAATTAGATATATAGCCCACTATTCCTTCATCTAAGTTATTTATAAATACAGCAAAAAGCTGTGGTCTCTACAGATCACTGAGGGACGCCATCAATAGTAACATTTAAATACAGGCCTATTAACCCTCCTCTCTGTCTTCTAACCCCACTCCCTATGCAAGTCACTTGAATGCCTCCAATTCCATTATGATCACATTTTTCTAAATGGTCTTTTATGTGGAACCATATCAAAAGTCCATATCAGTAACATCTATGGACAATCCCTTTTCTAAGTCAACTATCTCTTCAATATATTCAACTGGATGCATTAGATATAACTTAGCCTTTAAAATTCATGCTGGTTCTCTCTGATCAGCTCACATGCTCAGTCACTCTGTCCTCACTATCAGGTTTTAGTAACTTATCTGCAACTGATTTTATACTTATATTTGATTTGATTTATTATTGTCACATGTATCAACATACAGTGAAAAGTATTGTTTCTTGCACGCTATACAGACAAATCATACCGTTCATAGAGAAGGAAACGAGAGAGTGCAGAATTTACTGTTAAAGTCATAGCTAGGGTGCAGAGAAAGATCAACTTAATGCAAGGCAAGTCCATTCAAAAGTCTGACAGCAGCAGGGAAGAAGCTGTTCTTGAATCGGTTGGTACGTGAGCTCAGACTTTTGTATCTTTTTCCCGAAGGAAGAAGGTGGAAGAGAGAATGTCTGGGGTACGTGGGGTCCTTAATTATGCTGGCTGCTTTGCCGAGGCAGCGGGAAGTTAGACAGAGTGAATGGATGGGAGGCTGGTTTGTGTGATGGATTGGGCTACATTCTCGACCTTTTGTAGTTCCTTGCGGTCTTGGGCAGAGCAGGAGACATACCAAGCTGTGATACAGCCAGAAAGAATGCTTTCTATGGTACATCTGTAAATGTTGGTGAGAGTCGTAGCTGACATGCCAAATTTCCTTAGTCTTCTAAGAAAGTAGAGGCGTTGATGAGCTTTCTTAGCTATAGTGTCAGGGGGGACCAGGACAGGTTGTTGGTGATCTGGACACCTAAAAACTTGAAGTTCTCGATCCTTTCTACTTCGTCCCCGTTGATGTAGACAGGGTTATATTCTCCTTTACATTTCCTGAAGTCGATGACAATCTCCTTCATTTTGTTGACATTGAGGGAGAGATTATTGTCGCTGCACCAGTTCACCAGATTCTCTATCTTATTCCTGTACTCTGTCTCGTCATTGTTTGAGATCCGACCCCACTACAGTGTATCGTCAGCAAACTTGGAAATCGAATTGGAGGGGAATTTGACCGCACATTCATAGGTGTTTAAGGAGTATAGTAGGGGGCTGAGAGTGCAGCCTTGTGGGGCACCCGTGTTGAGGATGATCGTGGAGGAGGTGTTGTTGCCTATCCTTATTGATTGTGGTCTGTGAGTTAGGAAGTTCAGGATTCAGTCGCAGAGGGAGGTACCGAGGCCCAGGCCACGGAATTTGGACATGAGTTTTGTGGGAATAATAGTGTTGAAGGCTGAGCTACAGTCAATAAATAGGAATCTGACATAGGTGTCCTTGTTACCTTAGTTTATCACTCTTATACTTCTGAAATAGTGAAGTGACAGTGCAATATTCCTGTCCAAAGGCACAATTTCTGAATCAAGGATATTTTAGGAAATGGTTTGTAAAATTGTGTGGCCAAATTCTTCTCCAACTCCATTTTCTAGTTTGCTGATGACACCACTGTAGGGGTCAGATCTCAAACAATGATGAGACAGAGTACAGGAAAGAGATAGAGAATCTGGTGTACAGGTGCGATGACAATAATCTCGCCCTCAATGTCAGTAAAATGAAGGAGATAGTCATCAACTGCAGGAAGCGTAGTGGAGGACAAGCCCCTGCCTATATCAATGGGGATGAAGTGGAAAGGGTCACATTTCTGGGTGTCCAGATCACCAACAATCCATCCTGGTCCCTCCACGCCAACACTATCGTTAAGCAAGCCCGCCAAAGTCTTTCTCAGGAGGCTAAGGAAATTTGACATGTCTGCTACGACTCTCAACAATTTTTACAGATGCACCATAGAAAATATCCTTTCTGGATGTGTCACATCTTGATGTAGCTACTCCTCTGACCAATACCCCAAGAAACTACAAAGGGTTGTGAACGTAGACCAGTCCATCACGCAAACCAGCCTCTCATCCATTGACTGTCTACACTTCCCGCGGCCTCGGTAAAGCAGCCAGCATAAACAAGGACCCCATTCATCCAGGCATACTCTCTTCCACCTTCTTCCATCGGGAAAAAGATACAAAAGTCTGAGGACACATACCAACTGACTCAAAAACAGCTTCTTCCCTGCTGCAACCAGACTTTTGAATGGACCTACCATACATTAAGTTGATCTTTCTCTGCACCCTCGCTATGACTGCAACACTACATTCTGCACCCTATCCTTTCCTTCTCCCCTATGTACTCTATGAACAGTATGCTTTGTCTGTATAGTGTGCAAGAAACAATACTTTTCACTGTGTACTAATACATGTGACAATACTAAATCAAATCAAATTCAAATCAAAATGCTGTTCAGCATTGGACTGAATCCCATTTGCATGATACTATCCAACTAAGTCATGTGTATTTTAAATCCCAAAACAAACTGAAACTTGATTATAAACACAATGGGGTTGGCACGGTGACACAATGGTTACCACTGCTGCCTCACTGCGCCAGAGACCCAGGTTTAATTCGCGGCTTGGATCACTATCTGTGCGGAGTCTGCATGTTCTCCCCGTGTCTGTGTGGGTTTCCTCCGAGTGCTCCAGTTTCTCCCACAGTTCAAAAGAAGTGCTGGTTACACTACATTCTGCACTCTCGTTTCCTTACTTTTTTCCAATACTGTATGCGAATACATGTGACAATAATAAATCAAATGGTTAGGTGCATTGGCCATGCTAAAAATTTTCTCTCAGTGTCCCCAAACAGGCGCCAGAGTGTGATGGCTAGAGGATTTTCACAGTAACTTCATTGCAGTGTTAACGTAAGCCTACTTGTGACACGAATAAATAAACTTTTTTTAAACTTTAAAACAATCACCAACTTACGTGGTCTCAGGAATCAAATTGTGGAAACTCGACTTTCAGTTGTTCAACCCCACACTCTGCAGCTTAGTGCTCAGGACAGCATGAAGTGAATAAAGGGCGGAATTTTACCATTTTTTAGTGAAGTGTCACCTCAGGCGACAAAAGCGGAGGGTGGCCTTCCGCTTCTGTCAGGTTTTCCTGCCATATTTTTAAATACTTTGCCAAAAAAATTAAAGGGGTGTGTCCCACGATGTCATGCTGGTGGGCTGTCATTGAGGCTGCCCCACCAGCAAAATGGTGGCCAAATGTAAATGAATAGAAATTGAAACTCCACTCTCTCCCCCACCCCCATGCACAACCCACCACCCAACCCCCCCAATGGAATTGTCCCAGGCGCTTCCCTCACAGAACTCTGTCCCCATCCACCACCACCAAGGAACCCCCTCCACCGCACAACGCCGCATCACAAATTTACTTATTTCATACTGCCTGGGCACTGTCCCTGCCATTGTTCCCTAATACTGCTTGGACAGTGCTTCCTGGCAGTGCCTGAGCATGACCTTCACCACCTATGTGCCTCTGGTGGGTTCTGCTCACCAGGTGCATATGGTCGGGGACCTGATGTTATTCATGATGGCATGCCCTCAAATCGATGTGAATGGACAATTAACATGGAGGGACTATCAGGTGCAAAGTCCTGACAATGATATTTAAATTGATGCAAATGGAAACGCTAACTTTTAGAGTTGGGATCCCCGTTATGTCATTGGCAGGGGCTGGGGACAATCGATTGGTGAATCCCGTCAGCGTAAAGGCCGTCTGGGACTCCCACATGATTCTCCACCCCCTCCACCATTCCCACCACCCATCCCCCCAAAAACAGGAGTGGAAAACCCACCCCACCCCCCTCCCCAAAAGAGAGTCAGGGATATTTCCAAATTTTGCAATACCTTGCACCAGTGATGGAACGTGGTTTGCAGAGGTAGATTCAAATTAGCAACAATAGATTTATTGGAAGAGATGTTCTTTGCTCAGAGTACAACTGAAAGTAAAACAGCAGCCTGAAATACCTTAAGGACATCACCATCAAATCATGTGATCAACTCTTAAAGGAACCTGCAACCCTTTTAAATATATAACAGTGACAGAAATTGCCAGGTCGCCGCATCGATCCACTCGTCTTCAACGAAAATATTGTGGCTAATTTTGAAAAGTTTCAGGAGTGACATATTTACTGTGGTGCTGCATTTTCTGACAAGTTGAAAATGATACATGTTTATACCCCATTAAACCTCATGAGTCCCAAAGCCATCAAAAATTTGAGTCATACATAGAAACGTACATGGAAAATAGAAGCAGGAGTCGGCCATTTGGCACTTCGAGCCTGCTCTACCATTCATTATGATCATGGCTGATCATCAAATTCAATACCCTGATCCTACCATCGGGAACATTCTTTCTGAATATACCCTGTCTAATCCTATTAGAATTTTATAAATTTCTATGAGATCTCCTGTCACTCTTCTAAACTCCATTGAATATAATCATAACCGACTTAGTCTCTCCTCATAAAACAGTCTCATCATCCCAGGAATCAGCCTGGTAAACCTTTGCTGTACTCCCTCTATAGCAAGGACATCCTTCCTCAGATAAGGACACCAAAACTGCACACAATACTCCAGGTGTGGCCTCACCAACACCCTATACAGATGAAGTAAAACATCCCTATTTCTATATTCAAATCCTCTTGCTATGAAGGCCAACATACCATTTGCCTTCTTTACTGCACGCTATACCAGCACACTTACTTGCAGCGACTGATGCAAACGGACACCAAGGTCTTGCTGAGTATCCACCTTTCCCAATTTACACCCATTCAAATAATAATCTGTTTGTTTTCCAGACAGGAGGAAAAAGATGAACCTGTGATAATGCTGAAAGAATTCAAGAACATCTGCCTAGCTGTAAAAAACATAATCCTTGATAGACAATTTCACAAACCAAAAGGCAGATGAGTCAATACAATCCTACACAGCCACCCGAAACATACTGACAAAGAAATGTGCATTTGGAACTCTCACTGAAGGGTTAATCACAGATTGAGTTGTTTGTGGAATGCATGGCCCCAACCATTTTGCTAAATGCTGCAGATCCAAACTACAGCAATCCTTCTCTGCCATCAGCATTCTGGCAGTGGTGCGACGGTCCAGAGATAGGAGTGTCAGTAAGGTGAACCAATTGGAGTTCAAACAACGCAGTGAATCTAAAAAGCCTCCAACAACACTGTATGGCGGCAGTGTTGACAATGTCATAGGAAAGAGTGAGATCTTCACCACTCTGAACATAATTAACAGTAACATCAGACTTAAAGTCAAGATTGAAGCTGAAGTAAAGGATAATGTACTTACCAGTCAAAAGTTATGGGAAGTAGACAAGTATGCAGCACCAAATCCCAGCACCAGGATGTACCTTGTAATTTATGGTGTACAGACTATCCAAGCTGAGGGTGTAGCAATCCTCCACTGCACACAGGGAAATCTCAAGTTCCATATAATTGACCCCTAGTTCTGGACTCCCCCACCATCGGGAACATTCTTTCTGAATCTACCCTGTCTAATCCTATTAGAATCTTATATGTTTCTATGAGATCCCCTCTCACTCTTCTAAACTCCAATGAATATAATCATAACCGACTTAGTCTCTCCTCATATGACAGCTCTGCCATCCCAGGAATCAGCCTGGTAAATTGACTTTGAGACAGCATTGCTTTGGGGCTCATTCAACCTGGTCCACAACTGCATGCTCCACAACTCTCAGCCACAGAGATAACAGCTTTTAGAGACATCTTCCAGTGTGACGTCATTGGTAAGCCATCAGTATGCACCATATGAGACTAGATGATTCAATATCACCAATGGTCTATGATCCGAGAAGTGCAGTCACAAAACAGAAAGTTGTTAATGAGCTGCATCGGATGATGGCACTAGATGTCATAACTCCTTTAGATGAGGCCAATTAATGGGTTTCAGCAATGGTGGCCGCAATAAAAAATGATGGCATGGCAGGATATGTATTGACCCAATGCTATTGAACAAGGCGCTGCTCAGACCACATCACCCAATGAAGACAGTGGAACAGCCAATTTTAGACATGCCAAATGCCAAGGTGTTCGGCATCTTCGATGTGAAATGCTTATTCTGGCAGACCCAGTCAGATGAGGAGTCCTTGAAACTAACCACATTCATGTCTCCGGCAGGCAGATAGTGTTTTCTTCATATGCCCTATGGGATCTACATGGAGATTGAGCTTTTCCAGTGGGGCATGGAACAACACTTCGCAGGCCAACCAAGCTAGATCATTGTTGATGACATTCTTCTTTGGGATCGTATCATGCAAGAAGATGCTGCATGTCTTTGTCTCGTCATTGACGGAATCAGGACTACCCGATTAAGGCTTAACCCTGCAAAATGCACATAAGGTACCTTATGTGAGCAATTTACTCACAGCTGATGGTGTAAAACCTGACCCAGACAAGACAAGGGCTATACGACAGACAGTCATCCCAATGAACAAGCACGCCCTACAGCAGTTTTTTGGTTTGGCAAATTATCATTCTAAGTACATTCTGTGTTATAGTGAGTTCACTGGACCTCTTTGTCAACTTCTCTACCAGGATGGTGAATTGTGCTGGTAAGAGCACCACACAGCCGTCTTCAACAGATTCAAACAAGTGCCTGCAGTCCCATCAGTGTTACAATACTTTGATGTTCAAGCATCTGTATCCCTATCAGCAGACTCCTCCTAATATGGACTTGGTGCAGTCTGCATTTAGAAAGGCCAATAGCCTTTGTTTCTGGGGCCACTCACTGTCACTGGGACTCGTTATGAACAGAAGGAAAAGGATGTTCTTGCTTTAGTCTTTGCCTGCCAGAAATTTCATGACTTTACATATGGTCGTTGAAACTGTTGAAACAGATCACCAGCCACTCATAACTATCCTAAAGAAGCCTCTCCACATAACTATCCTAAAGAAGCCTCTCCACATAACTATCCTAAAGAAGTCTCTCCACACTACGTATGCACAGCTGCAACGCAATGCAGTGTTACAATGTCAGTATTATCTACAAATGTGGCAAGGAGGTGTACTTGGCTGATGCCTTCTCCAGAGATTTCTTACCCACCACTTTGCAGGCCGATCATGAGGAAGGAGCAGCGCTCCGAAAGTTTGTGATTCCAAATAAACCTGTTGGACTTTAACATGGTGTTGTGAAACTTCTTACCAAGAAAACATAGGCATTACGGCAAATGGTGTGTTGTCCTCTTGTCAAATTCAGGAACTCAAAGATGTGTTACAGGCAGAGACCACCTGCAGACAACTGCCCGACGTCATTCTGGAGGAGATGGTCAGAGTCCTCAAGGGAGCTTTCCCATGAGCTCTGCACATTCCTCGCCATCAGAGATGAACTGACACTACAGGATGGACTGATGCTGCGTGGCCAGAGATTCGTCATCCCTACTGCCCTCCAGAGGTACGACACCCAACAACTTCACCAAGGACATCGTGGCTTGGAAGCAACCAGATACAGAGCTATGGAATCAGTGTACTGTCCTCAATGTACGCAGACATGGAAAGGGAAATTTACAGGTGCGAACTGTGCAATGCACTCAAGCTGCATCAAGCAAAGGAACCTCTGCACTTACACGGGGTCCCAGACCTCCTACGGTCATTCACAGCAGCTGATGTCTTCAAGTGGAATGTAAATGATGGCTGGAATTTTCCGGCCATTCACGCCCCACTGTTCCTGCTAGAGAGGATGGAAAATTTGGCGCTCAGCCATATCTCCATTCACAGCAGTGGGATGGGAGAATCCCGCTGGTGTGAACAGCCAGAGAATCCCACCCAACATTTCATATTAGTTGATTTGTATTCCGGGTGGTTTGAACTTGACACCTGCCAAACATAATGGGCAGGATTTTCCAGCCGCGCTCGGCCCGAAATGGGAAAATCCCGCCTGAGGTCAATGGACATTTCCATGCTCCGCACCCCCCTGCCCATTCTGATTCCCGTAAAATACTCATCATCAAGTTGAAGAGACACTTTGCCACCGGCATCCCACGGAAGCGCATGACAGACAATGCTCGCCAATTTGTCTCCACTGAATTTTGCAACTTTGCACATACATGGGACTTTGGGTATGCTACAAGCAGTTCCCCATATCCACAGTCAAACGGTTTGGCAGAGTGGGTGGTTCACTCAGCTAAACACCTTCTCGGGAAATGTGCATGGGATCACACAGACTACTATGCTACACGTATCAGCGTGCAAAATCTACCATGACAGGGTCTGCTCTCTTCAGCACAATGCCTTCTTTCCAGGTGCACCAGAACCATGATTCATAATGCCAACACCCTACTGCAGTCAAATCTCGAAAACCAACCTGCATGTGGCCCTCCTGCAATGCAGATTGAAAATCAAAACACATTATGATCAAAATGCCCCTAGACTTGGCCGTCTAAAACCAGTCAAATGGTCAGGATTCAGACTGCGCGTAGCCATGACCAGTTGGCTGTGTACATGGTAATGTGTCACAACTGAACAACTATGTGGCCTCAAACAGTGTCCAGCAATCACCGCCACCTCCTGCAAGTAGCAGAACCAGCACCAACAAATTACAGACCACTTCCATTGTCCAGTTTATGGAACCAGCCCCCTGCACCAGCAGTCTCCTGCAGAGGCCAACATAACTACTCCTGCATCTGATGACCACACCGATGAAATGTCTCATATTGTTACCAGTGAGGACACTAGGTCACAGGAAGACCTCCATATGACCTATTGCTATAATCACATGCTCAGGGAACTTGAGCAGGCCGAACACAAGATTCCAGGACTTTATTACCACCTAGCCTAGAACTGACCTTTGAAGTGTAACTTCCTGTCCAACAGGAAAGATGGGAGAGTAGGAGACGCAATGGGCCAGGCACCAGTTTCCACAGCCTATGTTTCATTATATGTATGTAAATAGTTATGCATTATCAGTTGCTCCATTGGTACATAGTTTCTTATGGAGGACACTATCACATCTCCAGATACCACCGTGTATCCCGACTAAACAGGGAAGGTATAGACCAACGATCGCTTGACAACGTGATGACACACTACCAGGAAGGTCATGTGGTGGGAGTGTGGGAATCAGTTATCCCCAGGGTCTTGGGAAGAGCACAGTTATTGTTTGTAACTGTGAGCTTAGAAATAAGCAATGTTTGTTCAAAGTCCTTGATGTCGGTGACTAAAGGAACCCACAAGGTTCCACACATATTAAGTGACCTTTACAGGAGGATTTTCCCCCTGTTGACAAAACAGTCAAGTTTTTGAACACTGCTCACCACCCAGGGACCCCACTCCCCTGCACATTGTTTAGGAAGGTGAGCGCAGGTTGTCGCAGGTGGGCCAATCCAATCCTGTGTTGGCTGCAATATTCCGCTTCCCTCTCTGACCTCCGCACACATTCTAAAGCCTGTAGATCAATGCTATTTCGGCAGCCTCAGCTAGAAGTTAATGCCAGGGCACACTGTCAGGAGGAAGAGTGTCCCCACCACAAGATCCTTTGTTTATAAGCACACATTTATCATGGCACCACCGAGACAGGGAAATTGAATATGAGGAATCATGTGCGCAAACACCCTCAATTACTCAATGTGCTGAAGTTTCAACCATGAAACTTGTTCCCAATTGAATCCACAATTGAAAAGTGAGTGGGGCATTTCTAAAATAAAGTAATATAGGGTATTAAGAGGAGACTGGCTTTATAGCAATAATCCACACCTTGCAGCTGTGTACATTATGGATCAAAAGTGAAATAGCCTCTCAGAGTACACACATTTATTTTTAACAAAAGATATATTAACAATGCTTGAATAAAACAAGATGTGATTGATATTGAAAAGGAAACACAAAGAAATTGAAAAGTTGCTAGGGCTATGGTGAGCTGACTCCCAATGGTACTGTGATGTGATTCACTGGGCTTGCCCATTACACATTTCAGATCAAATAAACTGGCCAAGTAGTCTGCACAAACCACAAATGATTTGGTTTGCTAATGTACAGAGCTTCAGAGCAACCAACTCCTACACAGGCACAAGGTAGAGCAACAAGGACTGGAAGGATAATAACCATGAACACAATTGGCAATATACTTAAATTATTCCTCATTGTCTGTTTCTTTGGAGGAGGTGGAATACCTGGTAAGTTCCTTTACAAGCAGTGTGACTGCTTATTTTAATTAAAGCTGTTGTTTTCTTTTCTCTTAAATGTTTGATGGTTTCATTTAACCAAAAATAGATGTGTTTATTCTGCAATGCACTTTTTAAATAGTATCCTTGGATAATTATGATGTCTTGCTTTCCAAAAATGTAATTTTATTAACTATATTAAATATCATTTTTACTAAATTTTGGAAAACAAAGTTAGAAAATTATTGGTTAGTTTAAAATAAAATGATAAGAATATGAGAATGGTATAAAGGTATGCATGTAATTGTCTGATTCTTTCATTTATAAAAATAATTAAAATGTGATCCAACCTAATGGCCGAATTTCATGATGTCAATTTCACCAAGTTTAATGAAAGGGTGAGTTTATTTTCATGTGATTTCACTATCTGCTGGTTATACTTTGTTATGTCTGGACTTGAATCTCTTGGTCATCCTTCCACGTTCCATCCTCTATGAATTTGAGCTCATCCAGATTCTGCTACTTGTGTCCTAATTAGAACCAAGTCCAATTCACACACTGCGCCTGTGCTCACTGACCGATGTTGGATCCCCAACCCAACAATGCCCTTGATGTTAACATTCTCATTATACTGTAGTATCCAAATCCCTCCATGGCTTCAGCCCCCTCTATCTCTTACAAACATCTTTCAATCCTCTCCCCCTCTACCCACACCCCCCTCCCCTTCCCCCATCAAGATCTTTGCGTTCCTCTAATTCTGGCTTCTTGCGCATCCCCGATTTCCTTTGCTCATCCTTTGACCACCATTCCTTCTGCTGCCTAGAATCTGGGCTCTGGAGTTATCTCCCTAATACTCTGTGCCTGTCTTCTCTCTCTCTCTCTCTCTCCCTTTACGCCACTCCTTAAAACCTAACGCTTTTACCAAGATTTGCATTGTAAGTACCTCTTTTTGTAACTCAGTACCAAATTTTGTATGATAATGATCTTGTTGAGTACTTTGAGGCATGTTTACGATATTAGAGGTGCTGTAAGTTGTCCTGCTGAATTCAGTGTTTGGAATTCATGAGGAAATTTTAAAGCAGATATATCTTTTCTTCCAATATGGACACATGCTACACATTTCATGCAGAAAACAACTGATAACTTGAGAAACTTTAAAAGGATAAACAATATCAACAGTGGCCCAGGGGCGATTCTCCCAGCCCGGGCCGAGAGACTCAAGTGGAGGCCGTGTAGGGGGCTTCCCGCTGAGCTCCATGGCCTCCACGTGTCTCCGGCTGCTGGATTTCTGGCAGCATCAGCTCCGTGCCAGAAATCAGCGCAGAGCTGTATAAATTATTTAAATGACAATTGCAATATAATTAGCGGACCCGGGATTGAAGTCCCTGGGCATGTTAGCCTGTTTGCCCCCGCCAGGAATGTTTCACTTCAGTGGGGTTTACAATTACTCCCCACTAGCAGGAAGCTGGCGGCCTGACCCTGCTGGAGTGAAAGGGGACCACAGAGGCCCCCCAGGTGTCAGGGGTAAAGGGGGGGTGCCCACTGGACATTGCCAGCTTGGCAGTGCCCCAAGGGGCAAAGTGGCAATGCCTAGGGGCACTTTGGCACTGCACACCGGGTATTGCCAAGGGGCCGGGGTCACAGCAGTGGCAGGACTCTAAGGGGGAGATCAGTGGGGGATGGCGGGGGGGGGGGGGGGGGGGGGGGGTCCTGCTGCCATTCTGCATTTGGCAGTGACAGAGGGAGGGCAGCGATCGGGGCTGTCCATCGGCATCGGCGGGTGGGGGGGTGGGATTGGCCTGCCAGTGAGGAGGGTATTCGGGAGTTCAGGACTGCCAGGGAAGGTGGCAGGGAGGGGGAGGATCAAAGCGGGCCTGGGGGGGGTTGGGGCATGCCAGCGACCGGGGCACGGTGGGGGAGGGGGGTCGCATGGCCAGCGATGCGTGGTCACGGGGCTGGCCAGTGAATGAGCTGGTCAGCAATCGGGATGCTGGCATGCAGGACTACTGCACGTGCGCCGGTCTCTGCTCTGATGGATCAGCACATGCGCAGTGACCCGCTTAGCGCTATGCTGCTGGCCTCTCCAGTGGGAATAGGCCCCACCCACATATTAACGCTAGTGCACTTTGTGATGCACAGAGTGTGGGAGATTCATTTTGAAAGTTCCGCTGAAACAAACAGTGGGATTTACTCCAGTTTTTATGCAAATTCAACACTTAGTGTGGGATTTTATGACGTCGCTTGGGCAAGGCTCGTAAAATCACACCTGAGGCCAATGGAGATTCCATTCTGTGAGCCTCACCCGACCCGATTCCAGGGTGGGTGAGGCAGTAAAATTCTGGCCATGGAATTTTTTTTGGAGAATCCCACCCCTCATTTGACTTGAGGGAGTGGAGGGGGAAGTCGTTTATCTTTACTGTAGTTTACAGTACTATATACTAACCATGTCAATTGGCACATAAACAAACCTCCAGAGCAAAATATTATTCATACTGGCCTAGATCCAGAACACATAAATTGTCACACATAAAGCTTGCTTTAGAGTTTACATTTCATCCAATTCAAGGTCCAGTCTGACCTCCAAATTACCCAGGGCAATAAATATTTTATTCATAGAATCCAGCACAATTTTACTGAACCAACTATTCACCTAATGCTATATTGGAGAAAAGTAAAGCACAACTTCTTATAATCCTCAAAATGTACAGTCACACAGTGAAGGTGAAATAACAATAAGTCAGTGTAACCACCAGGAGACCCTCTGACAAAGACCATCAGGTTCATTAATGCTCAGTCTGCCCACGAGACAGTGCAATCTCTAGTGCTTTACCTATTAGTAGTAGTGTTAACTCCTGGAGAAGGGAGAAACTAAACACTAAGAAATAAAATTTTCAGAAAATCTCTGGAAAATAGCTCACAAAATCATTAAGCAATCAAACTCCAGGACCAAGTCATGTGAAACCATGGTATAATTAAGCAAACTCACCGACGTCACTTTTCCAACATATTGAATTGTCCTCCTAATTCAGCAACTGCTCATTTTCCCTTCTTCAAAAGGAAAGTAGCAATGCCAAGTGTGATAGCATGGCCCCCTTAAGGGGTGATCCCTTTGTGGGCCATGTGACCAGGCTGGAATCAATAGAACATTGAGCCAATCGTACGCATTCCTGGAACTCGAAGGCTTCACTTGGAGTTAGGGCATTTTTGGGAGGAGACCTATATAGTTGTGCTGTTTAACCCTTTGTTGTATATACTTCTCAACCAATAAATCCTTTAGTTTGTTACTTGCCACATCGAGTTGCCTTGAGTTATTACACTGGCGATGAGGACAAACTGGATCAGTCATTGAAACCTGTAGTGCAGAGTTAGAGGGAGAGGAGAGTGATCACTTGAAATTCAAATGAGAAAAAGTACAGTCTCCATTTTAAAGATGCCACTAATTGGGAAAATAAAGCTATTCGAACCAAAATTGAGAGTTGGGGCAACACATTGAGAGGCTGCGGTGTATTTTCGAAGCAAACAAAATAGCAGCCAAGGAGAAACCGAAGGTGACATTGCTCACAGTCTACGGCCCAAAGACTTAAATCTATTGAGGACTTTGATGTCACCCAATGCTCCAGACACAACAACACTTGACCAGTTAGTCAATTTAGTTAAGGATCACTATAACCCCCTGACCTTCCGTTATCATGCAGAAGTACAAATTCCATTCTGCCGGTACAGAGGCAGGAGAGACGATCTCTGGTTTCATGGCCAGACTTTGACAACTGACTGAACACTGCGAGTTCCAGCCTTCGTTGGGTGACATGTTGAGGAATCACTTGGTTTGTGGGATCAACAACCTCAACAACCAATAGAAGCTGCTGGCTGAAACCAAGATTTCACTGGAAAAAGCAGTAGAGAAGGCCCAAGAGACTGAGTGTGCTGAACAAGGTGTGTGTGAGCTGAAAGGTGTGCACAATGAGGTGAAGCAGTTGTGGCGGGAAACAGCTGCTCCTAGAAACAGACTGAGTGAGGGCCCAATGGAGCCTGTGAAGAGTCCTTTAGCACCAAGGTATATTTTCTGTTTGGGGAAGACCACCTGCAAGAGATGTGTCAATGCAAGATTTTAATCTGCTTCAGATTTAAACAGAAGAGTCAGCTGCAGGCTGTGTGTAGAGCAAAGCACAGAACACTCCAACAAAAAGGGAAATAATGAAAGGAAATGATGAATACAATGCCTGTGACTAAGCTGGCGGAGGAACCAAAGGAGGGATCTGAGGCTTACACACTCAATCAAGTCCAACTCAGCAAGAAACCTCCCATTGAGATTATTTTAATGGTTAACGGCTGTCCCCTGAAAACAGTGATTGACACGAGTGCTGTGGCCACTGCCATAGGCGAAAAAACATTCAGACATCTCCTGAAGGGACTGCAACACTTAAGTCTTAGCCATTCTAAGGCTACTTTGGTGACATATACTGGAGGGACATTGAAGATTGGGGAGAAAACCATTGTGTCTGTATCATATAGGAACCAAAAGAGAAGATGCTATAAAATCTCAGTAGGTCTGGTAGCGTCTGTAAGGAGAGAAAAGAGTTGACGTTTTGAGTCCAGATCACCCTTTTTCTTTTGGTTTCAGATTCCAGCATCCGCAGTAATTTGCTTTTATCATATAGGAATCAGTCATCTCAGCTACCCATCATGGAGATTGAAGGACAGAGGCCCAGTCTCATGGGACTGGCTAAAAAAAAAACTTGTCTGGCTGGAAATATTTAATGACCAGTATGGGAATTCAAAGAATTCCTATGTCAGTATCAGGAGGTATTCCAGAGAGAACTGGGTTGGATAAAAAGGATTAAAGCTGAAAATTTACCTTCACTCTGAGGCTACACCTAGGTTTTTCCAAGCTCGCCCAGTGCCAGATGCATTAAATCAGAAAGTAGATGTAGAACTGAAAAGGCTGGAAGGCCTGGGCATCATCAAGCCTGTCCAGTTTTCTGAATGGGCTTCACCCATTGTCCCCGTCCTGAAACCAGACCGTACCATGAGGACCTGCAGGGACTACGAACTAACAGTAAACAGGGAAGCTTAGCTGGATCATTACCCCATCCCGAGGGTAGATAACAAAGAACAAAGAACAGTACAGCACAGGAAACAGGCCCTTCGGCCCTCCAAGCCTGTGCCGCTCCTTGGTCCAACTAGACCAATCGTTTGTATCCCTCCATTCCCAGGCTGCTCATGTGACTATCCAGCTAAGTCTTAAACGATGTCAGCGTGCCTGCCTCCACCACCCTACTTGGCAGCGCATTCCAGGCCCCCACCACCCTCTGTGTAAAAAACGTCCCTCTGATGTCTGAGTTATACTTCGCCCCTCTCAGCTTGAGCCCGTGACCCCTCGTGATCGTCACCTCCGACCTGGGAAAAAGCTTCCCACTGTTCACCCTATCTATACCCTTCATAATCTTGTATACCTCTATTAGATCTCCCCTCATTCTCCGTCTTTCCAAGGAGAACAACCCCAGTCTACCCAATCTCTCCTCATAGCTAAGACCCTCCATACCAGGCAACATCCTGGTAAACCTTCTCTGCACTCTCTCCAATGCCTCCACGTCCTTCTGGTAGTGCGGCGACCAGAACTGGACGCAGTACTCCAAATGTGGCCTAACCAGCGTTCTATACAGCTGCATCATCAGACTCCAGCTTTTATACTCTATACCCCATCCTATAAAGGCAAGCATACCATATGCCTTCTTCACCACCTTCTCCACCTGTGTTGCCACCTTCAAGGATTTGTGGACTTGCACACCTAGGTCCCTCTGTGTTTCTATACTCCTGATGACTCTGCCATTTATTGTATAACTCCTCCCTACATTATTTCTTCCAAAATGCATCACTTCGCATTTATCCGGATTAAATTCCATCTGCCACCTCTCCGCCCAATTTTCCAGCCTATCTATATCCTGCTGTATTGCCCGACAATGCTCTTCGCTATCCGCAATTCCAGCATAGATGGCCTCTATGCTAAGAGAATAGGGGGCCTCAAATATACTAAGCTATACACAAGTCGCGCTGATAAACAACTGGAACAGGATGAGGACTTCAGAAAGTTAATTATAATAAATACCCAGAAGGCTTCCATGAAGAAGCTGTTGCCGTTGCGACTGGCAAGTTTTTTTGCTGTCCTACAATACTACACCTCACACCAACGCTGCAGTCACACCTGCAGAATTGCCAATGGGTTGGCACCTGCATGCCTGTTTGGACCTAGTGTTCCCAAATTTGTCAGGGAGGGTGGAGGCTGGGCAAGCCTCTAAGAAAGAGTGTCATGACTCTCAGGAAGGGGATAGATCGTTTCATGTTGACTGATATGGAAGCTCGCCACCACCCAGTGAACTTGTACCTCACACCCTCAACAGACAAGCTGAAGCTTTCAGAGTTTTAAATTGGCCTTTATTCATGCTATAGTGAGGAAGTCCACCTTCCACAAGGTGATGTACAGACTTGCTGAGTGATACGTGACATGGGCAGATATACTTTTGCTTATCTTACAAGTGATTTGCATCTCCCAATTACAAGTGTACATTTGTTCTGAAGCCATTAATATCCAATTATAACTAATACTTCTGATTACTTCATGAATATAGTTAACCAGTTACAGCTGCTATAATGCTTGTCTAATTAGTATGATTAATCACCAATGAAACACACCTACATGGCTACACCATCCAAATATGACACATGTTGTTATGGCTACCACCCGTGGTTATTGGAGTTTTCACTCTCTTGTCCTTTGGTCAGCTAGTTTGTGCTGCCCATCTGCAAGTGTGGGAACTGCACTGAAACATCTTCATAGCAGCTTCATAAGGAACCGTGCTGTACTTAATTCAGAGGGGTACTTAACTGCATTCAATGATTTTAATCCCTTCATTGATGAACTGAAGTAAATCATTATTAGTAAAGAAATGGTTTTGGGGAAATTGATGAAATTGAAGGTGGATACATCTCTCGGTCCTGATAATCTTCATCCCAGAGTATGGACCAAGAATTTCATAGCTCAGCATTTGGAAGGCAGTGGTATAATCAGATAAAGTTGGCAAAGGGGAAATTATACTTGATGAATCTGTTGGAATTCTTTGAGGATGTAACGAGTAGAGTTGACCAAGGAGAATCAGTGGATGTGGTTTATTCAGCCTTTCAGAAGGCTTTCAACAAAGTCTCACATAGCAGACAAATATGTAAAGTTAAAGCACATTGGATTGCAGGTAATGTCTTGAGATGGTTAAAAAGCTGGGGCGCAGATAGGAAGCAAAGAGTTGGCATAAATGGGTCTTTTTCTGATTGACAGGCAGTGACTAGTGTGTGACTACCGCAGGGATTTGTGCTAGCACCCCAACTGGTTCTGGGGCGTGAAGCTTATTCTGCCGATATAACAGGACTTGGCTCACCGAAAATCAGGCAGGACCAGGTCATAAGATCACACTCCTTGATTTTGTTTTAGCAGAGTGTCATTGGATCTGGAGAGAAACACACCAGTTTTCTCGACAGAAACAACACTGCCATTTTTTAATAAGGTTCCTCCCCCATGTGATTCTGTGCTGAGCAATGCGCTGCTGTATAAAATGTAAACTGTTTAAAAACCCAGGGAATGTAGCAATTGCATCAAAATCTATTATACTTGTGTATCAGGCCAATGTGTTGGGCGGGGGCAGCGAATCCTACCCGGAGATCAGTTGCCATGTAATGTCACTGCGTTATAAGGATCTGGCACGTCTAAGATTAATGTGGGACCGAGTACAATCCTACCCACCTAAGAGAACACAGGACCCACAACAAGGGGTCTAGCGTTGGACAGAGCTGTGTGCACAAGCACGCATGTAGACGGCTCCTGTCTTGAATCCTTTACTGTATATATGTATATAGTTCTTGTAGTTAATAAATGAGTACAGTTAACCCACTTAAGACTTAATTAAGACCTACAAAATGGTGTCCGATACCCTACAATAGTCACACTTGCCTACCTTGCACCATCCTCGCAGATCCACTGTAACTCGTCTGCGACCTTTCTGTGACATCTGACACCCAGCTCCACTTATGTCAACCCCCCTTTCTCTTGCCCTCTGCTTTGTCGGTGATTGCTGTATCTTTTCAGCTCTGATCAAATGGCCAAAATACTGACATTGTCTTTTCCGGATATTTCTTTTGGGAGTTCTATTTTGCTCTTGCAATTTCAAGCACATTGTCATTTGTCTTACGGTCTGTAATGGAGGTTTAAGAATATGTCTTCGCATTTCAAAGGCCTCCATTTTCCACTATATAAGGAACAGGAAATTGGATAGACCAAGCAAGGTCTAAAAATATAGAAATATTACTCTCTTTGTGGTCAAAAGCAAGATACTGAAAATGGTGGCAATCTGGAAGGTCACAAACCTCAAATGCTAATTTTGTTTCTCTTTCCACAGATGCTGCCAGACCTGCTGAGTTTATCCAGCATTTTCTCTTTTTGTTATTTTTTAAAAATGGTATTTGGTACAATTTTGGAGATAACATTAAACACTTTTCCCTTTTTCCACAAGGTGTCAGTGGCTTTATCAAGATACAGGGTCTCCCAGCCACTATCACAATACAAGAAGATACTCCTGCAGGAATTGCTATCTTTAACTTTTCAGTTGTGTCAACAATCACTGATGAGTTAATGTTAACACCTAAAATAGCAGCTACCAACCCAGTCAACAACTTTTTCATTGTCTCCGTTACAAGAAGATTAGACTTGGAGGTAAGACCATTTTTAAAAATAAGGAGTCTTACTACTGTAAAGGAAATTCAATTAATGTCGGGAATAAGAGAAAATCTGTTGAACATCTGTTCCTGTAAACTTAAACCCCTGGAATGGAATTGTTCCACAATAGAAAGATTGCTCATCATTCATTCGCCATTTCTTCTTGTGGTGCTTGGAAACTGTCTACAATTTGTACAATGTTAGGACTGTGGAAGGCAGCAATCAGCCAGATTTATATACACAGCCAAAATCTGGCAAATGGTATTTACCGCGGTAAGAGCAGTATTATGTATTTGGGGGGGACAAACAGATTACACCGACGCTTCACAAGGAACCAGGACAAAAATCACTTGAAATAGTAAAGTATCTTAGTGTTACAATCAAGAGAAATTCATGACCAATATTCAAAAACCAGAACCACAGGTAATTGTGTATTAGTTTACCTTAAGTGGACTTCAGTATAAAGCGAAGGGCACTAACTTGTTCTTGTCCAAGACCTTGATTGGATCACCTTTGGAATATTGCGCCCAGTTTTTGTTCCTTCATATGGCAAGTGATATAAAGGCTTTTGAATAGTTAAGTCATAATGGATTTATAGTGGAACTATGGTCCATAGAATCCCTACAATGCAGAAGGAGGCCATTTGGCCCATTGAATCTGCACCGACTCTCCCAAGATTCCCCTCTTAGAAAAAGTTAGAAAGGCTTAAAAAAGTTCTATCTATTCACTTTAGGGATGTGTACATTTAGTTGATTTTCCAGAAGTATACAAAATAATTAAAAGCACTCAATTATGTTCCCATTGAGTGACTATTCCAACATAATTGGTTGGGAAGACCTGGGTGTCGCATGTACAAGGAGCACAAGACTAGAGCTAGATTAGGTTTTGGGAGGTTCTTCTCATTCCAGCAGCTAGTTTGAACAAGTTACCAATTTGTGCAGCGAGTGACTCTCTGAAAACTTTCAAAAGAGAACTCGACTATTTTGTGGCTGGGACAGTGGTCCTGTCTTGTAAAAGGTAGATGACATTGCAAAGAATGCGATGATGGTTAATGTGACCCTCTGGGTCAGAGAGATATTTTCTGGAAATTGCCTCTAAATGTCCATAGGAGATTACTCAGCTGCTGATGGATAGGGAATGTGTAATTATGATGCTTCTTGGATCACAATTGTCCTGGACAGGCTTGATCCATCAGATGGTCTTTTCCAACTTGGCATTTTCATACCTTTGTGTTATTATTTTCTTTACTCCTCAGTACCACAGTTTTGTCACTTTTGTGATGACTTTGCAAGATGGTTATGTTTTTAAAAAGACCCTTTAAATTTACATTCTTTTCTGAGATGTGGGCATCACAAGCAAGGTCAGCATTTGTTGCCCATCTTCAACTGCCCTTGAGGAGGTGGTGAGCCTTGCACCTTAAACCACTTAATCCTTAAACCACTGCAGTCTATCTGTTTTGACTTTCTGTAGTAGCTTGGTACAACTGATTGGATTGCTAGGTGGCAAGGTGGCTTAGTGCTGCCTCACAGCACCAGAGATGCCGATTCAATCCTGGCCTTGGGTCACTGACTGTGTGGAGTTTGCACGTTCTCCCCGTGTCTGCGTGGGTTTCCTCTGGGTGCTCCGGTTTCCTCCCGCACTCTGAAGATGTGCGGGTTAGGTGGATTGGTCATGCTAAATTGCCCCTTAGTGTCAGGGGGATTAAGCAGGGTAAATATGTGGGGTTACGGGGATAGGGCCTGACTGGGATTGGTGTTGGTGCAGGTTTGATGGGCTGTATGGTCTCCTTCTGCACTGTTGGGATTCCTATGATTTCAGAAGGCAATTAATAGTCAACCACTTTGCTATAGGTCTGGAGTAACATGCAGTCACGTGCTACCAAATAAACCTGTTGGACTTTAACCTGGTGTTGTGAGACTTCTTACTGTGTCACATGCAGGCCAGACCACGTAGGACATTAGTGAAGAGTTATTCCCCCAAAGGACGTTAGTGAATTAAATGGATTTTTATAGCAACTGATGGGATTTTCATGGTCACTATTTTAGAGACTAGCTTTCAATTCCGGATTTATTAGAATTAATTGAATTTAAATTCCACCAGTTGTTGTGGTGGGATTTGAACTATATCCCCAGCGCATTAACCTGGACTTCTGCATTACTAGTCAAACAACATTATCATTACACCACCATCCTCCTGCAGTGAAACAGAACGTTCTGAGAAGGGAGATGGTAATGTCATACTAAACCCGCATTTAAGTTAAGCCCATGTGACCTGATTGCCATGGAGATAGATATTAAAGGCGAAATCTAGTGAAATACAAAGTGATAGTTTTCACACCTTTCCACAGTAACTCATATTAAAGGGACAGCTTCATTGAAAACAGGGAGAGACAAGGCAGATACTTCTGTGTGGAGAAGGAACAAAATTACTGACGTGAGGGCAGGGTGCATGTTGGAGTCAATTTACTGTTCGAAAGGAAGGGAGCAGAACTGACAAAACGTTTGGAGATTTGAGCAATAGTGAGTTACCAAAGTGGGCCTTGCTGGTGAAAGTTGGATCTGGAAGATCGAGGATAAGGGAAATGACTTTCGAAGGACACTGTAAGTTTCGGCCTGGTGTAGCAAGGAGAAGCGCGTGGTGGAGAACTGGGAGTGACTTGGGACATGTTTGTGTATTGTTGCAACATCTGCCGGAAGTGAACAAAAGTTGTAAGATATCTCTAAATGTGAAGTACCTTTCTGAGGGTGGCATGGTGGCACAATGGTTAGCATTGCTGCCTCACACTGCCAGGGACCCGGGTTCAATTTCGGCCTTGGGTGACTATGTGGAGTTGGCACATTCTCCCCACATCTGCATGGGTTTTCTCCGGGTGCCCTGATTTCCTCCCAGTCCAAAGATGTGCAGGTTAGGTGGATTGGCCTGGCTAAATTGTCCCTTAGTGTCCAAAGATGCGTAGATTAGGTTGATTGGCCATGGTAAATGCACAGGGCCAGGGTAAGGTGCTCTGGAGGAGAGTCGATGTACATTCAATGCCCTACTTCTGCACTGTGGGGATATTATGGTTATTATGGTTCTATGGATTCTATGGTTTGATGTATTAGTTGTCTGTTAAGTAATGTTTAATCTTTGATTATTTAGTTGGTTTGCATTATGATGGCCACGGGGAATTATCAATAGATCTCCCCGTGGACTTCGTAGAAGATGAGCTCCCCTATAGACGAGCACAGTCTCACCCAATAAGGAAAGAGCAGCGGGGATTTAAAACCAGCTGGCTCTACTCAGGCAGTTGAAGGACTTCAGGGTTTGTCCTGTACATTATAGTAGCTGAGCGCCACTTAACGCACGTTGTAAATAAAGATGACGGAAGACTGGCCCCGGCGGGAGTATTGCAATTTATTATAGCAAAAGTTATAACATTTGAAATCTGTTCTTCATTGTTCCCATCTGTTTCTGGGAAATTCATCTTTTAAAAAGTGATTGGTCTCTTGTAGCACTAGTGCAAATAAAAGAACAAACAGAATATAATTCCAACTGCTCCCATTCTTTTGACTCAATGCTATGAAACTTCTGAGAAAGCCAAGTCGAGGGTGTGGGTAGATAGTACCAGGATTGGTTTATACACAGAGGCAATCTATGTCCTCTATTGTTAGTGTTCAGCCATGATCAGATTTAAGTGTCACCTCCACATAGTTTAAACTTTGCATGAGTGCAAAAGAATTGGACAGATCAAAAACTGCTGATGCTTGAAACCTGAATCTAAAATAGAATATTCTGGAAACACTCAATGAGTCAGACAGCATCTAGAGAGAGAGACATAGAGTTGATATTAAACAGTAGTTCATCAATCTGAAACATTGGGCTGAATTTTTATCCTGGAGTTGGATACTGGGTGTAAGGGAATTTCCAGGCTCAACTCACTACCCTCAGAAAGAGTTCCGAGACAGCCACAGGTTCTGGATGCTGGGATGGGCTGGCTAAAAAGCTCACCTCTGAGCTGCCGGACTTTGTTCCAGTTGTAATAATGACGGAATAGCCCTCAAGCCCTCGCTCTTCCTCATATGCCCCATGCACCATCCGTACAAATCCATGTCTTTTCACTGACCCCTTAGCCTTCATGCCAAGCCATGGCTCCCACCCATCCCTATGGCCCCTCATATCCATCATGCCAAGCTATGGTCCCCACCCTTTCCCCTTGGCCTCACGTAACATCCATGCCAGTCTATGGCACTTCCATGACCAGTCACCCATGATACACTCTGTACTGAACAATGAACCTTACAATAACATTAAGACGTATCATAGAAATCATAGAAACCCTACAGTGCAGAAGGAGGCCATTCAGCCCATCGAGTCTGCACCGACCACAATCCCACCCAGGCCCTACCTCCACATATTTACCCGCTAATCCCTCTAACCTACGCATCTCAGGGTCAATTTTAACCTAGCCAATCAACCTAACCCGCACATCTTTGGACTGTGGGAGGAAACCGGAGCACCCGGAGGAAACCCACGCAAACACGAGGAGAATGTGCAAACTCCACACAGACAGTGACCCAAGCCGGGAATCGAACTCGGGACCCTGGAGCTGTGAAGCAGCAGTGCTAACCACTGTGTTACCGTGCCGCCCATGAACGTATGAAAAAGTTTTAATTGTTATGGTCCGGGTCAGAAACCCCGAAGTGTTTTATGGAGCCCACCTGGATCATAAGTTTAGCACCTTGAATTTGACTAGGATAAGCATGTTTTGTTTCACTTCAGGTACGATTCAAATGACCCACTAGGGATCTTTTGTCACCCAAAGTTGATTTAAGATTATAGTTAACATGTATAGTAGAAATATTAACAATAACTGTTATCAATTACAGACAAAACAAAACAACAACAATAATGTATAATCCCTAACAAATATATCTAAGATGTTCTAATCAAACCAATCCCTTAAACATAACCCTTCCACAGGTTTAATGCAACAAAGTCTAATGCTCATGTGACACTGGAACTGAGTCCTTTGGATGTATGCTGCAGTGCTCTTGATACAGTCAGAACAGTTTGAAGTCAGAACAGCTTCCCGGAATATCAGGGAGAGACTTTGGTCAAGCCATCAACAGCAGATTTTCTACCGCAGGGAGGCAAGAAGCCTTGCCTTCAGCTAATCAGCAGAACTTTGAAAACACAGGGAGAGAGAGAGAGAGACATTGCTTTCAGTCTGATGTCCACTTCCTTCTCAACTAAGCGCTGCTGCCAGCCAAAAACAGAAAATGAAACCTTGAATTCCCAAGGAAGGAAAAAAACTGACCAGAACTATGACCTTCCTCCTAACAATGCAGGGTCATAAACAAACCAGAGTAAAAATAAACAAACCCCATTTAAACCACCAGAGGAACAATAAAAGGACCCCTACAGAAAGCCCGGCAACACTGAGAGCTGGGAGCCACAGGGAACATGATTTTAAAAAAACTCTTAAAAGTACCCTCACATCACATAATATTATTCATAACTTTCTAATGATAAAAAACTGTCTTTACTACTGCCCCAAGAAAAGTGTCAATGATCCAGACCCTTTAAAGTATCAATAACAAACTATATATGCTTGACACCTTTTTATCTTGTGTAAATAAACATTGTGCAATTGGTAGAATAGATCAGAGAGTAGAACAATCAATCAAGCAGTGGTTTCCATTGGGTGCAGCTGTTTCAACAGAGTAAAGGATGCCTGGGTTTTCAGCCAAGGATGAATGATAAGGTTTGGCTTAGAGTCCAGACACCCATTATTCATTATTCGATTAAAACAGCTGCGTCAAAGGGAAAACATTTGATTGACATATTTTGTTCTCTGATCTATTCTGTCAATGGCACAATGTTTATTTAACCCAGATAGAGAGGCTTCAAGTGCGTACAGTTTCTGCTGAGACTATAACGTGTATGGCTGTGATAAAAGCAATTTTTACAAATGAATTACTTTTTTAAAGAGATTTTTCCCACACACCATTGTAACTATACAATTCAGCAGAGTGTATGCTGGGTGAACGAACATGGAAATGCCGTAGATTGGCATGGAGGATATGAGGGACCATCAGGGGAGGGATGGAGGGGCATAGATTGGCAAAGGGGCACAGTAAGATCGTTTGAACTTACCTCATCAAAACTGGCTCATGACTCTTCTTGGGGGCCTTGAGTCATGCGTCCTTGAAAATCTGGCCTGACTCAATGAAAATCGCAGAGGGCTAGGGAATGCCCATCTCCACAATGGAGTTGACCAGGTTGAGAGTTCAGGATGTGAGCTTGTGACCACACCTGCCCACACCCTTATCCTGCATTGGTAAAAATTGGGGGTGCTGAGATGGGGAACACGAATCCTGGAATTGGGTTCCGGCCTCCATTTTAAAAGATCCACAGAGTCTCTCTGACTCTGTAGAAATCCAGCCCATTTGCTATGTTGCTTTCATCATGGATGCTACCTGGTCTGATTAGTTTTTCTGACATGTTCCATTTCTATTTGAGGTGAATTGACACTTGATTCTGCAGCTGCCTTTCCACTTAGTTCCCCCTCCTGGTGAGCAGATATTTGGGCCTAAGGGTTATTTTATAACTTGGGTAGCCAAGAAGAAAATACAGGAGCTGAGTCTTTATACCCTCATAAACCTTTATTTAGAGAGACACACACATAGCATATCGTGCACCTTGAAGAAACATCCATGGTTTCTAGCTGCTCGTAAGTAGATGTGAGTCTCCAATTAATGCTCATGGCCTGAATATAATTAATGGCCATTTGATAAACAATCAACAAAGTTTTCACCAGAAAGATGTGAATTTCACCAGACAATCCTAATAAACATCCCATCAGAACTTGAATGAAAATCTTAGCCATTGATAGGAATCGTGCCTGCGATCATTTGTAGTGTTTTCTCTAAGTTATTTGTTTTCCCCATGTCCACACGTGAGTGAGATTATAAATTCCCAAAGTGAAGACGGTTTCTCAGGCTCAGTCCCATTCAGCCGTGACATTTGAAAGAGATTGTAGACTGAACACCTTTGTCATTATGATGTCCAAAAATGTGCTGGTCAGGTGGATTGGCCATGCTTAATTGCCCCTTAGTGTCAGGGGGACTAGCTAGGGCAAATGCATGGGGTTATGGGGATAGGGCTTGGGTGGGATTGTTGTCAGTGCAGACTCGATGGGCAGAATAGGCCTCCTTCTGCACTGTAGGATTCTATGATTATACCAAGTGGAGCGGAGGTGATGGCCTGGTGGTATTATTATTAGACTATTAATCCAGAAACTCAGCTAATATTCTTGGCATCCGGGTTCAAATCCCAACCCCCTTCCCCCCCCCCCCCATGGCAGATGATGGAATTTGAATTCAATAAAAAAAAATCTGGAATTAAGAATCTACTGATGACCTTGAAACCATTGTCAATTGTTGAAAAAACCCATCTGGTTCACTAATGTTCTTCAGAGAAGGAAATCTATCGTCCTTATCTGGTCTGGCCTGCATGTGACTCCAGAGCCACAGCAATGTGGTTGACTCTCAACTGCCCTCCAAGGGCAATTAGGGATGGGCAATAAATGCTGGCCAGCCAGCGATGCCAATGTCCCACAAATGAATAAAAAAGAACTAAAATATCAGTTTCTCGGCCCTTTCAATTAAAGTGCATCCATTAAACATGGCCCTTGTAAATGTGGCTGTAAATGGAGTAATGTAACCATCACCACAATCCCCTTCCAACGCCTGTGCAAAAAGTGTCAACTCCGCCACATGGAGAAAGTGCTTTTCTTCTTCTTAGTTTTAATTATTCCGACACATTTTTCTGGAACTACAAGCTGCAAGATGTGTGAAGTAAACTCTCATTTTGTTTTTCAGGTGATTGTCTCAGAAAATGCTGGACTGGACTACGAAACTCAATCTAATTACGCACTCTTAATCTATGTTGAGGATGATAAGGGGAATGCAGACTTTCAAATGCTAACAGTTTTATTAAGTGATGTTGATGAACCCCCAAGATTCCTGGATAATCTAGCAAACGGAGGTAGGCAGAGCTATACACACACTTGTAAAAGGGGAATGAGCAGTTTTCATGGATGGCATTATACAACTATTTTCAACCTCACTACAGGCACCGTTTAGAAATGTACCCTTAATTTTGATCTATTCATTTTTTATGGAAACATGGTTATAACATAATATAGGTTCAGAAATAAATATTTGAAGATGCACAACATTTTGAAAAGTCAGGCATAATGGAAACGAAGGAGTAGCAGCCCTGATAGTGAAGGATGACATAAGATCAGTGGTAAAGAAGCACCTTGGCTCAAAACATAAGCATGTAGAATCAGTATCATTGGCAGTTAAGAAAAACAAGGGTCAAACATGCTGGTGGGGATAGTCTATTGACTTGCCCAACAGCTGTTATACCATGGATAGCGCATTAAGCAAGAAATAATTGGAGTTTGTAACAAAGGCAGTGTTATAATCAGGAATACCTTAATCTTCATAGAGACTGGGCAAATCAAACTTGCAAAGGTAATCTGGAAGGCATGTTTGTAGAATGCTTTCATTATTGTTTTTCTGGAACAGTACATTAAGTAACCAAATAGGGATAAAGTTAGCTTAGATCTAATACTATGTAACGAGGCAGGTTTAATTAGAAATCTCACTGTAAAGGTTCTGCTGGGTAAAAGTGATCATGATATGATTGAATCTACATTGAGGGCAACACACTCCAGTCCCAAACAAAAATCTTAAACTTAAACAAAGCCAATTACACAGGCATATGGGGAGATCTGGCAATGGTCAATTGGATGAATTGTCTCAAAGGTATGGCAGTAAACAAACGGTTGGTAAGACAGAAAGGAACAATTAAAAATAGTTAACAAAGCACAGGCCATTAAAAACAGAAACTCGGCAAGAAAGATCCATTCGGTTCTTACTTGTTAGGTTAAGGTTAATGTTAGATAAAAAGAAGAAATTGATAATGTTGCAAAGAATGGTCGAAAGCTTGAGGATTGAGAAAGTTTTAGAAATCAGGAAAGGCAACCAAAAAGTTAATGAAAAAGGAGGGAAGAGAATGAAAGTAAACTAACCAGTAATATTAAAACAGATTGTAAGACCTTTTACAAGAATATAAAAAGGAAGAGGGTAGCTAAAGGAAATTGTTGGCCCTTCAAAGGATGGGAGAGATTATCATAGGAAATGAGAAAATGGCAGGGACATTGACAAAACATTTTGTGTCTTACTTCACAGTAAAATACAAATATACAGACTAGAATAAAGGGGTAACAAAAGGGCTAATAAGATTAAGGAACTTGAGATAATTAATATCAGAAGAGAAAAGGTAGCGGAGAAACTTCAGGGGCTAAAAGCTGACAAAACCCCAGGACCTAATGGGTTACATCATAAGGTTCTAAAAAAGGTAGTTGCAGGGAGAGTGAATGCACTGGATTCTAGAATGGTTCCAGCACATTGGAAGTTAGCAATTGTAACATTGTTGTTCAAGAAAGGATGAAAAGAGGAAATAGGGAACCACAGAGCAGTTAACCTGGCATCAGTCACCAGGAAAACACAAATCTATTATTAAAGGAGTCTTAATTGTGCACTTAGAATATCACAACATGATCAGACACCGTCAACATGGGTTTATGAACATTGTATCACCTGCCAACACAAAGGCCGGAATTCTCTGGCCGTTCATGCCAGCGGGATTCTCCATTCTACCAGCAGCTCATCCCCGGCTTGGGGTGACGTCAATGGAAATTCCCATTGACAGCGGTGGGACCAGAAAATCCCGCCGCTAACAAACGATGTGCCACTTCCCACCAGCAGGAAACACGCGTCTGGGAGGCCGTAAAAGCTCACCCAAAATGTCTGCTGAATCTAGTCTGTCCCGCGCATGTGCAGGAAGTGAATAATATTACTTTGCTGCGTCCAGTAGCAGTACACCTCTGCACGTGGATTACGTCAGCATGCAAAATGAAAGGTGGCATGGTGGCACAGTAGTTGGCACTGCTGCCTCACAGCGCCAGGGACACGGGTTCGATTCCCGGCTTGAGTCACTGTCTGTGTGTAGTTTGCAATTCTCCCCGTGTCTGCGTGGGTTTCCTCCGGGTGCTCCGGTTTCCTCCCACAGTCCAAAGATCTGTGGGTTAGGTGGATTGGCCATGCTAAATTGACCCTTAGTGTCAGGGGAATTAGCAGGGTAAATACGTGGGTTATGGGGATAGGGCCTGGGTGGAGACTTGATGGGCCGAATGGCCTCCTTCTGCACTGTGGGATTCTATGAATTGCAATATATGTATCCAGTTATTATATTTATGCAAAAACCATGTTTTTGCTTTAACGTCATTTGAAATTGGATATTGACATAATTGTCACAAATTGAATCTTAAGTTGTTTTCGGAGAGGTTGCTGTCACTGGCAGTCAAGGAATTGTTCACATGATTTTACTGAAATTGTAGAAAGGTGCTGACTGCAAATGGCTGGAGATTGACAAGTAAAAGCTTAAAATGCAAACAGATCAATTTAATTACAAAAGATTTATAACAATATCCTGTCTCCTACAACTGTCTGTACACAGGATAGAGTTATCAGGGAAGAGCAAATTGTAACTGAGCTTTATGCTTATTTCTTAATAAACACTAAATTGAACGATGAAACTTCGCCTGCATTTGCTTGCTATAGTTGTGTTGAAAATGATCTGGTCTCAAGTCCTCCAATGACCTTCTTTCAATAAACAATATATTTAATAGTTATTTTTCAGGGTTTGTGTGAATCATAGGAGCAAATATAAAATATTATCTGAGTTATTAAGTCATGGTAGCACCTTATTGATCACAAACTGTCTACATATACATCATAAAATTCCTACAATGCAGAAGGAGGCTATTAGGCCCATCGAGTCTGCGCCAACTCTCTGACAGGGTATCTTACCCAGGCCCTCTCCCCCACCCTATCCCCATAACCCCGCACATTTAAACGGTTAATCACCCCAGACTATACATCTTGGGACACTAAGGGGTAATTTATCAGGGCCACGCCACCTAACCTGCACATTGTTGGGAGGAAACTGGAGTATCTGGTGGAAAGCCGCGCAGACATGAGGGGGAGGGGGGGGGAATTTTATGAGATTGATTCTAGCATGATTTGATTTTTTGAGTTGATTTATTATTGTCACATGTATTAGCATTCAGTGAAAAGTATTGTTTCTTGAGTGCTATACGGACAAAGCATATTGTTCATAGAGAAGGAAATGAGAGAGTGCAGAATGTAGTGTTACAATCATAGCTAGGGTGTAGAGAAAGATCAACTTAATGCGAGATAGGTCCATTCAAAAGTCTGATGGCAGCAGGGAAGAAGCTGTTCTTGAGTCAATTGGTATGTGACCTCAGACTTTTATATCTTTTTCCTGATGGAAGAAGGTGGAAGAGAGAATGTCCGGGGTATGTGGGGTCCTTAATTATGCTGGCTGCTTTGCCGAGGCAGCAGGAAGTGTAGACAGAGTCAATGGATGGGAGGCTGGATTGTATGATGGATTGCCCCCCCACCCCCCATAAGCCATGCCCCCATAGGCCCTGCCCCATATGCCCCCCTCCCATTCCGCCTCCCCCAATAGGCACTGCTCCATGAAAATGGGAGAGTTCCTGATCCTTTTTTTGGCAAGTTTTCACACCCAATTGTATGCACTGAGTCATTGGAAAAATGGTGTAGACAGTTTCTGGCTGCTGTAGGCAGTGGGCTGGGCTTAATTCGTGCATTACATTCTGCCCGTAGAGAGAGCTACTGCGCATGTGCAGACATCTGATTCTGCACATGCTCAACCGGTGAGGCCATAAAGGCAAGTGAGCCGGGACGATTGAGCGCTCAGTTCACTAAACACATGTAAATTCAAATTTAAATATATTTAAATAAATGATTCAGCTTTTCACCCAGCAAGAGGCTGACTTCTCCAGAAATCCAACTTTCATAAAATCGCAAGAGCTGAGAAATCGGGCGTGATCCTTATATTTTGTCTCTCACATGATTTTACAGGCTCGCTCCACCCATCGATGGGCGGGGTGAGTTGGTAAAATTCCACTCGGGAAGAATGTGCAAACTCCTCATGGACAGTGACTGGAGGCTGGAATTGACCTCAGGTCCCTGGCACTGTACGGCAGCTAACCACTATGCCGTCTGGCCAGTTTGAGATCAGTACAAGAGCTGCCTTTATTTAATAACTCACGTTTTATATTTTCTCCTGTAATTAAATGTACTGTTATAATACATTTGAGAATCCTGCTTTGATAATCAGCTAATGTAACAGCCCATTGACAGGTCAGGTGATGTGACCCCAGACCCATTGAAACTACTTAAAATATTCCACCCATTTGATTTGATTTATTATTATCACATGTATACAGTGAAAAGTATTGTTTCTTGCATGCCAAACAATTCATAGAGAAGAAAACAAGAGAGTGCAGAATATAATGTCATACCTAGGGTGTAGAGAAAGATCAACTTAATGCGAGGTAGGTCCATTCAAAAGTCTGATGGCAGCATGGAAGAAGTTGTTTTTGAGTATTGGTACGTGACCTCAGACCTTTGTATCTTTATCCCGACGGAAGGAGGTAAAAGAGAGAATGTCCAGGGTGTGTGGGGTCCTTAATTATTCTGGCTGCTTTTCCAAGGCAATTCCAAGGGCAGTGTAGACAGAGTCAATGGATGGGAGGCTGGTTTGCGTGATGGATTGGGCTACAGTCATGACCTTTTGTAGTTTCTTGCGGTCTTGGGCAGAGCAGGAGACATACCAAGCTATGATACAACCAGAAAGAATACTTTCTATGGTGCATCTGTAAAAGTTGGTGAGATTCGTAGCTGACATGCCAAATTTCATAAATCCATCGTGTTAAATATTTAATGAGAATTGAGTTTATGATATGTCAATGCTTTCAGTAATGTGCAATCTTTCCAAGTTTGTGGGGGGAAAAAAGGGCAGTCACAAGTATCGTCCATTTAAATTATTACAGTGTACTTGTGTCCAAATGTTTCAATCAATTAATTTGATGCTTATTGTTCAACATTGGTCAAGTGTCATGTTAATTAAAGTAAACCCCAATTATTTCACAAAGTGTCAGGCAGAAACAAATTTTGAATTGTGAAACATTACCTTTATTATTATAAAACTCCAGCTGTGATTATTTGAATGTCTCCATTTTTGGCCTTGGCCACTGTGCACTCTGTTGCTCATTATGATGTTAGGGAGCAACAGAATCAATTACACATGCCTGGCATCGGCTATGGCACTGGCAGCTAATGCAACCTTTATGAAAGGAAGATCATGTTTAACCAATTTATCAACATTTTCTGAGAATAAAACCAGTAAGGTAGATAAAGGGGAAATAGTAGATATCGGAAATTTGGATTTCATTGAGTCTATTAAACGCTGAGATAGACAGATTTTCTGTCGCTCGGGAAGTTGACGGATATGGGGAACGGGCAGGAAAGTAGAACGAAGGCAGAAGATCAACAATGATCGTATTGAATGGTATAATAGGGACTGTATAGTTTACTCCTACTCCTATTTCTTATGTTCATGACACACTGTGGTAGATTTTGATTTTTAATTCAAGAAGGACTGGCCGTTACATAGGCTACTCAAGTCCTTAAATTGTCTCAAAGCATCTCACAACCAATTAAATACTTTAGTGTCATCATTCTTGTAAAGTAGGAAATGCCTCAGCCAATATATGCACAGTAAACTCTGGCAAATAACAATTAGGCTATGACCAGATAATTTGTTTTTAATGATGTTCGTTGAATGTTAAGTATTTGTCCCAGGACACTGGGGAGAACCTCCTTACTGTTATAGGTAGATGACTACAGAGGCATGGCAGAAAAGAATCCTGGGCCTCTTTTGAATGGGCATTCAAAGGCGACTCAATTAAAAATTGGCTCACAGGAATGTCAATTAGTTAGGATGTCAGATGGGGTAGGAGCGAGGATGGGGATAGCAGTTGCACATAGTTCATGGTCCAAACTGGTACCATCTAGAATTTTGGTGGAGCTCTGACCAATTCTATCCTGAAATACTACAATCCAAAGAATAGAATCCTACAGTGCAGAAGGAGGCCATTCGGTTCATTGAGTCTGCACCAACAACAATCCCACCCAGGCCCTATCCCACAAACCCACATATTTACCTTGCTAATCCCTCTAACCTGGGACACTAAGGGGCAATTTAGCATGGCCAATCAACCTAACCCGCACATCTTTGGACCGTGGGAGGAAACCACGCAGACATGGGGAGAATGTGCAAACTCCACACAGACATTGACCCAAGCTGAGAATTGAACCCAGGTCCCTGGAGCTGTGAGGCAGCAGTGCTAACCACTGTGCTACCTTGCTGCTCTAAAATAACAATCGGGACCCTTTGTATGTTATACTTGTATCTCCAAAGGAGGCTTGCTGCCTGACACAGGCAGGCAGTTTAGTTGCCAAGTGATGGGTCCATGTGAAGGTAGTTGTGGGCCGTTTGCCAGGGTTAACAGGACAATAAGGGTACTGGTCCCACTTCCATTACAACCCATGGCATTCTCTTTCTCTTGACACCCTAAGCTCCAAACATGATCAAATTATTCCGAACTTGCTGTCAGTACCTGTTATTTCCAATAAAAAAGATGTGCACTAGAGCAGGCTTAAAAATGTTCTTTTAGTTCTTTGATTTCTCTGGGGAGCTTCAGCTTTGCTACATTATTACAGTCAGTAAATTCAAAAGTACTTCCATTGGTTGTAAAGCGCTTTGGAATTTCTGGAGCTTGTGAAAGGTGCTGGGTAAATAGAGGCTCTTTCTGTCACTGAGTAACTAAATACTAACACGGCTGCTGAGATTCGCAAGAGAAAATAACAAACATATAATACCAGAAAACCTTTTAAAAATTCATTTATGGGATGTGGGTATCACTGGCTAGGCCAGCTTTTATTGCCCATCCCTAATTGCCCTTGGGAAGGTGGTGGTGAGCTGCCTTCTTGAATCATTGCAGTCCATGTGGTGTAGGTACACCCATAGTGCTGTTAGGGAGGGAGTTCCAGGATCTTGATCCAGAAACATAGATTTAATCCAAGTCAGGATTGTGAGTGGAAATATATTACTGTTCCTTCACTGTCACTGGGTCAAACCCCCTCCTCAACAGCACTTTTGTAGTGCAGTTGTTTTGACATAATTTCATTAATACATATAATGTAGGGTAGGTAGGAGAATGGGTTTAGGGAACACAGAACATTCACATCCAGGCAGATGGTTTCGGTCACAATAGTACGAGATGAAGAGAAAGACCTGGAAAGAATAATCAAATATATATCACCTTAGCTCTGATGCAGAAGGTAGCATTCTTGCCTCTGAATCAGAAGTTTGTGTGCTTTACTCCAGGGTAGCTTGTGTTTCAAGGTTGTTTGGTATCTCACTAAGAGGTCTCGAGGCTTGTGTGGTTGAACATAAGCTGGTACCCATAACTATGTACATTTCCAAGGTACAGCCTTGCATGGACGTTCTCTCCATGCTGGTTCCTTCCAAACTACTACTACACAGAGACTACCATTATGTGGCTGGAGGATTGGGGGTAGAATATTAGATTGGATTGAGGATTGGCTGACTGACAGAAAGCAGATGGTTGGGATAAATGGGTCCTTCTCTGGCTGGCGGTAACTAATGGGGTGTCCCAGTTGTCAGTCCTCAGACCTCAACTGTTTACAATCTATATAAATGATCTGCAAGCAGGGACAGAGTGTAACATAGCAACATTTGCGGATGATACTAAAATGGCTGGGAAAGCAGGCAGCAAAGAGGATAAAAAGACTCTACAGATGGACATAGATCAGCTAGGAGAATGGTCAAAATTTGGTAGATGGAGTTTAATGTGGATAAGTGAGAGGTTATACATTTTGGCAGAAAAAATGGAAAGGCAAATTATTACCTAAATGGAAAGCAGATTCAAAATGCATTTGGGCAGAGGGATCTGGGTGTCTATGTTCATGAATCACAGAAAGTCGGTATGCAGGTGCAGCACGTAATAAAAAAGGCAAATGGGATGTTGGCATTTATTGCAAAAGGGCTGGAGTACAAAAGTAGAGAAGTGTTGTTGCAATTTATTTTATTTATTTATGAGACAACATCTGGAGTATTGTGTCCAGTTTTGGACTCCTTATTTGAGGAAGAATGTGGTGGCATTGGAGGCAGTTCAGAGGAGGTTCACCAGATTGATTCCGGGGTTGATGTATGAGGCGAGATTAACCAGTTTGGGCTTGTACTTGCTGGAGATTTGAAGGATGAGAGGGGAACTGATCAAGGTATAAAAATTTTTAAAAGGGATTGATAAAGTAAATGTAGACCAAATATTTCCTCTTATGGGGCAATCTAGAACAAGTGGTCACGGTATAGGTTGAGAGGTAGTAGATTTTAAACTGAGATGAGGAGAAACTACTTCTTGCAGAGGGTGGTGAATTTGTGGAACTCGCTGCCCCACAGTGCAGTGGAATCTGAATCGTTGAAAGGTTTCAAGAGGGAGATAGACATATTTCTAATAAAAAAGGAAAAGAGGGATATGGGGAATAGGTGGGGAGGTGGATTTGAAACCAGGGAGAGATCAGCCATGATCTGATTGAATGGTGGGGCAGGCTTGAAGGGTTGAATTTGCCTACATCTGCTCCTAATTCCTATGTTCCTATGTACATCATACCATGGTAAGAAGTTTAACAACACCAGGTTAAAGTCCAACAGGTTTATTTGGTAGCAAAAGCCACAGAAGCTTTCGGAGCTCTAAGCCCCTTCTTCAGGTGAGTGGGAATTTTGTTCACAAACAGAGCTTATAAAGACACAGACTCAATTTACATGAATAATGGTTGGAATGCGAATACTTACAACTAATCAAGTCTTTAAGAAACGAAACAATGTGAGTGGAGAGAGCATCAAGACAGGCTAAAAAGATGTGTATTGTCTCCAGACAAGACAGCCAGTGAAACTCTGCAGGTCCACGCAACTGTGGGAGTTACAAATAGTGTGACATGAACCCAATATCCCGGTTGAGGCCGTCCTCGTGTGTGCAGAACTTGGCTATCAGTTTCTGCTCAGCGACTCTGCGCTGTCGTGTGTCGCGAAGGCCGCCTTGGAGAACACTTACCCGAATATCAGAGGCCGAATGCCCGTGACCGCTGAAGTGCTCCCCAACAGGAAGAGAACAGTCTTGCCTGGTGATTGTCGAGCGGTGTTCATTCATCCGTTGTCGCAGCGTCTGTGTAGTTTCCCCAATGTACCATGCCTCGGGACATCCTTTCCTGCAGCGTATCAGGTAGACAACGTTGGCCGAATTGCAAGAGTATGTACCATGTACCTGGTGGATGGTGTTCTCACGTGAGATGATGGCATCTGTGTCGATGATCCGGCACGTCTTGCAGAGGTTGCTGTGGCAGGGTTGTGTGGTGTCATGGTCACTGTTCTCCTGAAGGCTGGGTAGTTTGCTGCGGACAATGGTCTGTTTGAGGTTGTGCGGTTGTTTGAAGGCAAGAAGTGGGGGTGTGGGGATGGCCTTGGCGAGATGTTCGTCTTCATCAATGACATGTTGAAGGCTCCGGAGGAGATGCCGTAGCTTCTCCGCTCTGGGGAAGTACTGGACAACGAAGGGTACTCTGTCGACTGTGTCCTGTGTTTGTCTTCTGAGGAGGTCATACCATGGGCAGTACTATTCTCCAGTCCCACATAAACCCTTACTAACTCCTTATACTAATGCTTATTGTCCCATTGTAGTCTTGAGGGAATCAAGCACTGGTGGACTAATGAGACATTAAGTAGACGTCGCATGTAATCTCCAAGGTAAATGTAAAAAAGATCTTATGACATTTTTTGAAGAAAAGTCGGGAACTTCTCCCCAGTCCTGGTAACCTTTCTTCCCGAACCATCGTAATTAAAAGCAGATTATTTATATTGTCATGCACAAATTTGTACAAATATGTTTTCTATATTATAGTTTTGGGATGCCCTAAGATCATGAAAGGTGCTATATAAAGGCAAGTCTTTCTTTCTTTCACTCTACTCTGGATGGTGCAGGTTTGAAGGGCAAATGTCTTTTTGCTGAGGGCTTGGTCTTAAAACAGAGGTCAACAAAATAAGTAACTCTCAGTTCTGTATAGCTCCTGTGTAATTGGATTGATTACTGGCCAGAATGTCAGTGGATACTTGGTTTTGGTGTCAGAAAATTGTTCTCCCATCATCTGATGAAGGAGGACCAGTTCTTGCAGTTTTAAACATAGCACCAGGATGGAGCAGATATCTGCCACCAGTTAATCATGGAGAGATCTCACTTTGTAATCTTGAGGATCATGTCAATCTAATTTCAAGTCTTTTGTCTTTACAATAAAGATATTTCAAATCTTCACAGCCGATGACAATTTTAGGAATGTGTAATTAATCGACTTATGTTAGTGTCTGTCATTGCTGGAAACCAGGGCTTGGATTGTCCAATCTTGTTCATCCTGCCATTGCTACCAGCGAGAATGGAGAATTTGGCGCTCAGCCAAAACTCCATTCACTACCGTGAGACCGGAGAATCCCGGTCGCAGGTGAGGTCAGAGAATTCCAGCACAAAGTTGAAGCAGAGTACTCAAAACATAAACCACATCTACTGATCATCAAGTTTTTTTTAGCTGCCTCTAAGGGTAGGTGAAATTAGCTTATAAGGGGCCTCAACTTTATCTTGCAGCACCCAGCCTTGTGTAGGATTGAGGTGCTTACTAGGATCACAGAAAAGGGGAGGGCACTGATATTGTAGCCCTATAGAAATATCTGTGGGATATTTTGGAACTCTCCCATTTTCCATACTATTGGTCTACCCTGGTAGGATCTTTTGGAGAGTAACTCTCAAAAGAAATTTCAGAGCTGTAGTCGAGACAGCCCCTCGTGCCTGCTCTACCATTCAATAAGATCATAGATGATCTGATCTTGGCCTCAATGCCACTTTCTTCATAACCCTTAACTTCTCTACAGTTCAAAAATCTGTCCAACTCAGCCTTGAATATGTTCAATAATCCAGCCTTCACATTTCTTTGGAATAGAAAAGAAATTTGTCCTCACCGTGATTTTAAACAGGAGAACCTTTATTCGGAAACAATGCCTTAGAGTTCCAGATTCCCCATCAGGGGAAAAATCCTCTCAGCATTTACCCTGTTTCAATAAGATCACCTGTCATTTCTCTCCAATGTCTATAAGGTCAACATGCTCAACCTTTCCTCATAAGGTAACTTCTTCATCCCAGGAACCCATCTAGTGTACCTTCTCCAATGAAAATATATCTCTCCTTAAATGAGACCTAAACTGTAGGCAACACCCTCGGTGTGGTCTCACCAATACCCTCTACAGTGGTAATGAGATTTCCATATTTTATACTCCATCCCCTTGCAACAAAGGACACAATTCCATTTGCCTTCCTAATTACCTACATGCGGTATTCCATGTACATGGACACATTGATCTATCTGTATTGCTGAATTCTGTAGTCTCGCTATTTGGAATAATACTTTGCTTTCAATTCTTTCTACCAGAGTAGATAAACTCACATTTTCCCACATTATACTCAGTTTGTCAAGTTTTTGGCACTCACTTAACCGATCTAGTCCTTGCAGATTATTTGTGTCCTCCTCACAACCTGCTTTCTTGCTTATCTTCAAATCAGCAGCAAATTTGGCTACAACACACACTGCTCTTTCATCCAAACCATTCACATAGATTGTAGAATGATCCCTGCAGCATCCCACAGTTGCAATTTGCCAACCTGATAATTACCCATTTATCCTAATTCTCTGTTTCCTTTTGGTTAGCTAATCCTTCATCCATGTTAATTTATTACCTTCAAAACCATCTCTTAAGTAGCACCTTATCAAATGCATTTTTTCACTTTATCCACCCTGTTTGTTACATCTTCAAAGAATTTTGTTAAACTTGTCAAATGCTATTTCCCTTTCATAAAACCACATCAAATTTACTTGGTTATATTATGATTTTCTAAATGTTCTGATACTACTCCCTGAATAATAGATTCCAGCATTTTCTCAATGACAGATTTTAAGCTAATTGGCCTATAGTTTCCTGCTTTGTCACTCTACTTTCTTAATTAAGTGAATTTATACATTTGCAGTTTTCCAATCCAGTTGGATCCAGTATTTCTGCAGTTACTCCTTTTTAAGACCAGACCTGCAGGCCATCAGATCCAGGGCACTGTCAGCCTTTAGTCCAATTTCTTTGCTGAGTAAATTTTCTCTTGTGATAATGATTGTTTTAAGTTCCTCTCTCCCTTCGATCTCTGATTATCTACCTTTATTGAGATGCTTTTAGTGTCTTTTACAGTGAAAACCGATACAAATTATCTGTTCAAAATGTCTGCCATTTACTAATTTTCCATTATTAATCCCCCGTAGTCTCATCATTCACTTTAGCTACTCTCTTCCTGTTTATATACTTATTTAGTAGAAGCTCTTACTGTCTGTCATTATATTTCTAGCTAGTTCACTTTCAATCTATTTCTCCCTCTTTTTTAAAATCATCCTGGTTTCTAAAATCTTCCCAATCCCAATCTTACCACAAATCTTTGCAATATTATATGCCTTTTCTTTCACTTTGATACCATCCTTAACTTCCTTAGTTAACCATGTAAGTTCATTCTTCTCATAGAAGTTTTCTCTCTTAATGGAATTTACCTTTGCTCAGAACTGTGAAATAGCCCCTTCAGTGTATGTCACTGCTTATCTATTGTCTTACCTTCAAATGCATCTTTTCAAAGCACTTAAGCAATTCTGTCTTCAAACATTGATAATTGCCTTTTCTTAAAGGCATTAGTTTCAGACTGAGGTTCCTCAGCCTCAAATTGAATGATCCCTCAGCCCTAGGAAAATCTTGGCTCTGAAATAATTTATTAATCCAGTCTCATTATACACTACCAGATCTAAAATAACCTGTTTCCTGGTTATTTCCGTATTATATTGTTTTAAGTAACTGCAGCGAATACTCTATGAAATAGACCTCAAGGCTCCCTTTGCCAATTTGATTTGCTCAATCTGTTTGAAGATTAAAGATGTCCATTAATATCTTTTTCTAAACGCCCACTATTTCCTGATTTATTATTTGTCTTGCGAGCTGATACTTGGGGGTGGGTGTTTACAGACTGCTCCCATCAATAACCTATTCCCCTTGCTATTTCTTATTTCCACCTGGTCTGATTTTACATCTTGATCTTCCCAACCAAGATATCTCATTACTTCACTGATCTCATAGTTTATTAATTGAGCTATCCCACCTCTTTTTCTTTTCTGCCTAAGCTTTCACAATGCCAAATACTCCATAATATTCAGTTCCTTGGTCACCTTGCAACCACTTCTCTGTAATGACCATCAGACCATATTCATTCATTTTTATTGGTATCTTTGATTCATCTATCCTGTTATGAATGCCCCTTGTCATTTTAAAATCATATTTCAACCCTATTTGTTGGTGCATCCCTAAGTTTTTAAACTCTGTCCCTTCCTGTCACATTCTGGTTATTATTACCCATTTTGCTATCCTGCACTATTGCCTTTCCCTTCCTTTAACTTTCTAAACTTCCCCTTATCGGAACCTTCATCCCACCACACATCCCCCTAACTATTTCAGTGAATGCCATATTTATTCAATTCAACAGTATACTGGTCCCATTATAGCTCAAGCAAATCCTGTAGACCATGACAACGGGATCCTTCCCTTCCCATTCCCAATTCCCCCCTCTGTCCAGAGAAGATTCCTTAAGCTTGGCATAGGCAGGCAACACCGTCTTCAGGACTCAAGCTGACAGCTGAGTTTCTGTGCTGGTATTTCTACTGTCCCCTACCACATTCTCCTCATATCTGCATGGGTTTCCTCTTGGTGCTCCGGGTTCCTTCTACAGTCCCAAGATCTGTAGGCTAGCTAGGGGAATTAGCCATGGTAAATGTGTGGGCTTACAGGGGTAGGATGGGGAGAAGGCCCGGGTAAGATACTTTGTAAGAGAATGAGTGCAGACTCAGCGGGCCGAATGGCCTCTTCTTACTCCCCCAATTTGAGTGGCCCCCTGTACCATGGTGCTGTGGTCAGTTTGTTCAACTTCCCTGTACTTGTACCTGTTAGACAATTGCAAAAAATGAGGCTCCTCCAATGCTTCACTCTAGATCCCATAACTGCCTTACCCATAGCCACATCCTCCTGACCCTAACTACAGATCCAATCTGTACTTAACTTAAGGTGTGTGACTACTGCTTGGAACAAAGTATCTGGGTAACTTTCTCCAATATCACAGTGTCTGAAGCTCAGTCTCCAGATCATCAACTCTGAGCCATTGTTCCTGTGAACTACAAACAGTTACTGCAGGCAAGCATCAGGTTGGTTTCCACCAGCATCTACTATGCTACTACTGCAACATGTCACCCGCTCTACCCTCTCTGTTGTATTTTGTTCAGCTACTTAGATTCTCAACTTTTGAAATAGTCTCAATTATCTATTAGTAATTTTTAATCTAGGTCATAATCTTATTTCATTTATTATATTTAGGTTGTTATTTGTAACTTAGCCCACAACCCTATTTAACCCTCTTTGTTTGTGTATCAATCAGAACCTCTTAGTCCCACCTCACCACATTCCCACACTCACAAACAAAAATAGAAAATGCTGGAAAATCTCAGCAGGTCTGAGCAGCACGGTGATACAATGGTTAGTGCTGCTGCCTCACAGTGCCAGTGACCTGGGTTCAATTCCTGCCTTGGGGTGACTGTCATTGTGGAGTTTGTACGTTCTCCTCATGTCTGCATGGGTTTCCTCTTGGTGTTCCGGTTTCCTTCCACAGTCCCAAGATCTGTAGGCTAGGGGGATTAGCCATGGTAAATGTGTGGATTGACAGGGATAGGGCAGGGAGGGAGCCTGGGTAAGATACTCTGTAAGAGAATCAGTGCAGACTCAGGGGGCCGAATGGCCTCTTCTGAACCGTAGGGATTTAATGGTTGCATGACAGCATCTGTGGAGAGGGAACATAACTAACATTTCGAGTCTGGATGACCAATCAGCTCTGACAAAGGCTCATCCAGACTCAAAATGTTACCTCTATTCTGTCTCCACAGATGCTGTGGAGATGCCGGCGTTAGACTGGTAAACACAGTAAGAAGTTTAACAACACCAGGTTAAAGTCCAACAGGTTTATTTGGTAGCAAAAGCCACACAAGCTTTCGGAGCCTTAAGCCCCTTCTTCAGGTGAAGGGGCTTAAGGCTCTGAAAGCTTGTGTGGCTTTTGCTACCAAATAAACCTGTTGGACTTTAACCTGGTGTTGTTAAACTTCTTACTGTGTCCACAGATGCTGCCAGACCTGCTGAGATTTTCCAACATTTTCTAATTTTGTTTCAGATTCCAGCATCCGCAGTAAGTAGCTTTCACTTACACTCACAAAATTGCCTTGCGCACAAGTAAAGTTGCTCTGTGCTAATCCTCTTATTATCAATTCACTTCCTGTTTTAAATTTCCTGCTGAACTTAAACCAAAGCCCTAGTTGAGTGGAAAACAAATAAATACTCACCAGCCACTTACCTGCTTTCCTTTGGTATCACACTGATTGTTTTCCCACTTTTATTTTTGAACTCTTGATTCAAAAGCAGTCCATCCACTCCTGCTGCTGTTCCCAACCTCCTAGGTCCAAGCCTCAAGCTTTGTCAAAGTGCCCCTTTGCTGTTTGTTTTTTCACATTTGCTACTGTTCCCAACAGAATCTTACCAAAAAATGACATTGTTGTTTCAGGTGAGAAAACCACTGTGTTGTTCTCCAGAGAAACATATTGGTTTTCTCTCCAGATCTTATGACACTCTTCCAAAAGATATCAAGGTGTTTCACGCCGTCAACTCACTGGCAAAATCCAGCTGCATTGAGATCAGGACGTTATGTTTAAAGAGTGCCCCGATCATAAACTGAGTAAACCTCTTCCCCCTTAACCCAGCACAGAGGTCTCAGGGGCTCCCCTCTCCACCCCCAGTTGGTGTTGGCACTTCTCTCCCACACTCCCCCAATTGGAGTCAGCACCTTTCTCCCCCATCCCAAATCATCAGCTGCACCCACCCCATCCCCCACCACCGCCACCATACCCACCCCCGCACCCCCCAAAAGGCCATTGCTGGAATCCCCTGCTCTTCGATCCATTCCTGGCCACAACCAAATCTAAATGAATCCCCCCCACCCCGCCTCATGAGGCTCCCACTGGAGTCCATCCCTTGACACAAGTTGGCACTGCCAGGTTGGGGTTGACATAGTGCTAACCTGGCAGTGCCAACTATATCAAAGGGTCTCCATGGCGACATATACGTATAGCCTCCGGGGAGACCCCCATGACAGGTTCATGTCTGGGTGTACCTATCGTAAACTGTGCCGGTGTGACGTCACGTCAGCGCAGTGTCATTATACAGGTGGGGGTGTCGATATATGGCAAGAGTGTGGGTTAATAAGATTCAAATTTATTGAAATGCATGTAAAGCATAACGGAAGTGCACCCAATGAAGTCAGGCAAGTGATGGAGAAGATCCAAAATCGCGACATTGTCGACGAGAGCTTGAGCCCCCGCCAGCATTCACACAGACGGTGAGCATGTGCTCAAAATTGCCCACTGTCTGTACAGCGGAGTGATTTACTATCTTGGCATTTCCTTGCTCTCTGGAGTACTTTTCTTGTTCAAACATTTAAATAATTCCCTCTTACATGTCTTGATGAACTTAACTGAAATAGCCACTTATGGTAAAACATTCCATATATTAATGATGTTTTAGCTATCCAAAGATATCTTCTACCTCTGATACCAATTCTACGTTTACAAGCCCTTGTTATTAATTCACCAGTGGAAGTCTTCCAATATTTAGACTTTCAAACACTGCAGTATTTTGAAAACGCCAAGAGGTTCCCCAATTATGAAAAGTCACTGTGTATTGCCACAGTATGCTACTAGTGTATGTAATCACTAGTAGCATATTGGTTTTATACAAGCTACGCTGCCGTCATTATAGACATCTAAAAAATGCACCAATCAAGTTTACAGTAAGGTGAATGGTGCACTGTCACTTCAGCTTCTCCCCCTCTCTGCCATTGAACCTGCCACCAACAAAATTAAGAGCAAATGGAATTGAAAGAATCCCGACACCTAAATTAAAAAGAACACAAGTTAGACTGTTAGAAGGAAACATTAGACACTAAGATCCAGATGACATCAATTGTTATCTACTCTCTTACAACATTTCAGCTTCAGCATTACTTTGTTGAATGTTGTTTTTTCGTTAATAAGGAGCATTATTCTAACAGGTTCATGAATAATTGTATCTAGAATATCACATCAATATGCTCATTTATTTTGTGTTACTTCACAGCTGTATATATTGACTTTTTGGAGAATTTAGCAGTTGGTGAAATGATATACAAAGTTCAAGCAACTGATCCTGATAAGGATGACAACACTCTCTTTGTAAGTAACTTCTGAAATAGATGAACACGTATTCTAACAAATGCAGAGGGCACTCTGTAAAGTATACTTCTGCATGCTGTGCTAATTCAATGTTATTACAATTACACAGCTCTTCTTTGGAGCTCCTTCCTGCCTGGTTGATGCTCTGTAATCGTAAAGCTAAACATGAAAACGTATGGGTTACAAAGAGTAAGCCATTCAGTCCATCAAGCCTGATCCACCATTCAGTAAGATCATGGCCGATCTGATTGTGGTCTCAAACTGACATTCCTTAACCCTGGTAGCCTTTGGCTCCCTTGTTAGTCAAGAATCTCTTTACCTCTGCCTTAAAAATATCCATTGACTTTTTCTCCATTGCACTCTGGGAAAGGGAGTTCCAAAAATTCATGATCCTCAGAAAAAGTTCTCATCTCCATCTTAAATGGGTGATCTCTTGTTTTGTCCCCTAGTTCTAGTCTTCCCCACATCCATCCTGTCAAATCCCCTCAGGATTTTTATGTGGTTCAATCTGATCATCTCTCATTCTTCTATCCAATGGATACAGGCCCAACCCGTCCAATCTTTCCTCGCAAGATAACACCCCAATCTCAGGCATCAGTCTGAACCTTCTCTGAACTGCTTCTAACAAATTTATATCCTTTCTTAAATAAGGAGACCACGAAAGAAAAAATGAAAATGATGTATTTTCATGAGAAGCTCCCATTTCACTGAGGAGGCTTCAGGCCAATCTACATCCAACAACTGCTCTGAAAACTCTGCTCACATTATGACAGCTGTGAGAAAATCCACCTCAGCAGCTTATAGAATCCATAACATTCTAAAAAAATAAGTCAATTCACCCTATCTCGCAATGTTAATATAACCTTTAAAAAAAATCCAGGCTCCAGATTCATATCTTTGCCAAAAACTAATCAGTCCTCCCCCAAGCTATACCCTATCCGCGCATGAAATTTTATTGAAATTCATCCATTAGTTCTGTGATATATTGCATTCAGACAAAGAGACTAACAAATGGGGGTGAAAACCTAGCTTAAAATAGCAACCTGCATTTTTTTCTTTCCTTTTTTGAAAGGTGGGTCTCATTTTGGTGTATTGATGCACCAGTGTCTGCAGGATTACCACACCCATGTGACAATCTTTTCACCTCCAAGCTTACATTGCAACTGGCAGTGGAGTGTGGGGAAAAGGGCATCACATTCAGAGTTGACCTTGCCCTCATCAAGATTTTTCACATGCTCCTTTTCCTAATCGGGATTACTGGATAATGAAGGGAAGGAACCCACTTCGCAGACTAGCAAACTGTGGCTAATTGTATCACTGTAAATCATAGAATCCTACAGTGCAGAAGGAGGCCATTCGGCCCATTGAGTCTGTACTACTGACCACAATCCCACCCAGGCCCTATCCCCGCAACCCCATGCATTTAACCTAGCTAGTCCCCCTGACACGAAGGGGCAATTTAGCATGGCCAATCCACCTAACCCGCACATCTTTGGACTGTGGGAGGAAACCGGAGCACCCGGAGGAAAGCCACGCAGACACGGGGAGAATGTGCAAGCTCCACACAGACAGTGACCCAAGCCGGGAATCGAAGCCGGGTCCCTGGTGCTGTGAGGCAGCAGTGCTAACCACTGTGCCACCGTGCCGGCCTAAACCAGTCAAGATCAGCCAATTCAGCACAAAGCCTGTATTCTCTCCCATGTCTCTGAGATTCGGGACCACACTGCGAAGTGCTTTTGCCTGCTGGGGTACAGGAGAGTTCCATGATAAAATGTTTATCAAAACAAATCATTAAACATCCAGCCAATCTCAAAGGCAGAAGTTCACACCAAAATAAGCTTTACTGGATACTTGGTGAAAATTTCAGCAAAGCCCAGTGTTTTCCAACAACTATTCTGTAGGAACCAGTTGCCAATAGTAACTTCCTATTTCCAATTTAAGGATTTTTTGAGGTCATATTACTATTTAGTTTTACTTGACTTAAAAGAAAGATGAAATGCAAAATATACCCGATAACAAGTGAAAATGTTTAAAGTATTACCTTTCTATTTTTCTGAAATAAAAGATGGGTATCTGTTGCAAATTCAATTTTTTTTGCACATTTTCAAATTTAAAATGTTATCTTGCGATGTGTAAATCCAGTAACTGAAGTATTGGAACAGCCAATAACTTGCATAGACAGATAGCAACGGCCATAAGAAAGTAATATAATTGTAACGCAATAAACACAACATAGCTCAGAAAATGATCTATTTCTAAATTATGCCATTACATGGTGGTATTCTGCACTTTGAGAGGCTTGTGGTTTGCTGGTCCTTAACTAATCTTTAGGAAAGTGCTTCCCAACCAATGTGCCTCAGCACACTGATGTGTGAAGACCTCCCCAAGTGTGCCGTGAAAAAAGATTTAAACTGATTTAAAATTCATGTAATTAAACTAGAACTAACCTTCGTCTTCAGCTTTGTGGTTGGCATCTCCAAGATCCGACTGACCTCAGGCCTCCCACGCAAGGACCTGCTGGGAGAGAGCGGCACGTGTGTGGTTTAGATGTTTTATATTGGTCAGGCCCATGCAAGGGGCCATTGGGACTTGGAGCTGAAGACAAAGGTCCCTTGTGCCTGCACAAAAAGGGAAAACAGAAAAAGGGGGCAAAAACCCTGGGAGAAGCAAGAGAGCTGGTGTCCTGTTGCCGTGTTTGTGAACAGAACTCCCACTCACCTGATGAAGGAGCAGCGCTCTGAAAGCTTGTGGCTTGTGCTACCAAATAAACCTGTTGGACTTTAATCTGGTGTTGTGAGACTTCTCACAGAAGCAAGAGAGGGACAGGGAGATTTTTTTTTTGAAACAGGCAAGAGGACAGGGAGAAACTAAAAACAAAGTTCCCAGCAATGGAAGAAGACAGAAAAAGTAGGAGGTATGCCTCATTTTATTAATAGTATAAAGGTGTGCCAGGACATATAAAAGGTTGGGAAGCATTGCTCTGGGATTCCTCTCTGAAGTGTTTCGAATAGCTCATCACATTCTTCAGGCTGTCTCAATGCCCAATTTCACTAAACATTTGGGTTCCTTCACTGTTGGGGCCCAGTTAGTGGCTCCTACTTGTTCCCATCAGGGATATAGGCTACTTCCGTGGCCATTGCATTGCAAAGCCAGAGTCCCTGCTAAGTGTGAGTGTGTATAAGAGTGAGTTTAAATCAGAGTAGGAGAAAATTCAAACATAATCTCTTTCCATTTTTAGAAAACAAATGTTGATCAAACTGTTGCATTTCAGAAGGTAACTAAATGCTTTGGCTTTATTTCAGTATTCAGCGAACTCCTCCATGGTTACTATGATTTCCAATGGGGCAATTCTTGCAGCAAAATCATTTGATTATGAGAAAGATTTACACAGGTAACAATTATTTTCCTTTCCCTTTCAAAATTATCTTTTTTGTTCATTCATTTACCATTTAATATATGGATTACTGATTTATATATATTTTTAACAGCTTCATTGTATTGGTGACAGTAAAGGATGCAACAGGTCATAGCATCTCTGGGATTGTGGTGGTTAATTTAATTAATGTGAATGACAATTGGCCTGTCTTTAAGCAGTAAGTACATAAATATTATTTTTTCCTTCGCTCTCAGGTGAATGCTCAGTGAAAACCTTTCATCAATGTCACAATGTAACCAACGGTAACATGCTGTGAGGGTCAGCTGACCCAGTAGACAATGTAACCAATGGCAAAATGATGTGATGGTCAGCTGACCTGGTATAAATAGAAAGCAGATGGGGATTGTGGGAGCTTGTGTGGCCCAGGGTATGGCCCTGAACTGCTGGTGTAATGAAGTTTCTTTATTAAACATTTTTCTTTCATTTACTTTCTGAAGTTAGTTCTTTTATTGCTTGTGACTGAAAATCCTTACTGCTAGATGAACAGTCAAGGCACATGCAGCTGTAAGAAAAAGGGCTATGAAAATAAGGTTAAAAGTTTTGACCCTATTCCATAATAAAACAATATGCGCAGGAGGCAGTCCAGAGAAGGTTCACTAGGTTGATTCTGGATATGGGTGGATTTTCTTGAGGAGAGGTTGAGTAAGTTGGGCCTGTGTGCGTTGGAATTTAGAAGAATGAGAGGCAACTTTATTGAGAAATATAGAATTCTCTGGGGGCTTGACATGATAGATGCTGGGAGGTTGTTTCTCCTTGTGGGACAGTCTAGGACCAGAGGACATAATCTCAGAGCAAGAGGTCACCCACTTAAAATGAGGAGGAATTTCTTCTCTGAGGCTAGTGAATCTGTGGAATTCTTTACAGCAGAGGTCTGTAGAGCCTGAGTTGTTAAGTGTGTCCATGGCTGAGATAGACAGATTTTTAATCAGTAAGGGAATCAAGGGTTATGGGGAAAGGCAGGAAAGTGGAGTCGAGGATTATCATTTCAGATCAATCATGATTTCGTTGAATGGCGGAGCAGACTGAATGGGCTGAATGGCCTACTTCTGCTCCTATGTTTTATAGCTACATTTCAATTAGTGACTGTTAACTAATCCTGATGGATAAGTTCTGATGAAGAGAGGCACTTAAGAACATTAACTTTTCTTTCCCCTTTAAATTGATGAGAAGTATATTTCCATGCATTGCTATTTTTATTTCAGATTGCTTTCATTTAAAAAAGTATTCTTTCTCGGGATGTTGGCATTGCTGGTAAGGTCGACATTTTATTGCTCAATCCTAGTTACCCTGGAGGTGGCGACGCTCTTCTTCCTGGACTCCTGGTAACAGATTTGATGTATCTGGATGGCTTGCTAAACCACTTCAGAGCACACTTAAGGGTAAACCATACTGGATGAAATTAGGAAGGACAATATGTTCTCTTCCCTCATGGACTGTAATCAATCACTTGACTCTGAGGGCTTCATGGTCATTTTTATTGATGCCAGCTTTTGATTTCCAAATTTAAAAAAAATATACACCTTAATGGGATTTAAGCTCGTGCTCTGACTGATTCATCCTGTAGCAGAACCCCCCACCACACTATCATACCTGATTTACAACTTATCCTTTGATTATGAAAATTTACTTGAGAAAGTGTATGGGATTCATCTTTACCTTGATTTTTGGTTACAATTTCAGACAAATGGATTCACTGGTTTTGCTGTTGTTATAATTTATTAAGAAGTTTAACAACACCAGGTTAAAGTCCAACAGGTTTATTTGGTAGCAAAAGCCACACAAGCTTTCGGAGCTCTTAGCCCCTTCTTCAGGTGAGTGGGAATTCTGTTCACAAACAGGGCATATAAAGACACAAACTCAATTTACATGAATAATGGTTGGAATGCGAATACTTACAGCTAATCAAGTCTTTAAGAAACAAAACAACGTGAGTGGAGAGAGCATCAAGACAGGCTAAAAAGATGTGTATTGTCTCCAGACAAGACAGCCAGTGAAACTCTACAGGTCCAGGCAACTGTGGGGGTTACAAATAGTGTGACATGAACCCAATATCCCGGTTGAGGTCGTCCTCGTGTGTGCAGAACTTGGCTATCAGTTTCTGCTCAGCGACTCTGCGCCGTCGTGTGTCGCGAAGGCCGTCTTGGAGAACGCTTACCCGGATATCAGAGGCAGAATGCCCGTGACCGCTGAAGTGCTCCCCAACAGGAAGAGAACAGTCTTGCCTGGTGATTGTCGAGCGGTGTTCATTCATCCGTTGTCGCAGCGTCTGCGTAGTTTCCCCAATGTACCATGCCTCGGGACATCCTTTCCTGCAGCGCATCAGGTAGGCAACGTTGGCCGAGTTGCAAGAGTATGTACCGTGTACCTGGTGGATGGTGTTCTCACATGAGATGATGGCATCCGTGTCGATGATCCGGCACGTCTTGCAGAGGTTGCTGTGGCAGGGTGTGTGGTGTCGTGGTCACTGTTCTCCTGAAGGCTGGGTAGTTTGCTGCGGACAATGGTCTGTTTGAGGTTGTGTGGTTGTTTGAAGGCAAGAAGTGGGGGTGTGGGGATGGCCTTGGCGAGATGTTCATCTTCATCAATGACATGTTGAAGGCTCCAGAGGAGATGCCGTAGCTTCTCTGCTCCGGGGAAGTACTGGACGACGAAGGGTACTCTGTCCACTGTGTCCCGTGTTTGTCTTCTGAGGAGGTCGGTGCGGTTCCTCGCTGTGGCGCGCCGGAACTGCCGATCAATGAGTCAAGCGCTATATCCTGTTCTTATGAGGGCATCTTTCAGCATCTGGAGGTGTCTGTTGCGATCCTCCTCATCCGAGCAGATCCTGTGTATTCGGAGGGCTTGTCCGTAGGGGATGGCTTCTTTAATGTGTTTAGGGTGGAAGCTGGAGAAGTGGAGCATCGTGAGGTTATCCGTGGGCTTGCGGTACAGTGAGGTGCTGAGGTGACCGTCCTTAATGGAGATGCGCGTGTCCAAGAATGCAACCGATTCCGGAGAGTAGTCTATGGTGAGTCTGATGGTGGGATGGAACTTGTTGATGTCATCATATAGTTGTTTCAGTGAGTTGTTTCCAGTTTGTGAACAGAATTCCCACTCACCTGAAGAAGGGGCTTGGAGCTCCGAAAGCTCGTGTGGCTTTTGCTACCAAATAAACCTGTTGGACTTTAACCTGGTGTTGTTAAACTTCTTACTGTGTTTACCCCAGTCCAACGCCGGCATCTCCACATCGTTATAATTTATGACAGAGTAGATAGGGAGAAACTGTTCCCGCTCATAAAAGGATCAAACATGAGAGGGCACAGATTTAATGTGATTTGCAAAAGAAGCAAATGTGATGCCAGGAAAACCTTTTTTACAGTGAGTGGTTTGGGTCTGGGATGCACTGTCTGGAAGTGTGATGGAGGCAGGTTCAACTGAGGCATTCAAGGAGGCGTTGGATGATTGTTTGAATGGAAACAAAGGCAAGAGAATAGTGCTAAGTCAGAATGCTCATCTGGAGAGCTGGTGCCGACATGATGGGCCAAATGGACTCCTTCTGTGCCATAAAAACTCTATGATTCTGAATTGGTACATGATGTGCCAGCTGTTGTAATTTTTCTTGTTATCTGTTCCAGAAACAAAACAATATTTGAAATATCAGAAGAAAAGCCCCCACACTCAGTCATTGGGAAGGTCACAGCCTATGATTCTGATGATGATAGTGCATCGAGCAGTTTGATTTATGTTATGAGCCCTGCAAATCGGTACATCACTATTAACTCGGGTATGTGAAATGAAAGTCAAGCTCCTCCATTAAAACATCATCCGAACTTAGAATTTAAAATGTACCAACTATTTTGGGATTGCGCCCAGGTTCAGAAACCAAAGACCTGTACAAAGCATAAACTCCATGGGTGTGATTTACTGGGCCTGACAACGATGGGTGCAAATCCCGTAATGGCCACTAAATCTCCTGAGAGGTTAAACAGGATTTGCACCGGCAAGATTTCTTATCACGATTTTCCCGGGCTCTCCCCAATGACACAATCAGATTCACACTCAGGAAGGGCACCAACTTGATTAACGTGAATTGGAATGTATTATCATATACTTAGCGGGCTTAATGCCGCATCTTCAACCCTCATCAAATCTTCCTACCCTCCAGCCATGACGTCATGCTAGCGTTAATCACTACTGCTCTTTGAAAATGGGAACCAGGCACCATGACCTCCCCAGAGGGAGGAAGGAGATGTGTACCACTGTCTAAACTGAGCACCAGGGAGACAAAGGGGGCAGAGGCCTCTGTGCAGCTCCGGGAGCTGGGGGTTGGTGAGAGAATCATAGAATCTCACAGTGCAGAAGGATAATTATATCGATATGAATAATTACTATTCGGCCCATCGAGTCAGCACCAACCACAATCCACCCAGGCTCTATCCCCATAGCCCCATGCACTTACCCTAACTAATCCCCCTAACACTAAGGGGCAATTTAGCATGGCCAATCCACCTAAGCCGCACATCTTTGGACTGTGGGAGGAAACTGGAGCACCCGGAGGAAACCCACGCAGACACGGGAAGAATGTGCAAACTCCACACAGACGGTGACCCCAAGCCGGGAATCGGACCTGGGTCCCTGGCGCTGTGAGGCAGCAGTGCTAACCACTGTGCCACCCCTGGTCAGCTATCGGGGGGCAGATGGCTTTACTTTGCGGCTGATGTCAGTGGTCTTGAAGTTTGCAGTTTGTGCTGTGAGACTCTGTGTCTGGTACCAAGGCAGCTGTGGGACACATGGGGAAGGGAATGGAATGTGATTGGAGCCAGGCCGGATGGGCTGAGTGGATAAGACCTTGAAAGAAAAAGCAACTCTGCCCAATCTGAGGGTGGAATGGAGGTGGGATGTCAACCTAAAGATTAGCTATCCAGTCCGCTTAAATACAGAGGAATGACAGCAATGAACTCTCTGAATTATCCAGTCTGACTAAGCAGGGTGCCTGTTAACTCTGCCACTCCCTGACGGAGAAAACAATTGTGCCTTGTTACATTCCTGAGATTCAGGCTTGTGACACAAATTGGCCCTAAAGAATTAACCCTCAGCAACATCAGCTCCTCACAGTCTCAAAGTCAAGGCTAGGTGTCAGCCTCAGGTGCCAGGGCTCTCAGCTTGGTGGGGGATTAGGGGCGAGGGTCTCGGGTTCACTGAATCGTGCCTCAGTTCTATCACTGCAAACAAAATGTTCTCAATGTGGGGGCCAAACCGTCTGCCTGACATTGAGGCCCAGTGAGGATAACTGTCCAGATGGGGAGAAGTGTCATTCCACTGGGGGTAGATTTAAGAGTCTGTGGCATTAAAGTCGTGAACAACAATAACATTTAATTCAGTAACACCCCAAAATTTGACAAGTGACAATGCTCCCCAACGACTAATGCCTAAATTCACCCATGCCCACACTGTGCCGCTACAATTCCTTACACTTGCAAATCCTCCCACTATATCTAGGTGTGTCCCCAGGATGCACATCAGATGTGGCGGCTGCCTGCTGTCTTCTATACCCTGTTGCCTGAGATGCCCTTGGTGGGCGTCCTCTGGAGGATGTCGGGGGCCCCAGCCTAGTTTTGGGTGGCGCTGGTGTTGTCGCGTGACCCTGTTCAGCTCACTGTGCCTGAGTTGCATGGGTCTCAGAAAGGGGGGATTCAGATTGGCTGGTCACTGCCAGGCTCTCCTGGGTAGAAGAACCCCGGGATGTGCTTCAGAGGATCCTTCTCCCTCTGGGTGCTCGTGGGCCTCTGGGTTACTCCATGGGATGGAGGGGCACCTGGCATCCTCTGGTGCAGACACAGGCCCGCCAGTGTCTGCACCATGCAGTTGAAGCCCTCAGCCATGGCACTCTGGAATTGAGCACTGCTTTGGAGTTTCCCCACCATGGATCTTACTACTAGCCCCAGGCTTTCCATTGCAGACACCACTCTTGCAATGTTGGCCTGGGTGCCACACATTGCCGGTACCATCTGCTGCAACAAAAGGTTTTGGTACTCCTCCATTTGGCCCCGCACTCGCATGAATGACAGTGTGACACCCCTTTCTGGTACTCCCGGCTTTGCCTTTGCATCTCTAGCAGCTGAGGGATGAACATGTCCAGACGCGTGGCACGTGCCTGGGGTACAGCTGAAACCTGGGATCCGGCTGTCTGATCCCTGAGACATTCCTGCCTCCAACTAATGTGCATCAGAAGCAATACGGTGCTCACTAGATGGTGGTCCAGAAGCCTTCCTGCTACCGAGGTGTGTGTCTCTGCACTGGTGGATGGTTTGAGTGGTAGCCATGACACCTCTTCAGTGTCCTCCTCTGAGATGTCCTCCGATGTTGATTTGAGGATGGATGGTGGGACCCTGCTGGTGGACAGGCCAGGCTGTTTGGATGATGTTCCTGAAAGGATAGGGCCGTGGTATTAATACATGGCCAGGACAATGATCCGGGCCTTGCCAGGTGGCAGCATGTGGGGGTCAAGGTGGCATTCCAAGATGGCAATGTGGAGTGCAGAGAGGAAACCCTGACAGAATGGAGTAGGTCATTCATCTTCTTGTGGCATTACCCTCTTGGCAGCGTAAATCCCCTTATGGCCTCTGTGCTGCACAGAATGCCAGAAATTCATTTTAGTAAGCTCGCCAGCTCTTGTTTTCCCACCCTTTGGGCACTTAGTTTATTTTTCGGAAAATTGCGCCCATAATGTTTGGGCATGTATTCATTAATCATAGGGGACAGGAAAGTATATCATTCATGCCGGATTCATTTTTTAAAATCCCACCAAAGAATCTGTATGAATAAGACTGGTAAACAAGCAAAATAATGTGAGGGGCAATTTTTTCACAGAGGGTGGTGAGTGTCTGGAACGAGCTGCCAGAGGCAGTGGTCGAGGCGGGTAAAAGTTTGTCTTTTAAAAAGCATTTAGACAGTTACATGAGTAAGATGGTATAGAGGGATATGGGCCAAATGTGGGCAATTGGGACTAGCTTAGTGGTAAAAACTTGGCGGCACAGACAAGTTGGGCTATAGGGCCTGTTTCCATGCTGTAAACCTCTCTGACAATTAGCATTTGGAGATTTAAGCACATTTTACAATGTAAGATCTGTGGAATAAATGGGGCCACATGACTCAGAAAAAGGTTTTTACAAACTTTATGATGTTTTGCATGAGTATCAGTAAAATATTAGAAGGCTCACTATTTTTTCTGTTGTAGGTTAATAAATGACAAATTCTATTAAGATGTTCACATAATTCCAAATACGACACAACAGATTGGCAAAGGAAAAAGAAACAATTGGGCTGTCAGAAGAATCACATATATAATATGCGACACAGAAATAGGCTCTTTGACCCAGTTTTTCCTTTCTTTCTGCGCTGGTGTTTATTCTCTGTTTCGATTCCATTTGTCTCATCTCAGCCTTTCAGCACACAGGAAGTCCTCCCTGCACAATGCCATTTTGTGTTAACGTCACTCTCTAATTAGAACCCTGCTTTCTCATCGTCCTGCTGCAGTTTCATGTTGATGTTACCGTGTGTCTGGATTTTCCCATGTTAAACCATGTGTTGAGCCTGTGAGAACTGGGCAAGATGGGCAGGCAATCTTGCGAGGGGGTTATGAGCCTCAGACAAACTGGGCAGAATTCTCTGCTCTGGGACAAGTCCCATGGTGGGGGCAGGAATGGAGAGTATTTCCCACGGCAGTCGACAGGAAACCACGCCATATCTTTTGGTGCTGACCTCCTTAATTAAGCACCCAGGGGTTTTGCACTTGTATTCCATGGCAAGACGGGCATGTTGGTATGAGTTCTGCCATCATATTTGGGTGCCATATTGAAAAAGCACCCAAAATCACCAACCCAATGTTGAAGAAAGAAGATGGACCTTCTGAGAAAGAAGATGGACCTCCAGGAACACTAAGGCTGGAACATGGACCTCCTCGATGACAATGAATCTGAGAGACCCACTGTATACGCTCCCCCCATGCACTGCTGTGAAATTCTGGGGTCTATGGTTGCTGGCGGCCTCCATCCTGAACTGCAGAAGTGGCCCCAGGCATTCTTCAGGAGAGTCCTGACTTCTGCATGCTGGACCGCATAGTTGTTGCAGTGAATCGGGAGTGTGGGTTTGGGGGGTGGGAGATTCTGTTTGGGCCTTTATTTGCATCCTATTAATGGGATGCAAATCCATTTCCTGCCAGCCTCTAGCGAGTTTTCTGATCTGTCATGGCGGGCATCAGTGGAAATTCACACCAGCGTAAAACTAATTTTTGGAATCGTGACTCATTCTCCTCCCGCGCCTACCATTGAATCCACCAGCAGGGCCAAGGGAGAATTCCACCCTTTGTTCCACACAATGTTGTGTTTTCCAGGAATCAATTAACAGCATTAAGCAAGGATTTATATTCCTTTCCTTACTCATGTACCCATCTGCTTTCCTTTTGAAAGCATCTTTGTTTTATCCACTTCCTGTAAAAGCAAGTTGCATATTTTAACCACTCTGGAAAAAAAATCCTTCCTTATTTTCTTATTGGATTCTTCAGTAGCTATCTTATATTTATGCTCCCAACTCGTGGAAACATTCTCATTGCCTTTACAATGAAGAATGGATTGGATAGGGTCAAGACCTCTATCAGGTCTCCTCGAAGCCTTCACTTTTTCCAAACAGAAGCTCCAAGCTGTTCAATCTTTGATGGCTGTAATCTCCACAGGTCGGGAACCATCTTTGTACGAAGATAAGAATTAGGAACAGGAATAGGCAATTCAGTCCCTCGAGCCTGCTCTGCCATTCAATATGATCATGGCTGATCTAATCACAGCCTCAACTCCACTTTCCTGCCGTTCTCCATAACACTGCAACCCATTACTAATTAAAAATCTGTCCACCTCCTCCTCAAATTTATTCAATGGGCAGAATTTTACCGGCTCGCCCTGTGCATCAATGGACAGAGCAAGTCGGTAAAATCGTGTGAGAGCCGAGGAGTCGGCATGATCCTAAATTCTCGGCTCTCACAATTTTACGAGAGCCAGATTTCCGGCGAGGTCATCCTCTTGGTGGAAATGGGTGAGAGGCTGAATAATTTATTTAAATATATTTAAATTTGAATTTACATGTGTTTAGTGAGCTCTTCGCTCAATCGTCCAGGCACACTTGCCTTTATGGCCTCATCAGAGAGGTTCTCTCCGGCGAGGAAAACACCTGTTCCCCACGAACAGGGAACAGTCCTGTTGACCTCACTAGGCCATTGAGACCCCCAGGAGAAGACAAGAGCAAGGAAGGTGCCCCTTGGGTAGTGCCAGCCTGACAGTGCTACCATGGTACCTTGGCACTGCCAGCCTGGCACCTGGGCAATGCCCACTGGGCACCTTGGCACTGCCAGACTAGGCAGCCAGGGGGCGGGGCTTATGGGGATGGAGGTTATAGGGTGCGGCCTGAATGGGGTGGGGTCTGAAGGGGTAGCCCGATGGGGGAAGAGTGGGTCTGCTGCCACTCTGCAACGTGATTCGGGGAGGCAGGGGGGCCCACTGCCATGTGTGGTTAGATATGCTGGTTAGGTGCATTGGCCATGCTAAATTCTCCCTCAGTGTACCCAAACAGGCACCGGAGTGTGGTGACTCGGGAATTTTCACAGTAACTTCATTGCAGTGTTAATGTAAGCCTACTTGTGACACAAATAAATAAACTTAAATCTTAAACTTAGCAGCAGGGGTCTGTCATCTTTCTCTCTCTCTCTCTGTCAGACCCCTGCTTTTGGAATTGCAAATATGCAACTTCAGTGGTCTGCACATGCGCAATAACTCCCTCTCCTGGCAGGCTGGTGAATTAAGCCCAGCCCACTGTCTGCAGCAGCTAGAAACAGTCTAGCCCATATTTTCAAAGACAAAGTGCATAAGATTGAGTGTGAAAACTCACCCAAACAGGAATCAGGAGGTCTCCCATTTTCTCTCAGTTAGAATCAATCTTGTAAAATTCCGCCCAATATCCCAGTATCCACTGCACTCTGGAGTAGTGAATTCCCCAGATTCATGACACTTTGAGAGAAGTAGGCTGGGATTCTTCCAAAAAAATTCTAAGAGCCGAATTCGCGTAAAAACGGGAGTAACTCCTGTTGGTTGTTGCCTCAGGGAGATTCATGCTAAAACCCAGGGAGCGGGGCTTTTTCCCGCTGGAGAGACTGGCAGCATAGTGCTGAGCGGGCCACTGCGCATGCGCTGATCTGTCATGGAGGAGATTAGCGCATGCACAGTAGCCCCACACTGCTGGTGTCCTGATTGTTGGCCAGCCTCACGACACCCCAATCATTGACCTCCTGGATATCTCGGGGCCAGTCCTGACTCTCCCCCCTCACTCTCCCCTGCAGCTCCAACCCCCCCCCCCTCCCCCCCGGCAGCCCCCTCCATCCCAAGCTTGCGATTACCCCCTCCCCTTCCTCTGCCACTGATCCCGACTGCAGAGTGGCAGCGGGACCCTCCACCCCTCTGGCCCTGCCCCCCCTTGGCACTGCCTGATGCCAGGTTGCCCCTTGGGCATTGCCACTTTGCCCTTTGTGCAGTGCCAGGGGGCCAAGCTGGCACTGCGATGTTGGCAATGCCCAGGGGCACCCCCCCTTACCCCTGACCTGCTGGGTAGGCCTCCACGGCCACCCTTCACTCTAGCGGGGTCGGGCCGCTTGTTCCCCATTAGTGGAGAACTGTTGTAAACCCGGTGAAGTGAACCACTCCTGGCAGTGATGGGGGAGGGGGGTAGGTTAGTGGACCCGGAGACTCCATTCCCAGGCCTACTAATGGGATTCAAATGCAGGTATAAATATGGAGATCAGCTCCGCATCGATTTCAGGCATGGAGTTGATGACACTGGAAATCCTGGCTCCGGAGACTCGCAGAGGCTGTGGCACGCAAGGTGGGGAGCCCGCTAAACGGCCTCTGCTAGAGCAGTGCAGCGGGCTGGGAGAATCGCCCCTGTAGTTTCTCCTCATCTCTGTTTTAAATCGGTTACCCCTTATCCTAAAACTATGAGCTCTTGCTCCAGATGGCCCCACAAGAGGAAGCATCCTCTCCATGTCTACTTTATCAATACCTTTTATCACCTTATATCCCTCAATTAGAGCTCCTCTCATTCTTCTAAACTCTAGAGAGTACAGGCCTAAACTGCTCAATCTCTCTTCATACGACAAACCCCTCATCTCTGGAATCAATCTAACGAACCTCCTCTGAACTTCCTCTAATGCCATTACATCCCTCCTCAAATAAGGGGAACAAAACTGTACACAATTCTCCAGAACGATCTCACCAATGCCTTGTATAATTGCAGCAACACTTGTATCTTTTTGCACTTTCACTAATTCTTCCAGCTCGCTTTATTCACCAGCCAAAACCCAAAGTGTTCTCCATTATTCCTTCTCTTTACTTCTTAATTTACATGGCGCAATGGGTCGAAGGTGACTCATTGTGGCTTCGTTAAGAATGAATAATTATCAATATCGTACATATACAAGGTAAGGGTCTGACTGAACTACTCTCTTTTCCTCGCTGGCTCCAACTGAGATTCCTCCCCATTCCCGGAGGCACACCCTTCCTCCTGATTATTTCAGCTTCCAGCGCCCCCTCACGATCATGTGGCCCATAAAGGAGTCACTTTACCACACCCAGTTTTACTGAATGGATTGACACCTTGCTGGAGTGCATTTGAAAAGATAGCAGCACTCCTGTAGGGGCGGCACGGTAGCACAATGGTTAGCACTGCTGCCTCACAGCTCCAGGGACCCGGGTTCGATTCCCGGCTTCGGGGAAGGTGACTGTCAGTGTGGAATTTGCATGTTCTCCCCATGTCTGCGTGGGTTTCCTCTGAGTGCTCAGATTTCCTCCCACATTCCAAAGATGTGTGGGTTAGGTAGATTGGCCACGTTAAATTGTCCTTTAGAGTCAGGGGCACGAGCAGGGTAAATACATGGGGTTATGGGGTAGGGCCTGGGTGGGCTTGTTGCCAGTGCAGACTCGATGGGCCAAATGGCCTCCTTCTGCACTGTAGGGATTGTATGATTCTATTCTATTCTAACCAACACAGTCACGTTTGAGTGACAACAGGCTGTTCTAGCACTGGAATAAGGGAGGGGAATGGAGTCACAGTTGAGTTAGATCTTACTTTGACCTGGTGCTCCAAAGGTTTCCAGCAGGGATTCCTCTTACTAATATTTGCAATGCTTTATTTCCAAAAATATTCAGAAGTCTATAAAAGCAAAACCTTCGTGCGGTCTGATGGTTTTCTGTTGCAGTTACAGGTGAGTTGATCGTGTCAGCTATAATTGACAGAGACAATGGACCTTTCAGGGTTATTCCAACCCAAGAGTTTGACGTTGTTGCGAAAGACAGCCCTTCTGGAGAACATACAGCTTCACTGACAGTAATAGTCATCATAAAAGACATCAACGATAACCAGCCCTTCTGTTTTCCACATACGCACAGGTACCTTGTTAGTTAACTATTTTGTTCCTGTAATACCAGAAGAATTCGACTGGGCAATGTTAAATTTCATTGCACAATGGGGACTGGTCATTTACAGGAGGAGGGAGATTTGCTCTGTGTGCAGGTTGTGGCAAGACTGGAACAGATTTTTAACTTGATGACTTTGTTTAATAAGGTTCTTTACTTTTTGAAAGTTGAAAAGATTGATTGGCATGGGCTTGTATTGAAGGAGAAAATACTGAAGAATACTTGTGTCAGCCTGGATTTGAATCTCCTCCTTGTTTGTGTGGCACCGGGATGCTGGAAACAGAAGGGAAAAAAAACACACACTCTTCACATTTTAAAAGTATTTTGTCATCAGTTAGAAGTCCTGGTCCTGGAAGAGGTGATGGTTATGTCGGCAAGAACCAAGGCGATACATCCACACTGAGCATGTATCAGGGTTCAACTGTCAATGTGGATGTACATTTGGGCAAATTGTGCAGATTATTACATACTCAGTCTTGTTCTGTTCTTCTTCACGTGGCATTTTATGATACTGAGGAGATCTGCCACCATTGTGTTCATGAAGGCTATTGAGACAAAAACCACAGAGTGCCTGAATGATGCTTCAAATCACTCTGTGTCCTTATAAAATATGCATTAGCTGATAGCTTCTTTAGCCATGTTGGGTTTTCAAAATGGTTAATGCCAGCTGATGTGCTCCCTTTTTAGTTTCACCAGTGTGTAGTTCATGCCTCGTTGAAGTTTCACCCTATCTCTAATCACTAACTGCTTATCAAGGGCACCCCGATTATCGAGAGCTTCACTAGCGTCCATTGGTATCCAGTCTGGCGTAACAATCTTCTGGTCCAGAGGAAGAGGAGCTGGCTGTGGAGCCAGCAGGCAAGGCAAATGCATTCACTTCGTAGGAGCTTAAAATAGTATTTTTACATTGCCATCATGAATACCCAAAGCAATCCAACCGAGACATCTTATAATTCAGAAGGGAAACAGTTACAGAATTTTGTAGTCACCTGGAGTCAGACCTCAAATCTATTTTAAGAGTACAATAAGAAGTCTCACGACACCAGATTAAAGTCCTACAGGTCTATTTGGAATCACGAGCTTTTGGAGTGCTGCTCCTTCATCAGGTGAGTGATTTTAAGAGTGATAGCTCTTTTAACTGCTGTGGTGGCAGTTGGGCTGCATCTTTTTGTCACTAGCTCTTTCTAGACAACAAAAGAGTATGTTAAATCAAGTCTCACAGCCAGTAGAGGACAGAATGGAAGGAAATTGGATTTGTCAAAGGATTGTAGGACTGGAGGAGGTTACAGAAATCAGAAGGGGTCGAGATCATGGAGGCATTTGAAAACAAGGATTGTTGTGTCATTGTGACGATATAATCCTTGAACTCATATACTATACAAAACACAAGGCACCAATCACTCATATGGGATTGGGTAAACACATTGTGTCATTTAATAAGATGAGGCACATGAGAACAGTCTTATATTGCTGCATAGTTTGGAGACATTAGGAGTTGTCTGTGCTCTGTTCAAAGGAAAAATGAAACTAAGACTGGATGACGACACATTTCCCTTCGAATGATGTCATGTTGATATTCCTTAAAGGCATATTAGTACAACGATGAGAATGTTAAAATTGAAGCATTAGTGGACTAGGAGCCAACATAGGTCAGCAAACTCTGAGGTGAAGGGTGAAATATACTTGGTGTAAGCTAGGATATGAGCAAAGCCTTTTTACAGCTACTGACTGATAGAATCCTTACAGTGAATAAGGAGACAATTCAGCCCATCCAGCCACAATCCCACCCAGTTCCTATTCCCGTAATCCCACATATTTTACCCTGCTAATCCCCTGACACTAGGGCCAATTTAGCATGGCCAATCAACCTAACCTGTACATCTTTGGACTGTGGGAGGAAACCAGAGGAAACCCATGCAGACACGGGGAGAATGTGCAAACTCCACGCAGAGAGTGACTCAAGCCAAGAAACGAACCCAGGTCCCTGGCGCTGTGAGGCAGCAATGCTAACCATTGTGCTATCCACTCCAGACTTTCCATCTCTTTCCTTCCACGCAAGATTGGATAGGTACCAGGAGCATTGCTAATTTCTCTTAACTTTCAAACCCCACTATCAGCTCAAAGCGCTATTGGGATATGAAACTCTGCAAGGGGCACAGAATGGCACAATAGGATCACATTATTGACTGTCCTTCAAGGGAGCTGGCCAGCGGATCAAATCCTTCCAAGATCACGGATGCGGCACCATAAAAATTGCTGTAGTCACATTCATATATCCCATAAAGCCTTAACTTCCTATATTAATCCAAACATAGAAGCAAAAGGGCAGCAGTGACATTTCAAACCTCACTTCTGGCTGTAAAATTCTGCTTCAATCAATACTTTTCCCTGGATTTCCATTCCACTGTGTACAGCATTGACCATCACTTGTGAACGAGAATATGGAATATGCTATGGGAAATCTGATAGTCCTTATGCACCAGTGCAATTCCTGCAGGTCCTCTTGCACTCCCACTGATCCTGGTGCTCCATTGTGTGAGATATCTGCCCTGTTTCCACGTGCCTGGCCACACCTTGTTTTTTAATGTGACAAGTATTGTACAAAAACTGTTGTTCAAAATTAATAACAGAGATATAAGAAGGAAATTCAGAAGGAAGTCCTGATTTTGAATTCTGAAAATACTAACTGCTCATTTTGTCCTTTGCTCAGCATTCAGATACCAGAAAAAACTGAAGAGGGAACAACGCTTGTTACCATATCCTGTCGAGATAATGATGTGGATCTCGCAAACAGCCAGTTCACTACTTCACTTCAGCCTGGGCTGAGGACTAATGGAAGATTTGCTCTGAATGGGAAGAATAATGATACTATTGTGGTACGCGAGTCTCACTTTTCAGCCTACATAGGGATAAATCATGGTGGCACAGGTCTCACAGCGCCAAGGACCCGGCTTCGATTCCAGGCTTGGGTCACTGTCTGTGCAGAATCTGCACATTCTCCCTGTGTCTGCATGGGTTTCCTCCGGGTGCTCCGGTTTTCTCCCACAGTCCGAAAGACATGCTGGTTAGGTGCATTGGCCGTGCTAAATTCTCCCTCAGTGTACTCAAACAGGCGCCAGAGAGTGGTGACTAGGGGATTTTCACAATAACTTCATTGCAGTGTTGATGTAAGCCTACTTGTGACACTAATAAATAAATGTAAACTTAAATCATGCCAAATCAATTGGTCTATTAAGATTGTAAAATAAGGACTTCATAGAAAAAACTGACCCTCCATTTAAAAAAATCTCAGATGCATTCCCATGACAACCAGGTAAAGCCTGTCTGATGGTTCACTGATGAAAGCACCTGCAATGTCTGGAACTGTATCATAATCCCTAGCAAAAGCCTTGGCATTTTCTGTGGTATGAAGGAGGGGTGCTGCGTTTGGCATCAGTGCTCACTGACTTGGGAAGGTGGTGGGGTGGGAGTGAAAATCAGCTAAAACTATCACGTAAGGTGGAGATCTGATTGCAATTGCTGATTATAACTCCACCTCCCTTTGTGGTGTCCTTCACATGACATGGGCTACCTGAGCAAGGCATCTCTGGGTGCAGCGATAGACATATCTTTGTCACCTGTGCAACTATACCTTGACAAAGAGGGAGGGAAAAAAATGCAAAAGAATTCAAAAAGCTTTAACCACGCCTTTTAGTTTCCATTAATGAAGTTAATCGGTGAGATGGGGAGGTTAGATAGTCAAGTGGACTTCCTGAGGTAGATTATCACCTTATTGCAATGCTGACTGCTGTTCAAACTTCAAGCACAAATGCTGAGGCACTTTCATTTAGTTGTTGAGCTATTTCAATGCTGAAGTCTCCATTACAATTAACACCCTCCATTCTGTTCTGGTAGGTTATTGGGAAGTTGAACTTTGAAGCTGTTACTAATCTTGAAGATAACAATATCTATGTGTTGTCGGTAGTTGTCACAGATATTGCCCCCCCATATTACCAGGGTAAGTGACTAACCTTATAAGTTATGATGATTTGAAATGCACTGTCTGAAAAGGTCGTTGCAACAAATTGTTTTATAATGAAACTTTAGAATATATTTACAAATCATATATTCTGAATGTCATATTTCCAATTTATTTTTAAATTAGGAATTTATCTTGCAACTGCCCTTTGGCTAGGAACTCATCAGGAAGGGCAATTGATTTAGTCATTCAACATTATTGACAAGAGAAAAGAATTTTACATTTCCGAGGACGGAAAATTTGGCTCCTTAGTGCCCAGTTTTATCGGTGCTATGAATGCCCGACTGACCCCAAAATGGCATCCACGGCAGGCGAGTAGGTATCTGGTGTGAGAGACACTGAGTGTCATTGTGGTGAAGGTGTCAGCCCACACAGTGAGTGTCTACTGGACGTGCAGAGCAGGCAGCTCATGGTATCAGTGTTTAATGTTAGCGCTGCTGTTCTGGAGCTTAATGCTCCAGCTGATGTTATCTCATAACCAAGCACAAGAGAACATTCATTCATCAGCAGAGAGGGCCCCTCCCCCCCAAGCCCGCCTCAACCCCTATTTGAAGGATCCATCAGCCACTTGCAGGTTAATCACTGATTGATTTACATATTCCGTTCCTACAGAACTCTGAGCCACCTATTTCAGCCACAATACAACTCTCCTTTAGGTGGTGCAAACCAGCTTTGAGCAGTGCGGGCTTGCTTTAAGTGGTGTGCCCAGCTCATTAATGGTTCAGTTAGCATTGATTAGACATTGCAATCATTAGAACAGGAGACAGCATGAAGTAGGCAGTCAATGGACATGGCTTAATCATGCATGTCCATGGCCTATCTACGTTAGCCCTCGAGATTTTAGTTTCCTAGATATATTATTTTTAAGAGCAAACATTACAGGAATAAAATTGAAAAACAACATGTTCTAATTTTGAAAGATTTGCATGCTGTATATGACATATTACATAGGAAGCTACTAATTTACTAGTTATTTCATGATATCGATTTATCTCACCTAGATACAGTAACTGTATACGTCAGAGTTACGCCAGGAAATGAATTTCATCCATCTTTCACCCAGATGTCTTACACTTTCAACATATCCGAATTCAGTGAAAGTAAGTAAATATCCAATGGCACTGAGGACAAAATAGCTCATTATTTCTGGTTAAGGTGCATGAGAAATTGGCTCAACAGTTTGATGATAAAACTTGGTACAAAACAAGGGCAAAATAAGTATAAATGAATCAGGGCCCGAGGAAGGAGTACGATAAAAGCCACCTTCCTGCTTTAGATCCCTATTTATTTATGTTAAAGAAATTAAAGTTTGGTGCTATCAGGCCATCTTGATCCATTGGAGTTTAGAAACATAAACATAGAAACTAAAAGCAGGATAAGGCCATTCGGCCCTTTAAGCCTGCTCCACCATTCATTTTTCATCAAATTCAATATCCTGATTCCCCCCTTCCCCCCATATCCCTTGATCCCTTTAGCCCCAAGAGCTATATCTAATTTTTTCTTGAAATCAGACAATGTTTTGGCCTCAACTACTTCCTGTGGTAGTGAATTCCACACATTCACCACTCTCTGAGTGAAGAAATTTCTCCTCACCTCAGTTCTAAAAGATTTACCCCTTATCCTCAAATTATGATCCCTAGTTCTGGACTCTCCCACTATCGGGAACATTCTTTCTGAATCTACCTTGTCTAACCCTGTTAGAATTTTATAAGTTCCTATGAGATCCCCTTTCACTCTTCTAAACTCCAGTAAATATAATCCTAACCCACTTAATCTCTCCTGATACGACAGACCTGCCATCCCAGGAATCAGCCTGGTGAACCTTCACTGTACTCGCTCTATAGTAAAGACACCCTTCCTCAGATAACGACACCAAAACCGCACACAATACTCAAGGTGCGGCCTCACCAACACGCTATACAATTGCAGCAAAACATCCCTATCCCTATACTCAAATCCTCTCGATGTGAAGACCAACATACCATTTGTCTTCTTTACTGTCCGCTGTACCTGGGCACTTACTTTCAGTGACTGATGCATAAGGACACCAAGATCTCGCTGAGTATCCACCCCTCTCAATTTACACTAATTCAAGTAATAATCTGTCTTCCTGTTATTGCTACCTACGTGGATAACCTCATGTTTATCCACGTTATACTGCATCTGTCATGCATATGCCCACACACTCAGCCTGTCCAAATCACGCTGAAGCATCTCTGCATCCACCTCACAGCTCACCCTCCCGCCCAACTTTGTATCATCTGCAAATCTGAAGATAATACATTAAGGTCCCTCTTCCAAATCATTAATATATAATGTGAACAAATGGGGTGCTAGCACAGATCCTTGTGGAACCCCACTAGCCACTAACTGCCAATCAGAAAAAGACCCATTTATACAAACTCTTTGCTTCCTATCTGCTAACCAGCTTTCTACCCATTGTTGTTTCTTAACTTGACCCATATAGATTCCGGATTATCTATGCTAATATTTTTGCTCAATATCGTATCAATATCATCCTTAATCAACAATTCAACTCCACCACCTTTTTCTTTCTGTCTGTCATTCCGAAACACTGAATAGCCCTCAATGCTGAGTTTCCATCCTTGGCCACCTTGAAGCCACGTCTCCGGAACGCTAATTATAGCATAACCCTTTACAACTATCTATGCAAATAATTCATCCATTTAGTTTCGAATGCTCTGAGCATTCAGATACAAAACCTTAAGGTGAACCCTTTGAACATTTCTTGTCTCTTTCCTACTATTTTTTACTCCGTCCCTATCTGAATCTGACACTTGATTCCTCTATCACTTTCCTTATTCTCCTTACTGTCTTTTCTGCTTGTTCTTAGTTTCCCCCGCTCTGAATCCTTGCAAAGGTTCTCATCCGCCTGCCATTTTGGTTTAAACCTTCCCCAACCACTCTAGCAAGTACCTCCCCCCGCAAAGGACATCAGTCCCGGTCCTGCCAGGTGTAACCCATCCAGTTTGTACATGTCCCATCTCCCCCAGAACCAGTCCCAATGCCCCAGGAATCTGAAACCCTCCCCCTCATACCACCTTTTCAGTCACATATTCATCCTATGTATCCTGCTGTTTCTACTCTGACTAGCACATGGCACTGGTAGTAATCCTAAGATCACTCTGTTTGAAGTCCAACCTTTCAGCTTCAGAGATCGATTTTGGGACAGAAAAGCTTGCAAACGGCCTTCCTGCCGTGAGCCTCTCAAGTAACCCTTCAGGGCCACTCAAGGGCCTCATCCCACTGTCACAGGTATTCAATTAGCACCGGCAGGGACTTGCCAACCTGATATGCCGAAGCTGGGTGGACTATCAGGGAAAAGTCACTCATTCACTGGCATCCCTCGCCAGCAACCCCCTCCATCCTTTCCAGACTCACCTCTGTCCATTGCTGATCCTCTAGGTAGTCTCCACTGTACTACTGGCAGTGGCCACTGTTCCCACTTGTAGCTGCTGGTACTGGTGAGCTGTCAGTCTCTGACTGGCTGGCTGCTCTCAGTCTGAGATTTCTGCCCAAGTGGGGACTTAAAATCGGGCAGATGGCCCAATATTGCCCCGGTCATTGGCCGATTGGGATTGAGTATCACTAGGCCTCACAGAGGAAAATAACACATGCCTCCACTGGTTCACAAACTTGGGACAAGATCCCTGCAGTCACCCACATTAAATTCCAGCCAGTGCTTCAAATCAAAGCTAAAAGTCATCATTCACTCTGCAATTGCTGTCCATGTATATTACTGATGAAAGATCATAGAATCATCGACCTCTCTACAGTGCAGAAGGAAGCCATTCAGCCCATCGAGCCTGAACTGACAATAATCTCATGCAGGCCCTAAACACATAACCCCCTGTATTTACTCTGCTAGTCCTTCTGACACTAAGAGGCAATTAACATGGCCAACCTAATCGGCACATCTTTCGGACTGTGGGAGGAAACCAGAGCACCCAGGGGAAACCCACGCAGACATGGGGAGAATGTGCAAACTCCACACAGACAGTGACCCAAGACTGAAATTGAACCCAAGTCTCTGACATTGTGAGGCAGCAGTGCTAACCACTGTGTCACGGTGCTCATTAACCTGAAACATGAACTCTGGGGGGGGATTTTCCACCTCAGTTTTCAATGAGCAGGAATGACAGTGGGTGGATATTGAGAAAGAGTCCCAAAGCGGCTTTTATATCGGTAGTATTTGCCCTCTCGATTGTCCCAGCCCTCTGCCAGTGATGTAACTGGATTCCCACTATGCAATGATGGAAATCCCATTTGAATGCATTTTAATATAATTAGCAGGCCTCCCTGCTATAACATTCCCTCATGTAGGAAATTCCCCCCACCCGGCAGGGTTCACAACAGATTTTTAAAATCGGGGAACTGACAAATAGATCCCACCAGAGAGGAGAGGGACATGCCAGGGCAATACGCTGGCACTGTGAGGGAGGTGCTGGGGATTTTGTGTTTGTGTGTGGGTGGGGAGTGGGGACAGAATTCTGTTGTGGGGTGGGGGGGGGGCTTCCATGGTAGGGAGGGTGGTGCACATGGTGGGTTCCTCTTTTATTTTTACCTTCTTTACATCAGGGCCCGGTCAGTCAGGAGCCGATGTTGCTGGGTCAGTGTGAGGTCATGGGACCCTCCCCTTCACTTTGGCTGGAAAATCTGGTGGGCTACACTCTGCTTTTGCCACCTGAGTTCACATTTAAGACACAAAATGAAAAAAATCTGTTCTCTGTTTCTCTGTCCACAGATGCTGCCAGAGTATTCCCAGCATTAATTTCAGTGTTCCACCTTATACAGTACTTTGTTTTTGTTTTGTTGTGCTGTGCAGTCACATGTGAAAATGGAAAAACTGGAAGCAGAGAAACCTGCCAAGAGGAAACAAAATGAGGGGATAGGGCAGACACAATGAATCACATCAGTACAATTAATAATGACTACTCTTCAATTGTGAAAGAACTTAGCTTGAGGAGTGGGGGAAACCTTCTCTGCATAATTTGATTTATTATTGTCACATGTATCAGTATACAGAGAAAAGTATTGTTTCTTGCGCGCTTTACAGACAAAACATACCGTTCATAGAGAAGGAAAGGAGACGATGCAGAATGTCGTGTTACAGTCATAGCTAGGTGTAGAGAAAGATCAACTTAGTGCGAGGTAAGTCCATTCAAAAGTCTGATGACAGCAGGGAAGAAGCTGTCCTTGAGTCGGTTGATACGTGACCTCAGACTTTTGTATCTTTTTCCCGATGGAAGATGGCAGAGAGAATGTCCGGGGTGCGTGGGGTCCTTAATTATGCTGGCTGCTTTTCCGAGGCAGCGGGAAGTGTAGATACAGTCAATGGATGGGAGGCTGGTTTGCACGACAGATTGGGCTAAATTCATGATCTTTTGTAGTTTCTTGCGGGTAAGTGGAAAAAATGGGAATTGCAAGCGTTTTCCATTGAAACATTCCACATTTTCGAGGGGTAACATTAACCATTCTGACAAGCACTGCTGATGTGCATGTCAGCACAGGCAACAACTACTTGTACTTTATATAGCACCTTTAATGTAGTAACTTGTCTCAGGGAGCTTCACAGGATCAAACTTGGGCAATCATCGACGGCAAGTCAAATAAGGAGACATTACATCAGGTGATCAGAAGCTCTGTCATGGAAATAGGTTTTAAAGGGGGTGTTAAGAAAAAGAGAGAGGTGGAGGGACAGGAGGTTCAGGGAGGTACTTCTCGAGATTGGTGCCTACACACAAGGAAATGCAACAAAAGAGCAGGCCTTAAGGTCTACTCCTGCTCTTCTTCTTTATGTTCCGATTTCAGGGCTGTAAGGAGTTACGGATAAGCAGATTGAATGAAGTGAAATTAGTAATAGTGCCAGCACCGCAATGATCCCTATACAGTAAGAAGTCTCACAACATCAGGTTAAAGTCCAACAGGTTTATTTGGTAGCGTGAACTTTCGGAAGGCTGCCCCTTCATCACTGTTGGACTTTAACCTGGTGTTGTGAGACTTCTTACTGTGCCCACCCCAGTCCAACACCGGCACCCCACATCATGATTCTATACGACATTGTCTGGTAAGTCTTTTCTGTTCTTTGTTTTCCAGTAGGAACAAAGGTTGGGCGAGTGCTTGCAGAAGACAAAGAGTTCCCAGAACTTAAGTTCAGTTACTCACTTATAGGAGGGGGAAGCACGCTAGGCTACAGTCAGTTATTTTGGATCAACCCAGACTCGGGCGAAATATACCTTGTGGCTCAACCAGATTATGAGGCAACTGCCCAACACTACCTGATGGTGCAGGCTGTTGATAAAGATTCTAGTGATCCAAAGACTGCTACAACTACTGTAAGTGGTTTCTAATGCTGCAGGTTAGTCCACTTGCAAATCTCATGGTGATTAACATTAAATAGATATTGAGCTGTGTGGGTAGGGAAATCATTGTTTTTATTTAATGAGAAAATTAATCCAACGTTCAACTGTTCACCAAAACATTTGTGTATTTTTTTTAAACTCAGCCTCACTGTTAGGGTTTTCAATTTTCTCTCAGTACCAGGGGGACAAGTTGACACCCGAAGTGTTTTAAAATTGCCTGGCTCAATGATCACTTGTTGACCTTGCCTGACATTGTGAAGGTATTAATTAAGGAAGTTAAGTTTAATATAACTCAGGAATTTGCTTGGCGCATTTACAATACACATTCTTGAGTTTTGGCCAGATCGTGAGTTAACGGAGTCAGAATGCCACACGACTGGAGGAGGATTGTTAACTAAAACACTCCCCACAAACACAACTCCTACTGGCCTGTAAAAGAATGACTTGCTGTGTTAGTTCCTGCACCCCTCTCACCCCGCAGTCTTGTCTTTTGTGTAAGATTTTCTACTCTTTCACTCACCAACATGGGCCACCCATTGCTGTTAATGAGGGCCTGCCAAATACAAATTGGCTGCTGCGTTTACAACAGTGACTGCATTGGCTATAAAGCACTTTGGAGCACCCTGAGGTTGTGAAAGGTGCTATATAAATGCAAGTTCATTCTTTAGGAACTCGTCTGAATAGATTTGCAGTCTATAAGCAATTGGTACAGATAAATTCCAGATGTTTGGTTGAACCAACAGGCACAAAACTGTTGTCATATGCCTCAATAGTTGCAAGAAAAAATCTCCCTTCTCGTCCTAATGTCATTGAATATCCAATTGAATGGGATCTTCCTATTGTAACTATAGTAACTGCAGAAACTTTGGAGAAACAGCGTAAGCAAAATAAAGCTTGCAACTGCATACCCACTTTTGCTGAACTTTTTGAACTGAACTTTTAACTGCTGTCCTTTGTAGAGATGGCACCCCCTCTACCAACATCCACTCCTTCCAAAACTGATACAATGGCAGCAGTGGGCACCATCTACAAGATGCGCTGTAGCAACTTACCAAGACTCCTTAGACAGCACCTTCCAAACCCACAACCACCCAGTTGAAACAGCAAGGGCAGCAGATACATGGGAACATCATCACTTGCAAGTTCCTCTCCAAGTCACTCACCATTCTGACTTGGAAATATCGCCGTTCCTTCACAGTTGCTGGGTCAAAAGTCTGGAACTCCTAACAGCACTGTGGGTGTACCTACAATAAGAAGTTTAACAACACCAGGTTAAAGTCCAACAAGTTTATTTGGTCGTAAAAGCCACAAGCTTTCGGAGCCTTAAGCTCCTTCTTCAGGTGTACCTACAACACAGGGACTGCAGTGGTTCAAGAAGCCAGCTCACCATTACCGTCTCGAGGGCAATTAGCAATGGACAATAAATGTCGGCCTGGCCAGCAATACCCAAATCCCACAAACAAATTTTTAATAAAGTTCCATCTGACATTTTAATTAATGGGGGAAGTAATAGCTTCTGTAGTGGCTCACCGGGTAATTCAGGAAAGGCCCAAGTTTAATCCCTGCCCTCTGTTAAATTGGCTGATCTTGGCCATGGCAGCATGGGTGCGGCATTGACCAAATTTCCTGGGGCAGGAAAGGGACTCAAAAAAATATTCAGTGAGGGTTTCCATTTCTGATTGCAAAGCAGCGATTCTTTACATGATAGACAATGGAAGAGGACAACGATCAGAATTTGCTTAAATGACCCCTCAAAGAGATTTTAATAGCTTAAATTCAAAGTTGATGGTGGATGACTGAGATCGAACAACAGTTTGGTAATGATAATAAAGCGGGAGGCTGCTGATCGGCTTTGGATTGGCTCTGGTGGATTGAGGTAATTCAGGAAACAGTGTGCTTTTCTGTTAACTAGATGCTATTATGTTTCAGGTCACAGTTCATATTTTTCCAACCAATGATGAACCACCTGACTGTCAGCCAAAGGATTATTCACTGACAATTCTCGATGACACAGCTGTGGGTACAAACATTCAGGGGTTTCAGTTGTTCTGTACAGACGCTGATTCTTCCCCTCAGTCTTTCCGTTACTCAATAGCTTCGGGTACGTTCATGAAGTGCCTGGTGGAACCATTGTGGTTTTTCGAGGCTGATTTGGACAACTCCCTTCATGTGTGTCTGTCCAGTGTTTTTTTTATGTGCCTCTGTTTATATTGTTTCCTAGAGTGCAGAGAGAAAGAAAGAAAATGTTTGTGGAAATACATGGAAATGGTTGAATTTTTGTAATGCTTTCGCGTGGTGTAGCAGGGTTAAGTGGCTGTCAGTCCAAAGATGTGCGGGTTAGGTTGATTGGCTATGCTAAATTGTCCCTTAGTGTCAGGGTGATACGCTGGGTTATAGGGATAGGGCCTGGGCGGGATTATTGTCAGTGCAGGCTTGATGGGCCAAATGGCCTCATTCTGCACTGTAGGGGTGTTCAAGCAGCAGTAGGGATATTGCAGTTGCAAGCAATAAAAGAACTAACTTCAGAAAGTATATCAAAGAAAAATGTTTAATCAAGAAACTTCATTACTCCACTTGGGGCCTCACCCTGGGCCATACAAGATCCCCACAATTCCCATCTGCCTTTTATTTTTACTGGGTCAGCTGACCACCACGTCATTTTGCCATTGGTTACATTGTCTCCCTAGTCAGCTGATCCTCACAGCATGTTATCATTGGTTACATTATAACAAGGGATTCTATGATTGAGCAGAGTTCGATTCCATTTGTAATTGTAATTTTTCAAACAATCCTGGTCCTCTCGTGCTGGGATTGTGTCAGCAGTCCACAATCAGTAGGAGAATTGTTAAGTTTGGAGTTGATCCTTCATGATCGATTGAAGAGTGAAATAATGTGGTAGCCTCGATGATACATGCTCCCAGGTTATTGGGATTGATATCATGTTTTCAATAATCTGCAAAACCGTAGGACCAACCAAGCCGGAACCCTAAAATAATCAACCAGTCATCTTTGGTGATCTATCACGCAGATTCTGGTTCCAGTTTTACTGAGTTTAATACTATCAAGAAGGAGCATTAAAAATAATTCAGACATCCAGTGAGCTCTTACTGCAATCTCGGTACAGAAGAATTGCACTGTACATTGTTGGTACACCTCCTTTAATGGGGTTACTGTATATGTCATGACAGCAGATCAAGCATAAGTAGCATTATCAATGTATTGTTTTGAGATTGCACAAGTCTCTACATTCTAGTTCTTTGTTTTGTGCCTCTGTCTGCTATTCATTTTCAAAAATGTTGAAATCAAGCACTCATGTGGCAGCACAGTGGTTAGCACTGCTGCCTCACAGCACCGAGGACCTGGGTTTGATTCCCACTTGGGTCACTGTCTGTGCGGAGTCTGCACATTCTCCCCGTGTCTGCGTGGGTTTCCTCCGGGAGCTCTGGTTTCCTCCCACAGTCTGAAAGACATGCTGGTTAGGTGCATTGGCCATGCTAAATTCTCCCTCAGCGTACCCAAACAAGCACTGGAGTGTGGCAACTAGGGGATTTTCACTGTAACTTCATTGCAGTGTTAATGTAAGTCTACTTGTGACACTGATAAATAAATAAACTTAAAACTTCATCTGTCTCTACTTCAAAAGCAGAATAAAGAGCACTGAATCCTATTCTCAACCGCAGTAACATTATGTCCATTAGATCAGAATGTTGGTTCTCAAAAGCTTTGGGTTTTTAAGTTATTGAGCTGCAGTTGAAGTTGCCTCTTGTTTTTACTGTTTTAATCTTTAACTGGTGCCAGAAATATTAATTATTTTCTGTAGTTCTTTTCAATCATTACCTAAGAGTACCATGTCACATATGTGCAACTTAATAAAGTATAGGATAAGTTACCTTTAAAGCCAGAGGAAATTTTGTCAATTATTTGCCATTTAAATGACCTTAACCAGATTACTTTCTGTGCCAGGTAATATCAACAATCACTTTAGACTGTCTCCTAATGCTGGATCTAACATCACAAAGCTGATACTCGCACTTCCTTTCGACTATACACATGGTGTTGACAAAGTGACAAATTATAACCTCCTTGTTCTAATAACTGATGATAACCAACTGGCTGGAAGTAGACAGAGGAAAGTCGTCCAGACAGGGAGAGTAAAGATCAACATCAGAATTATTATTCCGACACCCAGTACTCAAGAAACGACCACAACTGTAAGTACATCAGAGAGCTGAGCTACATAGAAGTTAAATGAATGCTTTTAAAAATAAATACTCTCATTCAAAAATCTCAATTCCTTGAAATTGACCAAACAAGAAATGACTGAGTTCGTTAATATAGTGACATGGGGCAGAATTTTTCTCTGGACTTCCCTCAGGGTCAAATAGGGTTAGAAGCTCAGGCTTGTGGGAAACATTCATTGTGATTTTCCACAAAGCGGTCAACTCATAGTCAGAATGTGGGCTTAGTGTCCAATTCTCTTGATGCGTGATATAACTCACGAGGCTAGAGGTACTCGGGGAAATAAAGGCTTTTATTGACTACAACAATAGAGCTACCATATATAATACACGATCCCAGACTAAAGGGTCCCAGACAGAGCAGTGACCTTTATACCTCTCCCAGGAGGCGGAGCCCGACTGGGATGTACCATAAGAACTATATTACAGGTAGAACAGCCCAAGCCGAACCCCAAAAGTAGCATGTAGAACAGCCCAACCCTAACCCCAACAGTAACATATATACAGACTCATAGTACTGGCCAGACCCTGGCTCAGCACTACCTGGTGGGAACCAACAATGGTTCACCACATTCACCCCTCCTTTGAAAATAAAGGCCGGCAGGGTACAAAACACAGAACAATTGTTCATCAGTCTATAAGTTCAGACGGTCTGGGGGACCGCACCGTCGTTGTGACCTCCTCAACACCGGCGATGACACCGGTGTAGGCACTCGCGGTGGCGTTCTCCCCAAGGCGGTGTCCAACGGCTCCTCCAATGTCTCACGGGCCGGTAGACCCCGAGGTGGTGACAATCCGCTGAACTCGGGCACGCCTTGAAGTGGCGACCATCTCCTGGACTCAGGCAAGCTGTACACGGGAGTAAAAGGGTTAAATGATGGTCCCGATGCTGCCCACGCCGTGTCAGGAGGGGAAACAATAGTTGGGGGGTCTCTAACAGGAGGTATGGGAGCGACAGGGGTTTCCAAGCCCCCTGCTGGCGCCAGGTCTCGAATCGAGACCGTGTCCTCTCGCCCGTCAGGGTATGCCACATAGGCATACTGAGGGTTGGCGTGGAGGAGATGGACCTGTTCAACCAAAGGGTCGGACTTGCGGGTCCTAACATGTCGCCGCAGGAGGACAGGTCCTGAGTACGTCAACCAAGACGGTAATGAGGTCCCAGAGGAAGACTTCCGAGGGAATGAAAACAGTCTCTCATGGGGAGTAGCGTTGGTTGCCGTACACAGGAGTGAGCGTATGGAGTGGAGCGCATCAGGGAGCACCTCTTGCCAACGGGAGACTGGAAGGCCTTTAGACTTCAACGCCAGTAAGACAGCCTTCCAGACTGTAGCATTCTCACATTCAACCTGTCCGTTAACCCTAGGGTTGTAGCTCGTGGTTCTACTAGAGGCAATTCCGTATGAGAGCAGAAATTGCCTCAAGTCATCGCTCATGAACGACGAGCCCCTATCGCTATGGATGTAACAGGGATTCCCGAACAGGGTGAAAAGATCACGAAATGCCTTGATAACCGTGGCAGCGGTCATATCGGAACAAGGAATGACAAAGGGGAATCGTGAGTACTCATCAACCACATTGAGGAAGTACACGTTCTGATCTGTCGAGGGAAGGGGGCCCTTAAAATCTACACTCAGTCTTTCGAATGGACGAGTGGCCTTAACGAGTTGTGCCCTGTCAGGTCGGTAGAAGTGCGGTTTGCATTCCGCGCATACCCGGCAGCTTCTGGTTATAGACCTGACATCCTCCACCGAGTAGGGTAGATTCCAGGCTTTTATGAAGTGGAAGAGCCGAGTGACCCCCGGATGGCAGAGGTCATTGTGGAGAGCCTGCAATCGATTCTCCTGCATACTAGCGCATGTTCCACGCGACAGGGCATCCGAGGGCTCGTTGGGTTTCCCTGGACGATACATGATGTCGTAATTATAGGTGGAGAGTTCGATTCTCCATCTCAAGATCTTATCGTTCTTGATCTTGCCCCGTAACGTGTTATTGAACATGAACGCCATGGACCACTGGTCCGTGAGCAGGGTGAACCGTTTTCCCGCCAAGTAATGGCGCCAATACCGGACGGCCTACACAATGGCCTGGGCTTCCTATTCCACCGCCGAATGTCGAATTTCGGGGCCTTGGAGGGTGCGAGAGAAAAAGGCGACGGGCCTGCCCGCCTGGTTAAGTGTGGCGGCCAGGGCGAAATCCGATGCATCACTCTCCACCTGGAAGGGGATGGACTCATCGATAGTGTGCATCGTGGCTTTCGCGATGTCGGCTTTTAGTTTTTCAAAGGCCAAACGAGCCTCTGGTGCTAGGGGAAAAGAGGTAGACTTGATGAGCGGACGGGCTTTGTCCGCGTAATTGGGAACCCACTGTGCGTAGTAAGAGAAGAAGCCTAAGCATTTTCTCAGTGCTTTTACGCTAGTGGGCAGGGGAAGTTCGAGGAGGGGACGCATACGATCTGGATCAGGGCCAATGACCCCGTTTTCCACCACGTATCCGAGGATAGCTAGGCGGCGCGTGCGAAATACACACTTCTCCCTGTTGTAGGTCAGATTCAGGCGAGATGCAGTGCGTAGGAATCTAAGAAGGTTGGCATCGTGGTCCTGCTGGTCATGGCCGCAGATGGTGACGTTATCCAGGTACGGGAAGGTAGCCCGCAGTCCGTTATGGTCCACCATTCGGTCCATAGCACGCTGGAAGACCGAGACCCCATTCGTGACACCAAAAGGAACCCTTAGAAAATGGTACAAGCGACCATCTGCCTCAAAAGCCGTGTATTGTCGGTCCTCTGGGCGAATGGGGAGCTGGTGGTAAGCAGACTTTAGGTCGATGGTGGAGAACACCCGGTACTGCGCAATCTGGTTGACCATGTCAGATATGCGCGGGAGGGGATACGCATCCAGCTGCGTGTATCTGTTAATGGTCTGACTATAGTCTATGACCATCCGGGGTTTGTTCCCACTCTTGACCACCACGACCTGCGCTCTCCAAGGACTAGCGCTAGGTTGTATGATCCCTTCCTTGAGGAGCCGCTGAACCTCAGATCGAATGAAGATCCGATCCTCAGCGCTGTAACGCCTGCTCTTAGTCGCGATGGGCTTGCAGCCTGGCACGAGATTCTGGAATAAAGAGGGTGTGGTAATCTTAAGCATCGAGAGGCTACAGATGGAGCGCGTTGGGCAATTTAGAGGCTGCGAGTCTCCCACTGAAAGTGGAGGGAGTGGCCCACCGTACTGTAGGGTTACACTCTTCAAGTGGACCATGAAATTTAGTCCTAGGAGTATTGGCGCACAAAGGTGCGGTAACACCAGGAGCTTGAAGCTCTCGTAAACCGTGCCCTGCACCGTCAGATTTACCACGCAACTCCCTAGCACGGTGATAGACCGGGACCTTGACGCCATCGAAATTGTCTGCTTGACAGGCTGAATCCGGAGGCCACACTGCTTCACGGCGTCTGGGTGAATGAAGCTCTCTGTGCTCCCGCTGTCAAACAGACAATAAATCGTGCGTTTGTTTACCTGTACGTCCATCATGGACTTGTCGAGTCTGTGAGGCTTTGCCTGGTCCAGGATGATCGACGCCACCGTTGGTTCGTGGGCGCCACTGCAGGCAGCTGAGATGGATGATGACGACCCCTGCTGGTCATTCGCGGTCGATGCCGACCAAAATGGCTGCCCCCATAGGTCGCACGTGGGCGATGGTGCCAAAACCAGCGGCCCCTGGTGGTCGCGCGTCTCTTGCGACTCCGTCGTCTGGAATGGCAACGTCCTGGCCTCGCACGTGGAAGAAGCCCTTGACGATGCCGACGACGAGGAAACCGGCTCCGGGGAGTCACACGCCGCACTGCTGTTCCTGGATGGAAGTTTGGATCGGCATACCTTCGAATAATGCCCCTTCTTGCCGCAGGCGGAGCACAACACTGCTTTAGCGGGACATCGCTGCCGAGGGTGCTTCACTCCCCCACAGAAGTAACACCGCGGGCCGCCTGGAGCTGCTGCCGTTGTCAGGCCCGAGGGTGGGAACACAATCACGCAGTTTTTCGGTCCCGCTGAATGAAGTGGGGTCTGTGACTGCCCCTGCCACGCTGTCTCCACGTGGTCGTCGGGATACATCGCCAGACTTTTGGAGGCCGTTTCTAGCGCATCCGCTAGCTCTATGGACTTAGTGAGATTGAGATTACCTTGCTCCAACAGCCGAAGGCGGATGTAAGACGAGCCGATTCCCGCCACAAACGCATCTCGAGCGAGGTCGGTCATGTTCTGGTCTGCCGACACTGCTTTGCAGTTACAGCCCCTGGCTAGCTGTAGGAGCTCGCACGCGTACTGTTCCGTCGTTTCGCCGGGCTGCCGCCGTCGAGTGGCTAAGAGATATCGAGCATGCATCTCGTTCGGCGGTTTAATGTAGCGCTTCTTAAGAAGCTCGAGGGCCCCTTTGTAGTCGGTGGCCCCATGGATCGCTAAATATACAGCGTCGCTTACCCTCGCGTGGAGGACCCGGAGTCTGTCGGTGGTGACCGCTGCGGAGGCTTCGAGGTAATCCTGAAAGCATTTCAACCAGTGGTCGAAGGTGTTCGAGGCGCCCGCCGCACGTGGGTCCAACGTTAGCCGTTCGGGTTTAAGCATTTGCTCCATGTTCTCTGTGTCGTTTTTTTTTTCAACGAAGAGAGTTCAATTGTAGTCAATAAAATTGATGCGCGATATAACTCACGAGGCTAGAGGTACTCGGGGAAATAAAGGCTTTTATTGACTACAACAATAGAGCTACCATATATAATACACGATCCCAGAATAAAGGGTCCCAGACAGAGCAGTGACCTTTATACCTCTCCCAGGAGGCGGAGCCCGACTGGGATGTACCATAATAACTATATTACAGGTAGAACAGCCCAACCCTAACCCCAACAGTAACATGTAGAACAGCCCAACCCTAACCCCAACAGTAACATGTAGAACAGCCCAACCCTAACCCCAACAGTAACATGTAGAACAGCCCAACCCTAACCCCAACAGTAACATATATACAGACTCATAGTACTGGCCAGACCCTGGCTCAGCACTACCTGGTGGGAACCAACAATGGTTCACCACATCTCTCAAAGCTGGAAAGCCTCCGATTGGTCACCTGGGGGCTCGAAAGGAGTAGGAGCCACAATGGCAGTTAAGTAAGGGGGAGGTGACTTCAAATTGGAGGCCACCTCCTCTCCAAATTAGCTTGATTTTATTTTATTTTTTTAAAAGGCTTTTTCGGCCTGCAAGGCCGCCACTGTGGTGGGGTGAGTGGGGGTGGGTGTTTAACCCCTCCTCAGGATGGCCTGTGGCTGTTCCTGCAGCAACTACACAGGAAAGGAAGGCCTCTTGGCTTGCCTGGCACAGGGTCAGCCCTCCCCACAACCGAGCCCTCCCCACAATCTGCCCTTCAGGCAGCTGAATATACCACTACCATCTGTGGGAACCTGAAGGCTGACTGGAAAGTACCCGTCATCCTTCTTCAATTGACCATGTGTAGCCCTTCCACTTCCACCTTCATGCCTCTGCACAAAATGCCCAGGGATGGGATGGAGTCGGGAAGTTGGCCTTTAAGCTGGGTTGCTCTATTTTTTAGTACCCACTTGGCCCCACTGAGGTTACAAATCAGAGTAAGAAGTCTCACAACACCAGGTTAAAGTCCAACAGGTTTATTTGGTAGCAAAATCCACTAGTTTTCAGAGCGCTGCTCCTTCGTCAGGTAAGTGGGAGTTCTCAGTGTCGCTTGTTGTTTCCTGCAGCTTCTGCTCTCCTTCATTCCTGTCAGCTGAATTCACAAACCAGGAATTAAAACAAAATACACAGCTACCTTATTGATTTGCGTGACTATTCTACTCACCATGGTTATAATCTCATGCTCTATGTGAAGAGTGCAAGAACAATGGAGAGAATAAACAAACCATTCATTTCAAGTCATTGGTGGTTTCTGACTAACAGTTTCTTTGCTTTTCTCTCTCCCACAGCCCAATATAACCTATATCAGGCTGTCACAAAACACCTATCAAGCAGATGCTTGGTACATACCATTCATCATCACCTTGGGCTGTTTATTGTTGCTCGGAATGCTGGGATACTTGGCATACCTCCTGGCTGAATACATCCGCTCCATACCAAAGTCAAAAGTTGAGAAAAAGCCAACGTGAGTTATTATTATCACTCTGTTCATCAAACCACTTCATTTCTGTCAAACTGAGTGCCCATTACAGAGTATTTTGGTTATTTATTTCTGATTGACTCTGGAAAGCCGCATATTTACTCTCCTATGAATTTAATTTCTTGTAGTTTGTGAAATTATTTTGCATGTTGCTGTACTGCCATTGGTAGCTATTGAAAAGGACCCTTTAATATAAAATTCCACACTCCATCAAATTATGTAAGGGCAATATTTACACGACCCCATCGCCATTAGCCCGGCTCTTATCCAGTTAGGTCACCCCTATTCTAGTTGGGCATGTTGAAGTCAACTCAATCAAATGTCAATAATGAAATCCTAACGCAAAATTCCATTTGCTGACAAAGGGTTTTGCTAAAAATAAAATAGAAAACAAAATTTCAGACAAATGTGTTGACAAATTGTTTCTCGAATCGGGCTGTCTTCTCACTTCCCCAATCGGACTGCACCACGTTCAAACACAATTGTGATGATGGCTAAAAACATTGCTGATGTAGGAGATGGTCAACATGCTTAGCTAATGTTGAGGTTAAGACTTGTGGGACAGAGCAGAGGAAGCTTGATATGGTGTTTGGTTTCAGTTCTACTTGACCCAAAATGCATAATGCTGGATGTTCAAAGTGAAGTTTGGTGACTTTTAAGTGATTAACAATACATTAATTTACCAAAGAAACACAATACACTCACACAGCACATTTTACAACTTCATCTGAAAGTATGTTAGAAGTCACTGTTCTGTTACAGAGAACACAAGTAGAACACAATTTAGGTACAGTAAGGTACCACAACAGGAATGTAATAATATGTTCTGTTTTATTGAAGTAGGTCGAGGAATGGGTCACCTGTCATAATAAGTGTATACAGAGGGGATTGGACTAGATCTCACACCCAAACTAAATAGAATGGGCACCCTGAGCTATGACGCACTATTGATCAAATAAAGTGATAGAAGTTCATTCAAACAATTTTCCTTTTATGTTTCAGGATGAATGAAGAAGGTGGGTGCTTTAATTTTCCTGCGCCTTTCAATGTGAATTCAGCTATATTTTCTTTCAATGCAATGCAGTAAGTGAACTTTTCCTTTGTTAAATATAGAACCCAAGTCAAAGAAGCAGCAGCACGTGATTTTGGTAAGTTTCTAACCACCAGCAGAGGATTGACTCTTATTCTTAAATTTATTTTTTTTGCACGTGGGGCTCATGTTTTTTTAAATGTCTGTTTTACATTGCCTGGTGTACTCATCTCCTCTAGCAATCTGGGAGCTCCAAATGATCATTTGATTTGATAGTGAGAACTGGTCCACTCTAGAGGACTGGCATTCTCTGTATTTCGTTTGCAAAGTCCTTTTGCAAAAGAAACATGGTGATGTCCGACGGGACCATGAATTTACCTGTCCGTTCCAATTCTCTTCCTGCACCTACTGGTGCACTGAGGCAGAATTCGGGAATCTACACATACGTGTCTGAAACCTGAAGAAATTCAAAGCCCCAGGTGCTATGCAGATGGCTCCAATTCAAAATCCATGCCCAAAACGTCAGTGTCCCTGCCTGTACTATTAGTTTGCAGTTGTGCAGACAAGTGTCAATGAAACCAGTCAGAACAGCACATTGCATTATTTTCTTTTATTGGAGTTTTATCCCATATCACAATTAAATCTTGCCTTGATTTCATAATTGATTTTCATAGATTTAGAGTTCGTATTCTGTCCCCTCTCAACACAGCATTGCAGCCCTATTTTGTTGTTATTGTAGGGAATAGTGTTTGTGCAGAACATTTTACTTCTGCTAAAAGAAAACTTGCTTCTACAGGCTTTTAAAAATTTATTCATGGGGTGTAATCATCACTGGCAAGACCAGTATTTATTGCCCATCCCTAACCGCCCTCACAATGCTGGATTTGAGCTGCAGTTTTAATGTAGGAAATACATGAGCTAATTTGCACATAGCAAGTTTCCACAAACAATGATGACCAGATAATCTCTTTCAAGGTCATTGGTTGAATGAGAAATATTTGCCATGAAGGAACACTCAAATTAGGAACAGCGGAGTAGGCCATTCAGCCCCTCAATCCTGTCCTGGCATTCAATAAGATCATGGCCTCAACTTCACATTCCGCCTACCCCCAATAACCTTCAACTCCCTTGTTAGTCAAGTTGAAGGTTATCTATCTACCTCTGCCTAAAAAATATTCATTGACCCTGTCTCCCCTGCTCTCTTGGGAAGTGAGTTCCAAAGATTCATAACACTCTGAGAGAAAAAAATTCTTCTCATTTCCATCTTAAATGGGAGATCCCTAATTTTTAAACTGTGCCCCCTCATTCTCCTTCCTCCCTTCTCCCACAAGGGGAAACATCCTTTCAGCATTCACCCTGTTAAGTCCCCTTAGAATCTTACATGTTACATGTTTCAACAAGATCACCTCTCAGTCTTTTAAATTCCAATGAATACAGGCCACGTCTGTCCAACCCTTTCTCATAAGATAAACTTGATTCCATCGCCGCCCCTCCCCCCCCTCCCCCAACACCAGTAATCCCAGCAATAGTTAACCCTGCTGTCACGAACGGCGTGGATGTTATTTGCGAGGACACCTGAACTTGAAACACTGATTCATGGTGGTGCAGAGTTTTGTTTTTGAATGGTGTGAGGAGTCATGTGAAACCTCCCCCATTGAGAAGAACCAGACTAGTCACCGTATAACAATTGCTAAAGACTATTTATTAAACTAAAGTAATTCACTTTGTGTGAATTACAAATACACACAACTGCACTATAACACTCGAAGACGATTATATATATGAACCATTAAACACACCCACAGTTTATATAGAAATTACCTCTTGTTCCAAAATATATATCTGCGATTACTGAACTCCTTAAGACTTTCCCATTTCCAAACAACATCCAAATTGAATAAATCTGAGGTAAATTCACCTTTATAGTTACTGCACAATAAAAGGTGGATAATCAAGTCTGGGAAATGTCTTTTCCTGGTCTTGTGAAGATACTTAAACTGCTTTTGTGAAGGTTCCTGCGCTGCCTTGGCTCTAAGACTTCTTAGATGTAAAAATGGACTCTTGGCTGTGAGATATTAAACAGGCCTGTCCACTCTTAGATGTTACAGTGCCTCTTGGCTCTGAGATGTAAACTAACCTACCTGCTTCTGCAGGTACTGGAAATTATATAGTTCCTCTTTGACTCTCCCAAGTATTTGGGCTGTCTGCATCTCTCACATTCCATGGCTCTCAAAATTAGCATTAGCATACCTCCACTGATCTCTCAGTCATCTAGGTAAACTGTTTCCTGATGATAGGATTATTTACACCTGATTCTGTCTGGGTGCCTTCTAATCTTGTTACTGGGAAAAATTGCATCTCATTCTCTCCCTCTGAGTGCTGGCCACTGCTGTCACTCAACAGGATTTAACTTGTTGTTGGGAAGATCATATCCTAATCGTTCCTTGTTAAATTCTTGTTCCTGCAAATCCATGACACTGCCCTCTTCAAATAATATCCTGTGATTTTCTGCATCCACCGGAGAAGGCAGTCAGGGACTAGGTTTAACATCACATTCTCAAGATGGCATTGCTGACAGTGCAGCATTTGTGCCTAGATTTTGTACTTGTCACTGAGTTGGAATATAAACTCACAGTTTCTGACTCAGAGTTGAGAGTACCATCATCTGAGTCCAGCTGGATGTTCTTCAAACAAAATACAACATTGCATGATGTTGTTATTGTGAAACTTGTCTCCTTGTTTTAACAGAATGCATTCTGAGACAAGAATGCTCCAAACCGCAATTCCACAATGATCTGTAATCCCTGAATCCTGGCAGTGGAGCTGGGGAAATCCGAGCAAAAATCACTCCCATCTGTGTGCATATTGGTTATTTCATTGCATGTCCTTTTCACATTTTGGACAATTTTAAGCACTGTTGCTGACAAATAAATGAGAACAAAATGGTTTGTCCCATCTACGGATGGGATTTTCCACCCCTTCCGGGAGATTCGTCTGCCCAGCCAAAAGCCCATTGACTTTCGGTGTGGCGGGGGGGCACTGGATGATCCCAGTGGTGGACGGGCTGGAAAATCCCACTCTATGTAAACCGAGTGGTTAGCACTGCTGCCTCACAGCGCCAGGGGCCTGGGTTCAGTTTTGACCTCGGGTCACTGTCTGTATGGAGTTTGCACATCCTCCCTGTGTCTGCGTCCGTTTCCTCCGACTGCTCCAGTTTCCTCCCACAGTCCAAAGATGTGCAGGTTAGGTTGATTGGCCATGCTAAATTGACCCTCGTGTCAGAGGATAAGCAGAGTGAACATATGGGGTTACGGGAATAGGGCCTGGGTGGGATTGTGGTCAGTGCAGACTCGATGGGCCAAATGGCCTCCTTCTGCACTGTAGGGATTCTATGGATTCTATAATAGGAACATTGACGTCAACGTTATATCTGGCCCTGATGTTGCATGGTATAAAGTTGTGTAGAAACTCTTCTCCCAGGCCATCCTATCGAGGGTATAACTTCCTGTATTCCAAATATCAAAGTGTCAAGTAGAAACGTACATTTTCGTAACCATTCTCCTTCCAGCCCAATTAAAGTGGTCAATCGGGCACAAGATAAAGCTGAAGAGAATAACACAAAATGTGAGCCTATTGTTTTATGCATTTCAGGAAATGATCACACGCAATACGATATTTGATGGAGAAGCTGTGGATCCAGGTAAATTAACACTCTTCATATGTACATAGACATGACAGTTTTGACATGAAACACATCAGCTGGTTTCTACCTCACTCTTCCTTCCCGGGGCCCATCTTCATTTTTCTGATTGCCTCTGCAGTCTCGCATTGCTAATTATTTCTTTTATCGCTGTTTCTGCCTTCATTTCAGTTGAGCGGTCTTGCTCTCAAAGAACCGGTCCCTCTAATCAGGTTTTCTTTTTCTTCTCCAGTGACAAGTATTTCTTTTCCCCGCAAACATGGAAACAAAGCCGAACGTGAAAGTAAATCAACATTTGATTTCCTTCAGACTGCACTCCTTCCGTACACACAGGCTTTTCTTTTCAATGAAATGGCCGAACCATTGCCACCTTGACCTAATCCGCGACCTTCAATGATGTAGTGAAACTCTTGTTCGCTCCATTTAGTTGCAGGACTCGAAATGGAAAATCTTGGAAAAATTCAGGCAGTCTGGCTGCATCTGTGGGAAGAGAAACCCGGTTAATGGGCTGAATTTTAGTCGTTGAGGCCAGTAGTAGAAGTTGGTAAACCTCCTGGCTCAGCAGGCCCACCTTAGAGGAAAGTGCCTGCAAGGGCAGGATTTTTGTTCTGGTGGTCGGGTGCGGGTGGGCGTTGTTAACTGGAGTCGGGCCTACTATTTCTGGAAACAGTTCAGAGGCAGCCACAGAGGCTGCCGAGTTTGGATGTGGGCTGTTTAAAAGGCCCCGCTCAGTGTTTTGGGATTCCAATACAAACGATAAAATGGAAAACAGCCCTTTAATCCCCGTCACCCCCACTCCAACACACTCCACATGCCAACTCATTCCCCTAATGGCCATTCATATCCTCCATACCAATCTATACTGCTTCAATGCCCCGTTACCCAGCTTACACTTTGTATAGAATCAATAAACCTTATAGCAACAATCTCATGTGTGAAAAAGCATTAAAACAAAGTCAGTCATTTTTAACTTTCTTAGAAAGAACACCTTCTACCACAGCCCGCATCAATAAATGAGCCAGCCTTTTACAGTATCAGCAGCAGAAACTGTAAGCACTTGACACCTCTTTATCTTGAATAAATCAACATTGGACAATTGAGAAATAGATCTAAGAGAAACAAATCAATCAAGCAATATATTTCCTTGGATACAGCTGTTTCAACAGACTAATGGATGTCCGGGCTCTCAGTCAAGCCTCATTATGTATTTTTGGCTGAGAGCCCAGACAATGATTAACCTGTTGAAACAATTGTTCAAGGGAAAACATTTCTTGATTGACAGCTCTGGCTCCAATATATATTATGTCAATTGCTCAATGATTATTTGCACAAGATAAAGAGGTATCAAGTGGCCAGTTTCTGTTGCTGATACTTTAAAGGGCTGGGAGTTGACCTTCGTACAGGGTTGTAGGAAAAAGAGTATTTTTTGTAAGTAAGTGATAGAATTAATTATTGTTGTTTTAAAGCTTTTTCACACATGCCATTGATTCTATACAAAGTGTATACAGGGTAAATTGACAGTGACGTGCCATAGTTTGACATGGTGGGTATGACTGATCTTTGGGAGTGGGCAGCAGGACAAAGGTTGGTATGAAGAGCATGGGTAAGACCTTTTGAGGTTAACTTTCAAAAGGTTCCCTCATCCAGGCTATGGTTCACAACACATCTATGAGATTGGGAACCAGAACTACCATGAAATTTCAATGTTTCACTGTCTCTGAATGGAGCCGGCCAGCATTGCAGTGGGTCGACGATAGAAAGATGAGCATGAGAAAAATGTGGTGAATTAAAATAGTAAGCAACCAAAAGATTGGGGCCATGCTTGAGAATTCAGCAGAGGTGATTTGCAAAGTGACCACCCGGTCTATGTTTGGTCTTCCCAATGTAGCGGTGACATCATGAGTAGCAATATGCAATATTAAATTGAAAGAAGTGCAAGTAAACCACTGTTTCCTCTGGAGGGGTCTTTGCTACCTTAGATAATATGGAGAGAGGATGTAAAAGGGCTGTGTTTGCATGGGAAGGTGACCCGGGAGTCCGATTTATGGGTCCGCACGTGCTTCCGGAGCAGGACAGGGCCAGGGGACGTCAGCCACGACGGTAGTGAGGTCCCCGAGGAGGACTTCCTGGGGAAAACAAACATTCGTTCATGAGGGGTGGCGTTGGTAGCCGTGCACAGTAGTGACCTAATTGAGTGTAGCGCATCAGGGAGGACCTCTTGCCAGCGGGAGACTGGAAGACCCTTAGACCGGAGAGCTAATAAAACGGCCTTCCAGACTATCGCATTCTCCCTCTCCACCTGTCCGTTCCCCCTGGGGTTGTAACTGGTGGTCCTATTCGAGGCTATGCCTTTGGAGAGTAGGTACTGGCGCAGCTCGTCACTCATAAAAGAGGACCCCCGGTCACTATGAATATAGCTGGGGAAACCAAACAGGGTGAAGAGGCTGTGCAGGGCCCTGACGACCGTGGCCGAGGTCATATCCAGGCAGGGGATAGCAAAGGGGAAACCGCAAATATTCATCAACGACGTTGAGGAAGTATATGTTGTGGTTAGAGGAGGGGAGGGGGCCTTTGAAGTCAACGTTCAAAAGGGTGGGTGGCTTTGATGAGGTGCGCTCTGTCTGGCCGGTAGAAGTGCAGCTTGCGCTCCGCGCAGACTTGGCAGTGCCTGGTTACAGACCTGACTTCCTCGATGGAATAGGGCAGGTTCCGGGTCTTGATGAAATGGAAGAACCTGGTAACCCCCGGGTGACAGAGGTCATCGTGGAGAGTCTGTAACCGGTCTAGGTTCGCGCTGGCACAGGTCCCCCGGGACAGGGCGTCTGGGGGCTCATTGAGCTTCCCAGGCCGGTATAAAATGTCGTAATTGTAGGTGGAGAGCTCGAGCCTCCACCTCAAAATCTTGTCGTTCTTGATTTTGCCCCGCTGCGCGTTACTGAACATAAAGGCAACTGACCGTTGGTCCGTGAGCAGGGTGAACCGTTTGCCAGCTAAGTAGTGGCGCCAGTGCCGCACAGCCTCCACGATGGCTTGTGCCTCTTTTTTGACAGAGGAGTGTCGAATTTCAGGGCCCTGGAGGGTGCGCGAGAAGAAGGCCACGGGTCTGCCCGCCTGGTTAAGAGTGGCGGCTAGGGCAAAATCAGACGCATCGCTTTCCACCTGGAATGGGGTGGATTTGTCTACAGCGTGCATCGTGGCCTTCGCGATATCCACTTTGATGCGGTTAAAGGCCAGCCGCGCCTCTGCCGCCAGGGGAAAAGATGTGGATTTGATGAGCGGACGGGCTTTGTCCGCATAATTGGGGACCCACTGGGCGTAGTACGAGAAGAAGCCTAGGCATCTCCTCAGTGCTTTGAGGGTAGTGGGGAGGGGAAGTTCCAGGAGGGGACGCATGCGGTCAGGGTCGGGGCCGAGGCCGATGACCCCGTTCTCCACAACACAACCAAGGATGGCGAGGCAGCGCGTGCGGAATACACACTTCTCCTTATTGTAGGTCAGGTTGAGGAGTGCCGCAGTGTGGAGGAATTTTTGGAGGTTGGCGTCGTGGTCCTGCTGATCATGGCCGCAGATGGTGACGTTATCCAGGTATGGGAAGGTGGCCCGCAGCCCGTTCTGGTCCACCATTCGGTCCATCTCACGCTGGAAAACCGAGACCCCGTTGGTGACGCCGAAGGGGACACGAAGGAAGTGGTAGAGACGGCCATCCGCCTCGAAGGCGGTGTATTGGCGGTCTTCCGGGCGGATAGGGAGCTGGTGGTATGCAGATTTCAAATCAATGGTGGAGAACACCCGATATTGCGCAATCTGATTGACCATGTCAGATATGCGGGGAAGGGGATAGGCATCCAGCTGCGTGTATCGGTAGATGGTCTGACCGTAGTCAATGACCATGCGAAGTTTCTCCCCAGTCTTGACAACCACCACTTGGGCCCTCCAGGGACTGGTACTGGCCTCAATGATCCCCTCCCCCAGGAGGCGTCGCACCTCGGACTTGATGAACGCTCTATCTCCAGCGCTGTACCATCTGCTTTTGGTGACAATGGGCTTGCAGTCGGGGGTGAGGTGCTCAAAGAGCGAGGGAGGGGCGACTTTGAGGGTCGAGAGACCACAGGTGGTGCGCGGCGGCTGGTCTGTTATCTGTGGATTTTGGACGGAGATTGGGGGAAAAGATCCATTATACACCATGGTGACGCTCCCAAGGTGACACATGAAATCTAGCCCCAGTAGTACGGCAGCGCAGAGCTGTGGCAGCCCGAGGAGCCTGCACTTCTCGTACACCATGCCCCGTACAGTCAGATTTGCCACACAGTACCCAAGGACATTCACTGACCGAGACGTCGAAGCCATAGAGATTGATTGCTGCATTGGCAGTACTGGCAGTGCGTAGCGCCTCACCGTGTTAGGGTGGATGAAACTCTCCGTACTCCCACTGTCAAATAAGCAGTTAGTAGTGTGGCCATTTACCTTGACATCCAGCATCGACCAGGCGAGCTGGTGAGGCCTGGACTGGTCCAACGCGACCGAGGCCACTGTCGGATTAGGCGATGCGGTGGACGGTTCCCAAAATGGCGGCACCCGTGAATCGGCTGATGTCACCCAAGATGGCGGCTCCCGTGGGTCGCACATGGCTGATGGCATCCAAGATGGCGGCCTCCGTGGGTCGCACACGGCCGTTGGCGTCCAAAATGGCGGCACCCGTGGATCGCAAGCGGCCGATGGCGTCGGCGACGGTCCCTCCCGCGGATCGCACGCGGTGCTACTGGGCCTGGGGGCCGATTTTGCCCTGCAAACCTTCAGGTAGTGACCCTTCTTACCGCAGCCAGAGCAGGTCGCGTCTTTCACCTGGCAGCGTTGTCGTGGGTGCTCCTCCAGGCCGCAGAAGTAGCATCTCGGGCCTCCAGGGACTGCCGCAGTGGTTAGTTCGGCTTCGGGACGGGGCGCCCTCGTGGTCGGGGGTGTAGGCCTCGAGGTTCCGGAACGCTACCTCCAGCGAGCCGGCAAGTTCCACAGTTTTCTTAAGGTCCAGCCCACCTTGTTCCAGCAGGCGCTGCCAGATATCGGTCGACCTGATGCCCGTGACAAAGGCATCTCTGATCAGGTCGTTGGCGTTTTGGGCGGCTGAAACGGCCTTGCAGTTGCAGGCTCTGCCGAGTGCACGCAGTTCGCGCAGGAATTGTTCAGTCGATTCCCCGGGCTGCTGTCTGCGAGTGGCCAGCAGGTGTCTGGCGTAGACTTCGTTCGGTTGCCGGTTGTACTGGCTCTTGAGGAGATCGATTGCCTCCTGGTAAGTCTCTGCGTCTCGGATCAGCGCGAAGACGTGAGCGCTGACGCGGGCGTGGAGCACAGGCAGTTTGTCGATGTCTGTTACGACGACGGAGGAGGAGGAGGCGATGAAGGTCTCAAAACAGCGCAGCCAGTGATCAAAAGAATTAGAGGCGCCAACTGCCTACGGATCGAGATCCAATTTGTCAGGTTTCAGGAGTTGCTCCATTTCAAAAATGTTGTTAATAAAATTGATGCACCATTGATTCACGCAAAGGCTAGAGGTTGCGGAACAACAGGCTTTTATTAACAAGAACAGAAGCACTCCCAAACCGATGGCCAACTCGAACTGAGGCAAAGGGGCGGAGAGCAGCCACCTTTATACCCCGAGGAGGGCGGAGCCCCGGGCCAAGGCAGCAGGGGCGTGCCCAGGCACATCCCACACACAGACAGTGTTACAGTGGTTCACCACACTGTGAAATGGGGGCAAGGTGTTGGGGTGATAGGGGAGTGGAACAGGGTGTCACGGAGGGAGCAGTGCCATGGACTCTGTCTCCATTTTGATTCTTTTTTTGCCAAGTGCCGGTCTGTATCTTGTTTCCATGTATTGCTTACAGACCGAACTGTCCTTTGTTCTTACTCTCCATCAGACATTCCCAAACTGGGGCCTGTGGACTCCTAGGAGTCCATGAAGGTCACCAGGGGTCCATGAAACTGGTGTCCACCACATGACTAGGTGACATGGTAGCACAGTGGTTAGCACTGCTGCCTCACAGCGCCAGGGACTCGGTTCAATTCCAGCCTTGGGTCACTGTCTGTATGGACGTTGCACATTCTCCTCATGTCTGCATGGGTTTCCTTCGGTTGCTCCTGTTTCCTCCCACAGTCCGAAGATGTGTGGGTTAGGTTGATTGGCCATGCTAAATTGCCCCTTATTGTCAGGGGGATTAGCAGGGTAAATATGTGGGGTTACGGAGATAGGGCTGGGTGGGATTATTGTTGGTGCAGTCTCGATAGGATGAATGGCCTCCTTCTGCACTGTAGATTCTATGATTCGAAATGCCAATTTGAAAAGAGCAACTGAGCAATTTTAAAAATAACTAGAGCAAAGAAATAAGTCAATCAGAGAGCACTGGATGCTGATAGTCAACCTATCAGCTTCCAGTGATCAGAGAGACTTTTTTCTGATTGGCCCATTTGATTCATTATCTCTTGCTGTTGCTGGGAAGAAAAGCCGATGTCCAACAACAAAGTTGATCCTTAGAATGGAACCAGAGGCAAAAATAGAGCATGGGAAGCTGTGAGAAGCCTCTGAAACGTGCAAGTGGGAGAGCTTGGGTGGAGGGTGTGTGGGAGGAGGAGGAGCTCCCTTCGGCATTGGTTGTGTGAGAGCGAGGGGGGCAGGAGGGTGCAGGGGTGCTGAGTGTCGTCTGTGAGAGAGAGGAGTGAGTGTGTGTGTGAGTCGGGTGTGTGAGTGGGGTGTGCGTGTGTGAGTGGGGTGTGAGTGTGTGTGAGTGGGGTGTGTGTGTGGGAGTGGGGTGTGAGTGTGAGTGGGTGATGGGGGGGTGTGTGAGTGGGGGGTGGGGGGTGTGTGACTGGTGTGTGTGTGTGAGTGGGGGGTGTGTGTGAGTGGGGTGTGAGTGTGTGTGAGTGGGGTGTGGGAGTGGGGTGTGAGTGGGTGGTGGGGGGGTGTGTGGGTGGGGGGGGTGTGTGAGTGGGGGGTGGGGGGTGTGTGACTGGTGTGTGAGTGGGGGGTGTGTGTGTGAGTGGGGGGCGTGTGTGTGAGTGGGGGGTGTGTGTGTGTGTGAGTGGGGGGTGTGTGTGTGAGTGGGGGGTGTGTGTGTGAGTGGGAGGTGTGTGTGCGAGTGGGGGGGGTGTGTGTGAGTGGGGGGTGTGTGTGTGAGTGGGGGGTGTGTGTGTGAGTAGGGTGTGTGTGTGTGAGTGGGGGGGGGGTGTGTGTGAGTGGGGGGGGGTGTGAGTGAGTGGGGGGTGTGTGAGTGAGTGGGGGGTGTGTGTATGTGTGTGTGTGTATGTGTGTGTGTGTATGTGTGTGTGTGTATATGTGTGTGTATGTGTGTGTGAGTGGGGGTGTGTGAGTGGGGGGTGTGTGTGTGTGTGCGTGTGTGAGTGGGGGATGCGTGTGTGAGTGGGGGGTGTGTGTGTGGGGGGTGTGTGTGTGTGCGTGTGTGAGTGGGGGGTGCGTGTGTGAGTGGGGTGTGTGTGAGTGGGGGGTGTGTGTGTGTGTGAGTGGGGGGTGTGTGTGTGTATGAGTGGGGGTGTGTGTGTGTGTGTGGGGGTGGGGGGGGTGTGACTGGTGTGTGTGTGTGTATGAGTGGGGGGTGTGTGTGAGTGGGGGGTGTGTGTGAAGGTGGGGGGTGTGTGAGTGTGGGGGGGGTGTGAGTGGGGGGGTGTGTGTGTGTGAATGGGGTGTGTGTGTGTGTGTGAGTGGGGGGGATGTGTGTGTGTGTGTGTGGGGTGTGTGTGTGTGTGTGTGGGGTGTGTGTGTGTGTGTGGGGTGTGTGTGTGTGTGTGTGGGGTGTGTGTGTGTGTGGGGGGTGTGAGCGTGTGTGGGGGGGGGTGTGAGTGGATGGGGTGAGTGGGGTGTGTGTGTGAGTGGGGGGGGGTGTGAGTGGATGGGGTGAGTGGGGTGTGTGTGTGAGTGGGGTGTGTGTGTGTGTGTGGCGGGGGGTGTGAGTGGGGGGTGTGTGTGTGTGTGTGGGGGGGGGTGTGTGTGGGGGGTGTGTGTGTGTGTGTGTGTGGGGTGTGTGTGTGGGGGGTGTGTGTGTGTGTGGGGGGTGTGTGTGTGTGTGTGTGGGGGGGGGTGTGAGTGGAGGGGGTGAGTGGGGGGGGGTGTGAGTGGGGTGTGTGTGTGTGAGTGGGGGGGTGTGTGTGTGTGAGTGGGGGGGTGTGTGTGTGTGGGGGGGGGTGTGAGTGGAGGGGGTGAGTGGGGGGGTGTGTGTGTGTGAGAGATAGTGGGTGTGTGTGTGTAAGATAGCGGGGATGAGTGTGTGTTTGTGAGTGAGAGAGCGTGTGTGTGTGAGATCGGGGTGTGTGTGCGTGAGAGAGCGGCTGTGTGAGATGTGAATCAGTTATCCAGCATCTTTCCTCCAATTAAAAATGGCAAAGGTAATACTGAAGTTTTTTTTTAAATAAAAAAACTTTTTAATTATGACTAGATTGCCAAAACTCCTAAACTAAAAGAGAAAATGCTGGAAAGTCTCAGCAGGTCTGGCAGCATCTGTAAGGAGAGAAAAGAGCTGACGTTTCAAGTCCAGATGACCTTTTGTCAAATCCTGTTTAACTCGCTGCCACTTTCCAGCATCCGCAGTAATTTGTTTTTACCCACTCCCAAAGTGGGTCCTGCTTCCAGGAGTCAATGTGAAGGGGCAATGGGGAGGTGGCTTGGGTTAATGTGAGGGGGACATGCAGCTGGCGAATGACCATGTGCCTCTTCCAAATTCCTAACATATGCACAGTTCTCGCTCGACAAGTCTTCTTTACATTTGTTTTCTGTATTCTCTCCGATTCCATGGCACAAAAAGAGGGGTTGATGTTATGAGAGTGCTTGGTGTTCCTTGATGCCCGGGGTGGGTGGAGGAGGGAGGGGGGGCATTAGGGGTTCCGCAGTTTGAAAAGTTTGGGAAACACTGCCGTGGACTAATGCTTTATTTCTTTAGTACAACCATTACCATGTCCTTTGCCTTTTATCCCACAACATCTTTGTCTCTCCCGCTCTCTAACCTACTGCTGACTTTCCCTTTTGTCCTACGTGCCCCTTCCCCCTTCGTCAGCAGCATAAATCTCAACAAGTTTCAATCTCTCTTCAGTTCTAAAGAAAAGTCAGATTGGAGGGAAAATGTTGACTCTATTTCTCTCTGCACAGATGCTGCCAAATCTGCTGAGTTTTACTGATGCTGCTTTTATTTCCAACATCTGCCCTATTTTGCTTTCATTTTGGTTGTGGGACTGTTTATTTGGCATTGAAAGGTGACACTAACTTCCTTCTCTTCAGGCAACTAAAGAAAACCTGAAAAATGAGATTTCTCTTCTGAAAATTTGACTTAAAAAGATGAAAAAATAATAAAATTGAACAATCTTTTATAAAGAATGAAATAATCTCATATTTGTGGCCCATGGAGGAGGATTTTCAGACTTGGTAAAATTAATGTCATCTAAACTCAGCTGCCCATGTCTTAAATCACAGCAAGGCCCATTCTCCTGTCAACCATGTTCGCTGAGTTAAACTTTAACGTTTATTTATTAGTGTCACAAATAGGCTTACATTAACACAGCAGTGAAGTTCCTGTGAAAATCTCCTAGTCGCCACACTCCAGCGCCTGTTTGGATACACTGAGGGAGAATTTAGCATAGCCAATGCACCTAATCATGTTACATTGACTCCCAGTCATGCAACATCTTGGGCGGGATTTTCCCAAAAAACTCCAAGTACCAAATTCACATAAAAACTGGAATAAATCCTGTTGGATTTTTCAGTGGGATTTTCAAAATGAATCTCCTACACTCTGTGCACTGTAGAGTGCACTAGCGTGAATCTCATTGAAAATCAGTGGGTGGGCTGTATTCCTGCTGGAGAGGTCGGCAGCATAACGCTGAGTGGGCCACTGTGCATATGTTGATCTGTTATCACCGAGATCGGTGCATGCACAGTAATCCCGCACTGCCAGCCTCCTGATTGCTGGCCAGTCCCGCAATGTCCCCATCCCTGGCTGTGTGAACCCTCCCAATTGCAGGCTGGGAGAATCGCCCCACTCATCTTTGTTTTCCAATCCCTCCATAGTCTTGCCCCTCCCTATCTCTTGAATCTCCTCCAACCTCACAACCCTCCACTAATTCTGGTTTCTTGTGCACTCACAGTTTTAACTGCTCCACCATATACCTTCAGTAGGCCCCAAGCTCTGGAATTCTCTCCCGATGCTCCATACTTCACTTTCCTTCCTTAAAGACCATCCTTAAAATTTACTATTTGACCAAGATTTTGGTCATAAGACCATAAGACCATAAGACATAGGAGCGGAAGTAAGGCCATTCGGCCCATCGAGTCCACTCCACCATTCAATCATGGTTGATTTCAACTCCATTTACCCGCTCTCTCCCCATAGCCCTTAATTCCTCGAGAAATCAAGAATTTATCAATTTCTGTCTTGAAGACGCTCAACGTCTCGGCCTCCACAGCCCTCTGTGGCAATGAATTCCACAGACCCACCACTCTCTGGCTGAAGAAATTTCTCCTCATCTCTGTTCTAAAGTGACTCCCTTTTATTCTAAGGCTGTGCCCCCGCGTCCTAGTCTCCCCTGTTAATGGAAACAACTTCCCTACGTCCATCCTATCTAAGCCGTTCATTATCTTGTAAGTTTCTATCAGATCTCCCCTCAACCTCCTAAACTCCAATGAATATAATCCCACGATCCTCAGACGTTCATCGTATGTCAGGCCTACCATTCCTGGGATCATCCGTGTGAATCTCCGCTGGACCCGCTCCAGTGCCAGTATGTCCTTCCTGAGGTGTGGGGCCCAAAATTGCTCACAGTACTCCAAATGGGGCCTAACCAGTGCTTTATAAAGCCTCAGAAGTACATCCCTGCTTTTGTATTCCAAGCCTCTTGAGATAAATGACAACATTACATTTGCTTTCCTAATTACGGACTCAACCTGCAAGTTTACCTTTAGAGAATCCTGGACTAGGACTCCCAAGTCCCTTTGCACTTTAGCATTATGAATTTTGTCACCGTTTAGAAAATAGTCCATGCCTCTATTCTTTTTTCCAAAGTGTACGACCTCGCACTTGCCCACGTTGAATTTCATCAGCCACTTCTTGGACCACTCTCCTAAACTGTCTAAATCTTTCTGCAGCCTCCCCACCTCCTCAATACTACCTGCCCCTCCACCTATCTTTGTATCATCGGCAAACTTGGCCAGAATGCTCCCAGTCCCGTCATCTAGATCGTTAATATATAAAGAGAACAGCTGTGGCCCCAACACTGAACCCTGCGGGACACCACTTGTCACCGGTTGCCATTCTGAGAAAGAACCTTTTATCCCAACTCTCTGCCTTCTGTCTGACAGCCAATCGTCAATCCATGTTAGTACCTTGCCTCGAATACCATGGGCCCTTATTTTACTCAGCAGTCTCCCGTGAGGCACCTTGTCAAAGGCCTTTTGGAAGTCAAGATAGATAACATCCATTGGCTCTCCTTGGTCTAACCTATTTGTTATCTCTTCAAAGAACTCTAACAGGTTTGTCAGGCACGACCTCCCCTTACTAAATCCATGCTGACTTGTCTTAATCCGACCCTGCACTTCCAAGAATTTAGAAATCTCATCCTTAACGATGGATTCTAGAATTTTGCCAACAACTGAGGTTAGGCTAATTGGCCTATAATTTTCCATCTTTTTTCTTGTTCCCTTCTTGAACAGTGGGGTTACAACAGCGATTTTCCAATCCTCTGGGACTTTCCCTGACTCCAGTGACTTTTGAAAGATCATAACTAACGCCTCCACTATTTCTTCAGCTATCTCCTTTAGAACTCTAGGATGTAGCCCATCTGGGCCCGGAGATTTATCAATTTTCAGACCTTTTAGTTTCTCTAGCACTTTCTCCTTTGTGATGGCAACCATATTCAACTCTGCCCCCTGACTTTCCTGAATTGTTGGGATATTACTCATGTCTTCTACTGTGAAGACTGACGCAAAGTACTTATTAAGTTCCTCAGCTATTTCCTTGTCTCCCATCACTAGATTACCAGCGTCATTTTGGAGCGGCCCAATGTCTACTTTTGCCTCCCGTTTGTTTTTAATGTATTTAAAGAAACTTTTACTATCATTCCTAATGTTACTGGCTAGCCTACCTTCATATTTGATCCTCTCCTTCCTTATTTCTCTCTTTGTTATCCTCTGTTTGTTTTTATAGCCTTCCCAATCTTCTGACTTCGTGTCTCTTTTTGTGGCTTGGTGTCAGGCTTTGTTTTGCAACCTTCTGGCGAATTACCTTGGGATGTTTTAATGTGTTAAAGATGCTGGGCCGGATTCTCTGACCTCGCCAGCAGCTGGGATTCTCCAGTCCCGCTGCAGTGAATGGAGATTTGGCTGAGTGCCAAATTCTCCATTCTCGCCGGCAGCATGATGTGAACAGCCAGAGAATTTGTTCTTCGCTTGAAGTTTGACTGGGCATGGTGGTACTCTATGAAGTTTTCCAATGAAATGCCGAGAGGTGGGCAATTGCCTACAGCTCTAATTGTTGCTTCAGGTTATGGGGGAGGGTGGATTGCTGGTTTTCACAATTAGAAAGGGAGCTGGTGAATCTCACAAATTTAATGAACTTGATGCCCAGTTAAAAGGAGTAATAATTTCCCTCCAGTTGAACTTCACACAACTGAAAGCAAGGTCTCTAGTCTTCAATACTTTTGGATGCAATTCAAGTCTGAGATTAATAGATTTCTACATGTTGAAGACATCCAGGAGATAATGCAGGAAAATGGTGTTGAAGCAGAAGATCAGCCCTGATCTCATTGAATGGTGGAGCCGGCTCAAAAAGTTGCATGGCCTGCTCCTGCTTCTATTTCTTGTTATTTGATTTGATTTTGTTATTGTCACATGTATTAGTATACAGAGAAAAGTATTGTTTCTTGAGTGCTGTACAGACAAAGCATACGGTTCATAGAGAAGAAAAGGAGAGGGTGCAGAATGTGATGTTACGGTCATAGCTAGGGTGTAGAGAAAGATCAACTTAGTGCAAGGTAGGTCCGTTCAAAAGTCTGATGGCAGCAGGGAAGAAGCTGTTCTTGAGTCGGTTGGTACGTGACCTCAGACTTTTGTATCTTTTTCTCGATAGAAGAAGGTGGAAGAGAGTATGTCTGGGGTGCGTGTGGTCCTTAATAATACTGGCTGCTTTTCCAAGGCAGCGGGAAGTGTGGACAGTATCAATGGGTGGGAGGCTGCTGTGAGTGATGGACTGGGCTTTGTTCACGACCCTTTGTTGTTTCTTGTGGACTTGAGCAGAGCAGGAGTCATACTAAGCTGTGATACAACCAGAAAGGGTGCTTTCCAGAAAGACCATGTTATGGTCTTATGATCGTCATATTTAATATTTCTCCTAGTCATGCTCCTTGTTTCAGGTTTAAATATGTTGAAATTACATTACCATTTGAAAATATAACATTTAAAATTGATTCGCTTACTGTCTGGGCAGGATTAATATCCAGAAAATAATACAAACTCCAGGCTTATTTCACCAGGTGTTTGTCTTTGAAGTTACTTTGTGAAAGTTGGACACCTATTTTACTGATTTTGTGTGCCTGAATTAACAATCAGCTCAAGGGAGATTTTTTTTGTTTCTGGAACAAGTCCCACATCAACTGGTTGACTGTTGGCTGCACTCCACTATTTAAGAAGATAGGGAGAGAGAAAACAGGGAACTACAGACCCTCATAGAATCACAGAAACCCTGCAGTACAGAAAGAGGCCATTCGGCCCATCGAGTCTGCACCGACCACAATCCCACCCAGGCCCTACCCCCATATCCCTACATATTTTACCCGCTAATCCCTCTAATCTACACAACCCAGGACACTAAGGGGCAATTTTAGCATGGCCAATCAACCGAACCCGCACATCTTTGGACCCTGTTAGCCTTTCATGGGTAGTAGGGAAAATGTGAGAATCTATTATGTATGATGGGCCATAACTTCCTTGGAGCAGCAATCAGTGTCTGATTGCCACTCTGTATCCACTTACCTGTGCCCAATTCCCTCTGTGCCCATCTTGCCCGACCTTCTGACTCAGGCTAGGTGAGATCCAGGCAGTGCAGCTGTCTCCAAAGCCCAGAATTGAAGTCTAATAGAGTCGGAGTGAAGGAAGACACTCCCCTATATTTTTTTTAACACACGAGCCGCCGTAACGCAGGTTAGTTTAAAGATCTGATTGAAATTGGAAGGCCAGGGAGGAGGTAAATATCGAAGGTACGTGGATAGGATTTGGGGGTCAGATGTTAGGTGGGTTGGGTTGGACATGGGGGGGCGGTTTCAAATGTCAGGAGAAGTTGGGGGAAACTGATCATTAGCGTAGGGTCAGGGGTGGAATATTGGGGAGGGAGAGGTGGGATATTGTGACCGAGGGGTGGTCCTTCGGATGGGGGTTAGACGTTAGGAGGGGCATGGGGGGGGGATGTTGGACATTGGTGGGTGGGTCAGGTTGGGAGGTGGGGGGTCAGGTCAGGAGGTGGGGGGTCAGGTCAGTGGGGAGAGTCAGGTCGGTGGGGTGATATGCTGGCATGAATTAAGGATTGGTTAACAGGCAGAAAACACTGGCAGGCTGTGACTAGTGGGGGTACCACAGTGATCGGTAGTCGGGCCCTAGCTGCTCACACCATGGGCGGGATTTTACACCTTGCTTGGGCGAGATCGTGAAATCTCGTCCAAGGCCAATGGAGGTTTCCATTCTGTGAGGCGGTAAAATTCCAACCTATATAACAATTATTTGGATGTGGGGGCCAAATGTTATATTTCCAAGTTTGTGGATGACACAAAGCTGTGTGTGTCATGAGAAGATGCAAAATGGCTTCAATAGGATTTGGGCAGACTTAGTGAGTGGGCAAGATGGAATATAATGTGGCAAATTGTGAGGTAATCCAATTCCACAGAGTATTTCCTCAATGGCAAAAGTTTAGAACGTGTAGATATTGAAAGGAGTTGGCTCAATAAATCATTGAAGGCTAACATGCGGATGCAGCATCTGATTAGGAAGCTCATGGTATGTTAGCCTTTATCACAAGTGCAGGAGTAGCATAGACTTGCTTCAGTTGTATAGAACCTTGGATAGACTGCACCTGGAGTACTGTGTGCAGTTTTAGTCCCCTTTCCTGAGAAAAGATATCATTGCCCTTGTTCTGGGGATGTCAGGACTGTCCTATGAAGAGAGATTGGGCAAACTGGGCTCGTATTCTCTAGAGTTTTGAAGAATGAGAGATTATCACATTGAAACCTACAAAATATTTAAAGGGCTGGACAGTATCAAAGCAGGTAAGATGTTTCCCCTGGTTGGGGAGTCTAGAACCGGGGGGCACAATTTCAAAATAAGGGAAAAGCCACTTAGGACCGAGATGAGGAGAAATTTCTTCACACGGAAGGTTGTGAATCTTTGGAATTGTCTACCCATGAGGGCTATGGAAGCTCAGTCATTGAGCATGCTTAATCTAGAGATTGTCAGATTTCTAAATGCTAATAGTGTAGAGGGATATGGGGTATTGTGGGAAAAAGGCAGTGAAGTGGATGATCAGCCATAGTCGTATTGAATGGTGGAGCAGGTTCAATGGGCTGAATGGCCTACTCCTGTTTCTGTTACACTGAATGGGTCTTGCAGGCCACTTCGCCATATAAAGTCTCAGTAAGACAACCCATCACAGGCAACTGGAAATAAATTTCAGCGACAGTCACATCAAGAATATTTAAAATAAAATTGATGTAATATTTATTTTCAAAATCAGTAAATTAGAATCAGGTGAAAGTTTAAGGAATTATTTTAGTTTAAGCCTTCATTAATCGAGGGATTGAGTTTAGGAGTCGGGAGATAATGCTGCAGCTTTATAGGACCCTGGTTAGACCCCACTTGGAGTACTGCGCGCAGTTCTGGTCACCTCATTACAGGAAAGATGTTGAAGCCATTGAAAGGGTGCAGAGGAGATTTACAAGGATGTTGCCTGGATTGGGGGGCATGCCTTATGAGGATAGGTTGAGGGAGCTTGGTCTCTTCTCCCTGGAGAGACGAAGGATGAGAGGTGACCTGATAGAGGTTTACAAGATGTTGAGGGGTCTGGATAGGGTGGACTCTCAGAGGCTATTTCCAAGGGCTGAAATGGTTGCTACGAGAGGACACAGGTTTAAGGTGCTGGGGGGTAGGTACAGGGGGGATGTCAGGGGTAAGTTTTTCACTCAGAGGGTGGTGGGTGAGTGGAATCGGCTGACGTCGGTGGTGGTGGAGGCAAACTCGTTGGGGTCTTTTAAGAGACTTCTGGATGAGTACATGGGATTTAATGGGATTGATGGCTATGGATAGGCCTAGAGGTGGGGATGTGATCGGCGCAACTTGTGGGCCGAAGGGCCTGTTTGTGCTGTGGCTTTCTATGTTCTATGTTCTATTTGGCTTTAATGCACAGCCCACAAGAACAAATATATTCTCTCAGTAATGTTTGAGTACGAAAGGGAACATGCTCATGTTGAATGATAACTTAATGTTTCAGTCACAGGCAATGTGTATCAATATAACACAAACTCTGGAGCCAGACGTTGGAAGGACATTAAGTTGCCCATGGAAGATTATAGGAATTTTCAAGCTACAGCTCTTAATTTTAAATCCAATATCAACAAAACCAACAAGACAAATTTTACACAGGACAACAACATGAAGGATGTGCATGCAGACCAAAATGCACTGCAGAAGACAGACAATGACCAACCTGCTCCAAAGCTTGGAAAGCAGAACAAAGTCGCGCCACTGCTACCAGAAGCTCCTCAAATTTTAAATTCTTCCACAAATGCGTAAGGCCAGAGTAAAGTGAATAGCGGATAATAAATTTGAATTGTTGTGTTGCTGAGCATTTTTTGATGCAACTTCAAATGCGATTGGATTGTCTCGAAAAGGTTACAGAGGAAAATAATAAAATGACCCGAATGTGTCTCGTCAGACATGGTTTTAGCAAGCTTGGTTTTAATTTTGCAGAAACAGAGTTCGAAATAAGTTAGAAGTTAGAAATTGAAAGGACATTCAAACCAGGGAGCAAATATCTGACCAGGCAAACTTCACAGTGAATTATCTTAAGTTGAAGTGTATAGTAACAGGTATTAGCAAACAACAAGTTGTATTAATACAGCATGTTTATCATCACAAAAGTACTCTCACTGATAATTTATAGCTAAAAGATGTAGATAATCTTTGCATTCAATGGTTAGCAGATGAAAATCTCAATGTCACATCAATAGCTCAATAGCTTCCATATGCATGAACCTGTGTCATCTGCAGTTTGTAGTGACTCTCATTTTTGTATTAATTTCATATTTTTTCACGACCAATAAATTGACATGCTACTCATTTATTTTGTGCTTGTTAAGGTTAGTCATGTGCCTACCTGTTTGTGAATTTTAATTTCCCCACCCATTAGAAAGTAGGCACAGTGAGTGCGGGCAGTAAACAGATAAGAGATAATACAAAATTTTACCTTTATCAATCTCCACTGTAGTTGCAGTTGCTTCTTTTTTAAATAAAAAGATCTCGAACAATTTTTCATTTCAGACTTAACTTTCAAATGGTTGCTGCAGTCTCATTTTCTCTGGCAATTTAATTTTAAACATTATTGGATTACCATGTCTACTATAGTTTGACATATACACTACTACTCATCCCTTCAAATGTTGGCTTAGGTTTTGAGGCAGAGCCTACATTTTATGAATGAAAGAAAGCACTAGAGGTCTATCTGGAGTAGGGACAATACCAGGACTGGTAGGTGAACAATGTTGCCATCCATTTCACAACAGACCCATGACAAGGGACATTAACTTCTGTTCTGAAGTGCAAGTTGTTGAAAGTGAAACTGAATTTCACATCGTTTCCTGATTAATGGTTAGAGTTTAAAACATTTCAACAATACATGACTGATTATTGTAAATGCTTTTGATATGTCCGGATATGCTCTTCAGAAATTGAACAGAATATTGGCTGCAACAATTTAGCACTGGAAACTATTGGGTTTCATGACTTGGGAAGAATATTCACTATTCGTACTGAGACAATATGACTCTGCAGAAACTATTGGTTTATTTGTTTCATTTCCCGATATTATTTACAGTTGCTGGTTTATCACTCCCCATGGGTTCTTCACAAAAAGTCTCTCATTTGCTTTTCAAGGCACCCTAAGATCAATCAGCCATTTGAAAAGTTGTAGACGCAATCCAAAACTGTTTTTCTAAGTCTGACAGTTACTTCAGCATCTTGGAACACTCCCTTTGAGTCACCGAAACAGAGGGAGACATGAACTTTGCACAGAGTGTCATCAGTTTTCTTGGAAATGAGGAACATTATTTATCTTGCAAAATAAATTTTGCTAAACATAGCAGTGTTGCCATAGTGCATTTTGACATGAGATTAGGGCTACGTATTTCCTTTCCCAGAGAGTCTGTGCCAAGCAAAAACCAGCTCCTTCCATAGATAAACAGCCAAGGAAATTCAAATACAAAAGCAAAATACTGTGGATGCTGGAATCTGAAACAAAAACTGAAAATGCTGGAAAATCTCAATAGTTCTGACAGTATCTGTGAACAGAGCCAATGTTTTAAGACTAAACGTTGGCTCTATTCTCTTTCCACGGATGCTGTCAGACCTGCTGTGATTTTCCAGCATTTTCTGTTTTTGTTGTGAAAAGTAGTAACACCCATATGAAGCAGAATTTTATCCAGTACTGAACAGCAGGTTAAAAAATGAGTAATAGATACCATTTATGGACATGTGATTGATACTCGCCTTTATATTTATGGTTGAATCTCAACGTTGTCATACATTCATTAGTAAAATAGTAACAAGAAAAGCAGAGTTTATTTTTGATCGGTGTGAAATTTATCACTGTGATTACTGTTCATTGGTTATCAGCTAAAATGGTGCACAACAAGTGAAAACGCCAGACTTCGGACCACATTGCTGATGTTTCCATGGTGCAGGAGAGAGGGGTTGTCACCATGGTCAGCTAAACCAATAACCAGTCCAGGCCAACAAAGGAAAGGCAACCACAATGGTTAGCACTGCTGCCTCACAGCGTCAGGGACACGGGTTCGATTCCAGCTTTGAGTGACTGTCTGTGTAGAGTTTGCACGTTCTCCCCGTGTCTGCGTGGGTTTCCTCCAGGTGCTCCAGTTTCCTTCCATAGTCCAAAGATGTGCAGGTTAGGTAGATTGGCTGTGCTAAATTGTCTCTTAATCTCCCAGGATGTGTGGGTTAAGGGAATTAATGGGGTAAATACATGGGCCAAATGGCCTCTTTCTGCACTGCAGGGATTCCATGATTCTATGAACCCAGTCAATAATAAATTGTTCCTGCTGCAGGAGGCTCACCTTATTGCTCACACTTTCTACCAATGGTAGCAAGCATGGCATGTAAGGCGTTTGAAAGGTTTTTACTCCTCTTTGATAGTGTTTTGGAGGAAAGGACTGCAGCAGGAAAGGTAACCACAGGTAGCATCATGCTTCCAGGAACATCCCCAGAGAAAGTGCTTCAAACAGTAATTGTAGCAGGTGGACCTGGTCACCAGGTAAAGTATAGTGCCATCCACCCAGTTAATATCAAAGTTGGTGAAACAGTTCTACCCCCGAATATCAGAGGGACTAAAGTTGCTTTGGAAGATAACCACTACTACTTATTTAGAGGTGGAGATATTCTTGGAAAATGCACAGCAAAAGTTTGGATGCTGCTCCCAGCTTTAAGAAGTTGACCATTTCGTGAAGTACCTGTCTTCTTGTTTCAGCCTGTAAATACCATATTTTTGAGCTTTGGTACGAAAAATTCATTGTTAAACCCCACAAAAAATGTAGAAGTAGTTCTAACAGTGATGGTCATAGCAACAGGCAAGCAGCACTTGTGTTCTGAATGAAGAGTCGAGTTGGGTCTGGCACATGCATTGCATGAGTCAACATTCTCAGAAATCACTTTAATGGCACAAAAAACAAGAAGCTACACTAAGATGTGCTGCAAATCCAACTTTGGTGTAAGAGGAAGAATGCAAGAGTTTGCACTGAGTGAGGCTGATATTCCCGAAGTAAATAAAAATGCAGTTTAACTGATGGTCACTGCCATCCCTATCATTAGTGAACAATATTTACTGCACAACACTGGGCTAGATAGACAAGTTACATCTTCACGTGTCTGAAACTATTTCTAGAAGAATGATGGAAAAGATTAGAATCTTTCCATAGAGAGTTATTAGAATGTTTTGCCACAAGTGACTATTGGAACATAAGCTAAAATATTATTATAAAATTGGGAAAAGGGTATAAATGGATTAGAGCAGATAGCTCCAGTTGAAGTTCTAACATCAGCATAATAGATTCTATATATTATGAAGATAGAACATAGAACAGTACAGCACAGAACAGGCCCTTCGGCCCACGATGTTGTGCCGAGCTTTATCTGAAACCAAGATCAAGCTATCCCACTCCCTATCATCCTGGTGTGCTCCATGTGCCTATCCAATAACCGCTTAAATGTTCCTAAAGTGTCTGACTCCACTATCACTGCAGGCAGTCCATTCCACACCTCAACCACTCTCTGCGTAAAGAACCTACCTCTGATATCCTTCCTATATCTCCCACCATGAACCCTATACTGGAAGAAGGAGTAACTGGGGTGATCAGTAAGTTTGCGGACGACACAAAACTGGCAGGACTTGCAGATAGTGAGGAATATTGTCAGAGGCTACAGAAGGATATAGATAGGCTGGAAATTTGGGCAAGGAAATGGCAGATGGAGTTCAATCCTGATAAATGCGAAGTGATGCATTTTGGTGGGAATAATGTAGGGAGGAGCTACACGATAAATGGAAGAACCATAAAGGGTGTAGAGACGCAGAGGGACCTGGGTGTGCAAGTCCACAGATCTTTGAAGGTGACGTCACAGGTGGAGAAGGTGGTGAAGAAGGCATATGGCATGCTTGCCTTTATAGGACGGGGCATAGAGTATAAAAGTTGGGGTCTGATGTTGCAGATGTATAGAACGTTGGTTCGGCCGCATTTGGAATACTGCGTCCAGTTCTGGTCGCCACACTACCAGAAGGACGTGGAGGCTTTGGAGAGAGTACAGAGGAGGTTTACCAGGATGTTGCCTGGTATGGAGGGGCTTGGTTATGAGGAGAGATTGGGGAAACTGGGGTTGTTCTCCTTGGAAAGACGGAGGATGAGGGGAGACTTAATAGAGGTGTATAAAATTATGAAAGGCATAGATAGGGTGAACGGTGGGAAGCTTTTCCCCGGGTCGGTGGTGACGTTCACGAGGGGTCATAGGTTCAAGGTGAAGGGGGGGAGGTTTAACACAGATATCAGAAGGACATATTTCACACAGAGGGTCGTGGGGGCCTGGAATGTGTTGCCGGGCAAGGTGGTGGAGGCGGACACACTGGGAACGTTTAAGACTTATCTAGACAGCTATATGAACGGAGTGGGAATGAAGGGATACAAAAGAGTGGTCTAGTTTGGACCAGGGAGCGGCGCGGGCTAATTGTTCCTGGTTTCTCGTTTCAAGGCTTCATTCTATGATCATCTTGCTGGTGCCAGTACAGAGCGAGACTGCGGGTAGTTGGGAACCTGTCTCGGGGGCAGGGAATTCATATGGTGTTCGTGGAAGTGGAAATGACTAGGGTTGGGAAGCATTTTCCGATCGGGGCCATTGTGATCTCCTGGACTCGTTTCGATCGCCTCAGGGGGTCGGAGAGGAATTTCCCAGATTTTTTTTCCCCATATTGGCCCTGGGGTTTTTCACTCTGGGTTTTCGCCTCTCCCTGGAGATCACATGGTCTGGAATGGGGGGGTGGGGGTAAGTTAATAGGTTGTAATGAACAAAGCATCGTAGCTGTGAGGGACAGCTCGGTGGATAGGATATTGGTATGTAGATAGGCTGGAAAATTGGGCGGGGATCCTGGATTCAGGATTCAATCCTGGACCGGGGAGCGGCGCGGGCTTGGAGGGCCGAAGGGCCTGTTCCTGTGCTGTATTGTTCTTTGTTCTTTGTTCTTTGTTCTTTGTTATGCCCCCTTGTAATAGCTCCATCCACCCGAGGAAATAGTCTTTGAACGTTCACTCTATCTATCCCCTTCATCATTTTATAAACCTCTATTAAGTCTCCCCTCAGCCTCCTCCGCTCCAGAGAGAACAGCCCTAGCTCCCTCAACCTTTCCTCATAAGACCTACCCTCCAAACCAGGCAGCATCCTGGTAAATCTCCTCTGCACTCTTTCCAGCGCTTCCACATCCTTCTTATAGTGAGGTGACCAGGACTGCACACAATATTCCAAATGTGGTCTCACCAAGGTCCTGTACAGTTGCAGCATAACCCCACGGCTCTTAAACTCCAACCCCCTGTTAACAAAAGCTAACACACTATAGGCCTTCTTCACAGCTCTATCCACTTGAGTGGCAACCTTTAGAGATCTGTGGATATGGACCCCAAGATCTCTCTGTTCCTCCACAGTCTTCAGAATCCTACCTTTGACCCTGTAATCCACATTTAAATTAGTCCTACCAAAATGAATCACCTCACATTTATCAGGGTTAAACTCCATTTGCCATTTTTCAGCCCAGCTTTGCATCCTATCTATGTCTCTTTGCAGCCTACAACAGCCCTCCACCTCATCCACTACTCCACCAATCTGGGTGTCATCAGCAAATTTACTGATCCACCCTTCAGCCCCCTCCTCTAAGTCATTAATAAAAATCACAAAGAGCAGAGGACCAAGCACTGATCCCTGTGGCACTCCGCTAGCAACCTGCCTCCAGTCTGAAAATTTTCCATCCACCACCACCCTCTGTCTTCGATCAGATAGCCAGTTACCTATCCAATCGGCCAACTTTCCCTCTATCCCACACCTCCTTACTTTCATCATAAGCCGACCATGGGGGACCTTATCAAACGCCTTACTAAAATCCATGTATATGACATCAACTGCCCTACCTTCATCAACACACTTAGCTACCTCCTCAAAAAATTCTATCAAATTTGTGAGGCACGATTTGCCCTTCACCAATCCGTGCTGACTATCCCGGATTAATCCACATCTTTCTAAATGGTCGTAAATCCCAGCCCTAAGGACCTTTTCCATCAATTTACCAACCACCGAAGTAAGACTAACCGGTCTATAATTACCAGGGTCATTTCTATTCCCTGTCTTAAACAGAGGAACAACATTCGCCATTCTCCAGTCCTCTGGCACCATCCCCGTGGACAGTAAGGACCCAAAGATCAAAGCCAAAGGCTCTGCAATCTCATCCCTTGCCTCCCAAAGAATCCTAGGATACATTTCATCAGGCCCAGGGGACTTATCGACCTTCAGTTTATTCAAAACTGCCAGTACATCCTCCTTCCGAACATCTATTTCCTCCAGCCTATTAGCCTGTAACACCTTCTCTTCCTCAAAAACATGGTCCCTCTCCTTGGTGAACACTGAAGAAAAGTATTCATTCATCACCTCGCCTATCTCTACTGACTCCATACACAAGTTCCCATTACTGTCCTTGACCGGCCCTAACCTCACCCTGGTCATTCTTTTATTCCTCACATAAGAGTAAAAAGCCTGTGTTGTAGATGTGTTGTATAAAATATTAATTTATTATGTTATTGAACCTGTTTTAAAAGGACACTTTTCCTACGTAAATGACACTGGCTTACAGCAGCTATAATGTTGCATTGGTGAAGGACACAAGTTACTTTTTATGGAGACACAGTGGGCTGTGGAGCTCTGAAAGAGAGAGAGGAGGTGGCACGATGACACAGTGGTTAGCACTGCTGCCTCACAGCGCCAGGGACCTGGGTTCGATTCCCAGCTTGGGTCACTGTCTGTGTGCAATCTGCACATTTTCCCTGTGTCTACGTGGGTTTCCTCCGGGTGCTCCGGTTTCCTCCCACAGTCTGAAAGATGTGCTGGTTAGGTGCATTGGCCATGCTAAATTCTCCCTCAGTGTACCCAAACAGGCGCTGGATGTGGCAACTAGAGGATTTTCACAATAACTTCATTGCAGTGTTAATGTAAGCCTACTTGTGACACTAATAAATTTAGGTCATGTTATCAGCTCAAGGATGAAAAGATACTGGATTTTGATCAGTCAAAGAGAGACTGTCAAAGGGCAACAGTCTCACCTCATCTCTCTTTCTTTTGAAACTTCTCTCAAATCTGATCTATTTTTGATTTGGAAAAAAAACACTAGAAGGTCTCATTGCTGCAAACCAAGAGTTCTTAAAAAGAATTCTGAATCAACTTGCCATGACTGCAGATCAACTTCTCTACTGTGGAAAAGAACCTACAGCTGCATACAAGCCTTTGGATAATCTGCAAATATTTCTTTGCTGACTTTACTTGTTACTTAGTCAAGTTCTTCAAGGTATGATACACTGCAGAGTTTTATCTCTTTTTGTTCAAATTTAGGGGAATTTGTACGTGTGCGGTTTTTTTGCATTAATACATATTTGTACATTTTAAAGCTGTTGTTAATAATTTCTGTATCATTCTGCATTCAGATTTTAGCAATTAAACTAACTCTTTACTTGTTAACTTAAGGAACCTGGCTGGCTTATTTCTTGCACTGAACTATGCACAGTTAAATGTAGAAATATAACATTGTCAATATTATCTCCCTTTTAAATTCAAACTCTCTTATAACCAACTCAGAAGCGAGTCAAAGAGTTCATTCCTGCTAACCTGGCCATAACACTATACAATTAGCTCATAATTATAGTTTAGAATGGAAATATAGCACATCTCAAACTGTTCCATGGATTTACTTCATTGTTTCCATCGTGCAGCTGAATATTCAGCTGAACACTGAGGCCAGTATTTTACCACCATTCACGCCAGCGGGATTTTCCCATCCCGCTGCAGTGGACGGAGATCTAGCTGACCAACAAATTCTCTGACTTTGCTGCAGCGGGAGCGTGGCGTGAATGGCAAGTAAGATCGCGCCCGGAGTATCTGACAGAAAGTATCTGACTGTACTGCCAGTCCCAAAGAGTGTTCAGAATACAAAAAAAAGTATGTGAAACAGAAGAAAGTACATTAAACACCCATCATAAATACTGCAGCTCCCCCATCATTCCAGGGTGTAAAAAGATGCTCTGGGTGTCTAGGGTGTATTTTAAATTTTACTTTTGCCTTATTTGCAGTCATTCTAATAAGAGCCACTGGAGGGTGCAGGAGTATCAATTATTGAGTCAGTCACATGCAAAATGATTACCTGATTCCAATTGAAAATAGTTACCCTCACTATAGTTACAAATACACTGGGGAGTAGTGGATGAAGAGGAGGTTGCCAACCCTCCAGGATTGGCCTGGAATCTCCAGGAATTGAAGACCAGTCTCCACGAAGACTGCTGTGTGCAACCCTGGAGAGAAATCATTATTAAATTCTCTTTACCCGATATAAAAATATTGGCTGATAGTCAGGCATCATCCAATTGGGTAATGAGTCTTTTTATGTTGCAATTGGCGTAGGAAGGCAATGCGTCACAAGGGTGAGTGAGTTGGCCAAGTAATTCCGAGAAGATAGGACAAGTCTTGTGGTGAAACTGCCAGGAATACATTTACTCACAGTTGCCAATCCTAATAGTGGCATGTGCAGGATCCATAAATCCTGCCACCACTACAGCTGATTCCACATAAAGGAGAATTGCATTAAGTAAATGGGAATCAGGCATGCATATAATGGATTTCATTTATGGAATTGGCTTCTCTATATAACACAATTATGCAGATCCAGGGGGGTATTGATTTACTTCAGCACAGATGGGTTCAGAAAGTTGGCAAACCTACTGCATCTGGTTAATGGGAATTATAGGGGGCAGTGTGACAGGAGCTGCCATTTGTCTGCAAACGTGTTTCACACAGTTGCTGTAGAACAATTTCATACCCCAAAACTTAAAAAAACACATTCATTTTGAAACCACTTGCCCCTGACTTTCCTCGGTGTTTGTTGCACTGTTGCTGTTCCAGAACATTTAAAATGGTATTGGATTGCTATTTGAAAAGAGAGAATGTGTGAGGTTAGGGGGATAAGGCAGGGGAGTAGGACTAAGTAGAATGCTCTGTCAGAGAGCCAGTGAAGATTCGATGGGCTAAATGGCCTCCTTCTGCACTGTAAGGATTCTGAGAACATGCTGGTCACCAACAGAGGGAGATGCAGACAAATTTCCCCAAGTTGGGAAAATATTAAGGTGTGATTGTGCTCTCTAAGACCCAGATCTTACAGTCTCTGGATAGTTAGAGTCTGGACATACACCCCAGGATATGCTCTACAGGACTCCTCAGACATCCCAAAGCAAGAACTCCACTGGGATCAAGATGGTGGCATAGCTGTAATGTCCCTCGATTAGTAATCCAGTGTTCCAGGCTGATGCTCTGGGGACATGGATTCATATCCACCATGGCAGCTGATGAAATTTAAATGCAATTAATAAATCTGGAATCGAAACCTAGGGCCTGATTTTACCAAAATTTTGCACCCGTTTTCGGGGTGCGAGGCTCCGATCCGATTGGCGCCCGCGCATTTACCGTGTTGCTGAATTCAAGTCCGATAGGGCTTCAACTCGGCAACTGAACCGCCGAATCGCCCCCCCCCCCACCCTTTGTGGACTGCCCCCGCGAACCACCCCGGCAGCCCCTCCCCCCACCCCGATCGGACCACCCTGGGATGCAGGCCCTCCAGGATCCCCCCCGGGATCGGACCCCCCGGGTCCCCGACCTACCTTGGTCGCTGGTGTCCATCGAAAGCATCTTGCGATCTTGGCTCCTGGCCTTGCTCCGGGGGTCCTGATGGGTAGGATGATGTCTCTTCACTGAGGGCGGGGGGGGGGGGGATTGTGACATCTCTTCCCTGAGGGGGGAGGAGGGAGGGGGATGGGGATGTGACGTCACTTCCCTGAGGGGGGAGGAGGGAGGGTGTGTGACGTCACTTCCCTGAGGGGGGAGGAGGGAGGGGGATGTGACGTCACTTCCCTGAGGGGGGGGTGCTGTAGGGGGGGATGTGACATCTCTTCCCTGACAGTGGGGGAGGCGGGTAGGGGGGCAATGTGACATCTCTTCCCTGAGAGGGAAGAGCTGTCACACCCCCCCTCAGGGAAGAGACGTCAGATCCCCCCCCCCCCCTATCCTCCTCCCCCCCCCCCCCCCCCCCCCCCCCCAGGGAAGAGACGTCACATCCCACCCCCCCACCCACCCCCCACCAGGGAAAGTCAAAGGCAGCACAGACAGCAGTGCAGCAGTGCTGTCAGCGCTGCCTTTGACTTTTGCACTCGGGCGCGCTGAGTGCTGTCGGATTCGAACTGCGCATGCGCAGTTCGGTGCTCCGACAGCTGCAAATGCACTAGGCCCCGTCTACTGGAACTGCGCCGAAAAAAGGCGTATGGGGGCCCTGGAGCGCGGCTGCCGGGCGCGGGTCTGATTTACGACCGCACCCGGCACTTAGAGCTGATTTGGTAAAATCGGCCCCCTAGTCTCAGGATTGGTGACCATGAACCTTATCATTTATTGCAGTAAAAACCCATCTGGTTCACTCATGCCCTTTAGGGAAGGAAATCTGCAGTCCTTGCCTGATCTGACCTACCTGTGACTCCAAAGTCACAGCAACGTGGTTGACTCTTAACTGTCCTCTGAAATTAACGGAACTGCTCACTGTGCCACCCGGTGTGTGTGTTTGGCGAATGAGTTTGTGTGCGTGGGGTGGGTGAGTGTATGGGTGTGTGTTGGGGGGGGGAGGGCATTGGTGGTGGGTGTGTGTGGGTGTATGTGTGTGTGGGTGTATGTGTGTGTGGGCAGGTGTGTGGGTGTGGGTTTATGTGTGTTTGTAGGTGTGTGTGTGTGTGTGAGGGCATTAGTGGTGGCTGTGTGTGTGGTGGGTAGATGGGTCTGGATGTGCATGTGTGTGTGTGTGTGTGTGTGTGTGGTTGGGGGGGGCGGCGGTGGGGTTGGGGCTGGGATTGGAGGGTGAGTGAAGATTACCTAGAAGGGCAGCTAGCCACTGCTCCTGGGGAAAGACTGCTGGAAAGTCCGGGTTGGAAGATGTTGCAAGGATCCTATGATTTGATGGTTGGGCTGATGGAGTGGGGCATTGGGTAACAGGATACCCCGATTTTCCTCTTGGGCCTCGGAGAACAAAACTTTGTTTGGACTTTGAAAACATTTTTAAAGGAAGCGATCGAAATGCCGAGGTCGATGGATTTCGGGAGGCTGTTTCAGAGAAATGGCTTGGCTGATGACTCAGCTAAAGGTCTTCCCCTTTTATAGATTTAGTGAACAATTTTAAACAGCGGAGGATGGAATAATGTGGTGGAGGGTGTAAGTTTGAAGATGGTTGCAGCAATAAGGTCAGGAGCTTAAAGACAAGAGCGAGGATTTGAATCCAATCCATGGAGCCTGAGAGCCGATGTAAGTCAGTGAGGCGCTGGGTGCAGGGTTTAGCATGAAGCAAAGCCCTCTGTGTAGGCTGGTGTTGGACTGCTCCTTGCTTCTTGACATTGAATATAGACTTTCTGACAGGCTTCTCCAAGCACAAAGGATTTTGATGTGTACACCCATTAGTCTTTTTTCAGTTGCCTGGTCTATCAAGGTTTAAATGAAGAAGGGACGGGGGCTGGATTATGATGAGGGGTAAGCAGAAATAAATAAATGCATGTCTAAGTCACAAAGTTAGGAATGAGGAAAAAAATGGGACGGGGGGGGCAGTGAATAGGTAGCAAGATACCATCGCTTCTTGCTGCACTGAATCTGGGTTCTTCAGATTTAATCCTGGCATTGATCTCCACTATCCTCTCGTGTATGGAGGTTCCCCCGCCCGAAAGATACAGGGCATCTTCAGTTGCTGAATGACTCACAGAACCCGCTACAGCCACACTGCATCTCCACTTTAAAAGATGTAGCTCAGCTTTAAATAATGCAAACTGGATTAAAGACCTTCAAGTTACTAATGATTTTGGACACCCTGCTAATGCACGCAGCTCATAAATGGCAAATGAAATGTTGGCTGTATGCAGAAACCATTATAATCACCAGGCAGCAATTAGTGTTATGTCTGCATTCCGATCAATAGCTGTGGGTCACTTGCTCTATCTTTTCGCTATGGGTCATTGGCTCGTCGCGATGCCTATTTTCAGGAGGTTGATAAATTTATAGCCCGGCCAATCCCATTACCCTACCAATTTCACACAATATTCCTTTTCAAAATAGTTATCCAATTAGCTTCTAAATTGTTATAATCCTTACACCAGCAACAACATGTGGTCAAGAATTCCGTCTTTCAATAACCTCCTGAAAACATTTCTAATTCCACTTTTCATTCTTTTAGTGATTATCTTGAATTTATGCTCCTTGCCGCCAACTCACCAATAAACTGAAGCAATCCACCTCAATATCTATTATTATTCCAAAAATCTCTATTAGATCCTCAATTAACCTTTGTTGTTCCAGTCAAAGAAGCCTGACTTTTGAGCCATTATAACCTTTTATTATTGGTTTCATTCTAGTGAATTTTCACTGCGGTCTTTCACAGTCTAATGCACTCTATAGAGGATGCCTGAAATTAAATGTAATTTTCCCTTTATGAATTGACCAATGCTTTGTACAAATTCAACACCACTTTCTTACTTTTATTTTTATTAAAGGCCTTATTTCATAATCCAGAAGGCCATTTGCCAGTTTAATCTATTTTGTCACCTTAAGGATATCTGCAAGCCTAAAATTCCTTCTATTATTTTGGGCATACTACCTTTCATTGTTTATTTTCTAAAACATTCTTCTCAGGTCTGTGCTGAACTGTATCTGCTACCTACTTGTCCACACCGATTGCTGATCTAACTTGTTGTATTTTTCCTTGTCGTTTGCTAAGTCCCTTAATTCAGTATTAGCAATTTTCAATATCATTCTCTTTGCACCTAAGTTTAAATGTTTATAGAGACGGAAAACAAAAGTAGTTCCAGTACAGAACCATTGGGCACTTTACTAACACATCGTGCTGAATCAAAATAAATCCTTCCATTCTGTCCCTGAGTCATCATTCTATCTATGTGACTCCATCCCCTTTAATTAAGTGCTTTAATTTTTGTAATAAACCGACTGACACCTTCACCACTTCCTTCCTAAGATCTATATACACAGGAGCTGCCTTCCCTTCATCCATACCGTCTGCTTTCCTTTTCTCTTAGACTTTAATTCCCAAAGTACTGGTAAAAATCCTAGAATAAGCCAAAATAAAAATGCATTGACCTGTTCATTATCTGTAAAACAATGGCCCTAAGGAAAATACATGCCATCTACTGGTACAAGGTAATGTACCCTCTGAAATACTGTGAGATTTATTGGTATTTTGTATCAAAATGGCATGACTGCATATATTTCCTGTTCATTGTCTCACACTTCCTGTCGCCTGCTGCCTATCGCATTTCTTGGGTGGATTTTCTATTTGTACAATAGTGTAGAACAGGCAATAATGAACATGACATTTCTGATATTTTCCCCCCAAGTTCAGTTTTCATTTCCAAGTTGATCTTTGCTCTTGTACACTGCTTTGTTCCTTTCCTAGAATTAGAACGACAGTTATTAGTCCTGAGGAGGTGGAATTGGGTTATTGGCAACAAGAGCTGACGATCTTATGGTGAAATTTTATATTCAAATAAGGTGGTCTCCATATTTCCTGAGCACAGATCAGGGGATGTGTTACTAGTCGCCACACTCCAGCATCTGTTCGGGTACACTGAGGGAGAATTTAGCACGGCCAATGCACCTAACCAGCACGTCTTTCGGACTGTGAGAGGAAACCAGAGCATCCGGAGGAAACCCACACAGACACTAGGAGAACGTGCAGGCTCCGCAAGGGCAGTGACCCAAGCTGGGAATGGAACCTAGGTCCCCAATGCTATGAGGCAGCAGTGCTAACCACTGTGCCACCCCGCTGATTCAGGAGGCTTGTTCAGGATAATAGTTTTACTGCCATTATCCTAAATGTCATTATAAATCCTTCTGCTGTGCTGAGCTTTATTTCTTTGCCAACAGCCAAATGGTGTGATCCCATCACATTCCACCCACCACCCCCCCACAGCTGTCACTATCCCATCAAATGGTCGAATACAAAATTCATGTCCCGCTACCAAAGGCTGTTAAAATAATGCAACAACTGCGAGGAACATTTGTTCCTGCCCTCAATAAATGGGGCAAAATCTTAACGCCTAAGAAAGTCAGGACTGAGGAGTTTTCAGAGTTTGAAATCATGCTGGCATTGCCGAGCAAGACTGAGTTACTTTATCGTGTGTGGTAATTATTCTCTGAGGAGGTGTCTGGGAAGTGAATAACTTGTTGTTTTCTGCAGAATCTCCTTCAGCTTGTCTTCAGACTTTGTTTTTTCTCTTCATCCTTAAAATCACATTAATGGGGGGGGGAGGGGGGAGGGGGTGGGGGGAGGGGGGAGGGCGGGGGGCAACTCACATGATGTAAGCACAGGAGCGGCTGTGTTTATGCAAGCTCCGGCACAAGTCACCTTTTAATCCTTTTACTTATCCTGATGCACAACCCATTATTATTTAATGATGAAGTGTACCTCCGTGCTATGCTCCTGGAAGACCCTGGTTAAATAGTTGGTGATGAGGAGCCATGTTAATTCAAGAAAATCTTTGTTTAAATCCTCAGTTAACTGCTGTTGTTTTAGTTCCAGTCAAAGAAGGCCGGGGTGGGGCCTTGTTCACAATGACGGCTTCTGCTGATGAGAAAGCTCATCACGGCTTGTGATGTCACAGGCATTGTGAGTAAAGTTATGGACAATGGCTTCAGCTCCCTGGCACAGATCATTGGTGCTCACATTTATGGATTGCAAAATATCCTTAAGAAAATGGGTGAAGTGGAGATAAGAATCCTGTCAATTGAGAAGGCAGTCTCCTTAACTCCAGTCCTTGGAAATCCTGCTGCATCGTATGTCGAATATTCTGGTTAGTTGCGAGGAGCTGAGGGTGAATTCCCAGTTGAATTTGAAAACCGGTGCCATGCTTTCATAGCCTCGATTTTGGTTGGACGTTTCAAGTTCAATAGAGCCTATTGTATCTGATCTTCAAGACCTGGGGTCATCAAAGATGCCGATCATTGACCTTATGTACTCTTGACCTTGGTGTTCATTGAGAAGAGCTGGAGGTGGCTGGGTGTGACAAGATCTCGCCACCTGCCAGGCCTAGATCACTCTTCACCAGGACTTCTTTGGATTGAGTGTTTGCAATATGGAGATATTTTCCTGTTTGTGGATAATGGGTGTCCTTCGCTCCATTTGGGGAAGGTGCTGTGCTGCTTGTATGACATTAGGGTTGTGCTATATTTATCCCATTATTTGTTTGTGTTGTCATCCTTGCATTTTCAGTGAAGGAGTTTTTTCTTTGGTATCCTTTGCTTTGTTTGTGGATAAGATGATTAGCACCACAGTAGGATGGTGGGCAGATGGTATTGTATAAGGGTGGTGGGTATGGCCTTATGAGTCCTCATAGTGGGTGAGGGAAAGATCTATTAGATCTTATGGTGTCTCTTTTTTCATACTTTTGTTACTTTGGGGTTAAAGAATCCTTTGTTGGAGTAAAAGTGAGACGCTGCCAGAGGGAATCCCGAAATTAGAAGATACAAGATGGTTACCTGGTACAAAATGGACTCTGTGGAAAGACATTAAAATGTGCTGACTTAGGCCTAGACATTGCACAACAAACTAAATCCTGTTATTATCTAATTACTACAAAACAGACAAAAAAACCAGATCTTGAGGTCCAGATGATCAACTTAGCTTAAGATAAAGCAGAACCGAAACAATAAGTTTTGTTAACAAGGTCAGTTGTTGCTAGGGGGTCATAATTGCTAATGATGTGATAACTGCTAATGTCTGTACTTGTCAACTCTTTAAAATGTATAAAAGAAGTTCAGCTGCATTGCTAATGATGTGATAACTGCTAATGTCTGTACTTGTCGACTCTTTGAAATGTATAAAAGAAGCTCAGCTGCCATTTTTTAAATTGAGAAGGTGATTGCGAGCACTGCGGAGTGCCCAGCGCTTCTCCCAAAGCTTTGTCCAATAAACTGCATATTGAATCTTCAAATCTGACTCCGAGTGGTGATTTCCCACAACAAATTGGAGTAGTCAGCAAGATCTCACTGCTGGTGAGTTGATCGGTTGGCCTCGATCGGCGAACTGGAGTAGAGATTATTGAACTGTGGGAGTCAGACTGAGCCAACAATGCAGTTTAAAAACGGGTGAAAATTAGGGGAATTTATGGGACTATCGGATAGAAACAGGACCTGATTGCTTGTGCTGATCGACTAAGGACAAGGAAGTGCCTGTCTCAAACACGCAGCCTTAGACTGGTTGTTAAGAGGGGAAATCCCCCACATGAAGGTCAGGACCCTGAAGTGGGTGTAGAGGCACCAAGGCACTTAGGATTGTGAAGCACAAGTGATAAAGGTCATTTCGCATCAAACTCTGCAGTGGTGAACAAACGCAGAGTTTGCCATCCGTTTGCATAAAAGTTTGTGTATCTGTCTCTCATGTTGTAAAGCGGTGCGGTGGGGGACTGACCACCCCGACCTGGAGCCGGACTCCGGTGGAGGAAACACGTTACTGAGAAGGTAGTCATGGCCATGAGTATAAACAGAGACCCTAGCGAGGGGGCGTAGAAGTCTGCAAGATGGCAGGTAAAGAAACTAAGTGGGGACCTGCGGGTTCCATTATTGGTAACTATGTGACAGACAGACACTTGTTGATTAAGAAGATGCAAAAGGATGGCTGGGATGTGTCTCAGACCTTAGAACAACAGAGAAAGTGGGTAGATGGGGAAAAGAAAAACAAAACAAAAAAGGCAGGGGTATAATTAGTACATGAATTAGCTGGACTAATTGGACAAGTAGCCGCTTTCACTAAAAAGTGGAATGAAGATAAGGATAAAATTAAGAAATTAGAACCTAGGGTAAGGGAATTAGAGAAAAGGAATCAATTATTAGAAGAGAACCAATGGGGCCCTTTGCCCCCTTATGAGACAACGAAACAGGAAGCGACAGCCCCCCCAGAAGAAGGAATAACGTCAGAGCATAACCTGGCGCCAGTAACCCGGGGGGGGGGGGGGGGGGGGAACGGGCGCACAGCCAACAGCACATTACAAACCATTCACCCCGGGCGAGAGACAACAGATAATGGCCTCCCTGGGTAAACTACAACCCAGAAGCGCAAATATGAAATTCTGGGCAGAACTAGACACAGTCTGGGTAGGATGCCAACTGCACTTAAGGGATAGACACCAACTAGTTAGGGCCGCGTGCCCAGCGGACAAATGGAGGTAGGTAGCCGGAGGGCCCGCCGCCCAACCCGGAGAAGACTATAGTGGGGGTGTTCAAGTGAGATTATTTCCAAATAAAAGTTGAAGCGATCACTTCAAAAAAACCATCAAAATTGCTGGGAAAAGTGGAAATCCTGCAGATTGGAATAGCTGTAAGAATAAAAGCAGAGTTTGTTTTTAAAAAGCATAAATAAAAGTACTTTGCTATGAAAACGAAGGTTTTGTGCTGATGGATTTGTGCTGATGATCTATGAAAACAAAGGTTTTCATAGATATTTAATAAATAATAGACCCATTACATACAAGAAATCCAAATTGGGTAATAAGGAAATGGAACACTTATTAAATAAGTACTTTGTACTTAGCAGTTGAGGAAGAGGATCAAAAGTGCAGTAAATTCTAAAATTCACCAGGGGGATCTTTTTTTTTCGAATACAATTTTATTAAAACAGAAATATATTTGCATTAAGATGGTTTCTACCCTTTAGTAAGGAATAAAAAAGGTTCCAAGGCATTAGATTTAGGAGTTCTGTTTAAGAGTTGGGAAACTTACTCCATTGTGTACAAAAGCCATGTAACAAGGCCTGTCCATTTAACATCAGTTGGATAGTTACTTGAGTCTTTGAAATAATGAGTGAGCAATTGGAGAAATATGAACAGCACAGAATGGACATGGAGTTGTGCTGATGGAATTTGATATTTTGCCTTTTAGGTTTATGGCCTGGTCTTGCTCAAAGACCTTGCAGTGTGGATTAACAGTCTTCAAAGGTCAAAACCATAAAAGGAGATGGGTTGGCAAATCAACTTTTTCTGCCATATTACTTAGTGAACCCAAACCACATCTCTATGGCCAATAAAATTCTTTCTGTAAATTTAAGCACAAATTGTCTTCATCTTATTGCTCGAGAGGGTCTACTTTGCACAACTAACTGAAATAAGATCATATTGTGGGTTCAAATACAGTTGCGATTGTATAATGCAGTATGTGGAGCTCTTGCACTTTGGTACTATTCTAATCCTGTTGTGCAACCCTGTTACTTGGTGGACAAAGGGAATGTAGTTAAGGGATATCTCTGGTCAGAAGTACTCTCACTGAAGAGATTTTCAATTTGTGGAATTGTGCTGTACAGCAAAATCTGAATTTAACCTAGGTTTAAAAATTAATTTGAGTAATATCATTATTTAACCATATCCAGAGCTCAGTTTCTAAAACATTGGCTTGGCCTTATTACTTACATGCAGATCTTTTTCTGTAAAAATGCATGGAACTACTGTATTACTTGTGTAGCGTTTTGAGTTGATTAGATATCATGAGTGCTAGACAACAAGTCTGTTCAGAATTTGAGCCCCACCCAGATAACTTGCACAATGCTGCTAAATGTTGGTGCTAAGCATTTGAATGCACTTCTTTGTAGGATTGAGTGGAAAGACAAGTGAACCGAGCAATTGGCGGTATATACAGCTCATACAGGCCAATAACCAGGATGTTAAATGTTACCGAGCCAACAGAGGATTTGTGTTCCTCCTCGATGGCACCTTCTGGTCCTCTTTGCAGTAGGAACAATAGGACCACTCACTGTTCCATGCCCTCAAAAAGGGCATACCCAGCGAAAGATCATAACCCGGGCCATCAGCAAGGAATTCTGTGCGGATTGGAAGGATCCGGTCACACTGGGATCGTCACTCGGCTACGGGTTCATTACAACCTTCCCATCTCAACATCGAATTCAACAACTTCAGATTATTTGCTCTATCCCATCTCGACCCCCTCTGTTTTCATTCTATTTTATTTCATTTTTTACTATTCTCAATCAACTTTTATTTCTTTATTATCTTTCTTCATTCCCCCTACTTAATCCCCCTTCCCTTACCTTTTCTCCCCCTTTGCTTCCCCTTTTCTAAATTTTACCTCTGTCCCATCCATTCTCCCCCCCTACCCCTCCACATCTTCATCTGTCACAGCTTACTCTGCCGTTTGGCCATTCACACCCTTTATTCTCTCTGTGGACAGCCATTAGCAGTCTTTTCCCCTGGTTTCTGTGGCTATGACTCATCTTTCATTCCCTCACCCTGCAGTATAAATATCTCCCACTTTCTATGCCTTTTAACTTTGACAAAGAATCATCTGGACTCGAAACGTCAGCTCTTTTCTCTCCTTACAGATGCTGCCAGACCTGCTGAGATTTTCCAGCATTTTCTCTTTTGAATTTAGTTATGTGTATGTAAACAGATACAATTGGATAGAGATAAGAGAATAAGGAAGTGTAACTTAGTGATTGGTAAATGCAAATGAACTGTTATCTGTATAACAGTATAAGGATGATGTATTGATTGGAGAGAATCTATCTTATGGGTATAACTCCCCGCAAATGCTTGAATAAACCAGTGGACAATAAAACCTAAGTCTCGTCTGGTTTCTGCGGAATTGGAAGGTACTGAATTCCCCCACCCCCGCCCCCACTCCCATGCCATTTCAGAAGATATAATTTTCAAAAGAGATCGGATCACCGATGTTCCATCTTGGTGCTCTTTACTGCATAATAGGATGTTCGCCCCAGTTAGCATAGGCTCAAAAACACTAATTCTTTCCAAAAAAGATCATCAATGAGTGTTTAAACCTTACACTTTTCCCATCCAGGAAGGACAGTGATTAGAAAAGTGTTTGATGAAAGGTTTTCATTTACTGGACCAGCTTACGAACTAAAAGTAGAGGGAAAGCTCATGTAAATATAGCCTATTCTCCAGGAACATATAACAAAACAACTGGAGGTCTTGTGGTACAGTGTCCGTGCCTCTGAAGCAGAAGCTCTGAGTCTGAGTCACACCTCAGGACTTGATGGCAAGGAAGATGTGTTCATAACAAGGCAAATCTGTAAAATCCTTCCAACACACAGCAGTGGCAGGCCGTAAGATACTCCTGGTTAGCATGCTTAACGCAGAGAGGTTTATAAGCTATAAACCTCTGGCAAGAGGCTAGCGACCTGTTCCAGAAAAAACCCTTGCTCAGCTCGAAAGATCTATGCACATGCACTCACAATTCTCTATCCCTGCACCCTCTCTTTAGAACCATACCATTGGGTTTATATTGCCTCTCCCTTCTGCCAAGATACATCACCGTACACTCCGCTGCAATAAAAACCATCTGTCACTTGTCTACCCATTCTGCTAGCCCATGTCCTATTGCAGTCGATTGGTATCACCCTCATTGTCAGCCACACATCCAAATTTGGGATCAATAGCCTTTTTATTCAGTCAAAGGATGTGAACATTGCTGGCTAGGCCAGAAGTATTGCCCATTTCATTTGCCGTTGAGAAAGTTGTGGTGAGCTGCCTTCTTGAAGCGCTGCAGTCCATGTGGTGTAGGTACACCCACAGTGCTGCTAGGGAGGGAGTTCCTGGATTTTGCCCCAGAAACATTGAAGGAACAGTAATACTCTTCCAAGTCAGGTCATTGATGAAGCAGCTGAAGGTGGTTGGGCCCAGGACGCTACCCTGAGGAACTCTAGCAGTGATGTCCTGGTGCTGAGATGATTGACTTCCAACAATCACAGCTATTTTCCTTTGCGCCAGGTATGACTCCAACCAGCGAAGAGTTTTCCCCCGACTTGCATTGCTAGGACTCTTTGATGCCACACTCGGGTAGCTGCAGCCTAATGTCAAGTGCAATCACTCCCACCTTACCTCTGGAGTTCAGCTCTTTTGTCCATGTTTGCACTAAGACTGTGATGAGATCAGGAGCTGGGTGATCTGGCAGAACCCAAAGTGAGCATCGGCTGAGCATGCGCTACTTGAGGAGACTGTTCTTGACCCCTTCCATCACTCTACTGATGATCAAGTGTAGGCTGATGGAGCTGTAATTAGCCAAGTTGGGTTTCTCCTGCTTTCTGTATACAGGACATACCTGGGCAATTTTCCACATTTCTAGGTTAATGCCAGTGTTGTTGCTGTACTGGAACAGCTTGGGTAGGGGATGTGGCAAGTTCAGGAGCACAAGTCTTTGCTACTATTGCCAGAATATTTAGGGTGGCATGGTGGCACAATGGTTAGCACTGAGGCCTCACAGCGTCAATAATCTGGGTTTGATTCCGGCCTTGGGTGACTGTCTGTGGGGAGTTTGCACATTCTCCCTGTGTCTGCATGGGTTTCCTCCGGGTGCTCCGGTTTCCTCCCACAGTCCAAAGATGTGCAAGTTAAGTTGATTGGCCATGCTAAATTGACCCTTAGTATGAGGGGGATTAGCAGGGTAAATCCATGTGGTAACGGGGATAGGAACTGGGTGGGATTGCTGTTGGTGCAGGCTTCATGAGCCGAATGGCCTCTTTCTATACTGTAGAGGTTCTATGATTCTATTCTATGAATAGTATCAGGGCTCATTGCCTTTGCAGTATCTAGTGCCTTCAGCCATTTCTTGATATCTCTTGGGATGAATCGAATTGGGTAAAGTCTGGCATCTATGATGCTGGGGACCTCCAGAGGAGGCCGCAATGGATCATCTACCTGGCACTTCTGGTTAAAGATTGTTGCGAATGCTTCAGCCTCATCTTTTGCACTGATGTGCTGGCCTCCTTTGTCATTGAGGATGGGGCTATTTGTGGAGCTTCCTGCTCCAGAGAGTTGTTTAATTGTCCAGCACCATTTACAGCTGGATGTGGCAGGATTGCAGAGCTTAGATCTGATCAATTGTTTAGCTCTGTCTATCACTTGCTGCTTATGTTGCTTGGCACACAAGTATCCCTGTGCTGCAGCTTTTGACACCTCTTTTTTAGGTATGCCTGGTGCTGTTGCTCCCATTCCTGCTGCTCCCATTCCTTTACTGTCATTTTAATTCCCTTGCTCCATCAGAGAGCACTAGTCCTGCTCTTGTCTTTGCACAGTCCGGCTTGAGCACTTATATATGCACTGGACCAATTCAATGTTTCATTTATAAGTAAACTATTCAAGTTAACTTGCCTCGATGGAAAAAAATGTGTTCATAGTTCTTCAGAAAGGAGAATTAAAACTGTCTTGTGAACCATTAATGAAATCACACTCTGTTAATTCGATGTTGCTTCAAGAATCCATTACTGTAAGTGATAGAGTACTTCCTTTCAAACATAATGAACCAGGCCATGATTTCCTGGCATTTGTCCAGTTACCTCAAAGCAAACAAGCTCAGCCAGTTCTTGGTTCATTTAACGGATTTGAAGATAAATGCTCCTATCAGCAAAGGTGGAGAATGATTACTTGCTGGTTTGACTGTTGCCAGCAATTGTAGGTGGTAATTGCAGTGATGATGAGAAAGCCACATACCAAATTATCCCACACCAACAGCTAGTGAGAAAAAGCTGCACACATTAGGACTATCTTAATATAAAAAAACTTCAATGAAATCTCCAAGCTGTCAAAATTAGAAACATATTTTTAAAAATATATTTGCTAATGGAGGGGGGTGGTGAATGCCTCTGGCAAAATCAGCATTTATTGCCCATCCCTAACTGCCCTTGAGAAGGCGGTGGTGAGCCACCTTCATAAACCGCTGCAGTCATTTGGTAAGGTGCCATACAAAAAGTTAATACACAAGGTAAGATCACATGGGGTTGGGGTAATTTATTAACTTGGATAGAGGATTGGCTACCCAATAGAAAGTAGAGAGGTGGGATAAATAGGTCTTTTTCTAGTTGACAAAATGTGACCAGTGGGCTGCCACAGGGTTCGGTCCTCAGGCCCCAACTATTTACAATCTATATTAATGATTTGGGCACAACGATGGAAGGTACAATATCCAAATTTTGCAGATGACACTAAAATAGGTGGGATAATAAGTTGTGATAAAGAAAGAAGCAATCTATAGATGGATATGGATAGGTTAGGTGAATGGGCCAAAATTTGGCAGGTGGAGTTTAACGTGGATAAGTCTGAGATTATCCATTTTGGTTGGAAAAATGGAAAGGCGACTTATTATCTAAGTAGAGAGAAACTCCAGAGTGCTTCGGTGCAGAGGGACCTGGGTGTCCTACTGCATGAACCGCAGAAAACTAGTATGCAGGAACAGCAGGCAATAAGGAAAACAAACAGAATTTTGTCATTTATTGCTAAAGGAATAGAATATTAAATTATGGAAGTGTTGATGCAACTGTAGAAGGAATTAGTGAGACCCCACCTAGAATGTAATTTTGGTCCCCTTACTTGAGGGGGGATATATCCCATCTATTCTATTTATGCGGTGGTAGTGTCACACAACAACAGTATGTGCAGTATGAAGATGGAACTTTGTTTCCACAAGGACTGTCTGGCAGTCATTCCTACCAATTATTGACAAGTACATTGGTGAAGACCAGTTTTTTTTAACGTGTATTGATTCCCTCATTATCAGTCTAGCAGATATGTACTTCAGGACTCAGCTAGCTCAATCAGTAGTGGGGCTATCAAGCTACTCTTGGTGATGGACATTAAAGTCACCCTGCTAACCATCCACAGCGCTTCTACCATGTGGTGTTCAACATGGAGGAGCACTGTTTCATCAGCTAAAGGAAAGCCCTAGGTGGTAATTAGCAGGAGGTTTCCTGGCCCATGGATGATACATTGAGACTTCATGGGATCCAGAGATAATGTTGAGGACTCCCAGGGCATTGCTTTCTTGGCTGTATGCCATGGTGCTTGTTGGGTATTGTTGGTAATTTACCATGGCAATTCTCCTAGTCTGAACATCTTTGGACTGTGGGAGGAAACTGGAGCTCCTGGCAAAAACCACTGCAGACATGGGGAGGACATGCAAACGCCACACAGATAGGTAGCGAGGCCAGAATTGAACCCGGGTCCCTGGAGCTATAAGGCAGCAGCACTAACCACTGCGCTATCATGCCGCCCACTTTCAATCTCATATTTAATCAATTGAATTAATTAATTAATTGAATTCAAGCAACACCACCTGCAGTGAGATAGGTGAACCCGGGTTCAATTCCGGCCTCGGGTCACTGTCTGTGTGGAGTTTGCATGTTCTCCCACGTCTGCGTGGGTTTCCTTCGGTTGCTCCGGTTTCCTTGCACAGTCCAAAGATGTGCAGGTTTGGTTGATTGGCTTACTAAATTGACCCTAGTGTCAGGGGGTTAGTCGGGTAAATGGGGGTTATGGGATTAGGGCCTGGTGGGATTGTAGTTGGTGCAGACTGAATGGCCTCCTTCTGTACTGTAGGGATTCTGTGAACATGATTTTTTAAAAATCTTTTCATCACAATCACTAATACAATAAATCAGCTTTATGCAAATTGGAATGATCAAAAGCAATGGAGAGCAGAGTCAAATAAAAAAATTCTAGCTTCTTAATTTACTAGAGTTTAAAAATGCTGGCTTTGTTTTGAAAGTGTTATGTTGTCATTTCAAATAGTTTGGAACTGGTACATTCAAGCTATCAGTGATAAGTGGCACATAACAAAATCGAAAGGGATTTAAGAACACATTAATATTGAATTTATTGTTGTACAATATAGATAAATACTAAATCAAACAGCAACCAGTACAGTGGAATACAAATACGAATGGTGAAACTGGGAAGGAAATTGATTTTGTTTTGCTCTTATTATTTAGCTGTGAAATATTGCAATAACTCGAACCACTGGGTCAATTGGTTTCAACGGCACTTCAATCTGGAGACATTTCAATCAGCAGTCTGGGTCTATCCCTAATGAGATCCAAGATGATAGCCCAGATGCTTTTACATTCAACCTCATTGACTCCCAGTTGTGTCTAACCTCAAAACACATGCAAGCAGATTTGCTAGACTTCCAAGCCTCCTGCCTCAGCACATTCCAGAAGTTCCTCTCATGCTCTCCTCACAGCACCCAGTGGATTTGGCTCTGCTTAATATGTCGATGCAGGAATATAACACAATGACACTCAGCTGGAATGCTCAACTTCAAATTCTGGATTTGCGACAGCGTGTAAGAGGCTTGGTCCTTCTGTTCACATTTTGTGTTTGAAAGCGCGGAAGGATTTAGAAATCAGACCATGTACTATCAGAGGGCAAACAAAACCGTATGTTAGATTTTCTTTGATTCAGTGTGAAAATGGAAGATCAGGCAGTCCAGACTAACAATAAATTGAAGCTATTGCATCCACTGTGGCAATGAGTGAAACAAATCCATTGTTGGGATCAATATAGTGAGGTAAATCTACTACAATATAAGTCATTGGCGTGACTGCAATTAGAAACAGTGCACAGTTCTGGTCACCGCAGTACAAAGAAGGATGTTGCAGCTATTGTGAGGATACAACAGAGGACAATGAGATTTGTTTTATTCATGCATGGGATGTGGGCATCGTTGACAAGGCCAGCATTTATTGCCCAGCCCAAATTGCCCTTGAGAAAGTGTTAGTGATGAACCACTTTCTTGAACCGCTGCAGTCTATGTGGTGTAGGTACACCCACATGCTGTTCGGGAGGGAGTTCCGGGATTTTGACCTAGTTACAGTGCAGGAATGGTGATTATAGTTCCAAAACAGGATGGTGAATGGCCATAGCTGTGGGGTGATCCTTTTTGACCTGCAAGTATATGGGGTGGCACAGTGGTTAGCACTGCCGCCTTACAACACCAGGGACCCGGGTTCAATTCTGGCCTCGGGTCACTGTCTATCTGGAGTTGCACATTCTCCCCATGTCTGGGTGTTTTCCTCTGGGTGCTCCGGTTTCCTCCCACAGTTCAAAGATGTGCGGGTTAGGTTGATTGGCCATGCTAAATTGACCTCGTGTCAGGGGATTAACAGGGTAAATACGTGAGGTTACGGGAATAGGACCTGGGTGAGATTGTGGTCAGTGCAGACTCAATGGGCCGAATGGACTCCTTCTGCACTGTAGGGATTCTTCCTGTGGGGGAGCACTTCAGCAGTCACGGGCATTCAGCCTTGGATCTTCAGGTAAGCATTCTCCAAGGCGGCCTTCACGACACACAACAGCGCAGAGTCGCTGAGCAGAAACTGATAGCCAAGTTCCGCACACATGAGGACGGCCTCAACCGGGATGTTGGATTTATGTCACATTATCAGTAACCCCCACAGCTTGCCCCTGGTCTTGCACAATCTCACCAGCTGTTCTGTCTGGAGACAATACACATCTCTTTAACCTGTGTTTAATGTTCCCTCCAACCACATTATCTGTACCTTTTAAGACCAGGCTGGCTGTAGAGATTTGCATTCTAATTAATATTCTGTAACTTGATTTCTGTGTCTGTGCACTGTTGGAGAACAGAGACCACTCCATCTGACGAAGGAGCAGCAAGCTCCGAAAGCTTATGGTATTTGCTACCAAATAAACCTGTTGGACTTTAACCTGGTGTTGTGAGACTTCTTACTGTGCTTACCCCAGTCCAACGCCGGCATCTCCACATCGGGATTCTATGATACATAGGCTCAACACATTCTTACTGGAACAACAACGGTTGACAGGTTACATAACAGCTATTATTTTGATTCCAAAAAGGGCAAAACATGACAAAATAATAAGCTGTAGCACCTAGTTCAGAATGGTAGGCCTGCAGGCAAAGTGAATGTCAGGGGGACGGCGATGGGTGAAGGTGTGTGGAGCTTAAGGCGAGTGGAACTTGATGTGGAATCGGGTGTAGAGTTTGAAGGTGGATGATGGGATGTTGGCCAGTCTGGAGAGCATTGGAGTAATCAGGCCAGAGGTGTAAAAAGGGGTCTCAGCAGCAGATAGGCTGAGGTTGCAATCTTACGGAGATGAAAGTAGTCAGTACTTGTGAAGAAATATGGTTAGAAATTCAGCTCAAGGTCAAACAGGGATTCAAATAAACAGACCCACTCAGCTTGGGAGTGGAGGGGTTAAGTTTGCTGCAAGAATACAGAATTTATGGCAGGGTTCCAAGACAATGGTTTAGATCTCCCAATGTTTGATTGTGGGAAATTGTAACTCATGCAAGATTGAATGTTAGATATCCAGTCTGACACCATAAAGGCAATAAAGGAACAGGGAGTCAGTGGCGTCATTCAGTGGGTGTTTTAGAATCGCTACAGTGCAGAAGGAGGCCATTCAGCCCATCGAGCCTGTACCGACAACATTCCCACCCAAGCCTTATCCCCGTAAGCCCACATATTTACCCTGCTAATCCCCCTGACACTAAGGGGAAATTTAGCATGGCCAATCAATCTAACCTGCACATCTTTGGACTGCGGGAGGAAAACAGAGCACCCGGAGGAAACCCACGCAGACACAGGGAGAATGTGCAAACTCCAAACGGTCACCTGAGGCCGGAATTGAACGCGGGTCCCTGGCACTGTGAGGCAGCAGTGCTAACCACTGTGCCACCCTACAGTTATTAATCTACCAGTGGAAGATGACTATATGGACGAGATTTTGGAATTAGGCACGTATCTCAGTTTCCAAACTCAGACCTACCTTTGTTAAAAAGTTCATTGAAATGTTGACTTTTGTTCCTGGGAGGATTTAGGTGCAGGATAGATCAAGGTCATCCATCCCAGAGGAGAGCATAGGTGGCCTCAGGAGTGAATGAGTGCCAAGGTGGGCTGGTTGGAAGGTCCGCCTTTGTTGTCTGGACAGCGTCCTAGTTGATAGACCCTCTAGCCCTCATTTCTCACACCTCCCACCCATTCCCTCATACACAAATGGTCCTTCATACCCTCTGTCAACTCAAGTCCATGCCATCCCCATGGCGCCTCAATACCCCCACCCACCTGTACTCCATGGCCCTTCATACCCGCCATGCCACATCTATAGCCTCTTATCAAACTACCTACCATGGACAAACCTCAGGAACTGATAACCTCTGGAAATGAAAAATGATAATACAGCTCTGACTTCTACTGACTTGATATTAAAAATAAACACCTCCCATTTATAAAAGCTTCAAATGGGTTTTTAAATCCCAAGTGGTTAATTTCTTGTGAAAACAAACTTTGATTTAGACCCCAAAAAGACATCTAATCCTTTAATAGACTGTTTAAACTATAAAACTTTAAACTCTGAACCCCTGCTGAGATAATTGTATATTTTGAAACTCAGCCAAGCATTGATAATGACCAAATGTTAGCCCTTGGAGAAATGTGAATAAAGATCTCGATTGAAACAACATGATCAGGTCTTTTCTTTTCTAACCTGCATATGATCTGCCAAAGCAGTTCAACTGAGGGCTGTTTTTAAAAGAGCTCTCAGTCGCAGTTTTTTTTTAAAGAGTCGGATATTTAAAACAAACTTCAGATCAGGGCAGTGATACAGACCATGCCACCCTTCAAAAGTGTTTATGTCTACTCTATCAAGTCTTGACTCCAAAGTACAGGTTAGGGATTATGGAACAGCCAAAATAGGAGCTGTTTTCCACATTAAGTTCAAATGATCCTGCTGAGTTTGGGTTTCCATCATGTTTGCATCACTCCCCACCCACCTCTAGCAAAATAAGGGATATGTTGGAAATGGGAGGTGGGACTTCTGCATCCAGATTCCACCTTCTATTTTCAAAGGTTTATGCTGTATTCCCGACTCCGTGAAAATCTGCCCCCTGTATCCGTGGATGATATTGTCAAGAAGCAGTAAGCGAGGATGAGCTGGGAGTTAATTTATCGACAAACTCTGGAAGTGGTGGCATGGGGGTGGGAAAGCAACTCATTGTTGGATGTTTCTGATTATAGGTAAAAGTAGAACATTCGACCAAGAACATTCATACTGAGCTGGAGAACAGAGAGACAGTCTGAAGGAGGCAAATGCAGGCCACTGTGTTGGAAGCTGTTAGAGAGGTTGAGGTGAATGAGGAGGAATGCTACACTTTGACAGTCACAAAGTATATCATTTATGACTTGGCTTAGGACCATTTCCATGCTGTGGAGTTTCAAATATGGAATTAAAGATGCGTGGGCATGGAATTGGCAGGTAATAGGTTCAAAGGCAAGAGAAAAGGAAGTTTGGAGTGAGGCTAGATGGTTGAGGAAGGTTGATGATGGCTGTTTTGAAAATTAAGTTACAGTAGGATGTATAGCAGATTATCCATGATCATCTATGCGCTTTTGAAATAGATTGTAGACAATAACACTAGGAGGGGGAAGGATGACAAGTTTTCTTCCCTTTTTTTGGTGGGAGGGGGTGCGGGGGAGGATGGTTATGGTCTCTGTCTTCCTCCACAATTGGAATTGGGCACAATGTACCCCCACCCCAAATTCTTTATGCATGCTTGTATCTCTGAAATAGAGGTCATTTAAAAGTTTCTAAAAGGATAATGAATCAAAATTATTTGACACCAAAGATGACCCTGTTCCACATAAAGTAAGGAAATGGACCATTGGAAAATAAGGAAATGGACAAGTAAGAAACTTTAAAGCAAAATCTGGGCCTCTGGGGTATGTATGTATTCTCTGAAGAGCCACAGGGTTCAGAGTTCTACCCATAGGTCAGAGTTTGTGTATTTAGTTGATTTAAAAACCAAACGAATGCTTATAAATATATTCTGTAAATGACAACCCAGTTATCCTTTTAAGCTACTGTAACTATCCTCCCTAGGTAATAAATGAGGTACTGGTGAATGTCTGAATAATTTAAAAACACCCCCCACATAACCCAGTTTGAAATATACTGTTTTTCACAAAGATAGTGCGGGCAACATTGTGGCACAGTGGTTAGCACTGCTACAGCACCAGGGACACAGGTTCAATTCCCGGCTTGGGTCACTGTCTGTGTGGAATGTGCACATTCTCCTCGTGTCTGGGTGGGTTTCCTCTGGGTGCTCTGGTTTCCTCCCACAATCCAAAGATGTGTGGGTTAGGTGGATTGGCCATGCTAAATTGCCCCTTAGTGTCAAGGAGATTAACAGGGTAAATACGTGGGGTTACGGGTATAGGGCCTGGGTGGGACTATATCAGCGCAGTCCCGATGGGCCTAATGGCTTCCTTTTGCACTGTAGGGATTCTATGTTTCAATGTGTATTTAAGAAGACGAGAGCTCTTTTGCATAACTATCTGCCTAGGTTAAGTCCAAAATTTATTTTGCACTGACGTAGCAATGCAGTACAAGCCTGTATCCAAAGTTTTACTAACAGCCATGGACTTTGGTTTCTCTGGCAGGAGTTAATGTTCAGTCCTGTCAGGCTATTTGTATTTGCTAATGAGCTTCCTACTAGCATACAATATACCGCATAGTAAAAGAGAAAAAAACATTACAGAGGCCTGTTGAATATTTTACAACCACTCCCACATCCTCTGTGCACTCACGCACTGTACACCCAACAGTGCTGATAGCAAAGAAAAGTTCAGAGAAGTTATTCTAACATGCATTACTTTATGATCAGGGTGTCAACATATTGATTTTGCAACTCATTTTGAGAAAGTAATTATTGCATTACATGGGTAGCCAGATTTAGGTAAGATAATGTACATTTCAATCTTTATATCATGTCAATTATCTTGATGGCAGCACATTGGTACAGTGGTTAGCACTGCTGCCTCACAGTACCAGGGACCCAGGTTCAATTCCAGCCTTGGGTGACTGTCTGTGTGGAGTTTGCACGTTCACCCCGTGTCTGCGTGGGTTTCCTCCGGGTGCTCCAGTTTCCTCCCACACTCCAAAAATGTGCAAATTAGGTGGATTAGCTATGCTAAATTGTCCCTCAGTGTCCAAAAATGTGTAGGTTAGATGGATTGGCCATGCTAAATTGTCCCTTAGTGTCCAAAGATACACATCTTATGGGGATTAGTGGGGTAAATATGTGGGGTTATGGGAATAGGGTCTGGGTGGGATGCTCTGTCAGAGAGTCGGTGCAGACCCAAGGGACTAAATGGCCCCCTTCTGCACTGTGGGGATGCTATGATTCTAGAACATAGAACATAGAACATAGACATAGAACAGTACAGCACAGAACAGGCCCTTCGGCCCACGATGTTGTGCCGAGCTTTATCTGAAACCAAGATCAAGCTATCCCACTCCCTATCATCCTGGTGTGCTCCATGTGCCTATCCAATAACCGCTTAAATGTTCCTAAAGTGTCTGACTCCACTATCACTGCAGGCAGTCCATTCCACAGCCCAACCACTCTCTGCGTAAAGAACCTACCTCTGATATCCTTCCTGTATCTCCCACCACGAACCCTGTAGTTATGCCCCCTTGTAATAGCTCCATCCACCCGAGGAAATAGTCTTTGAACGTTCACTCTATCTATCTCCTTCAACATTTTATAAACCTCTATTAAGTCTCCCCTCAGCCTCCTCCGCTCCAGAGAGAACAGCCCTAGCTCCCTCAACCTTTCCTCATAAGACCTACCCTCCAAACCAGGCAGCATCCTGGTAAATCTCCTCTGCACTCTTTCCAGCGCTTCCACATCCTTCTTATAGTGAGGTGACCAGAACTGCACACAATATTCCAAATGTGGTCTCACCAAGGTCCTGTACAGTTGCAGCATAACCCCACGGCTCTTAAACTCCAACCCCCTGTTAATAAAAGCTAACACACTATAGGCCTTCTTCACAGCTCTATCCGCTTGAGTGGCAACCTTTAGAGATCTGTGGATATGAACCCCAAGATCTCTCTGTTCCTCCACAGTCTTCAGAACCCTACCTTTGACCCTGTAATCCACATTTAAATTAGTCCTACCAAAACGAATCACCTCACATTTATCAGGGTTAAACTCCATTTGCCATTTTTCAGCCCAGCCTTGCATCCTATCTATGTCTCTTTGCAGCCTACAACAGCCCTCCACCTCATCCACTACTCCACCAATCTTGGTGTCATCAGCAAATTTACTGATCCACCCTTCAGCCCCCTCCTCTAAGTCATTAATAAAAATCACAAAGAGCAGAGGACCAAGCACTGATCCCTGTGGCACTCCGCTGGCAACCTGCCTCCAATCCGAAAAATTTCCATCGACCACCACCCTCTGTCTTCGATCAAACAGCCAGTTACCTATCCAATCAGCCAACTTTCCATCTATCCCACACCTCCTCACTTTCATCATAAGCCGACCATGGGGGACCTTATCAAACGCCTTACTAAAATCCATGTATATGACATCAACTGCCCTACCTTCATCAACACACTTAGTTACCTCCTCAAAAAATTCAATCAAATTTGTGAGGCACGACTTGCCCTTCACGAATCCGTGCTGACTATCCCGGAATAATCCGCATCTTTCTAAATGGTCGTAAATCCCATCTCTAAGGACCTTTTCCATCAATTTACCAACCACCGAAGTAAGACTAACCGGTCTATAATTACCAGGGTCATTTCTATTCCCTTTCTTAAACAGAGGAACAACATTCGCCATTCTCCAGTCCTCTGGCACCATCCCCGTGGACAGCGAGGACCCAAAGATCAAAGCCAAAGGCTCTGCAATCTCATCCCTTGCCTCCCAAAGAATCCTAGGATACATTTCATCAGGCCCAGGGGACTTATCGACCTTCAGTTTATTCAAAACTGCCAGGACATCCTCCCTCCGAACATCTATTTCCTCCAGCCTATTAGCCTGTAACACCTTCTCTTCCTCAAAAACATGGCCCCTCTCCTTGGTGAACACTGAAGAAAAGTATTCATTCATCACCTCGCCCATCTCTACTGACTCCATACACAAGTTCCCACTACTGTCCTTGACCGGCCCTAACCTCACCCTGGTCATTCTTTTATTCCTCACATAAGAGTAAAAAGCCTTGGGGTTTTCCTTGATCCGACCCGCCAAGGACTTCTCGTATCCCCTCCTAGCTCTCCTAAGCCCCTTTTTCAGCTCATTCCTTGCTAACTTGTAACCCTCAATCGAGCCATCTGAACCTTGTTTCCTCATCCCTACATAAGCTTCCCTCTTCCTTTTCACAAGACATTCCACCTCTTTCGTGAACCATGGTTCCCTCACTCGGCCATTTCCTCCCTGCCTGACAGGGACATACCTATCAAGGACATCCAGTATTTGTTCCTTGAAAAAGTTCCACTTTTCTATGATTAATGCTGGAAAGTAGTTGGTTTCCTCACTGTTTGCAGTTTCCAATGTTTTAGGGTATAGGTGAAATATATTATGCAATGCATTTTTATCAGATTACTACCATTAGGTGCATTGTCCTAGTGCAGAGCTCTTTTTAAAACTTTATTTGTGGGACATGGGTGTCGCTGGCTGGCCAGCAATTTCTGCCCATCCCTAGTTGCCCTTGAGAAGGTGGTGGTGAGCTGCCTTCTTCTTTCACTGCAGTCCATATTCTGAGGGTTGACCCACAATACCGTTAGGGAGGGAATTCCAGGACTTTGACCCAGCAACTGCAAAGGAACGGCGATATATTTCCAAGTCAGGATGGTGATTGGCTTGGAGGGGAACTTGCAGCTGGTGGTGTTCCCATTTATCTGCTGTCCCTGTCCTTTTAGATGGAAGTGATCGTGGGTTTGGAAGGTGCTATCTAAGGATCTTTGGTGAATTGTTGCAGTGCATCTTGTAGATAGTACACACTGCTGCTACTGAGCGTCGGTGGTGGAAGGATTGAATGTTTGTAGATGTGGTGCCAATCAAGCGGGCTGCTTGTCCTGGATGGTATCAAGCTTCTTGAGTGTTGTTGGAGCGGCACCCATCCAGGCAAGTGGGGAGTATTGCATCGCACTCCTGACTTGTGCCTTGTGGATGGTGGATAGGCTCTGGGGAGTCAGGAGGTGAGTTACTCGTCGCAGTATTCCTAGCCTCTGACCTGCTCTTGTAACCACTGTGTTTATGTGGCGAATCCAGTTGAGTTTCTGGTCAATGGTAACCCCAAGGATGTTGACAATGGGGGATTCAGTGATGGTTATACCATTGAATGTTAAGGGGCGGTGTGTCTCTTATTGGTGATGGTCATTGCCTGGCATTTGTGTGGCATGAATGTTACTTGCCACTTGTCAGTCCAAGCCTGGATATTGGCCTGGATATCAAGGGCATATATCCAGAATCTCAAGTATTGCTGGTCACTTGGCCGCCTGACTCAATTCACTCGAATAGGTATCATGAATTCTAGGCTAGGCTGTTGGACAGTGTTGAGGTCATTCCATCCCAGAGGAGAAAGTATGATACCAATCCAATGATTTAGTCTTAACTCAATGGTATCACTCAGAAGAAAGTCAAGTCCTGCTCCAGAAGACATAATATCCAGGTTGATCTTGTCTACACTGGCAGGAAGAGTTTTGCAGTCTAACCCCACTTTCCAGCTCTTAGTGCCATAGCACAGTAGGTCACTTCAAGTGCGAGTCCAAGTTTATATTTAAGTACTATCCAAGTTTAAGAAAAAAATACTTGTCACTACCGCCCTCTCAGGCAGCGGGTTCTAGACATCCACTTCCCTTTGGGTGAAAGAACTTCTCAACTCCCCTCTAATCCTTCCAGCAATTACTTTAACATTGATATTACCTGGTTATTCACTTCTCTGCTAGAAGAAATAAACACTTCCCAACCCTTTTATCCAATTCAATTCATTGTTATGATGTGGGACCTTGTGCATAAATGTACTGCGGTGTTGTCTGTGATGTGTTTTGGGATTCCTGCTGATTTAAAGGCACTATATAAATGCAAGCTTTTCAAACTTTCTGCTGTCCAATTACACAGTATCACTGATGTCAGCTACAGAAGGAAACAACACATTGTTCAGATACTCCGTCACCCTCGGGTCAGTGTTTATTTGAAGAGATTGAAGTGTATATATAAGAATCAAAGGATTAAAGGTAAGTAAATCAATGCTTTTCCTAATTGTGATCGATAATACTTTACAATTTTACTATAATGCTTTACAATGCGATGACCATGCTGCTGTTCGACTGTTTTATGTAAAAGGAAAATGGTTTTAAAGCCAGAACATTGTGTCATTTGTACATTATGAGCTAGGGCCCGATTTTACCATCAAGTTGCGCCCGTTTTCGGACGCAAAAATTTGACAAAGTTGACTGTGAGGCGAGTAGTGCGATCTGCTCCCACCTCCGTGCCCATTCCCCCTTTATCAATGGCCGAAAATGGCTGCCGTCGGGACTGCGCCCAAAATGGGTGCATGCATTTAAATTGACTTAATGGGCTGCACGCCCAAACTTACCGGTACTTCCACCTTTACCATCAAGATTCGGCGCAAAACAGACATGGTCTGCAAAAATCCAATTTGGGTGCTCCAGCTTCTGAGGAGGTAAGTTCAGAGCTTCCGGCGGCTCTCTGACTCAGATCGGTGCTGGGGGAGTGGGTGGGGGGAGGTGGGTCTGATGGCTTTCTGGTGGGGGGGGTGGGGGGAGGTGGATCAGATGTCTCTCTGGTGGTGGGGGGGTGGGAGGGAGGCGGGACAGATGGCTCTCGGGTGGGGGGGGCGAGGAAGGCGGGTCAGATGGCTGTCTGGTGGGCCATTCTGCATGTGATCGGTCGGGGGGAAGCAGGGGTCCACTGCCACTCTGCGTGCGATCAGTGTGGGGAAAGGGGCAGGGGGGGGTGAACGGTCTGAGTGCCGGGGGCTGGGGATAAGGGGGACTGTTATGTTGTGGGGTGGGGCAATATCTATAGGGGCCAGGGAGGAAGCATTATCTAGCCCAAGAGCAATGCAGCAGGGGAGCGTTTTTCTATTTTTTTTAGTGCACATGCGCAGTTGAAGGCTCCGATTGGAGCTGCAGTGTTTCGGGTATGTTAAGCCCCGCCCACAGGCTTGTGCAGCGCGATTCAGAATCACTGCTATTTTTTCAGGCAGAGTGTGTATGGGAGCACCTGAGAACGGGCCTAGAAGTCGGATCTGAAACACTCCCAGTTTCAAGTCCGCCCAGCACTTAGAATTAAAATGGTAAAATAGGGTCCTTAGTCTATGACATTTTAGGCGGCATGGTGGCACAGTGATTAGCACTGCTGCTTCACAATGCCAGGGACTCAGGTTTGATTCTGACCCTAGGTGACCGTCTGTGTGGAGTTTGCACGTTCTCCCTATGTCTGCGTGGGTTTCCTCCGGGTGCTCCAGTTTGCTCCCACAGTCCAAAGAAGTGTGGGTTAGGTGGATTGGCCATGCTGAACTGTCCCTTGGAGCCCAAAGATGTGTGGATTGGGTGGATTGGCCATGGTGGATGCGCAGGGTTATGGGGATAGGGCCTGACTAATATGCTCTGTCAGAGAATCGCTGCAGACTCAATGGGTCAAATAGCCTCCTTCTGCCCAGTAGGGATTCTATGATTTTGATTAACCTTATAAACATATAAGATTCTGATGGGTAAGCATCATTAATATAAATAGGTATTGTCGCCCAGATCAGATGAAGGAAACTTAGACACCAGGACTATCCTATGTCACATGCCAATCTCCTGATTTATTCAACCAATGCAGGCACCATAACTCACATTGTACTGAGCAAACAGCGTAACAAATTTTTTTAAAATACTTTTCCAATTCAATCAAATCAAATCCAACTCAGAGTCTCAACAAGTTGAGACATTTCAGATCCAGGCTGACAAGACAGGGCGAGCGACCAAACCACCCTGTCCTGGGCCCGATCTACATGAGCCAAGCTGATTGGAGAAGGGGGAGTTTCCTCCTCCAAGACTTGAGCTCATTTGCATCTTAGCCAAAAGGCCGAGATGCCGCTTTTAAAAATTGCTTCATATGAACCATATGAAGCCTCAGCGTAACCTAATGACCTCAACCAAGTGCGGCCGACCATGGGCTGCCGACCATACTACACTTGATCTTAGCCAAAAGGCCGAGAAGGCGTAACAAATTTTTTTTTTTCAAAAATATACTTTATTCACAAAACAAAACTCTCCAATAAAATATTGCAAAATGACAGATCCAAAAGTCATAAACAGTGCAAAAAAAGAATCATTTTTACAGTACAATAGTGCTTATTTACAAAAACATTACATTTCGTTCCATTTCATTTCTTAAAACTATATACATGTGTCAGAGTTTACTGTGTGCCGTTATTTTTCAGGTTGGCACACAGTTACGCAGGCCGAGGGTATTCTGCAGTTACCCGGCCCTCGGTCTGCCTCGGTTGAGACACTTTACACGGTGGCCTTTCCCCATTGTGCCTTGGCGGCGGCTGCCCCAAGCTTGAGCGCGTCCCTGAGCACGTAGTCCTGGGCCTTGGAATGTGCCAGTCTGCAACACTCGGTCGAGGACAATTCTTTCAGCTGGAAGATCAGCAAGTTTCGGGCGGACCAAAGCGCGTCCTTCACCGAGTTGATGACCCTCCAGCAGCAGTTGATGTTTGTCTCGGTGTGCGTCCCCGGAAACAGCCCGTAGAGCACAGAATCCTGCGTCACCGAGCTGCCCGGGACGAACCGCGACAAATACCACTGCATCTCATTCCAGACCTTCTTTGCAAAGGCACATTCCACAAGGAGGTGTGCGACCATCTCATCAGCCCCGCAGCCGCTTCGAGGGCAGCATGCGGTGAGGTTGAGCCCTCGGGCGTGCATAAAGGATCTGACGGGGAGTGCCCTTCTCACCACCAGCCAAGCCAGGTCTTGGTGCTTGTTTGTGAGTTCTGGTGATGAGGCATTCTGCCAAATGACATTGACAGTCCGCTCAGGGAACCATCCGACAGGATCTGCCGTCTCCTTTTCTCTCAGGGCCTCAAGGACATTACGTGCTGACCACTGCTTGATAGCCATGTGGTCAAAGGTGTGTTTCCAGAAGAATTTCTCCACGAAGGACAGGTGCTGCGGTACGGTCCAACTACTTGGAGCGTTCCGCGGCAATGTGGCCAGACCCATCCTCCGCAACACTTGGGACAGGTAGAACCTCAAAAAATAGTGGCACTTGTTGTTACTGTACCGAGGATCTACACACAGCTTGATGCAGCCGCACACAAAGGTGGCCATCAGGATGAGGGCGGCGTTGGGAACGTTTTTCCCTCCGTTCTCTGGAGATTTGTGCATCGCCTCCCTGCGGACACGATCCATCTTTGATCTCCAGATGAACTTGAAGATGGCCCGGGTCACTGCTGCTGCGCAGGACTTGGGGAGAGGCCACACCTGCGCCACGTACAACAATACGGACAGAACCTCGCATCGGATCACAAGGTTCTTCCCAGTAATGGAGAGGGAGCGTTGCTCCCACAATCCGAGAAGGCATAACAAATACTTGTGAAACATTTGTGAAATACACCAATAGCCTGTGTTGATGTTCTGCTATAGTGGTGTGATCAGAATTTGGGTAGCCCTTTAATATCAAAGTTGGTAACAATGAATAAGTAATGCACAATACTTAGAATTTCATCATGTACAAGTTTACAGTCCAGTACTTCAACTATTTGGTACTTTGTTGCTACATATTCTGTTGGCTGAGGTGTTAAAGGCTGCATTTAAAGAGCCATCAATTCATTCATTTTCATATATTACATTTTGTGCCATTTAAAGATGCCAGGGGCAGGCGATGGCCTAGTGGCATTATCGCTAAACTACTAATCCAGAAACTCAGCTAATATTCTGAGGACGCAGGTTCGAATCCTGCCTGAAGATGGTGGAATTTAAAATTCAATAAAAAATATCTGAAATAAAGAGTCCACTGATGACCATTAAACAATTGCCAATTATCAGTAAAACCTATCTGGTTCTCTAATATCCTTTAGGAAAGGAAATCAATTCAAAAAACCTGGTTTGGCCTACACGTGATTCTAGAGATACAGCAATGTGGTTGACTCTCAACTGCCCTCGGGAAACTAGGGATGGGCAGTAAATGCTGGCCAGCCAGCGTCGCCCATGTCCCATGGATGAATTTTTTAAAAGTGCCGTCATCTCATTTGTACATTGCAGGCGGAGATTCGGATCCTGGCAAAGTCTGCTTCACAAACCTTGCAATATAATCACATTCACCCCCAGAGCAAGGTTGAAAACAAAAAGAAATGATATATAGGTTATCATGCATGCAGAACATGGGGTGGCACAGTGGCTTGGTGGTTAGCACTGCTGCCTCACAGCGCCAGGGACCCTGGTTCAATTCCTGGCTTAGGTCACTGTCTATGTGGAGTTTGCACATTCTCCCTGTGTCTGCGTGGGTTTCTTCCGGGTGCTCCGGTTTCCTCCCACAGTCCAAAGATGTGCGGGTTAGGTGGATTGGCCATACTAAATTTCCCCTTAGTGTCAGGGGGACTAGCTGGGTAAATGCATGGGGATAGGGCCTGGGTGGTATTGTGGTTGCTGCAGACTCGATGGGCCAAATGGCCTCCTTCTGCACTGTAGGATTCTAACAGCCTCTGCTTTCTCATATCATACCAATATTACTACTACAGTCAGTTATGTACTGGTGTCTTCCATTACCTTCACATTGTTTGTAACATCTGCTTTGATACTTGGCAAATCACCTTGCATGACAATTTGCCTGAGGGAATAATATCCTGGAGAGTGCAAAGGTGAATGAGATAAGAAAAAGTTGAGATGATCTGTGAAGAGTTGGTAAACAGTTATTTTACAATAGGGCAAATACTAGAAAGCAAAATACAGGAGAACTGCCAGATACTATTAGGAAGTGTTAGTGAGCAAAATACAGCTATTCAGCTATAGTGTACTTCACTCTCTCGCTCTCGAGAAAAGCAGACAAAAACACTTGGAGTTTCAGACAAGACCTTTATTACAAACTATAGTACGGGCTGGCCCCAGTGCTCCAACTAGTGGTTCACCAGGGAGAGCTCTGATCCAGGAATTATACAGACATTTATAATTAAGATCTAGTTACAATAAATTATCATATACCAATCAAAGATGTACATTTGCACAGAAAGTTATCTTTATCCACTCACTACTATCGATTAGGTTTACATCATGCATAATATAAGGGCATAGTTGTCCAATTACAACTTGTGCACATCTACCTAATTATGATATCACCAAGCACAAATTTCTTCCTACACAATTATGAATTTATCTTTCTAACCAGTGGGATATCAACTCCCCTGTCCTAATGTCTTTTGTGAGAACAGACAATGACAAGCTGCAGCTGCACATAATTCAATGGAGATCTTGTGTGTTTGCTGTGTGATTGAGTCCTCCCTTATAACTAGGAGTTTTATGGTTTTTGACTCTTATGTGAATGTGATTTAATTGAGACTTGTGGTTTTCTCATAGCTTTTCCTGCACGATTGAGTCCAGTAGCTTGCAGCTTATGTGATTTTTAAACTTGTGTGATTATTAACCCTTTTAGGAAGTATTGTGTCATTTTTGCTTTTTGTTACTGTTAAGTCTTCAGTCCATTGTCCAGTGTACAATTTCATCACCAAATGCTGACCATTATATACCATTCACCATCATGATCACTGCTGGAATTGGGACACTTTGGACGGGATTTTACGTCCTCGTTCATCCCATAACCATAAAATCCTGCCCGAGGTCAACGGACCTTCCCATTGTCCGCCTCTTACCCACTCCAATTCCCGTTGCAGGCAAGGCGGTAAAATTCTGGAGCATATATTTCATGCTAAAATGCATCATCTCAACACCAAAACCAAACATAAAGAAAGAACCATAATGAATTATAGTTACTGCTGTGGGTATATAGGATAGAGGACTTATTAAATTAAAACTTACTTCGGAAGTGTTCAGATCTAACAGCACAAGAAGAAATCTGATCCATATCTCAGCACACTGCTCCAAGGATCCTTCGTTCACTCAGTACCATACCCTGGTTGAAGATTTGAGGCATACTGGTGTCACCATCACTGCTGCCACTTATTAAAGTGCATTGTTCAACTGAACACAACTCTCAATGTACATTCCAGCTACATGGGTAGCTGGGGGAGACAATAGCAGTATATTCTTGTTGTTCCAGGATGAATTGGTTTGCTGAGCATTGGATCATTTGCAAATTGGGATCTAACCAAGAAGAACTGTGCATCTTGCATTGTCTGCTCCCCAATAATGTGAACATGTCTAAACACATTCTTTTTCTATCTCTCTGTATCTTTCTATCTTGCTGTACCTGCAAAAGATGCACATTCTCTGATCCCGATTAGAATATAAGGAAGATTGCAAACTCTAAACCAGACCCCCTTCAGTATGCAAGTCAGAAGACAAGTACTGAAAAATAGTGATTATCATAAACCTGAAATAGTCTGTTTCATTGTTGTACATCAGTAAATGTGTCTTCCTTTACTCTTTCATGGGATGAGGATGTCGTTGGCAAGGCCAGCATTTTTGCCCATCCCTAATTGCCCTTGAACTGAACAGTTTGCTCGGCCATTTCATAGGATAATTAAGAATCGAAATCATTATTGTTGGCCTTGAGTCAAATGCAAGTCAGACCAGATAAGGATGACAGATTTCCTTCACTGAAGGTCAGGGGATAGGTTTTTACCACAATCACGATATCTGTCGCGGTTACCGTCATTGAATCTAGCTTTATAATTCCAGATTTATTAATTGGATTCAAATTCCAACAGCTGCCATGGGATTTGAACCCATGAATCCAAAGGGTCATCAGGCTGGCTCTCTGGATTACTAGCCCAGTGACGTTACCACCAAACCACCATGCCCCTATGTGAAGCATTAACAACAGTGATTAGACAAAGGTTGAAAGTGTGGTGGATTATAACAAGAATGCAAACCACTTACTCAAGTTTCTTCAGATGGACTGAAAGATGAAAACTTGGAAAGTTTGGCAAACTAAAGAGCTTGTGAGTGGGAACCAATGTATTCAGGTGCAGAGTGCTTTTGGACAATCCAAAAAACCCAACCCTATTGATGGAAATATCATACCAATGTTAGTTTTCTCGCCTATAATCTAATTAGCATATCTCGATTTTTTTGTCCTACTTGTTTTCAACTTTGGCTTGAATTATTCACCTAGATGTATGAATTCAGTGATTAAAGACAAATATGAATTGTTGTAGCCATTTGACAGATGTTTTTGAAAAGCTGATGTCTGATCTTCTACATCCCACATAAAAATGAATAGGAGACCATTCAAAACAATAATTGTTGATCATTAAGCTTGACTCCACTTTTCCGTCCACTCTCTATATGCCATGATTTCCCAAGAAGTCGCAAATCGGTCCTTTCAGCATGTAATACATTCAACAATGAAGCATGCACAATCCTCAGAGGTAAAGAATTCCAAAGATTCATAACCCTTTGAGTGAAGGAATCTCTTGTCAGCTGATTCCTAAATGACTGGCTCCTTATGCTGAGATTTCTTAGCCAGGGGAAACAACCTCTCAGTGTCGACCCTGTCAAACCCCTTCATATGTTTCATAGGAGATCACCTTTATTCCAGAGAGTGTAGGACCAATTTACCCAGACTTTCATCAAAGCACACCCCTTTCATCCCAGGAACCAACATGATGAACACGCAATGCAGTATATTTTTCTTTAAATAATGACATCAAAACTGCACACAATACTCACCAAAGTACTAGAGAATTGTAAAATTATTCTTGTACTCCAATTGCCTTGCAATACAGGCCAACATATCATTTGCCATCCTAATTGTTTGCTGTGTCTGCTATGTTCCTTGTTTGAGTATACCCAAATTCCTCACCATTTAAAAGATATTCTGCTTTGCTATCCTCAATCCAAAGTGATTCAACTCACACTCCTCTACATTATACTCCAGTTGCCACCTTGTTGCCCACTCACTTAACCTGGCTATATCTGTTTGCATAATTAAAAACAAAATACTGCTGGAAATCTGAAATAAAAAACAGAATCTGGAAAACCTTGGCAGGTCTGGCAGCAAGTGTGGAGAGAGAGAGAGAGACAAAGTTAACATTTCGAGTGGGAATGACTTCATTACATTTATTACAGTGCGAATGCAGCTCTCCACCTGACAACACTTTTTGTTCTTTGCTCGAACAATAAGCAAATGAACCTCCAATAAACTGTTAGCTTTCCCCTTTAGACTTAACAGGTATGAATATTTCTTATTCCAGACCCTCATGTCATTAATATGATAAATACAACTGTTGACCAGCACAACAGGTTTTAGAGTACTCACTCTCGATAAATTCCAGCAGTACAATTTGCAACGCTGAGTCACACTTATTGTGAAACTCTTCTGAAACAAGCCATCGCAAGCCTCAAACTAATTTCCTTTGAACCCACGTTCCTAAATTGACTTCAACCTGAAAACATATTCTCAGCTCTTTCTCAAAAATGAACGATGGACTTGCACTCTTTCTGGTGCCTTTAAGCCGCATTCCTGTCAAGGCAAAAATGATTTTGTTTCATACCCCCTCTGACAGCTATAGTGGAAATCCAGTGTCAGGAGTGATGCAGGGTAAGATTCTCTGGAGCAGGGAAGGAATCTCTTTTAGCTTTAGTTTGGGAGGCAGGTGGAGCATTAACTCCACCCAGATTTACACTGTAGTTTGAAATCGGTGTGAAGTACGTACACTTTGTACCAAGACTACTGCTGCATAAGTAGAGCCTAGGATTTCCGACAAATAGCAGATAAAAGCTGTGTCCACTGTTACTTTGAGCTGTACTGTCTGAGCTCCAGGGCAGTGTATCTGCCCCCCCCCCATTCCCCTACTCCCACCCCCCTCCCCTCCCACCCCCAAACCCCTCCCCAGATGTTTCGAACTAAGGGTTGCATGACAATTGCCCAGGAAATTCAAACTTCCAATGGGCAATTTACCTGCCCTAGGCACTGAACCGAAGACGGGGATTTAAATCCCAAACTTCAGATGGTTTGGACCGTGTAACATCAATAGTTACCTAGAAACAGTTGGAAGAATTCAAACCACTTCCAGCTTCTTGGTAGCTGTCGCACTTGAACCCCCCCCCGACCCCCTGAATCCTTCCCAAACCCACAGACTAATCCATGGCCTCGGACACACCACTCCAATAGCCCCTGACCTGACACGATCCAACATCTGCAGCACCACCATCCCAACGCCCTGCTCCCCCCCCCCACCCACCACTCTGCCTCAACTACCCCCACCCCTTCACCTGAACTCACCCCTCCCCCAACTCCCCTCCCCCACCTTAGCCCTCATTCCGACTCCCCTACAATCACATTGCTGTTTGTGGGACTTCTGCAAAGCACAGATTGGCTGCCATGTTTCTTATTTATCGTATGGTGGCACTTCAATAGTATTTAGTGTAATTGGTTGAAAAGTGCTTTAGGGTGTCCTGAGGTCATGAAAGTGCCTTGCTCTCAAAATGTTGCACACGAGAAGGAAATACTGTGACCTATCTTCATTTAAAGAGGTAATTCTCCCTCCAACAAAGTTGTGCACACATCTTGGAGGCATCACCATCTCAGGTTTCTCTGGAGGTTATCTTTGAGGTCTAAAGTGAGGAAACCTGGCGTTTAATGTGCTGTGACATTTTAGTCAGATGGCACAAAGTTCATATGGCACAAAATCTGGAACTAGTCATTGGAAAAGTGCAGAGTTTAGCAGAATTCTACAGCTCTTCACCTCACACCCGATGTTCAGATATGAAGGAAAGGGAAGGAATTCAAATTATAGCAAGAATGCACTTAACCATTAAGGAAGCTTAACCAGGAAGCAGCCGTTCCCAGACCCAGAACCAAGCCTCAACACCATAACAAGGAAATGTACATATGAGTTTAATGCCAACATTAATTTATCTGATTATATATCAAAATGGAAGTGTCCAATTTTGCTATTAGCATGAAAAATCTCCAAAACAAAAGTTCAAAGTGCATCATAAAGCAAAATTAAGGGCATGTGCTGACATCTGAGTCTACAGCAATTCCGACAGGTCAAACTTGTTGTTTGAGGCTCTGCCAGATTGTTCACAAACTTGCTGTCATGTTGGATCCTGAAAAAACCTTCTAACCACACACAGAAACTAGAAGCATGAGTAAGCCATTTAGCCCTTCGAACCTGCTCCACCATTCATTTTGATCATGGCTGATCATCAAATTCAATATCCTGATCCCGCCTACCCCCCCATATCCCTCGATCTCTTTAGCCCCAAGAGCTACATCCAATTCTTTCTTGAAATCACACAATGTTTTGGCCTCAACTACGTTCTGTGGTAGTGAATTCCACAGATTCACCACACTTTGGGTGAAGAAATTTCTCCTCACCTCAGTCCTAAAAGGTTTTCCCCTTATCCTCAAACTATGACCCCTAGTTCCGGATTAGCCCACTATTAGAACAAGAAAAAAGAAAATTACAGCACAGGAACAGGCCCTTCGGCCCTCCAAGCCTGCACCGACCATGCTGCCCGACTTAACTAAAACCCCCTACTCCTCCAGGGACCATATCCCTCTATTCCCATCCTATTCATGTACTTGTCAAGATGCCCCTTAAAAGTCAATACCGTATCTACTTCCAGTACTTCCCCCAGCAACGAGTTCCAGGTACCCACTACTCTGTGTAAAACATCTGCCTCGAACATCTCCTTTAAACCTTGCCCCTCACACCTTAAGCCTATGCCCCCTAGTAATTGACTCTTCCACCCTGGGAAAAAGCTTCTGACTATCCAATCTGTCTATGCCTCTTATAATCATGTAGACTTCTATCAGGTCTCCCCTCAACCTCCGTCACTCCAGTGAGAACAAACCAAGTTTCTCCAACCTCTCCTCATAGCTAATGCCCTCCATACCAGGCAACATCCTGGTAAATTTTTTTTGTACCCTCTCCAAAGCCTCCAAATCCTTCTGGTAGTGTGGCGACCAGAATTGAACACTATATTCTAAGTGCGGCCTAACTAAGGTTCTATAAAGCTGCAACATGACTTGCCAATTTTTAAACTCAATGCCCCGGCCGATGAAGGCAAGCATGCCGTATGCCTTCTTGACTACCTTCTCCACCTGCATTGCCACTTTCAGTGACCTGTGTACCTGTACACCCAGATCCCTTTGCCTATCAATACTCTTAAGGGTTCTGCCATTTACTGTATATTTCCTATCTGTATTAGACCTTCCAAAATGTATAACCTCACATTTGTCCGGATTAAACTCCACCTGCCATCTTTCCGCCCAAGTCTCCAATTGATCTATATCCTGCTGAATCCTCTGATGGTCTTCATCGCTATCCGCAAATCCACCAACCTTCGTGTCGTCCGCAAACTTACTAATCAATCCAGTTACATTTTCCTCCAAATCATTTATATATATTACAAGCAGCAAAGGACCCAGCACTGATCCCTGAGGAACACCACTTATCACAGCCCTCCATTCAGAAACACACCCTTCCACTGCTACCCTCTGTCTTCTTTGACCGAGGGAACATTCTTTGACCAATTGGGAACATTCTTTCTGAATCTACCCTGTCCAATCCTGTTAGAATTAAGTAAGTTTCTATGAGATCCCCTCTCACTCTTCTAAACTCCAATCAATATAATCCTAATTGACTTAGTCTCTCCTCAAATGACAGACCTGCCGTCTCAGGAATCATCTCAGCCACTCAGACAACTTAATGTCTAATGTTAGATGTGATGCCCAGAGCGGGCAACATTTGCTGAACAGTGCCAAGTATGCTAAGAATTAACACAACAAATTAAAAATGATCAGTCACCTACACTTGCTGGAAGCTACATATATTCATACGCAGGGCCTTGTCCTCAAGAAGCAGCAAGCACATGTCCAGGCCCGTTTTAAATTAAACAAAAGCATGGGGAATAATAGCTGCCTGGTGCATCCTTCATGGTCACATGTCAACCAATCACAGCTGACCTGCCAACCAATCATCATCTTTCGCACATGCCGTATGAATGGTTGCTTCCTTTGAAGTTTGTTCTGATGAGTGCAAGATGAAAAGTTTTGGCAGTGTTTCTCTCTTTTCAGCAATAGTCAAGGTCTGTAATACCAAGCAACCATTTTCACCTCTGTAACATCTCCACTGTATTGACTCCTGTATCAGTTCATCTGCAACTGAATCCATCAAACACGCCTTTGTTACCTCTAACCTTGATTATTTCAACACACATATGGTTGACATCCCACATTCTACTCTTAAACTTCAGATCATCCAAAACTCTGCTGCCTACATCCTAATTTGTATCAAGTCCTGATCACCCATTATCACTGTCCTCACTGAACAACATTGGCTCCTGGTTAAGCAATTGAGTCACAGGGATGATGTTTCCTCTGGCTGGGGCGGGAGGTATCCAGAACAAGGAGCGACAGTCTCAGGATAGGGAGTAGGCCATTTAGGACTAGGTTGAAGAGAAAATTCTTCACTCAGAGGTTGGTGAACCTATGGAATTCTCTACCACAGAAGGTTGCGGAGGCCAAATTATTGAATATATTTAAGAATGAAATAGAGTTCAAGACCCTAAAAGCATCAAGGGGTGTGGGAGAGCATGGCAGTATGGTCTTGAGATGGAGGATCAGCCGCAATGATTTGAATGGCAGAGCAGGCTTGAAACACCAAATGATCGATTCCTGCTCCTACTTTCTATATTTAGAGGTTCAGGGAAAACTTAAGAAACCTGAAACTCAATATTACAATGGCTTTCTATTTACTTTTCTTTCCTAAACCCCTCCCCATGGCAACATGAATCACAGCGTGTATCGAGTTAGATACACGAATTCACTAACCTCTAGACCCCAAACTTCATTCTAGCTTGGAATTAAATAGACAGTGAAGAATAAACTGTCTACAAAATCTGACATTTCTAACACATTGCTATTAGAGTAACAGTCTACCCACAGCCAGCACTTAGACTCTGACCATTGCCTACAGGTGTAAATATCTTGCAGCATCTTCCCAGAAAACAACCCAGCACCACCACTTCCCCCTCCCCCCCACTTCTCTGACAACCAAGTCACCCAGGATTGATGTCAGAAAGGATTCAAACTTCCTTCATTCCTCCATTTTATCCTAAATTAAAGAGACAGCCCCAAACATACCGACCTTGCAACTTTCTTGTAACACTCTTCCATGATTTCCAATCCTCCTCCCCCCAGGGCAAGTGCTTGGTCACTGTTTTGATTCACCTGTATCAGCACAGCTGGGAATCTAGCCATCAGCAGTCCAAAAACACTGGCATTGCAACATTGTCGTCAATGTTTAGAACTGTGGATGTTTACTATGCAAAGGCCATTCAGTCCACTGTGGTTGTGCTAGCCTATTGCTAGAGCAATCTAAAACGAGTCCCACCATCCAGTTTTCTCCTCATATTTTCTGCTTCAAATGTTAATCTCCCTAGAAACGAGCTGAGATCTTCAGTGTTCACCAAGGAGAGGGGCCATGTTTTTGAGGAAGAGAAGGTGTTACAGGCTAATAGGCTGGAGGAAATAGATGTTCGGAGGGAGGATGTCCTGGCAGTTTTGAATAAACTGAAGGTCGATAAGTCCCCTGGGCCTGATGAAATATATCCTAAGATTCTTTGGGAGGCAAGGGATGAGATTGCAGAGCCTTTGGCTTTGATCTTTGGGTCCTTACTGTCCACGGGGATGGTGCCAGAGGACTGGAGAGTGGCGAATGTTGTTCCTCTGTTTAAGAAAGGGAATAGAAATGACCCTGGTAATTATAGACTGGTTAGTCTTACTTCGGTGGTTGGTAAATTGATGGAAAAGGTCCTTAGGACTGGGATTTACGACCATTTAGAAAGATGCGGTTTAATCCGGGATAGTCAGCACGGATTCGTGAAGGGCAAGTCATGCCTCACAAATTTGATTGAATTTTTTGAGGAGGTAACTAAGTGTGTTGATGAAGGTAGGGCAGTTGATGTCATATACATGGATTTTAGTAAGGCATTTGATAAGGTCCCCCATGTTCGGCTTATGATGAAAGTGAGGAGGTGTGGGATAGAGGGAAAGTTGGCCGATTGGATAGGTAACTGGCTGTCTGATCGAAGACAGAGGGTGGTGGTGGATGGAAAATTTTCGGATTGGAGGCAGGTTGCTAGCGGAGTGCCACAGGGATCAGTGCTTGGTCCTCTGCTCTTTGTGATTTTTATTAATGACTTAGAGGAGGGGGCTGAAGGGTGGATCAGTAAATTTGCTGATGACACCCAGATTGGTGGAGTAGTGGATGAGGTGGAGGGCTGTTGTAGGCTGCAAAGAGACATAGATAGGATGCAAAGCTGGGCTGAAAAATGGCAAATGGAGTTTAACCCTGATAAATGTGAGGTGATTCATTTTGGTAGGACTAATTTAAATGTGGATTACAGGGTCAAAGGTAGGGTTCTGAAGACTGTGGAGGAACAGAGAGATCTTGGGGTTCATATCCACAGATCTCTAAAGGTTGCCACTCAAGTGGGTAGAGCTGTGAAGAAGGCCTATAGTGTGTTAGCTTTTATTAACAGGGGGTTGGAGTTTAAGAGCCGTGGGGTTATGCTGCAACTGTACAGGACCTTGGTGAGACCACATTTGGAATATTGTGTGCAGTTCTGGTCACCTCACTATAAGAAGGATGTGGAAGCGCTGGAAAGAGTGCAGAGGAGATTTACCAGGATGCTGCCTGGTTTGGAGGGTAGGTCTTATGAGGAAAGGTTGAGGGAGCTAGGGCTGTTCTCTCTGGTGCGGAGGAGGCTGAGGGGAGACTTAATAGAGGTTTATAAAATGAAGAAGGGGATAGATAGAGTGAATGTTCAAAGACTATTTCCTCGGGTGGATGGAGCTATTACAAGGGGGCATAACTATAGGGTTCGTGGTGGGAGATATAGGAAGGATATCAGAGGTAGGTTCTTTACGCAGAGAGTGGTTGGGCTGTGGAATGGACTGCCTGCAGTGATAGTGGAGTCAGACACTTTAGGAACATTTAAGCGGCTATTGGATAGGCACATGGAGCACACCAGGATGATAGGGAGTGGGATAGCTTGATCTTGGTTTCAGATAAAGCTCGGCACAACATCGTGGGCCGAAGGGCCTGTTCTGTGCTGTACTGTTCTATGTTCTATTAACAATTTGCAATCACCTGTTTTACACAACTACACAAAGTTGATGTGCATCTAATTGTTTCTACTAAGTGTTTATACCCCAAGGATTTATAGAACATAGAAAAGCTACAGCACAAAGAGGCCCTTCAGCCCAGAAGTTGCGCCGAACATGTCCCTACCTACTAGGCTTACCTATAACCCTCTATCTTACTAACTTCCATGAACTTATCCAAAAGTCTCTTAAAAGACCCTATCGAATCCGCCTCCACCACCACTACCGTCAGCCGATTCCACACACCCACCACCCTCTGAGTGAAACACTTACCCCTAACATCTCCTCTGTACCTACTCCCCAGCACCCTAAACCTGTGTAGCGGGATCCCCTTTTTAACTCCACCCAATGGGCTCACTTTGGGCTTGGCACACCGATTGTCCAAACCCCACCACTGCCCGGGTGATCCTCTCCCTCTTACCGGTGGACTCACAGCCACCTTGCGCCTACTCCGCTCGAGTAGCTCCCCCGAGAGAGAGAGAGAGAGGAAAGGAAAGCCTCTGCCCACCTTTACCTGGCAGCCTTTCCTGAGTGGGCGGTTTCGAAGCGCCCAGGGTACCCTCAGTTCTAGACTCCGGAATTATGGTAAGGGATATTTAATATTGTGACTTGGTCAGAGATCGTTGGTGAGAAATTGAAAAGATCAAAACGGACTCCAATGGAAGTCAAAGATATATACATATATATATTTATTAAAACATCAAGGTCAAGATCACCAAACACCAGGAAAACAACACACAATGCCTTATGCTCTATAAGACTATAGCTATGGAAGGAATACTAAAACGGGCACAACGAGAATGCTTACTTTACACAAGTTTATCAGTGTCTTATGTCTTATCCTTTCCCCAAAGCCTCATCCACTATGATGATCTCGGGAACTTCGCGAATTACCAGAGGATACTCACAATCCTAGTTTAAATTGCTCAGTGGACTTCGGGCTGCGTGCTGGAGACGAACGAGAGGCAGGCAGGAACAGAAGAGAGAGGAGAGAGAGCAAGATGGCCGGCCTGACCATCCTTTTTATATTGTAAAACTTGAATTTTTTTCCTGCCAACTCTGCCCCCTTCCAACCGGCAGTTCCACAGACAAAGGCTTGCTAGTGTTATCTGTAGCTGCGATCTTACAGTCCATAGAGACCAGGTGATCCCATCCCAGGTAATAGGTCCCTTGCTGTCCTTTATTGTTCCATCGGAGATCGTTTAATCGTTTTCCCATTATGGAACTGGGCTTCTCCTCGCTCTGGGACAAGGCCATTATCACCTGTATTGAGTCCAGACCAGGTATATTGTCTTGCTGCCGGCCTAGTCTGGCGATGTTGTCAGTTCCCTTTTGTGCTGCTGATAACCTAATCAGCAGTCCGTCTGGTTTCTGGCTGCTTGCAATTTTTGGACTGGGTCCCTTCACACACACACACACACACACACACACAGGCGGGCTGAGCTCCCTGGGAAATCTTTGGTCAAGTCCTGCAGCCAAATGTGGCCACTTTCACAGTTCTTTAGGGTTCAAGTCCTTTTCCCAGCTCATAAAAAGGCCTGAGTTGCCCGAAAAACTTACAGGTGCCCCTTCGATACGTCCAGACTCGCTCGGACCGTATCGACATAAATGTTGAGGGGCAACACTTCTCCTCCTTCGTGACTGTAAGCACCCCCTACTAACCCGCGAAGCTCTGTGTCCCGAGGAGTCCCCTTAATCTGAGCTACACCTTTTACATACAGCAACACAGAGAAAGGTGATATAGGTAGATACATTACAACAATCCCTTGCGAGATGCGGGATGGGAAAATGTTAAATACAACAAGTACAGCAATAAACCAGTGGCCCCCAAACGTAGGGGTTACCGCATATATATATACAGAAACTTCACAGCATTGGGATACAGTAGCGGTTTTTATTAAACTGGCGAGGTTCGGTTCGGGCTGTGGAGGTTTGATCGAGTTAATAACTTCCGCAGCTCCGCGGTCTTCCTTCGCTTTCGGAACGTGCAGTTAACACATAGTCAATAAAACACAATAATTAGTTGACACACAATTAATAGATGGGAGGCTGTATGGATCCAGGCTGGGATCACTATCCAAGAGCCTAAGTTCCACCAATCGGGGGATCTAATATCTTCTATTTCCGTATCAATATCCTGGGTCTTTTGCTCCAGGGAGAAAAAGTGTTTTTGGGACAGTTTGACTGCTGCTAACAATACTTTTAAATCTTCCTTAACTGGGGGAATATTGTACCCGAACCGGGCCACATACTGGTGTAAATCAGTAACATTTTCTCGTACCGAGAGGTGAACTGAGGAGGGTTCTGGAATGGGTAATATCCGCTGCTGTGTCACATGGACCTCTGCCTTAGGTTTAAAACAGAAGCTGCTGTGCAGTATCGAACACCACTGCTGTGGTCCGTGTCGATACCGCTGGGCTCCAGTGGTTACACAATATGCCCCACTCTCTATATATGCCACCTGTGGCTGGACATGGCTCGCTGCCATCGCCTCCATGGTGCAATTTATAGGTTCTGCCCCAACAGTCCTGAACCCGCACTGAGGCCGCGCCTCAGCGCCCATGTGCTGGGGACACAGGATCACCTGTGTTCCCCGGCTCCGACAACCCGAGAGGTCAATACCTGCCACAGCTTGCTCCCGCACTATGACATACGGCGGGACCTCCCCATAGCGGACATGCACCCCCCCCACGAATGACCCCCACATTCTCCACTCGGTACAGGGGCGCTGGTCGTGCCGAACTTCCCAGGACTGGGATCCTCACGACCACCCCCAAGATTGTGTGGTTGGACTTCCCACAATCTACCGGTACCGGATAGGCTTCTGATGCTATACGAAGCTGACAAGGACTCAAAATGTTATTAAACAGGTGCAGCGCTGCTAGGTGTTGGTTACTTATCCATGAGGGGATCTGGCCTAGTCTCAGGTCCTCCAGATTGCTCCTCCCCTCCCCCAGCAACCAAGCCCCATACACCCACACACTTCGTTTTGAGCAGCCTGATCGGACGCATTCCGATCTTCCCGAATCAGCGCATTAATCGTTTTGGCATGGTTCTCCAATTGCGCGATTATCTGTTTTAGGTGGAGAGTCATTGCCACCTCTTCGTGCAACCCAGATATGTTCCAGAAGTTCCACAACTTGGACTTTGGAGACGTGGATGTGCAACCCAAAGCCCACTATTGCATTCTCATCACCCAGTACTTTCCTTAGCTGTCCTTTTAGCTGATTTATTTGGAAGGCTGCTCCACAATATCCATACTATTAACAATAGATGACCCCGTATTGAAAGCAGTAAACCCATCGTTAACCAGCTCTCTCCGCTGTCGGCTGGAATCCACATTAAATTCCCCTCCCCCACGATACATTTCCTCCACATCCACGTCTCCGAAGTCCAAGTTGTGGAACTTCTGGAACATATCTTTTAACAACGGCTGGTATAATAGCTCTGTCTCGCAAGGGCACCATGCTGGTAGACGCACTTCAGTCAAATTTAACACAACAGAGGCAACAGTGTAATGTACCCCCTGGTACAATACCTTCTTGGTGGGGACGAGCACTAGGCCATTCTCGGGCCCCTTGGTGGTTGTTGGACAATTGTGGGGGTCGATCGGTTGGGCCGTGGGCAGGGGTCTCTTTACCTGAACCAGCAGTTCGGTAGCTTTCACAGTCAGCCCAGGGAGTTACGTATCCCTTCCCACTGCGGTCCCAATTTATCCCGCCCCCGCAGTCTTGCCACCACCTCACGAAGGTGATCGATGCCCCTTGTGGACATACCCTGGCAGACCCCCATAGGCACAAATATATCCCCTGGTCATAAGCCCACCACTTCTCCCAACATACTGTGGTAAACCACTGTTATGTTGTTATGTCCTGATGACTGGACACACCCCTACCGGTGCTGCCTGAGGCTCCTCCCCTGTTCACTGGGGTATAAAGGTGGCTGCTCCTCCCCTTCGCCTCATTCTGATCCGGTCCCTTGGTTAGAGTTACTGTAAGGGTTAGTTCACATTTGTAGTTAATAAAAGCCTGTTGTTCCAGATTCCGTCTCTGGGTATTGATAGTGCATCAATTTTATTAACTACATTAAAATTTTCTTGTGATGGAACAACTCTTGAAGTCAGACAAACTCGAATTGGACCCTCAAGTCGTGGGAGCGTCTGATAGCTTTGATCACTGGCTAAAATGCTTCCAGGCTTTCCTCGACCCGTCGCCTTCATGTTCAATAATACACAGCGGGGCAAGATCAAAAATGATAAAATATTGAGGAAGAGAATCGAACTCTCCACCTACAATTACGATATCTTGTACCGGCCCGGGAAGCACAATGAGCCCCCGGATGCCCTGTCCCGTGGAACATGTGCCAGCGCGCAGGTGGACCGGTTGCAGGCTCTCCACAATGACCTCTGCCATCCGGGAGTCACCAGGCTTTTCCATTTTATTAAAGCCCGCAACCTTCCCTACTCCGTTGAGGAACTACCAGCTACAACCCCCGGGGAAACGGACAAGTGGAAAGAGAGAACACAACTGTCTGGAAGGCCGCTCTACTAGCTCTGTAGTCTAAGGGTCTTCCAGTCACCCGCTGGCAAGAGGTCCTCCCTGATGCACTACACTCGATTAGGTCCCTCCTGTGTACAGCAACCAATGCCACTCCCCACGAACGAATGTTCGCGTTCCCCAGGAAGTTGTCCTCGGGGACATCCCTACCGTCGTGGCTGGTGTACCCCGGCCCTGTTCTGCTCCGGAGGCATGTTCGGACCCGGAAGTCGGATCCCCTGGTCGAAAGGGTCCAGCTCCTCCACGCCAACCCCCCATATGTCTACATGGCGTATCCCGATGGGTGAGAGGACACAGTCTCGATTCGAGACCTGGCACCCGCGGGTGCCCCAGAGTCCACTACGCCCCTCAATCCCACAGCCCCGAACTCTTTTGGCCTCCAAATAGCGCCAGGGTCACTGCTCACTCCTCTCACCCCCGTGTACAGCTCGCCTGAGCCCCGGGAACCGTCACCACGCACCCGGCAGTTGGACGAGGCTGTGGATGGGTCCGATAATCGGCTTTTGGCGCCCGAACCAACAATGCAATCTCCGCAACTGACTTCGCGGCCATCGGAACCGACATCGCAACCTACACTACGGCGGATCAAGCCACCGAACCGACTTAATCTGTGACTCTGTATATATAGTTCCACCCATCTCACCCCCGCTGGACTCTTTTTTTAAAACAGGGGGTGAATGTGGTAAACCACTGTTATGTTGTTATGTCCTGATGACTGGACACGCCCCTACCGGTGCTGCCTGAGGCTCCTCCCCTGTTCACTGGGGTATAAAGGTGGCTGCTCCTCCCCTTCGCCTCATTCTGATCCGGTCCCTTGGTTAGAGTTTACTGTAGACTTAGTTTACATTTGTAGTTAATAAAAGCCTGTTGTTCCAGATTCCGTCTCTGGGTATTGATAGTGCATCACATACAGTAATCCCTCCTGGTGGCCCCGTGATGGTCCGGTAGGTATCATTGTCCAGCCGTTCCCAGTCCGAGGATCGATCCCTCATGTCCGGGCTCAGCTTCCTGAGCCACCACCACCTCCCCAAAGGAACATCCCCCTTACAGGTTAAACACACCCACCTGCCCTCAGTCACCCGAACCCGGTCAGTCGCCACCTGTATCTCTTTGCAGAGTACAGAGGCCTCTCCGTATGTGAAGCTCTGGTGGCTGGGGTACCTGGTCGAGTTCGACCCCAGCCACCCAGGCCACCTCCCCACGTGGGAGTAGCGTGCCTGCTCCGAGGCCACCAGGTCTCCCTGACCGGTAGTTACGAGGGGTGCCCTGCCGCCAGAGCACCCATATACCAACGACTCCTCCATTTCCCCTCTGCGGGTCTCGCACATCTCCAGGCACATTGTTATACTCAGTATCCATATGGCAGGACGACCCATCTGTAAAACAAAACAGAAGACCTCCTTGCCTCCACATTGCCGTCCATCCTTCCTGGAACCACTTCAAATGGAAGGGCATCATTGTATTCCTCGCTTGCAGTTACCGCTTTTGAAATTGCCGCCGTGCAATTTCACAAGCTGCCGTGCGGTACTGTATTTCGCAGCCCGGCTCCCCAGGGTCCTAGTGCCCTGCGTCCATTCTTAAACAGTGGAAGTTCCTGACCTCCACACTACTGTTCCCAATTCGGGAAACATTAGATACACAGAATAATCTACACAGAAAACTACCAAAACAACCAGAACGTGAATCCTATATCTATTTACACTGCCACCCGTCTCCGGGTGGCCAACTTAAAACTGATCCTCACCCTGCTGAGGCCAGTCGTCTGCCTGGCCCGACTGTCCGGTCCGGACCCCCGTGGGCCGAGGGTCCTGACTGTCCCTGGCCTCCCCTTCCCCAAAGGGTTTCCGGAATCCCTCTCCGTCCCCTGCGGAGACTGAGCTACCCATGGCCGCATTTGGTAGTGCCCCACGCCTTCTACTTTCCACCCGGGCCTTTTTGCTGCGGGGTCGGGCCCCGAGTGCCATGTGTGAGGGAGACCACCTTACCGGGGGTCTGGAGACCCTGCTGCTCCAACGACCCCTCCCTGACTCCCATACCAGAAGTGATACCTCCATCTCCTCTGCCTCCCTAACTTCGGCCTCACTGAGGCAGTTGACCCGGCCGGTGAGCTGATGCTCGGGTATTTTAAAATTACCCGGCTGGGTGCTTGTATCACCGTTAACCTCACTGCGGCCGCTACCTCCGGTGCTGCCCAGCTGGGACAGCACATTGTCACCTGTTGGGTAACAGTGGGGTCGGGTATTTCCCCTACTGTTTCCACCTCTACGGGGGCTTCCTCACTTCCTACCCCCTTCCTCACTCCCTTCTTGCTCTTCCCGGCCCTGGTGGGGTCGAAGAGCTTGCATTAGTTTACATGAAACCATTTCACCTTCCGGGGGAGCTGAACAGCATATACCATGGGGCTGGCCTTGTCCACTATACTGTACGGCCCTGCGTACAGTGGCTCAAAGGTCCCCACCCGCGCAAAATTGCGGACCATCACCTGCTCTCCTATGGCCCACTCGTGAGTTGTGCGGGGCTCCAGCAGCAGCCTGTTTCTGCGGTGCTGGGCCCCCATGTTACTGGCTGCCTGCCAGTGAACCTGCTTCAGCTGTTCCAACAGCTGTTTTGCGAACTTGTCTCTATTGACCTCCCTGAGCTGTCCCTCTGTCAGGGCAGGTACCATGACATGAATCGGAGTCCTCATGACTCGCCCGGTCATGAGCTCGTGTGGGGAATATCCTGGACTCCTAGACTCACTAGCCCGGATCCCCATGAGTACTAGGGGCAGAACTTCCACCCACCGGTTAGGAGAGTTGCCGGTCTCCTTCCGCAACCTCTCTTTAATGGTGCGGTTCAACCTCTCTACAGGACCCGAGGACTGGGGGTTATAGGCCACATGCCATTTTGCCCTGATGCCCAGGACCTTAAGGGTCGCCTGCATGACCTGCCCCGTGAAATGACTCCCCTGGTCCGACTCCACAAACTGCGGGAGTCCCCACCTGGAGAACACCTCCCTGACTAGGATCTTGGCCGTGCCTACAGTGGTGGCTGTTCGGCACGGGAAGGCTTCCACCCACTTCAAAAACACATCCACTAATACAAGGCAGTACTTGTATCCCCCTACGGCGGTGGGAAGGGGTCCAATATAGTCGATCTGTACCGACTGCCAGGGTCCCTCCACCCTACGGACGTGCCCCAGCGAAACCTTCCTCTTTTGGGGGTCGGGGTTATTCGTGGCACACACTAAACAGTTCGCACAAAAGTCGCGAACGTCCTCCCGGAGGCCAGGCCACCATCCTACCTTCTCCACCCGCTGCCAGGTGGTCTCGGGACTGGGGTGTCCGGCTCCGGGGCTCTCATGAGCTACCTCTATGAATTCCCTCCTACGCTGGGAAGGCACTATCCACTGGTTCCCTCTAAAGAGCATGCCTTCCTTTAACATCATGTCCTCCACTCCATTAGGACCCTCTACCCTTTCCTGCCTACCCAGGGCTGCTATGGCGCTCTTCAACTCGGGGTCCTGTGCCTGAACAGTGGCTAGGTCTGGGGCCAAGGTCACTCTTGGATCCCCTCTCCGGGGCTGTCCCCTGACTGCTGCCACCTGTCCTTCCCTGTAAGGATCCCACTCTACCCCGTACCTAGCCCCCTCTCTGGCCAGACTGTCTGCCCTCTGGTTCCCCTCACCCCGTGGCTCTGTCTTGGAGTGGGCTTTAACCTTATGGATGTACCTATCCCCGCCCTCTCCTACAGCAGCCACGATCCTCTCTAACAGGGGTTTTGTGGTGAGGGGCTTCCCATCCGAGGAGGTGTACCCTCAGCGGGACCAGATGGCCAGATACTCTGTGCACGAGTTGTACGTAAACATGCTGTCCGAGCAGATGGTGTATGGAATGGGGAAGCGCTCCGGATGTGTGACCACATACATCACTGCGGCCAGCTCTGCCTGCTGAGCGCTCAGTGTGTGGGGGAGCTTGAGGGCTAGGGCTATCTCTGCTTCGGGGTCCCAGATCCCACAACCCGTGAATCTGATGCCCCCCGATGCGGAACTGGATCCGTCAACATAGATTTCCCTACCCGTAGGATGCAGCCCTGCCCAAAAACCAAAACCTACCTCCCATACCCCCTCTACGGAACAATGGTGTGGCTCCCCTGGGTACACCAGGTTGGCTGCGAGCTGTGGCTCACTCAGCCCCTTCACCCGTAGCGCCATTTGGGACAACAAGAGAGTCCACCGGGTGATCCTGGCACTACTGACCGTGCCATCTTTAATCTGGCCGTTTAACAACATTTGGGTTGGGGTGTGATGGGTCAGGAGGGTGATGGGTGCCATTCTAATAAAAGGCTGCACCCGCTTCACCGCCCAGTGTGTGGCTAGCAGGTGCCGTTCACAGTTGGAGTATGCCCGCTCCACTTCTGTGCGAACTCGGGAGGAATACACCACCGGCCTCAACTTGCCATGCCGTTCTTGGAGGAGTACAGCGCTCAGGCTATCACTGCCTGCTGCTACCTCCAGGAAAAATTCCTCCCGGGGGTCAATGGCTCCCAGAGCTGGGGCCTTTTGCAAGTTCTCCTTGAGTCGGACGAATGCCGACTCGCACTTGCTGTCCCACTCCCATTCCACCCCCTTGTGCAGCAGCCTGAGCAGAGGCGCTGCAGTCGCGGCGTAATCTTCAATGAAGTCACGGCAATAGCCTGTGACTCCCAAAAAGGATCGTACCCCCCTAACGTCTACCGGGACTGGGAGTTCCTGCACTGCCTGTCTCCTGGACACATCTATCCCTCTCTCCCCAGACCTAAGGATTAAACCCAGGAACTTGACCTCCCTCAACCCAATTTGGGCTTTCTTGGGGTTAACTTTTAACCCTCCCTTACGGAGTAACCCCAACAACTCGTCTACCAGGGGGCCATGTTCCTCGCTACTGTCTGTGAACAGTAGTATATCGTCCACATACTGGACCAGTCTGTGGGGCTCACTAAACTCTTTCAGGCATTCGGCCATGCACTGGTGAAAAATGCTGGGGCTGTTGTGGAAACCCTGTGGGAGACAGCTCCATGTAAACTGCTGCCCCTTAAACGTGAAGGCGAACTTATACTGGTCCTCCCGCCTGACTGGGATGGACCAAAACCCATTCGAAATATCCAGCACGGTAAAAACAGAGGCTGACGCTGGAATTTCTCCTAACAGGTCCGCCACGGCTGCTACCGTTGGGGCGCATGCCGGAATATTCTTATTAAGGACTCTGTAGTCCACTGTGGCCCTCCCGGAATTATCTGGCTTCCTCACCGGCCAGAGCGGTGAGTTCACATGTGTGGCAATTGGCCTCAAAATGCCTTGCCTTACCAGTGAATTTAGGGCCACCTCTAAATCTGCCTCCGCTTCCCGGGGGAAACTATACTGTTTCTGGGGTCGGGACATGGGGTCTCCATCTATCCTGACCTCTGTCCCAGTGACCCTCCCGCAATCGTGCTTGTGGGTCACAAAGGCGGCCAAATTCTTCCGGACATACCCCCTATATTCCTCCGAGGTATTCCCTACCATGGCTTCCAAATCATACCCCTCCTTGGGTTTCACTACACACAAAGCCCCCCTTTCTTGTGCCCTCTTTATGACCATGACGTCCTTCTCAGCCCCTTCCGCTGCTATGCCCCACAAACAGTGGTTCCTCAGGTCCACCAAGACCTGATGAGCCACTATAAAATCGGCGCCTAGGATCCCCTTTCCCTCCAGCTCCCATCTCATCAGGACGCATTTCCAACGCGCCTGGAGTGTCCCCAACCTGATGGACAGGGGAACAGAGAAAAAAACAGTCTTCTCGTTTCCCGTGAAGCCGACAAGACTGTAGGGCGCCCCGCTGGATAGAGGGGATGTTTGGGGATTGTCCATGTGGCCAATGGTACTGGAAGCACGTGTGTCCAGTAGGTAACTCCCGACCACATCCTGGACTTCCATCCTGACCCAGTATGGCATAGGCCATACTCTAATGGACATAGGAAGGTGGGCTGCCCCGCTGGCAGTCATAAAGGAGCTCGTGGTGCGGGTGCGGGCTGGCCCTGGCCTGTTGCCATCGCTACCTGCCCGGACCCAGTTGCCTTGGTCTGCAGATAAGCCAGCAGATCCTTTACATCGATCGTCTCCGGGGTAGGTGCTCCTGTCTTTTTCATGGGAGCCCTTTCCTCCCTGCTCGGTTTCCTACACTCCCTCTTGAAGTGCCCGGGCTTCCCACACCCGTAGCACACCGGCCTCCGGTCTGAGGCCCGGCTGCCTTTCTGCTTCCACTCTCTCCTAGGGATGGGTGCCGGTGCGACCGCATGCACCTTGCCCATATGGGGCTTTTCCTCACTTCTCTCCCCATTGCGATACGCAAGGGTGAGCTTCCTTATTACCTCCGCCTCGTTAAGGTTGGGGCCCAGCGGGTCGAACCAATGCTCAGCCTTTGCCCTAACTCGCGGAAGGCAGTTAGCCACGAGAGTCTTCAGCCAGTGGGCTGTCCTCTCGTCCAGATGTTGCCTGTCTAAGGGAGTCCCACACGTTCCCTCATACACCGTCCACAGCCTGTCTGTGAACATGTCCAGGGACTCTGCGACTTGCTGCCTTCTCTCCCACACCCTCGTGAAGGGACTACCTTTGTTTAACCCCACGGCCTCCAGAACCGCTGCCTGTGCCGCTGCCCATGTTGCAGCTCTTCCCCCTTCCCTGGAGGTCACTGCCTTATATAAATAGGAATCCAGGGTCATCAGCAGTAGTTTCACCCGTTCCACCTCATCACAATCATTTATGTCGGCTGCCTGTTGCACCTCCATAAAATGTAACGACGGGTCTCCCGCCCTAGTCAGTCTTGGGATGTGGGTTACCATCCCCCTGAGCACATGTGCCCCAGGGGGAATTATTATATCGCTCTCTATCGGTCCCCTCCCACCGGGGGACGATACTTTCTTTGTCTAACCGGGCACATCTGCCCCATCTGGGGCTGTTGCCCCCCTGCCTCATCGGCATCCGGCTCTCCCTCCATGCTCGGTAGCCCCACCACTCCGGGGTGTGCTACCCATGTCGGAGACACCACAACCTGGGGATACTCCACTGACCCCCCTTGGACCCGTCCCTCGCTGGACGTCCCGAACCCTACCTGCTGACCCGGACACATTACCAGCATCTCAGGCAGCGGTCTGTCCCCTTTCCCAAAGGAATGGTGCGCTATACCCGGCGGACACGCCGCCACCTGGGGGTACCCTGTTGACCCCCCTTGGACCTGCCCCTCTCTGGACAGCCCGAACCCCACCTGCCGACCCGGACACGTTTCCGGCGCCTCAGGAGGCGGTCTATTCCCCTTAGCGCCCGAGGAATCATCCGCTGCGAGGAGCCCTCTGCCCCTAGGGGACCCTCCTGGACCTCCCAGGTGCACCTGTCCCCTGACCTTGGACAGAGCCTCCTCCAGCTCTTCTATCCATGCCTGGCACGGCCTATGCTCGCCGTCACCTAACTTGTCGCAAGCCACCCTGTACGCTGCCTGGATGTCCCTGAACCTCCCTTCCAGCTCCTTGTACCTCTGCGCACCTTGAGCCAGGAGTTCCTGGGCCTCCCGTTCCCTCTCTTTTGCCTCAACTACCTGCCATTGGAGGAATTCCTTTTCATATCGGTGTGACTCGCTAGCTTGTAGGATGCACTGCCTCACATCAGTTAATTCATTAAATAACTGTTGCTCTGCTCGAGCGCTGTCCCCCGCGCTGGTCCTAACTTCGCTCAACTCTCCCTCCAGTACAGCAATTCTCCTTTCCATTTTGGCTACCTGCTGCGACAGGCAGGCTAGCCAAACTGCCTTTTCCAACTCTTTAGTGTATTCCTTGCTCTCTGTCCATGTGGCCGCAGCCGTTACAGGCTACTCCGCATTTATTAGCTCCAATACCCACGTTTTGGTGAGGTTGACCTTTTTCCATAGATGTGAGGAGGTTCTCTCCTCCATTTTGCTTCTTTCCCTCACCCCCTCTGACAAGTCACATATTCCAGACCACCGGAGTCCTGTCGCGGTCGCCATTGTAGTGGGATCCCCTTTTTAACTCCACCCAACGGGCTCACTTTGGGCTTGGCACACAGATTGTCCAAACCCCCACCACTTGCCCGGGTGATCCTCTCCCTCTTACCAGTGGACTCACAGCCATCTTGCGCCTACTCCGCTAGAGTAGCGCCCCCGAGAGAGAGAGAGAGAGGAAAGGAAAGCCTCTGCCCACCTTTACCTGGCAGCCTTTCCTGAGTGGGCAGTTTCGAAGCGCCCAGAGTACCCTCAGTTCTAGACTCCAGAATTATGGTAAGGGATATTTAATATTGTGACTTGGTCAGAGATCGTTGGTGAGAAATTGAAAAGATCAAAACGGACTCCAATGGAAGTCAAAGATATATATATATATTTATTAAAACATCAAGGTCAAGATCACCAAACACCAGGAAAACAACACACAATGCCTTATGCTCTATAAGACTATAGCTATGGAAGCAATACTAAAACGGGCACAACGAGAATGCTTACTTTACCAGTGTCTTAAACTATGAAAGGTGCATGCAAAAGCCCCCGCCCTTTCCCCAAAGCCTCATCCACTATGATGATCTCGGGAACTTCGCGAATTACCAGAGGACACTCACAATCCTAGTTTAAATTGCTCAGTGGACTTCGGGCTGCGTGCTGGAGACGAACGAGAGGCAGGAAACAGGAGGAGAGGAGAGAGAGCGAGATGGCCGGCCTGACCATCCTTTTATATTGTAAAACTTGAAATTTTTTCCTGCCAACTCCGCCCCCTTCCCACCAGCAGTTCCACAGACAAAGGCTTGCTAGTGTTATCTGTAGCTGCGATCTTACAGTCCATAGAGACCAGATGATCCCATCCCAGGTAATAGGTCTCTTGCTGTCCTTTATTGTTCCATCGGAGATCGTTTAATCATTTTCCCATTATGGCAATGGGCTTCTCCTCACTCTGGGACAAGGCCATTATCACCTGTATTGAGTCCAGACCAGGTGTATTGTCTTGCTGCCTCGTCCGTTCCCGTTTGTGCCGCTGAGAACCTAGTCAGCGGTCCGACACACCACCCACCACACCACACCCCACACCACACATACACCCCACACCACACACACACCCCACACCACGCCCCACACACCGAGCCCCCTGGGAAATTTTTGGTCAAGTCCTGCAGCCAAATGTGGCCACTTTCACAGTTCTTTAGGGTTCCAGTCCTTTTCCCAGCTCATAAAAAGGCCTGAGTTGCCCGAAAAACTTACACCTGTGACCTCTTGTGGCAACCATTTCAGCCCTGGGTAAAAGCCTCTGAGAATCCACTCTATCAATACCTCTCAACATCTTATACACCTCTTATCAGGTCACCTCTCATCCTTCGCCTCTCCAAGGAGAAAAGACCTAGCTCTCTCAACCTATCCTCATAAGGCATGCCACCTAATCCAGGCAACATCCTTGTAAATCTCCTTTGCACCCTTTCTAAGGCTTCCACATCCTTTCTGTAATGAGACAACCAGAACTGGGCACAGTACTCCAGGTGGGGTCTGACCAGGGTCCTATACCGCTGCAGCATTATCTCCCAATTTCTAAACTCAATTCCTCTATTGATGAAGGCCAGGATTCCATACGCCTTCTTAACCACAGCCTCTACCTGTGACGCTGCTTTGAGCGTCCTATGAACCCGGACTCCACGATCCTTCTGATCTTCGACACTGCCCAGCGTCTTACCCTTAAAATTATATTTTTTCATCCTATTCGACCTGCCAAAATGAACCACCACACACTTATCTGGGTTGAAGTCCATCTGCCACTTCTCCGCCCAGTCTTGCATCTTATCTATGTCTCGTTGCAACTGCTGACATCCCTCTACACTATCCACAACACCACCAACCTTTGTGTCATCAGCAAACTTGCCAACCCATCCTTCCACTTTCTCATCCAGGTCATTTATAAAAATCACAAAGAGCAGAGGACCAAGAGCAGAACAGATCCCTGGGGCACTCCACTGGTGACCGACCTCCACTCTGAAAAAGACCCATCTACAACCACTTTTTGCCTTCTGTGGGCAAGCCAGTTCTGAATCCACAAAGCAACGTCCCCTTGTATCCCATGCCCTTTCACTTTCTCAATAAGCTTTGCATGGGGCACCTTATCAAACGCCTTGCTGAAATCCATATAAATGACATCTACCGCTCTTCCCTTGTCTATGTGTCTAGTTACATCTTCAAAAAATTCAATTAGGCTCGTAAGGCATGATCTGCCTTGGACAAAGCCGTGCTGGCTATTTCTGATCATACTATTCCTCTCCAGATGTTCATAAATCCTGCCTCTCAGGATCTTCTCCATCAACTTACCAACCACTGAGGTTAGACTCACTGGTCTATAATTTCCCGGGCTATCTCTTCTCCCTTTCTTGAATAACGGAACCACATCCGCAATCCGCCGGAACTTCTCCCACCTCCATTGATGATGCAAAGATCATCGCCAGAGGCTCAGCAATCTCTTCCCTCGCCTCCCACAGTAACCTGGGGTACATCCCATCTGGTCCCGGCGTTTTATCTAACTTGATGCTTTTCAAAAGCTCCAACGCATCCTCTTTCCTAATGTCCACATTCTCAATCTTCTCAGTCCACTGCAAGTCTGCACTGCAACTGCCAAGATCCCTTTCCACTGTGAATACTGAAGTAAAGTATTCATTGAGTACCTCTGCTATTTCTACCGGTTCTATACAGACTTTCCCACCGTCACATTTGATAGGTCCTACTCCTTCACATCTTATCTTCTTGCTCTTAACGTACTTGTAGAATCCCTTGGGGTTTTCCTTTATCCTGTCTGCCAAGGCCTTCTCATGACCCCCTTCTTGCTCTTCTAATTTCCCTCTTCCTACTAGTCGTATACTCTTCTAGATTTCTAACATTACCTAGCTCCCTGAACCTTTTGTAGGCTTTTCTTTTCTTCTTGACTAAGTTCGTTACAGCTTTCGTGCACCATGGTTCCTGTAAACTACCATAACTCCCATCTCATTGGAACGTTGCTGTGCAGAGCTCCAGACAAATTTTCCTAGAAAATCTGCCACATTTCTTCTGTACATTCCCCTGAGAAAACCTCCTTCCAATTTATGCCTCTAATTTCCTGCCTAATAGCCTCATAATTGCCCTTACTCCAAATAAACACTTTCCTCGCTTGATTGATCCTATCTCTCTCCAATGCTAATGTAAAGGAGATAGAGTTATGATCACTATCCCCAAAATGCTCTCCCATTGAGAGATGTGACACCTGCCCAGGTTCATTCTCTAATACCAAATCAAGTACAGCCTCTCCTCTTGTAGGCTTATCCACATACTGTGTCAGGAAGCCCTCCTGAACACACCTAACAAACTCCTCCCCATCTAAACCCGTTACCCTAGGGATATTCCAATCGATATTTGGGAAATTAAAATCTCCCATCACAACCACTCTGTTATTATCACATCTCTCCAGGATCTTTAACAAATGGACAATAAGAACTTTTAATTTCCCTCAAATGGAACTCTATGGGTCATGTTGGACTGTTGTCTCATCCATTACAGCAGGTCATCCTTTTTAATGAATGTATTAATTAGCTTTATTGTACATCCCTGGTATTGCAGAGGGAATTGCCAGGGTTTGAAAACAAGGAGAAATAAAAATATTAATGTTACTCATTTGATCTACTTTGATCTTTGGGTCCTCACTGTCCACAGGGATGGTGCCAGAGGACTGGAGAGTGGCAAATGGCGAATGTTGTTCCTCTGTTTAAGAAAGGGAATAGAAATGACCCTGGTAATTATAGACCGGTTAGTCTTACTTCGGTGGTTGGTAAATTGATGGAAAATGTCCTTAGGGATGGGATTTACAACCATTTAGAAAGATGCGGATTAATCCGGGATAGTCAGCACGGATTGGTGAAGGGCAAGTCGTGCCTCACAAATTTGATTGAATTTTTTGAGGAGGAACTAAGTGTGTTGATGAAGGTAGGGCAGTTGATGTCATATACATGGATTTTAGTAAGCCGTTTGATAAGGTCCCCCATGGTCGGCTTATGATGAAAGTGAGGAGGTGTGGGATAGAGGGAAAGTTGGCCGATTGGATAGGTAACTGGCTATCTGATCGAAGACAGAGGGTGGTGGTGGATGGAAAATTTTCGGACTGGAGGCAAGTTGCTAGCGGAGTGCCACAGTGCTTGGTCCTCTGCTCTTTGTGATTTTTATTAATGACTTCGAGGAGGGGGCTGAAGGGTGGATCAGTAAATTTGCTGATGACACCCAGATTGGTGGAGTAGTGGATGAGGTGGAGGGCTGTTGTAGGCTGCAAAGAGACATAGATAGGATGCAAAGCTGGGCTGAAAAATGGCAAATGGAGTTTAATCCTGATAAATGTGAGGTGATTGACTTTTTTTTTGGAAGAATCTTGCAGATAGCTTCATTTTGAATATTTTTGACTTTTTCATAATGTTGTGGATTGTCTCAGCTGCAGTGGCGCAATTTGCCACAACTGTCAAAGCATGAGCAGAGTTTTCAGAGCAGGTTGTTGGACATTGATCAGCCTGATGCCCTCTGCAAGATGGAAGCTCTTAATAAAAACGTTTTTTCCCCAACTTTGTACTGTAGTTACAGATCATCAACCAGACAGGGAAGAGGGTCAAGGAAGTGCTGCGTAATTGCAACAATGTTGAGTTTACACACTGACTGATGTATGCACACTACTGAACGCTGTTCACTTGCAACATAGCCGTTTTCAGTTTACTTACCCACACATAGCCAAGTTGCCTTGATATTATGTAGTAGCTCCTGACACTTGGCCATTGAAAATTTCAAAACCACAATACATAGGTTTTTGTTAGGCGAGGGTAGTAAGAGATATTGAACGAAATGGAGGTAAATGGAGTGAAGAAATAGATTAGCCATGATTTTACTGAACAGCAGAAGAGGTTCGAGGGGATCAGTGGTGTAAGCCTGTTCTTAAGTAAGACTATGCCACCTATAGTCAGAGGTGACATCCATATGTTAAAAATCAATAAAACAAAACATCCCTAGGTGCTTCTGAGAATACAAAAGTTAAACGCTGATCTCGCACTGTTGCCTCTCGACGCCAGGGACCCTGGTTCAATTCCAGCCTTGGGTGACTGTGTACAGTTTTCACATTCTCCATTTCTGCATAGGTTTCCTCCAGGTGCTCCAGATTCCTCCCACAGTCCAAGGATGTGCAGGTTAGAAGGATTGGACATGCTAAGTTGTTCCTGAATGTCAGGTTGATTAGGAGGGTGGATATGTGGTGTTATGGGGATAGGGGCTGGGTGGGATTGTTGTCTGTGCAGGCTTGATGGGCCGAATGGCTTCCTTCTGCACTGTAGGGATACTATGACTCTATGAACTTCTGAAATCCACAAACTGCCATTATTTTCTTGTTTCAAATCTAACTCCAGAATAAATAGCTTTTGGCTTGAAAGACAATCACAAGAAGCTCTAAAATATCACAAAATGTACAAAAATCAAAACCCCCTGGGGGAGTCTATTGATTGTTCCAAAAATAAAGCACCCTTTTAATACTCATGTCTGACTTTAGTAATTTCTAAATTTACAACTGCTGCAAACTAAAATAGAATCATTGATCAACTGGATATAACAGTGTCACAGTTTCAAACAAAGATTTTCTACAATGACATGCAGAATATGGAGCAGCAAAACTATCACAAATTCAAAATTTGTACTCATAGAACCTCTAACAATGCAGGAGACCGCCATTTGGCCCATTGAGTCTGCACCAACTCTCCGACAGAGCATCTTACTCAGACCCTCCCCGTTCTATCCCTGTAACCTACTCATTTTGGGGCACTATTAGCATGGCCAATCCACCTAATCGGCACATCTTTGGACTATGGGAGGAAACCGGAGCACCTGGAGGAAACCCACACAGACAGGGGGAGAACGTGCAAACTCCATATCGATAGTCACCCAAGGCCAGCATTGAACACGGGTCCCTGGCACTGAGGCAGCAGTGCTAATCACTATGCCATCATGCCACCCTTGTCCATGTCTTATAATATTGAAACAGTCAAATAAATTTATTACATGGTCACACACGCCCATATAATTACAGGTCAATAGCACCATAAAAACATAGGCCCAATCTTGTTTAGTTTTGATATTTAAAATCGCATGATTATGGAATCTAAGGAGCGTTTTGTGGAGTTAAATTCTTAATTTGCTAGGTTTATTTGTGGAGAAAATAAAGTTAGCTGGCAGCGATTCAAAAGTTATCAGCTCGGTCAGCTTGTAAATGTTCTGAATGCAGCAATTGTTTGCCTCCACTGAACTTTGCAGCTATCTCTTTCTCTAAACAGAAAACCTTTTGTTTCCAGCAATACAGAAAATTTCTACTCTAATGTCGTCCCCTTTTTGTTCATACAGCCTTCCCACATGATATGTAACACTCCACAATATTCCCACTCTCTTGAATGAGGCTTAACATGCAATGGGAAACTAGAAAATCCAAGATTCAATTTACACCGATCTGGTCCATTGACACACAATGCTTTCATATGACTTGTTTTCAGGTGGTAGTAAGAAACGCAAGTGCCTGTTACACCAATTGGAAATGTCCATGTTACATTCTCAGCCTGTAGTGCCTTTAAGACATGGTCACCATTCTGTGAGTTAGTCAGTGACGGCATCAATAAAAATGAGCCAAATGGTTATAAATGATGGAGAGCAATAACAATCAAAAGTGTTTGTTCAGAAAACCGATGAACAAAAGCGTGCTTGTATCTATTGCATGGGCCTTTAATAAACAATGGGAATTTGCACCCAGATTCTCTGTCCTTTCCACAGTCACTGAAACTCTTACATTAGCTGACTTTGTTTTCTTACAATTCCGATCATTAGCAAGATTCATAATCCCCTTTCCTGTTGAAGATGAGCTTTCCCTGTCCTTGTGTCAAAGCAGCCCAGAGCTCTTCAAAATAACCAAGGAGCCTCCATTACTGGTTGCTTGCCTTCAGATTTTTTGGGCTCTCCCTACGTCTTAAGATGTTCTCGCTTTGGCTCAATGCCTCCATGGAGGCCATTCACACTTAACAAAACCCACTTGTAATGAAGCAGCTGTGGGTGACATGGTGACATAGTGGTTAGCATTGCTGCGTCACAGTACCGGGGACCCGGGTTCGATTTCTGGCTTGGTTCGCTGCCTATGCAGAGTCTGCACATTCTCCCCGTGTCTATGTGGGTTTCCTCCAGGTGCTCTGGTTTCCTCCCACAGGCCGAAAGACATCCTGGTTAGGTACACTGGCCTGCTAAATTTTCCCTCCGTGTACCCGAACAGGTGCCGCAGTGTGGCGACTTGGGGATTTTCACAGTAACTTCATTGCAGTGTTAATGTAAGCCTACCTATGACACAAATAAATAATATAGAGTGCAATTCTTACACAATTTGCAGTCTTTTTTTGAAAAGGGTCAATGCATTTATTCCACCAATTCTATCCCTCAATTATACTACTACAAACATTCCATCCAATCACAATCTATAGGGAATATACATACCAGCTCCACCCCTTTCCAATCTGTTAATATTTAATGTGTTCATTCAAAAAAAAAAGTCAAGTTGCATCCATAAAATTAATTCATGTAACTCTGACCCTGCCTCTTGCAGAGGGAGCACAGTCCACTGATTGGGTCTTCGGAGTATTCTAAACCCAGCCACACATTAACCCCGGCTTAGCAAATCTGTTCCTCTGGCAGAATTATCATCAGTTTCCCCGGTCTACTATCTATTTTTGGAAAAGAATCGGTCATCATCCTTCTTCTCCCAAGCCGTTAGACTGCTCATCCTTTTGTTAGGAATCCATAGCTCCAAGAATGATAGGCTTTTAAAAAAAAAAGTTGGAACGACACTAAATTGTTTGGACACTCCCTGGAGTTTTTTTTAAAAAATGGCTGACAACAAGTTCAAGTTGGTATGTGAGCAAACAGCTTTTTCTAAGAAATCACATGAATTCAGCTAAATGACCAGCAAGATATCTGGGCAGACAAGAGTTATTTTGTTCACTAAAACAGAAGCTGCAGATTGGCTGAAAGCACCCGATCCGGGACAAGTTCTCTCTGAACATTTTATTTTGAACTTACTATGGAGAAAGCTTGCTTCTTTTTCTCCCCGTATTGCTTGCAGCCCAGACAGCTCACTTTCAGTCAGAGAATTCTCACCTCAGAATAACTTAAAAGGTATTTGAAAGCTGATGAAGCTGTGACAAGCGAGAGTTATTAAAGGCAGTGTTTCACCGAAGATCCATCTGAAAGTACTTCCAGGTAACTACTGTGAGCAGCACTCTGTCAGATCGACACCATCAAGACCTTTTTCAAACTTTACCCTTTTTAAAGTGGTTACCTTACGTCAACCTCCTCAGAGACCTTATTTGTCTTGTCCTTCCTGTGGTGTGTTGTGATTTTAAAAAAGGGGGTAAACCGTTACACTTCCAGATTACAATGTGTACATGAATCAGTTTTGCAACTTTTTAAATAAAAGTTTGGTTTCTTAATAAATCAGTTATTCTGAGTTTATTTAACGAAGTCTTGTTAAAGCCTCTTTTTCTAGGTTTAACAGTAGCGAAGGCAAACAATTGGCCATTTTGATGAGAGAATTAAACATTTACACTTATGGCGCAACTTGTGTACCGGGGTTAACAAATGGAACATCTGACCATGCACAGAGATAGTTTGTAGGACCATGACCCACAACAGTGGCCAAGCTCCTTCCCTCCTCCCTTTGCACTTATCGTAGGACCCACATTATTCCTGCTTTTCGTTTCACTTTTTCTGTGAGCAGCTGGCACCAGAGCTCCAATGTTACTAAAGCACGAAGGGGGTGGAGGCAGGAAAGAAGAACATGTTACAAATATGAACGGGAGAGAGCTGCAGGAAAGAAAAGGATGAATGGGGAAACATACATAGAAAAATAAACAGAAGGAAAAAAGAACGAAGGAAGAGATGTGGAGGAAATAAAAAGATGAGGGGGTTAGAAACAAGGGAGGGGGGAAAAAAAAGAGGAAAGTTAAAAGTGGTACATGCGCACACATGTCTGCCTCTGGTTTGAACAAATTCCTAACTATTTGGCAAGAGAAAAAAAAGAACACTGTTGGAGAATGAAGGGAAAACATTCATTGGCAGCACCAGAGGAGAAAGATTCTTCTCTGGCCCTGCATACTCATGGGGGAGGGGCAGGGGAGTAACAGTAAAGAGAGAGAGAGAAAATAGTGGGGAGGTTGAGATAGGATATCGCTCTAATGGGGCAAATAGGGAGAGCATGTTGAGCAGAGAGGGTGACACCTTATTTCAGACACTGGTTCTAAGATTAGGAGGGTGGGTAGGTTGTTGTTGGGAATTAATCAGTTTACCGTAAACCATTGAAGATTTCGACCCTCTGCGAGTAACACAAGGGATAAATTAACATGCTTAAAAACAATTAAAATCAATGTATGGAAGAAAACATCAGCCAGGAATTTCCCCTTGTGCTCTGACAAATTTGATGGAAATCCCCCATGTATCGGTATACAGGACTCCTGCCAAAGTTACAGCAGCAGAGCTGGAGAAGCTGAGGAAATGACATGGGTTAACATAAACAGATGGCATTGCATTCAGTTTCGATTTCCTATACAGAACTGTCCTTTTACAACAACTGCTCATTTTCATTAAAAGTACTTCCGCATCCAATTTCCTTATCCCCAGCTCATCGTATGACCTTGTTGAACTTGCATGATTTTAAATTCCTGATCTAAAGTATGCAAGAACTTCCTTTGGCTCTCTTCAGTAATTGCCACAAAAAAAAAATGCATTCAGGTTTTCTTCCCACTGACAGAAGCTAGGTAGGCATTGACAATGCCATTTCTTTGCTCAAGTTTCAGATTTCAAATGTGTTCAACCCAAGAACATCAAATCAAACAGAACTGATATTTAACATAGTGTTTTTAATGCAGAGAAAACATCCCACGTTGCTTCACAGAATCATCACCATAATCAGACAAAATCAATACCAGACCAGAGAGAGCTGTTAAGTGGGTGATTAAAGTTTGGTCAGAGGTGGGAGGAAGGCTTTCAAAGGAAAAGCCATATAGAGGTGTAGGGAGGGAATTCCAGAGTTTATGGCCTTAACTGAAGACACAGCCACTAATGTTGAGACAAAATGAGATTTTGAGATGCACAAGGCCAGAGTTTAAGGAAGGCAAGCTCTTAAAAAGGGTCACAAGATTGGAGAAGGTAACATAAATAGGGTGGGATTTTGCCACAAGTGGCCTTAAATATGAGGGGGGGAAACACAAGTCATCTTGGAGCGAATGAGTGTCAGTGAGGATAAGAGCATGGCAGGGCATAGATAATTGAAATAGCGAGCCTGCAGCTGACAAAGGCGTCCCTGAGGTGACATGGGCATGGGTGGTTTTGGCAGACGCTGGGCCAAGGCAGAGACGGATGGGTAATGCTATGGACCTTTTGTCAGAGATACACACAGGCTCAAAATCCTGGAACTCCCTCCCTACCTGCAGTGCAGATGTACTTACACCACATGGACTGCAGCGATTCAAGAAGATACCTCACCATCACCTTTCCAAAAGGCAACAGAGATTGGTTATAAATCCTGGCTGAGTTTGCGATGCCCGTATACCATGAATAAATTTTTAAAATCGTGAAGTTAATGAAGTCTGCAGGGGATGGGTAATATCTCCCGAAGGAGGATCTGTACTGCTGGGTATTATTGAGAGAATTCTCATCTTGTCGGAGAGGAGTCAAACACTTCGAAAATTAGATAATACTTTCATTTGTAGATGAGAAAGCCTTCAATTTGACACTCATTACACACAGGGGTAATCTTCCTTCAATACTAAAAGATGACGTGATTTTATTGCGTAGGCCAAATGTTTGAAATTTTGCACTGTTCCATGGTGCCTTAGGTGATTTCTGGATTAACTAACATTTCTCTTATTTCAGTCAAGCGACTGGCATACTACATACAAATCTTTTTCAAGCTCTGATGGCCAATGGCAGCATGAATAACGTGCAGATCAACGCCACCTTTAAGCCAATTTGAACTCACATTCCTCATACTCAAGACCATATCAAAATCTCCTCAATGATTTTAATAGGATACCATGATCATTTCGTTGTGCACTTAAACTTCGAGGGAATTTCTGAGTCATTGGGTGGGATTTTACAGTTTCAGGACAAGTGAGGCCGTAAAATCCCACCCGAGGTCAATGGACCTTTCCATGGTCCGCCCCTCGCCCACCCGGATTCCCGTGGAGGGCGGGGTGGTACAATTCCAGCCGTAATCCTCAACAATCCAGTCTCTGAATTTGTTTGGCAGCGTGTGGTCGATTCAAAGACACATCCACAATGAGTGGCTAATTGACACAGGAAGGTTCATGAAGAAGCAAAATCTAACAAGGGAATCGTCTCTCCTTTGAGTTCATGACTTTCCAAGATGTGGCAAAACAGGACATTCGGTACACATTATTAAATCTTACTGTGAAGAGTGCTACAGAAGTTGAGATTTATGATAGGAGTTACTCTGTTCATTTATTTGTAAACTAAGAGCGGCACGGTGGCACAATGGTTAGCACTGCTGCCTCACAGCGCCAGGGAACTGGGTTAGATTCCCGGCTTGGGTCACTATCTATGTGGAGTTTTGCACTTTCTCCCAACGTCTGCGTGGGTTTCCTCCGGGTGCTCCGGTTTCCTCCCACACTTCAAAGATGTGCGGGTTAGGTGGATTGGCTGTGCTAAATAGCCCTTAGTGTCAGGGGGATTAGCTAGGGTAAATACAGGGGTTATGGGGATAGGGCCTGGATGAGATTGTGGTTGGTGCTGAATGGCCTCCTTCTGCACTGTAGGATTCTATGATTCTATTAATTAGCCTGTCACTCAAATATTGGGATGTATACTTAACAGTGAGATTGTTGTATTGATTGTATAACAAGCAGACTTATTATTTTGGCTCTGTTGAAGATATTGGAGAATAAAAGTAAACATTGATCACAATACATGATACACATGTATAAAAATCTAGTTCGAGTTCATTGGCGACATGGTCTGCCGATGGGAAATTACCTTCTTCCCTGAGCCAAGTTTCAAGTGTTGGGACACCGTCCAAATGATAGTGTTTATACAGGTAAAGCTGGCAATTAATAGCCATCATTCCTTTAGCTGTTTCACTTTCATGTCATCACTTCTCTATCTACAACATAACAGTACCACCTAAGGTTGCCAACTGTGATTAAGTGTATTCCTGGAGATTCCATCGCATGACTTGCTCCCCCTCACGCTCCAGCCATTTGTCGGCCAACACATCCATCCTTATGACATACAGCCTTCCGACACCAATTAGAAAGCAAAAAGACTTATTACCCAACTGGAAGATGTTCAGCCAAACATCTTCCCCCACCCCTCCCCCAACCTAAATATCAATATTTTTAAATCTGTGAAAGAGAAACATTCATAGAAAATGAGGTTTCCCCCCTCCTCCAAACAGAAGCAGTGTCCTGGAGATTGACCCTCGATTCTTGGAGACTCCGGGTCCATTCTGGAGGCTTGGCAACCCTAGTACCACTTCCCAATGGAGGAAGTAATTAAAACTCAGCCTCATTCTGACTCCTCCTCAAACACATGCACTGCTTCACATCGTTATCTTGTTCCTTCATCAACTATCACCTTTCCAACTCTTTGATGTGCTTGTGTCAAAGTACCCCTCTCAGTGACCTTTCAAATACTAATGCCTAATCTAGTATTTCCTCAGCCTCCACTCACCATAAACCCCTTCCTTGCATCAATTTTCTTGGTTTTGCTCCCTCAAGGTACACAAAACACTTGCTGCCTTCCCTACCTCCTACACCACATTTTCAACATAGTTCCCCTTTCAGTCCTTCAGCGTGGCGTTTGCAAGTTCTCCCCGTGTCTGCATGGGTTTCCTCCGGTTTCCTTCCGCAGTCCAAAGATGTGCGGGTTAGGTGGATTGGCCATGCTAAATTGCCCTTTAGAGTAAGTGGGACTAGCTAGGGTAAATGCATGGAGTTATGGGATAAGGCCTGGGTGGGATTGTGGTTGATGCAGACTCGATGGGCTGAATGGCCTCCTTCTGCACTGTTGGATTCGATGATCATCTCTCACGTTGAAAGCCAGCAATACAGAGCACAGACTTCAGACCAGTCCACAGTGCTGCACTGTTGAAATTTTCAACAACCATGGTAAACAAAAGAAAAACCTTATTTCGGAATGAAACAATCCCGTCACAAAAATCCCATTCAAAAGCTATCCAAGTATCAGAGATCCTGAGCCCAAAATGTCTTTGACTTTTGCAGAGGGAGGCAATTATAAAGCTCCAGCCATCATGAGGTATGGGGCAAGTTTAATATGTCAACTGGTCTTTTCCTGTGCACTAATTTTGTATGTTTATCAATAGTTTTAGAGAAAGCAAGCACCGTGCTCTCAGGGACATGTTAATATTTGGGAATTCAGTTAGGAAATAGGGGCAGGATTGAAATTGATGAGTAAAATTCCAACAGAGCTAGTTGAATCTTTTGAATGGGAGAGCAATGCTCTCAGCCCTATTGATGCCATTGTTTGTTCCACTCAGGGATATACTTCTTTCCTGGTGTAGCAAGGAGCAGAGACAACAGCACCAGTACCTTCCTCCACACATTAATCCGCATTGCTAAAATCTAACCAAGACCTAGCACGTTCTATTCACTGGAATAACCACATTTTAAACTGGAAAAAAAAGAAATATTTCACTTCCAATAACTTCTAAACCACTCATTGCATTTAATTTGAAGGTGAGCGAATTTATGAAATTCCCAAACTTAAAAACTCTTCGCAACTCTAGAACTTGCCTATACAAAAATACTGTAAAAAAAAATTCAGATAACATTCCCACTGGCAAACCACATTCAACACAATTTAAAACCAGAAATGGAATTCACTCATAAATGAAGTACAAACGTTTCTTAAAAATAATTAACAATCGTAAAACTCAGATGGCGTTATGAAAATGTTTCTGGTACAAATTAAGAGTGCATGTGTGCGACCCATTGTTTAACTTCATCATCATTTATACATATTTATAAAAAAAAGGTAATCAACAGAAAATCTTTTATTTATTTTTCCTGAATTCTTAAACAGAAGCCTTTAAAAACAGAACAGACCATTTCACAAGGCCAAAACATTTACCAAGTTTGGCAAAATACTTGACGCAGCTTTGAGGTGATAGCATGTCTTTCAACAGCACCAGCCAAATACACGGACTGTTCTGAGAATTCAATTTTCAAAATACAAGTCAGTGTCTGATGAAGAAAAGGCACTTACGTTCAGTGAAAATCTGGAATTATTACATTGATCTTTTGACAACGGCTATGAAGCAAATCAATTTTTTTCCCCTCCTTCTTTCCCCCCCCTGCCACCTCCATAAGCTTCTAGCGAAGTGGAGGATTAACTGCGAACTAAAACATAGCTCCAAAATCAAACATGGAGAGGCAGTTTATGTATGTATACAGACATATATATAAAAAAGAAAGCTCAAATACATTTGGTAATTGACCACATCATGCGACAGCCCTTAACCATTGAATAACAGCATCAGTCAGAAACCAATACACTTTAAGATAGCGCAATCAAGCAAGCAAGGATTTGGAAACAAATATTTTTAAGCTTATACCGAACAACCTTCATTTTACAAAATATGCCATTTAGTGGGTCATTATGACAATTAGGAGTTTTACTTTTCTGAACTGAAAAACCAAATCAGACGAACCTAGATTGGAACTACACAAAACTTGAGAGTGCGCTATTTAGCAAGTTACGCACCAAAGGAACTAATGATTTCACACCTCTGTGAAAAAAAGCAAGTGCAGATTTGGCCAAAAGGAATAATTTCTTGAACACTCTTCCTGTACAAGAACACAGACAAAGCAAAAAAAATGATGAGTGTTTTCAGTAATGCAACAAAAATGCTTCTCACTGCGATGGCTTGAATGGTGTAGCACAGCACAGCCCAGCCCATTAAAGGTCGACATCTTTCATGTACCAAGCTATTTGTATTCAGTACAATGTAGATCAAGTACGAGACTAACCTTACAAAAGAAAACCCTAAAAGTCAAAAACATACATCTTATTCAATTGAACAAGATTCAAAAGCAATCTCCTACTTGGCGTGTTAATATAAGCAAATCATGGGAAAAGAGAGTAAATTTAGCAGGTAATCAGTTACTGATCATTAGAGGTTTTAAGCACACATGATAAATATTCTGTAGTAAACACCACCTGAGGCAGACATGGCTGACATGTTAGATGGATCTTGAAAGGGCTTCACTGTGTTACATACATATGGCATAACAGATAACGAAAACTACTAATGACAATGTCTGCGTGTTATTTCATTGTAAACCCCCTACTTAAAAGGGACTACACACATTCATCTTATTTCCTCCATTCCCACCTACTGAAAAGGCACATGACACCAAAGCACAAATGGTAAATACAACAGATGCATTTTTCCCAACAAGCTAATGCAGTGTTATAAGTAATTATGAAACCTACTGTATGCTTTAGTGAGTTTACAAACATGCCTCAACAATGTTTCAGCTGCAGCACTATGGATTTTGAGGTGGAGGTGCTGCCACATTCCCTGGGTCCTGCTTAGGGGGTTCCGGCGGTGCGTGCCAGCTGGTTTCCTTGTACACGAACCATGCATTCCCACACCATAGGATCAGGTTGAGGAAACCAAACACCTGCAAAGGAAAAATGAACGCGTCAAAATTCATCAACTGAAGTGATGCAGAATGAGCTCAAACCCAGCCTCAAGGAGGCTTAAAGATTTCTTGTTTCATCATAGAATCCTGCAGTGCAGGAGGAGGCCATTCAGCCCATCAAGTCTGCACCAACCCACAATCCCACCCAGGCCCTATCCCCATAACTCCATGCATTTACCCTAGCTAGTCCCCCCTGACACTAAGGGGCAATTTAGCACAGCCAATCCACCTAACCCACACATCTTTAGATGTGTTTGTGCAAGCCATTGTGGGCTCCCGCTGATCAGGAGTCATGGAGGAATAATCAATGACTATGTGGCCTTCAGGGCTAAAGCAGAGTTCAAAAGACTAAAGCAAAAAATTGAGATTCCAGTCACCTCCAGATGCAAGGGCACCAAAGAAGTGGCTCCAGAGTCCTACCAACACTGAGAAATCCACCCCGACCCTGCATTTCAGGAATCTCATCACAAGTGAAGCTTCAAGTATTCTCTCTGTCAAAGACCCCTGGGAACCCCGATACCCTGGACACAGTTGAAGATGATGAGGTACTATTTCTCTCTCTCAAGACTGGTGCTTGTGGCACCACACCTCTCCCAAGCAACGAGAGGAAGGGCTTCTGATATCAAGGAAATAACCTAGTGGAGACTGTACACAAGGTTATTCTGGATGACATGGATTGGTGGTGTCTCTTCCTACAGCTAACCAGTGTTGAAGGATGCAACTTGCTTTCAAGTAGCAATGAATCTCCTGTTCCAGCACCAATCAGAATTTTTGTTCAATTTTCACACATTAATGGAATGTGGGTATCACTTAGAATCACAGAATCCCTACAGTACAGAAATAAGCCATTCGGCACATTGAGTCTGTACTGACCACAAACCACCCAGGCCCTATTCCCGTAACCCCACATATTTACCCCACTAGTTCGCATGGCCAATCAACCTAACCTGCATATCTTTGGACTGTGGGAGGAAACCGGAGCACCCGGAGGAAACCCACGCAGACACGGGGAGAATGTGCAAGTTCCACACAGACAGTGACCCGAGATAGGAATTGAACCCCGGTCCTTGGTGCTGTGAGGGAGCAGTGCTAACACCTGTGCCACCGTGCTGGAATCTTTTATTGCAAGTCCTTAATTGCCCTTATGATGGTGGTGAGCCACCTTCCTGAATCGCTGCTGTCCATGTTGTGTAGATACACTCGCAGTGCTGTTAGGAAGGGAGTTCCAGGGTTTTGACCCAGCAATATAAAGAAATGGCAATGTAGTTCCAAGTCAGGATGGTGTGCGACTAGGAGGGAAACTTGCAGGCTGGGGTGATCCCATGGGTAGCTGCTCTTGTCTTTCCAGGTGGTAGAGGTCGCAAATTTGGAACACGCGGTCATAGGAACTTGAGCGAGTTTCTGCAGGGCATCTTGTAGATGGTACACACTGCTACCAGTGGTGGAGGGAATGAATGTTTAAGATGGTGGATGGGGTGCCAAGCAAGCTGGCATCTTGGATGGTGTTGAGCTTCCAAGTACTGTTGGAGCTGCAAGTGGAGAGTATTCAATCACACTCCTGATTTGTAGATGGTGGACAGGCTTTAGAGGTTGGGCGGTAAGTTACTTGCCACAGAATTCCTAGCCTCTGATCTGTTCTTGTAGCTACAAGATTTGTGGTTGATCCAGTTCAGTTTCTGGTCAGTGGTGAGCTCCAGTTGATAGTTGAATACCCCTCCGTGAAACTATGATAATGCTATTGAATTTCAGGCGGAGAAGGTCACTGCCTGGTACTTGTGTGCAACGAATGTTACTTGCCATTCATTGGCCCAAGCCTGAATATTGTCCAAATCTTGCTGCTTGCAAACACTCACTGTTTCAGTATCTGGGGAGTTGTGGATGGTACTGAACCCTGCAATCAATAAATGTTCTCACTTGTGACCTTATGATGGAGGGAGGGTCACTGAAGCAGCTGTGGGCTAGGATATTGCTCTGAGGAACTCCTGTAGCAAAGCCCTGGGGTTATGCCTGGCTTCCAAAAGCTACAACAGCTTCCTTTGTGCTAGATAGGACTTTGGCCTGTGGGACAGTTTGGCTAGCAGCACAGCTTGTTCTGGAGCACAAGGCTTCAATAGTACGGTCAGGACGTTGTCCCGACTCTTGGCCTTTGCTGTGTCTAGTACCTTCAGCCATTTTGTGATATTATGTGAACTAAATTAGCTGAAGACTGGCATCTAGTCGGCACCCTCAGGAGACCGAAAAAATTCATCCACTCAGTACTTCTGGCTGAAGGTGGTTGCAAAAGATTTGTGCAATCACATTCTGGGTGCCCCCATCATTGGGGATGGTTATGTTTACGTAAAACCACCCCCTCCTCTCAGTCGTCCACCACTGATAACTGGATGTGGCAAGACTGCTGAACTTTGATCTGATCAGTCTGTGGGATCGCTTGGCTCTGTCTATCACATGCTGCTTCCACTGTTTTGCATATTTGTAGTCCTGTGTTGTTACTTGACCAGGTTGGTACCTTTTTTTAAAAATATAAACATGAGTGCTTGGTGGTACGCCTGGCACATTCTTCTGCATTACTCATTGAACTAGGGTCAGCCGTCAACTTAATGATAACAACAGAGTGAGAGGTATGCCAGGCCATGGGATTATGTATAATTCTGATGTTGATGACGGCTCACAGCTCCTCATTAGTGGCCAGTTTTGAGCGAGTAGATTTGATCAGAATCTATCCCATTTAGCACAGGGGTAGAGCCACACAACTCAATGGGGGGCCCTCAGCATGAATACGGGCTTTGCATCCACAAGGATGGTGCAGTGGTTACTCCTACCAAACGGTCAATAGGTATTCCTCTCATGCAGATTCCCTCACTTTCTGTCAAAGACCAAGTATGATAGTGGTGGCGCTACTGAGCCACTTTTGGTGATTAACACTGCAATTTCCTTCCCAGAGTATATTCTGTTCACTTACTGTAATTCAGTGCTTCTGCCACATGGCATGTGTTCAACATGGAGCAGCACTGATTCATTAGCTGAGGGAGGCAGTAGGTAGTAATTAGGAAGTTTCCTTGCCCATGTTTGACCTGATACCATGAGATTTCATCACAATAAAGCCAGGTAATGACAGTGAAAAGAATCAAAAACATCATCCCTTGACTTTCAACATCATCAGCATTATTGAATCTTCAAATATCAACATCCTGGGGGGTTACCATTGACCAGAAACTCAACTGGACCAGCCATATAAATACTGCGGCTACAAGAGTAGGTCAGAGACTGGGAATTCTGTGGCGGCTACCTTACCTCCCAACTTCCCAAAGCCTGTACAACATCTATAAGACACAAGTCTGGAGTGCGATGGAATACATTTTGCTCGCCTGGATGAGTGCAGCTTCAATAATATTCAAGAAGCTCAACACAATTCAAAAAAAGCAATCCGCTGGATTGGCTGGCTTAAACATTCACTCCCTCACCACCAATGCGCAATGGCTGCAGTGTGTAACATAGAATCCCTACAGTGCAGAAGGAAGCCATTTGGCCCATCAAGTTTGCACTGACCACAATCCCATCCAGGCCCTATTCCTGTAACGCCACATATTTACCCTGCTAACCCCCCTGACACTAGAGTCAATTTAGCATGGCCAATCAACCTAACCCGCACATCTTTGGACTGTGGGAGGAAACCCACACAGACACGGGGAGAATGTGCAAACTCCACACAATGACCCAAGGCAGGAATTGAACCCAGGTCCCTGGTGCGGTTAGGCAACAGTGCTAACCACTGTGCCATCTTACCACCTGCGTAGACACATCATCTACAAGATGTACTGCAGCAACTCACCTAGGTTCCTTTAACAGCACCTGCCACACCCTCTACCACCCAGAAGGTGAAGGACAACCGTTGTACAAAAACACCATCATCTGCACGCTCCCCTCCAAGCCACACACCAACCCGACTTGGAAATATATCACTGCTCAGGGTGGTTCACCATTCAAGAACGGTGTGGTCCGGGGTTGGGGGACAAATTTAAAACCCAGGCCCATTCTCCACCTTTGCACTGCCACATAGGTAGATTTGTCCTACTGATGGGACAAGTCATTCTTAGGGATAATGATGGAGGAGCTCACATCCAAATGCAACAAGACCTGAACAATATCCATGCTTGGCCTGACAAGTGGCAAGTAACATTCACGCCACAGAAGTGCCAGACAATGACCATCCCCAAAAAGAGAGAATCTACACCATCCCTTGACATTCAATGGCATTACCATCACTGAACCCCACACTAACATCCTGGGAATTACCATTGACCAGAACTGGACTAGCCATATAAATACTGTGGCTACAAGGGCAGGTCAGAGGCTAAGAATCCTATGGCAAGTAACTCACCTCCTGACTCCCAAAGCCTGCCCACCATCTACAATGCACAAGTTAAGAGTGTAATGGAATACTCTCCATTTGCCTCCACTCCAACAACACTCAAGAAACTTGACACTGTCCAGTACAAAACAGCCTGCTTGATTGGCTGAGGCCTGTGTGATCCTGCTGTAACTACCGCTCAGAGCAGATCCTCCTGCATATCATGTGATTTGACCTTGTATCAAATTAATGTATCGGTTGGCACCATGACATTTTCAGGCCCCATTCACAAATATTCACTCTCTCCACCACCACTGCACAGCGACAGCAGTCTGCATCATCTACTAAATGCACTGCAAAAACTCACCAAGGCTCCATAGGCAGCACCTTCTAGATGGTAGTGTTTGAAGGTTTAGAAGGACAAGGACAGCAGAGACATGGGAACACCACCACCTGCCTGTTCCCCTCCAAGTCACTTATCATCCGACTTGGAAATACATTGCCGTTCCTTCACCGTCGCTGGGTCAAAATCCTGAAACTCCCTCCCTCACAGCACGGTGGGTGTACCTACACCGCATGGACTACAGCGGTTCAAGAAGGCAGCTCACCACACACCTTCTCAAGGGCAACAAGGGATGGGCAATAAAGGCTGCCTTAACCAGTGGCGCCTACATTCCAAATGGAGTTTTAAAGATTGGCTGAATGCTATGATTCAGTGAGTATGATTATGCCAGGCTATATCCGCCCCAATTTTGACACCAGTCCCTGGATGCTGATGGAGGATATGGCCAGGTAGATTGGACAGGGTGTGCCTCTGCTGTGTCACATGTCTAGGTTAACACTAGGTGGGCCATCTGATTTTATTCTCATTAGACATTTTATAGCAGCTTGATACGACTGGCTGCCTAGCTACGCCATTTTGGAGGGCTGTTAAGAGTGAGCCACATGTCAGCCAGACTGGACAAGGACAGCAGGTTTCCTTTCCTAAAAGGACACCAGTGAACCAGATGGATCTTTACCGCAGTCCTTTTATCTGATGGTCATCATTACTGAGATTAGTTTTTTTTATCCTGGATTCATTTAATTAATTGAATTTAAATTCCATAGCTTCTGTGCTGGGACTTGAACCACTGTCTCCAGATCATTATTTGGATTGCTAGTCCAGTAGCATAACCACCAGGCTACTGTTCCTGCAAAGTAACTGTGTAGCTACCAACTGGCAGTAAACGCCTCACGTGAATGCAGTGAAGTTCAGGAACCCTTTTAGGGACAGGATTCACTCTTGTAATGGATCTAGTTCTTCTGCAGTGCTCCCAGAGCTGGAGAATGTCATGGTGCAGAACGACACATTAAATTGACACAAGGCCAGATCACAGAAGCTGGAAGCTTCTGCTGTGAGCAATAGTTACAGCAGAATCCCACAGGCCTCAGACTTATCCAATAGGATTCCAAAACGGTTATTTTTGAAGTTTTCAGACTGAAAGACACACCCAAAGATTTTCAAGTGGACAACAGCAGCAACAGAGCAAACTGAACAGTATTACAAAGGAACATCGCACATGGAACATTCCCACCCCCCAAAAAAGTAATTCTCCCAAATTTTTTCCCTACATCTCCTTCCTACCACATGTGCGCACTGATAATTTTCTAAACCCTACCGCAACATTTAAGCCTTAACACACCGACAATTAATTACTGCGGGGAAATCATTTAACCACAGGATAGGTGGAGACAAGAGGATTAAATGAAACCCGGTGCACATACCACAGAAACATTCAAGCTTCCCATGCCAGACACGCCTGCCGATGAACATTCAGCCAATCCGCCGCAAACTTTAACATTTGTTATGATGTTCTCTGGATACGTAGAGTACTTGAGGTCAGTTAGGCCTTTCCCCCATGCTGAAGAGGAGACCAACCACAAGAAGGCAAAAATAACTGTCACGACAAAGTCCTAGAAAACAATGAGGAAATAAAAGTACAATTCAAAATACTGAAATGCATTGACCTCAAACTTCCCACACTATGTGGTGTATTCGAACAGGACATGTTCGGTATTCTCATCTTAAATAAATGCAGCTTTACTGAAGGAGATGGACCCATTGAATATACTCTGGATCAATTGTGGGTCTTGGATTTCTGCCCAAGACGGATGACGCCAGAACTGAGAGGTTATTCCTTTTGGGAAAGATTGAAGAAGCCGGGGCTCTTTTCTCTAGATATAGATCTTTAAAATTGAGAGACTAGATAGGGGAGATATGTAGAGACGTTGTTCTAATAGTGGAAGACACCAAATCTAAAGGCCATGAATATAATATAGTCACTAATAAATCCAACAGGGACTTGAGGATAAAACCTCTTTATCCAGAGAGTGGTGTGAATGTGGAACCTGCTACCACAGGTCATGGTTGAGGCCAATATAGGGGAAGTTGAATAAGAGAGAAAGGTTAGTAAATGCTATGCTGACAATGCGAGATGAAGAGGGTAGGAAGCATATATAATAGCATAGGCAGTGCAACAATGAACAGAATTTTTTTTTTAAAAAAGCACATTTGATAAACTTAACCCAGGTCATCTAGTAACTAACTGGCAGCTATAGACTGAAGTTAAAGACCGGGTAACTCATTTGCTTGGTAATACTTGCATTACCGCAAGAAGAAAAACACAGGAAATCTCAGAATGTGTGGAGTTGTGAAACAGAAAAACACAAACAGATGAGACCTTTCTCAGTCTAGCTTTAACTGGTGGTTGAGAGGGAAGTGAGGGAAGCAGGAAGGAATGGTTTTGAAACACAACAGTCTTTCCTCATCAACAGTCCAGCAGCCAAACAGCAGATGATAAATCAGTTTGCAGTCCAAAAGTGACCAATTCTTACTACTTGAACAACAGTGACCTCACAAAAGGCACAGTGGCAGGCACTGCTGCCACACAGCGCCAGGGACCTGGGTTCAATTCCGGCCTTGGCTGACTGTGTGGAGTTTGCACGTTGTCTGCGTGGGTTTCCTCCGGGTGCTCTGGTTTCCTCCCACAGTCCAAGGATGTGCAGGTTAAATGAATTGGCCATGCTAAATTGACCCTTCGTGTGCCAAGATGTGCATGTTAGATGGGAATAGCCATGGTAAATGTGTGGGATTACAGGGATGGGGGCCTGGGTAATATACTCCGTCAGAGAGTTGGTGTAGACTCAATGGGCTGAATGGCCTCTTCTGCACTGTAGGGATTCTATGAAAATGCTCTTGCTGTGTATCATTTAAATTTACTGCATGTGCCATTCACAATTAAATTCTGGTTGACGCCATATATTTGCAAGAACAAACATGCAAAAAAGTCAAAATCTAGGAAAGGATATTGTGCCAGCCTAAACTTTTGGGAAAGGATAACTGGAAAGTCTTCTGAAGAGGGTACTGACTGATGGCTGATCAATAGTAAATCAGACACTTTGTTGCTTGCTTTAATTTCAAGCCTCAGGACAAGAACTGCTGGAAAAAACAAACCCAACACGTGGCATGAAAACTTTCTGGTTCATCCCCTTTGCTTCACTTTCTTCTCCCTCTGCTAAACACAGTCAACTTCACATTGAACAATGTTGCCAACTATTCTACTGTCGAAAGAATTTCATATGGTAAAAAGGAGAAATGGCAGACAAGACAGGCCAACAACTTACATTGAAGACCATATATAAATGCAATAAAATGATGCTTCTTACTGGCATTAAGCACAAAGTTTGGTCAAAAAGGTAAATTTCAAGGAGTTTAAAGGGAGAGAGGGGTAGGACTTTAGGGAGGGACTTCCAGAGCTTAGCATTTAGACAGCTGAAGACATGGCTGCCAATGATGGAGCAAGGGCGACACGATAGTGGTTAGCACTGTCGATTCCCAGCTTGGGTCACTGTCTGTGTGGAGTTTGCACATTCTCCCCGTGTCTGCGTGGGTTTCCTCCGGGTGCTCCGGTTTCCTCCCACATTCTGAAAAACGTGCTAGTTAGGTGCACTGACCCGAACAGGCGCCGGGCTGTGGCGACTAGGGGAATTTCACAGTAACTTCATTGCAGTGTTAATGTAAGCCTTACTTGTGACTAATATATAAACTTTAAGCAGTGATGGCAATTAGGCAAGTTACAGCCCTCAGGACTCAACAACTTTAGACTGTGACCTTTCTCCTCTATCTTAACTTCTAAAAAAAATATCCCATACATTTTTGTCTAATGCAAAACACTCCATTTCCCCCCCGCTCCTTGCCCCTGGTCCTCCATCTCATTCTTCAGATTGCTACACTTCTGTTGCAATCTCTTCCAACTCCAGTTTAATACTGAACAGATTTGCCCTCAGCTCTGATGAAGAGTCAAAGAGACTTGAACATTAAATCTGTTCTCTCTCCCTACAGATGCTGCCAGACCTGCTGAGTTTTCCAGCAATCTCTGTTTCAGATTCCAGCATCTGTAGTATTTTGCTTATTTTAGTGATGGCCCAAGTACTAATTCAACTGGTAATTTGGGGTTGGGATGTGGAAAAATTCAAGGTCCCACAAGAATTTAGCCATAGCTGCAGTCGGAAAAGTTATGTTTCCAGCCCTCATGATCAAAACTTAAGACATCTTGGGGGGGCGGGGCACTGAATTTGTACTGTTCATTTCACCTATATCTTCATGAAATAACACATCGAAATATTGAACAAATAACAGTTATGAACCACTTCACAGCAGGCAAATTAAACACTTTTCATCTCTATCCTGCACAATATAGCAATTTAAAGAATTCTACAACTACAAGCACTGTCTGATCTTCAGTGCTAGTGACAAGCAATCAAAAATAGAAAAATGCTCCAAACACTCAGCTGGTCAGATAGCAGATGTGGCAAGAACATTGGAGTTAAGTTTTTGGGTGTGGGCTTTTGACAAAGCTCGGGGTCGATAGAAACACACAGCATTTTAGCAGGAAAAGACCAAAGGGGAGACGGTGAGAATTAGAACATAGACATACATAGAATTAAACTGCTTCAGTGGAACACAAGAGACTTTAAATGGAATAGACACAAGGAAGCATAATGACAGAATTTTTTATAAATGTCTTGGTATCTTTTTAAAGTACAGGATGCGTGAATAGTTGGAGGCACTGAGGGGGTAGATGGCAGCTTGGAAACGTGAGAAACTAACAACGTGAAGAACGCATCAGCAGCCCAGAAAAATAGGGGGAAAAGCAAGTCGAGACCAAAGGAGCAGAACAAGCTGCCCCACCCCGACGCCTCTCACTGCGCCACAGGCATGGATCATCAATTCACACACGATCAAGCTTCTGGCTGTCACAGGTACAACTTTTAAGTCATTTATCGAGCAAAGTAAAATAACACACTCCATATGACCAGCCATTCAGAAACATTGATTGATGCATATGGCTAGAGGTAACAGTTGCTTTATCAGAAAGCATAGTGAATACCTTGCTCCTTTTGATAACATGGCAGCCATGATGTGGAGATGCTGGCGTTGGACTAGGGTGGGCACAGCAAGAAGTCTCACAACACCAGGTTAAAGTCCAATAGGTTTATTTGGAATCACGAGCTTTCGGAGCGCTGCTCCTTCATCAGGTCAGCGATCACCTGAATCATTCACCTGATGAAGGGGCAGCGCTCGTGATTCCAAACAAACCTGTTGGACTTTAACCTGGTGTTGTGGGACTTCTTACGATAGCATGGCAGGCAGTCATTGCTTGTCCTCACCCTTTAGTATTAGAATTAAATTCTTCTTTCCTTCCCCCACAGCTCCCATTACAAACATGTATGAAAAAGGAATCCTGGGGCATGTGAGGGCTTGACGATCATGTGGACTGGTTAAGCGTCAATTAAAGCACACTGTGTCACAGCTGTGAGCCCCAAATCATACTGACATACAACTGATGCAGCCGACTGGGTGGTTTGCCTGCTACAATGTTATTTTTACTGGCTTCCAGAGAGTCACACATCTGAACAAGTAATTCAGGAGCACAGCTTGGAAAAATATCAGCTGGAAGCACAGCAACCAATATTACCTCAGTTTCATGGAAGATTTGAACAGAACAAATTCAATAATTACATAATGGGTCCCATGAGATGAATTAGCATATCCTGAAATGCCACACAACTTACCATGACTCACATTCATCCTTTAATTTGTGCAGCAGGAAACAAAATGACAAGTCATTTTAAAACTCAAGAACCTTTTTGACTCGATCATGAATGGGAGTAGCAAATTTAAATCTGTGAAAACTATAGGCATTGAAGCAAGCAGATATTTAATATATAATAATGGAAATATTCATTACTAACATACTTGAAATATAAAATAGCCCCTGGGTAATGACTTGAAAGGAAAAGAAAATGTGTCAGGCAATGGGGAAATTTCTGGCACTGCATAAAATAGATTAGCAGGGGTGAGATTCCCCAAACAATAAGGATTTCGAAGTAACTTTTATTCTTTGACGTTCACTAAATATCAGAATATGCCATGAGTATCACATTAGGTAATCAAACTACTAGAATTTTTAAAATGATACTTGCCACTTAAAAGAACCTGACTTGACAAGCTTTTTAAAAATCAGATTGCTTTTTGAAATTGATTTTTTTCTTCTAAAATTGAACATATTTGAACATACAGCAAGCCTACCATGCAGTGCTAATTAATAAGTGGCAGCACGTTGAACTTTACTATTAATAGCAACTGAGTCCCCGACTAGCTATTGAATTTCATGTCAATATGACAAGCGGGTAAAATGAATACAGCTACAAGCTGCTATTAATAGACAGTTCATCACTTCCAGCTCCGATCCCAATATTTCAGTCCCTCCTCAGTTAGCACTGACAACTGTGCGGGAGGTTTCGGGAATACAGCTGCCAAAGTCTGAAATCACTAGATACTCGTTTCAACATCAGTAATTAAATCTTCCTAATGTGGTGAAAATTGAGATGCCTGCTTACAACAAGAAGCTTACAGATACAATAATCCCAGGTCCCCACTTACAGGGACGGCATCAGATTGTTGACATCATGGTCCACATTGGTACGTGTACACAATTTGGGGAAATACATAAGTGATTATGAGTCAAACCAAATAAAAGGCATAATCATCTACAAGTGGGTAATGGTAGCCAAGCAGGGCTCCAGATATACAATACTCAGCTGACTTGCCGCAAATCACTTATCTTGGCGTGGAAGCCCATTATAGTATATCGATTGAAGTCAGGGCGGAGATCTGACATTATAAAGAAGCTTTAGATGCCCTATAAGGCAGGCAAATGCTTGCAGAAATTTCTCAACATCATAACATGCCCCATCCCATCTAATTGATTTACCCGATGGTTCATCATTGGCAAGGATTAAAAACACCCCAATCTGTGTCAGAAGCTAAAACTTTGAACAGTTTCTAAGTATTACATTGATGTGTACAGTTACCCACCCACGTGGCAGTTTCATGAAAGCATCCCCTCAAGATACTTACAATCATCGGCCCACGGTTGCCATCACGGTAGATATGGAAATAACCAACGTACAGAACAAGGGCAGCCATGCAGTAGAGAAAGGCTAACACTGCGATTGCAACAAAAAACTCAGCAGAGGATGAAAAATCTCCCACAAGGAAGGTATCTTCGGATTGATTGCAGATACTCTTGGGGACAACCACAATAGAGTTCAACCTAGAAGATATCACACGAATTCAAGAATCACTTTTACAGATACTGCTGAAAAAGACATTTCGTTGAAGGTTTTTGTCTTGCATTCATCAGAACAAATCGCAAGAGTACCAACATCAGGGAAAATAACATTATACTGTTATGGAGAGAGCACAGATTGATTTGCAAGTGGGCTCTTAATGGCAGAGGTGTTGCCATGGAAAACGTGCAGCAATTAAAAGTGACTGACAGTTAAGGTGCCAAGCATTGTTTGAAAATTTAAATGGGGCAGCTTGATTCTGATTGGTCAAGACATTACCTTGAGGAATGAACTAGTGAATGGCTATCACTATTTTTTTTTTAGCTGAAACAGGCGCAATGTGCTTACATGTTCTGTCTGTCTATTCAGCAATACTCAATTACTTTTACACAGACGTTAAGCTTACTTGTTCCCCCTTATCAAAAATTCTTCTCAAAAACCACTGTAGTGACCCTTGATAGGGCAGTAAATGTAAACGGCATAATTTAAATGCTAATACTGGTATAGTTCTACAATACAACAACAAGAAGCTATCACATGAGACAAGACTACCTCATTTATTACCTGTCTACATCATTTCCTGTGCTCGGCTATTCCAATTATTCAGCCAGGTGGCAGACAGAGGAAGGGACAGGATTGGGGACTTTTTTTAAAAAAACGTAAAAGAACTCAAGATTGCCAAGTGCAACAGGCTCAAACTTTGGACGCTTATATTTAATTAGGGGAGGCAATGACCTAGCGGTATTACCGCTAGATATTAATCCAGAAACTCAGCTAATATTCTGGGGACCCGTGTTTGAATCCTGCCACAGCAGATGGTGGAATTTGAATTCAATAAAAAATATCTGGAATTAAGAATCTACTGATGACCATGAAACCATTGCTGATTGTCGAAAAAACCCATCTGGTTCACTAACGTCCTTTAAGGAAATCTACTGTCCTTACCTGGTCTGGCCTACATGTGGTTGACTCTCAACTGCCCTCTAAGGGCAACTCGGGATGGGCGATAAATGCTGGCAAGCCAGTGACGCCCATGTCCCATGAATGAATAAAAAAAAAAGCACTGGGAACATAGAACAAAGCTAAAAAACATAGAAAGTTGACAAATTAAGCTTGTGCATTCAACAACTATGAAGCTAATTTAGTCAAGCGCAATGTCACATTGCGCACCCGTTAGAAGGTTACAATACGAAACTAATAGTCTCAATAGTGTCAAGTTAAATTCTATTCCGAACAATAAAGCCCAAAATACTAACCTGAATGGATACTGAAAGGCGGCATTAAGTAGATGAGTGTCATTAGCATTCTTGCATTTCACTTTCAAGGCGGTTTTGCCACTGAATCCGCCACATGTTGCAAATCCAAAAATTGCAAATATCTGGGTTTTTTAAAAAAAGGTCCATTAAGCAATGACAAGTTTTCATCTTTCAGCAACATTTTAAAAAAACAAAAAAAAGAGTGGTTCATTGTTGGTTATAGTAGCTTTAAAACGAGAGAGATCGGGTCATTTACAATTCGGAGCCCATGAGACACCCATCTAAAGCCCATCAATATGAGAAAAGTGTGATACTGAGGACATATCCTCTTAGTAAATTTTTGTGAAATGGCCGTGGCAAGATTTCCATTCAGCACCATTTTCAAACATGGGTGATTGGCAAACATTGACTACCCCGCAAACAAAATTCAATCCCCCCTGAAATAATGCAAACCACTCAGTCAAAACAACCCAGTGACGTTTTCACTAACTACAATGAAAATAAGCTTTTTTTAAAAAAAAACGCAAGCTAGAACCAGTTACTTGAACAACTGCAGATTTTGGCACGCGCCGTCTCTCCAGACTATTTCTACTACGTACATCTGTGCATCAACTCTGAAATCTGAGCAGTCAGAATGGAGCACATGGTGAAGGACACAGACACAATAAAAACAAAGGTATATTTGTGCACAAGAGCGCTAAAAGTCAAAAAACAAGATAGCATCTTCACGTTAGGACATTACTCAGAAGGACCCAACCCTCCATAATATAGCTTGGCACTTACATTTTGAAAGCAGTTTGCATGGGCCTCAAAGCCTATCATCGAAAATGCCATAAAAACTCAGCAGGTCTGGCAGCATCCGCAGAGAGAGAAACAAAATTAACGTCAAGTCCGAATGACTCTTCTTCAAACTCTTCAGAATCATATTGGACTCGAAGCATTAACTTGGTTTTCTTTCTCCACAGATACTGCCAGACCTGCTGAAGCTTTTCCAGCATCTGCAGTATTTTGCTTTAGTCTCAAGATCCATAATGTTGACTTCAACTTAGCACCAACAATTAAAAAACTTATGGAGTTCGCAGCACAATATCACCCTACTTAATCTCATCAATTTCTTCTATTCCCCCTTCATACTGGGACAGAAAGATAGCAGCTCTCACCTTTGAACATTTTTCTTATTTTCAATTTTTCCTTCCAAATTTGTACTTTTCAATTTTTTTATAACAAGATTACACAATTGCGAGTTGCATTGCGGTTGTACTAAGGCTGCCCAGTGGAACAAGCTGTATGGAGATGCATTGAATTCCATTGCACTCTTTCATCTCGGTCAATATTTTCATGGAATGTTTTCATGCAATCCCTACCGTACAGGAGGCCATTCAGCCCATTGAGTCTGTACCAACCATAATCCCATCCACGTCCCTATTCCCACAACCAAAGCATTTACCCTGCTAATCCCCCTGACACTAGGGTCAATTTAGCATGGCCAATCACCTAACCTGCACATCTTTGGACTGTGGGAGGAAACTGGAGCACCCGGAAGAAACCCACGCAGACTTGGGGAGAACGTGCAAACTCCACACAGACAGTGACCACAGGCCAAATTGACCCAGGGACCATGGCGCTGTTTTGGGGCAGCATGTTGGCACAATGGCTAGCACTGCTGCCTCACATCGCCATGGTCTCAGGTTCAATTCCAGCCTCGGCCAGTGTGTGTGGAGTTTGCACATTCTCTCCGTGTCTGCGTGGGTTTCCTCCGAGTGCTCCGGTTTCCTCCCACAGTCCAAAGATGTGCAGGTTAGGCTGATTGGCCATGATAAATTGACCCTAGTGTCAGAGGAATTTTAGCAGGGTAAATGCGTGGGTTGTGGGAATAGGACTTGGGTGGGATTGTGGTTGGTACAGACTCGATGGGCCAAATGGCCTCCTTCTGTACTGTAGGGATTCTACGAAAATATTGACCTTGATTACAGAGTGCAATGGAATTCAATGAGTCTCCATGCAGTTTGTTCCACTGAACAGCCTTAGTACAACCGCAGTGCAACTCACAATGTACATTCCCTGTCAAGATGTACAGTCCGAGGATAAAACATTTCAAATTGAAGATTACAGAAAGTGCAATAAATTTCAACATCTCTCCAGACAGCATGCATTCTATGTCAGGCATAAAGCCCAAAGAGTCATGCTGGACTCAATGTTAATTCTATTTCTCTCTCCACAGATCTGCTGAGTTTTTCCAGCAGTTTCTGTTTTTATTTCAGATCTCCAGTATCTGTAGTATTTTGCTTCTATACACCCAGAGGGGTAGGAACAGGAGTAAAGTACTGCAGTTTCCAGCCACTTGGTGTAGGAGGGCTGAAAGGTTCAACAGCGACCCTTCCCTGCCCCAAGTTTCAATGCGTCCCTCAGTCCTGGACCTTGGGGATGTGCCTCAGTCTGCAACATTTGGTTAAGGACTCTCTGCACTGGAAGACCAGCAGGTTTTGGGCTGACCAAAGAGTCTCTTTTTTCTAGTTGATGGTCCTCCGGTTTATCGGTGTTTGTCCACATAGTGCTGCAACATGGAGCTGCTCGGAATGAACCTCGACAAAATCCCCAGCATCTCTCTCCAGGTTTCCTTAGGAAAGGCACATTCCACAAGGAGATGCACAACGATCTCTTCCCCAACACAAGCACCTCGAGAGCTACATGCAGAGGGACGGAGATGAATAACAGACACTTAAGTAATTTTTTTTTTTACAGAAACCAAAGTCCAACTTGTCTTAAGAATCCATTCAGTTAGCTTTCACAGATGAATCCTGAAATGCGAAAAACCACCGACAACAGATCGGTCTTTAAATTCTGAAGCAGGATCTTCTCAATTCTCAAATTGCCACTTTGCCAATTACAAATCTTTTGACTCCCCCTCTGTTCTGTCACTATCTGCTCCTTGGCATAAAATATCAGCATTGCTCCAGTCTCTCACTAAACTCTGGTCCCATTGCCTGGAAAACTCTATTCCTGAAGTGGGGACAAAAAGGGTACTTTTCACTGCAGCTGAGAAATGGGTGATGGTTAGAGCTACTCAGTGAAGCGGGCTGCTATATTGTCCACTGTGTAGAAAAGCCAAAAGGTCTTCATTTTAACATCATGGAGGCAAAAGCAGAGCAAAACGCAGCCACAACATAGCCTTAGCAAGCATTTTGAATACATTACTGGAAGGGGTGTGGGTGCTTAATCCCTGTGTGCCTTCAAGAGGGATGTGCCTTCAAGAGGGAGCTGGACTGCTTCCTGACTGGAGCAGAGATTGCATCTTATAAAAGGTACATGGCTTTATACTGCAGGTGACACTTGGTCCTTGTGATCCCCTGGACTGGTTTAGATCAGCTGGGGAGTCAGAGAAGGAATTTTTTCACATGACTGTGACAGACAAGCATATCTTTCCCTATCTGTTAAATTGGTACATGATCCATGAAGATTCCAAATTCAACCCAGATCCAAATCAAGTTGTCTCATCTGAAGGAAAAGCAGGTCACTACAGTGCATAGTCCAATGACTATAATGTTTTCCTTCCAATTTCTGAATGCCTTCCCATTAGGACGCACGTTCATAAATGCATCAGGCAAGAGGAAGAACTCATTAGGGACTGCTTCACAGTCGCACATCATTGGAGGATACAGTGCACACTGAAGAAATCTTCCCCACATTTACCAACAAGCAGCAAGGATTACAGCAATTGTTCATGAAAGATAAACAGATTGCAAATATCTAAAGGATTTTGGGGCATGTGTAAATATCCTAATATCAAATGCAGTGTTATTCTGCAGAAAACATTTTCAAGTTGTGCCCCTTAGGAATCTACATTATGTTTCATCTTTTGCAGGTCTGCCAATCTGACTCAATGAAAAGCAGTTTCCAGCACAATTTTCTCAGCCTAGGTACCTCTCTAGATCAATGATCCTTACCTTTATTCAAATGTCAACAAGGATGTGACACCCCAGCAAGATGGGAAAAATATCTGACCCCGCTCCCCCTCCAAGAAAAAACACTCCCCCCCTCGTTAATTTCATTTTCAAATGGTGATTACAAAATACATTCCCGGATTTAGAACTTTGTATTTGAAGAACTATTAACCCTTCCCCCTCCAAAAAAAAAACCACACAACTGAGAGGCTGCTACTGACAAAGCTGTGAACACCTGGCCTAATTTTACTAACAAACATAAGAATGAAGAGTAGGCCACTCGGCCCCTTGAACCTGCTCCGCCATTCAAGAAGATCACAGCTGAGCTGGTGAAAACAACGTCCAAAGCTCGCCAACAGCCCACACAAACACACTCGCCAACAATCTCTAAAATGCCACACATCATACAGTCCTCACCACTCGTGTTGGTGCCAGCATAGTTTGCCCAACCAAAATATATTTTTTTAAACAAATTTACCTTGCACTTGCCTCTCCTAATTGTTCACAGTAACATTCAAAATGGCACTCTGCTAATTACATTTTAACAAGGTACAAACAGCTGAATTAAGTTATTCGAAGATCTGACTTTGCCCAAAATCAGCAGAACTTCTTAAATGGGCAAGCATTGGTCAGAACATTGAATACAGGAGTTGGGACGTCTTGTTGAAGTTGTACAAGACATTGGCCACACTTGGAATACTGTGTACAGTTCTGGTCATCCTATTATAAAAAGGATATTATTAAACTAGAAAGAGTGCAGAAAAGATTAACTAGGATGCTACCGGGACTTGATGGTTTGAGTTACAAGGAGAGGCTGGATAGATTGGGACATTTTTCTCTGGAGCGTAGGAGGCTGAAGGGTGACCTTATAGAGGTCTATAAAATAATGAGGGGCATAGATAAGGTAGATAGTCAATATCTTTTCCCAAAGGTAGGGGAGTTGAAAACTAGAGGGCATAGGTCTAAGGAGAGAGGAGAGATATACAAAAGGGTCCAGAGGGGCAATTATTTCATAGAGAGTGGCGAGTGTCTGGAACAAGCTGCCAGAGGTACTAGTAGATGCTTTTAAAAAGCATTTAGACAGTTACGTGGGTAAGATGGGTATAGAGGGATATGGGCCAAATGTGGGCAATTGGGACTAGCTTAGATGTTTAAAGAAAGGGACGGCATGGGCAAGTTGGGCCAAAGGGCCTGTTTCTATGCTGTAAACCTCTGACTCTAAACACTTACTGAACCTCCCGAGATATAGGGTGTGCTCAAATTGCGATAAATGTTGCCTATTTGACTTCTAAAGCAATGGCAAAATGATCCACATCACGAAATGTGGCTCAATGACACATATGGAGCTTTACCCAAACGACTTGCATTTCTAGAGCACTTTACATGACCATGGGACATAACAACCAATGAAGCAATTTTGACATGTTGTAGTGTGGGAAGTGTGGCAGCCAATGTGCAGAGAGCAGAAAGGAGCACCACCAACTGAGCCATAGCTGATACCATCACGTGGGGGAAATACTGTACTTAAAATCCAAGACACAAGAGCCTATTACTGGATGAGAGATCAGAATCATTATATTTTAGAGACACAATTTCTTGTTTTGAGTTTTGTCATCCGACACAGCAAGTGGCTTTTAATCACTAACACAGGAGGAAACGTTTCTACAGCCCAGTGAAGTGTGGGATGAACATCTAGCTCATGGTTCATGTTAATATTTTAATGGTCATTTTTAAGTTCTGGGAAAATTAAAGTTTAACTGTAGAAAATTGGATAAATGTAACTAAAGCAGTTTGGAGTTTATTACACTTAAAAGATTGAGGCCATGCTGACTTAAGGCATTAACAGCTAGAAACGCAAGATCCTAAAATAGCAGGTGGGCTTACTTAGCTGGGGACAGAATGTCAACACTGCTTGCAAAGACGTGCAGTGCTGAGAGATGTTTTACTTTGAGATTTAGAACTAAATCTGGTTTACTGATATCCTTTAAGGAAAGGAATCAACTGTCCTTACCCAGTCTGGCCTACAAGTGACACCAGATCCACAGCAATGTGGTTGATTCTTAACCACTCCTGAAATGGTCCAACAGGACACCCAGATGAAGGGCAACAATTGCTGACCTTGCCAGCAATGCTCATATCCTGTGAAAGGGTAAAATGAGTGGGATCTGTCTTAGTCACTTCTGCCATTTAATCATAGAAATCATAGAAACCTTACAGTACAGAAAGAGGCCATTTGGCCCATCGAGTCTGCACTGACCACAATCCCACCCAGGCCCTACCCCCATATCCCTACATATTTACCCACCAATCTACGCATCTCAGGACACGAAGGGCAATTTTTAGCATGGCCAATCAACCTAACCCGCACATCTTTGGACTGTGGGAGGAAACCGGAGCACCCGGAGGAAACCCACACAGACACGAGGAGAATGTGCAAACTCCACACAGACAGTGACCCAAGCCGGGAATCGAACCCAGGTCCCTGGAGCTGGGAAGCAGCAGTGCTAACCACTGTGCTACCGTGCCGCCCGATTAATGTGGTGCGTTGGACCATAGTTTGCCTGTTAATTCGCATTCACCTCATGTTAATTCGGAATATTAGAGTAGAGGCTAGATACTGTCAATTGCTTTACATTTTTCTGACTTCGTTAGTAAAGTTCATTTTCTTTAAAACCATGGAGTCTTCTGGTTTTATTCTCCTGGTGGCTAACTGTGATGCCAACCTATATCTACTTTAGAGATGGAATAACTGCTCACGAACCAGATTGTAACAAGTTGCAATTAAAAAACATTAAAAATTACATGACATCCAAGTTAATAGTCATATCCTGAACATTCAATGACATTTCTGTGTTAAGTTCGTTTTTCGCGAGACTCTTCCGTCCTTGATAAAGGCAAACACCAACTGTTGTCAGAATCAAAGTTCTTTATTTGTCCTACATATGTAGGCTGGCTAACCGTTACTTAACCTCCACTCAGTGCTGGGAGACAGTTAGTAAAAAGCATCCAAAGCAACAAGGCTGACCCCTTTTATACAGTTTACAATCCCATCAGGTAGATGTGATTTCAAACAAGACTTAAGCACACATCACCCGATTCAATCAAAAACGAGTAGTTACAGGAATTGCTGCATAAGAAAGAACATCCTATTAAAATACACATTTACTACTTACAACCTCCACCCATCAGAACATAAGCATAATGTCTTTAGGATACGCCATTTGTTAGCGCAAAAGAGAACATTAACACGTACTCAGCTAGACTCGTACCCCAGCCGGGCTCAGCAAGCTGGAGCCTGTGGTTAACCTGTTTTGTCAGTTTGCTCCCATGAGCTGTTTCTCTGCCGTTCTTGCAAGCCCAATAGTTCACCTTGCCCTCTACAGTGGACATTAACTCTTTAATATCTCATCTGCACCAAAAAAAATTAACCAACAATTTGAAGCAATGTAAATAATACAGCAATGTGGGAATTCCATTCTATTGCAAAAGCATATTATCATGATTTGAACTGAAGGGGCTATAATCATAACATATTGAAAGTGAAGTCAAATCATTGGCTGCATTACAATTCCTGGAATTATATTCAACGTAATTGCCAATTAACAAAGCTGAAAATTAGCAATATTTATTACGAATTTTATATGTTCTTTCACTCATGGACAAGATCTCCAATCAGGACAATCTCTAGTGTTTGAAAGGATTCACTATTCAGTAAAGAACAGGAGCAGGCACCAGCGAGCTCCCACAGTGATGTCGAGCACCCCTGTGCATTCCTCCCCATTTGTGGCCACTGGATCAAACAAGAAGCTGTGATGAAATTCAAAGCTTTGATTTATCTTGGGGCTGGTGCATGAAGAGTTAAGAAGCAATGATCAATGAATAGCGATTGAAGTTTTTCCTGGTTAGTGGAAACTTCAGCTCATTAGCTATTGTGTTAATGATAGTTTGCACTGTATCGATGTCTGATTGAGCTCTTCTCCTGGTAAAGCAACCACAGAGCTAACTAATTAATCCGCAGTTCACTCATCCGATTGATGCAGGAAGCGTGGAGGTGAGCAGTTAGAAATGGCACAAACAGAGTGTGCCATCTGTTCGGAGGCCTTTGACACCATCCAGCAACAAACAGAATATAGTTTATATATCGGAGCATTACTGAACTAGTATTTTATACTCCCGTCACCTTCCCAAATGTCAACCTTCGTTTTTTTTGTTTCACCTTCTATTTAAAAAGTGGCTTAACAAAGTAGCAGCCCTTTACATGAGCAAAGTAGACACTCTCAACATTATGCCTCTATAACCATACTTGCAACCTAGAGGACTGTATGAAAAGGACTTCGCCTTTGCTGAATGAGGCTGGCAAGGAGAGCAAGAGTAGCTGAGATGCAGAATTTCAAAATACTGCAGGTTAAAGAAAAGTGGCACTTTATCAAAATGAGCAATTGAAGAAATGGCCAGTGATTCAAGGTGCTAGCCACTGGGCTCATGTATTACAAAGCCCATAGCAAAGTTTTGAGAATGTCAAATTAAAAGAAAAGCATTTATATTAAAGTAAACTATATAAACTCAAATTATGGGGAAGTGGTGGTGTAGTGGTACTGAACCAGTACTCCAGAGAACCACAGTGATGCCCTGGGGACATGCGTTCAAATCCCACCATGACAGATGTTGAAATTTGAATTCATTAAAATCTGAAATTAAAGGTCGATCATCATGGGTGGCACAGTGGCAAGCACTACTGCCTCACAGCAGCGCCAGGGATGCGGGTCCGATTTCAGCCTTGGCTGACTGTGCAGAGTTTGCTCATTCTTCCTGTGTCTGCGTGGGTTTCCTCCCACAATCCAAAGATGTGCAGGTTAGGTGGATTGGCCATGCTCAATTGCCCCTTAGTGTCAGGGGGATTAGCAGGATAAATATGTGGGGTTATAGAGATAGGGCCTGGATGGGATTGTCGTCGGTGCAGGCTCAATGGTCCGAATGCCTCCTTCTGCACCGTATCAATTCTATGTCACAAAAACCCAAGGAAATCTGTCATTCTTACCTGGTCTGGGCTAAATGTGGCTCAAGATCTACAGCAATGTGGTTGACTCTTCAATACTCTGAAATGGCCCACCAAACCACTCAGTTCAAGGGAAATTAGGAATGAGCAACACAAACGTCTGATGACAGCAGGGAAGAAGCTGTTCTCGAGTCGGTTGGTACGTGCCCTCAGACTTTTGTACCTTTTTCCTGACGGAAGATGTTGGAAGAGAGTATGTCCGGGGTGCATGGGGTCCATGATTATGCTGGCTGCTTTTCCAAGGCAGGGGGAAGTATAGACAATGTCAATGGATGGGAGGCTGGTTTGCATGATGGACTGGGCCACGACGCTTTGTAGTTTTTTTTTGCGGTCTTGGACAGAGCAGGAACCATACCAAGCTGTGATACAGCTAGAAAGTATTCTTTCAGCTTCAGGAATTAGGGACAAAGCTTCCAATCTCTTTGACCCAACAGCGAGAATCATGCACATCAAAACTCCACAGTAGGGAAAACAAGAGACATATTGAAGGTATAAGCCAGAAATTGCATTTATCTGAACATGCACAATACAGAGAAACAAGGAAGAATATGAACTTCTAAACAAAACAGAAAAAAGGTGACTAAGGGGTCACCTGATTGAGGCCTTTAGAACAGATATTTTTTTTAAAGTGTTTTCTCTTGAGGGGAAGAGCATAACAAAGGCTATACAAGAGAGTCACTACGAAATTCACCCAAGACGTCAGAAGAAACTTCTTTACCCAAATGAGATATTAAAGAGCCAATGTCCACTGTAGAGGGCAAGGGGCTTGCAAGATCGGCAGAGAAACAGCTCATGGGAGCAAACTGACAAAACAGGTTAACTACAGGCTCCAGCTTGCTGAGCCCGGCTGGGGTGCGAGTCTAGCTGAGCACATGTTAATGTTCTCTTTTGCGCTCACAAACGGCGTATCCTAAAGACATTATGCTTATGTTCTGATGGGTGGAGGTTGTAAGTAGTAAATGCGTGTTTTAATAGGATGTTCTTTCTTATGCAGCAATTCCTGTAACTACTCGTTTTTGATTGAATCGGGTGAAGTGTGCTTAAGTCTAGACATTTTTGATTGAATCGGGTGATGTGTGTTTAAGTCTTGTTTGAAATCACATCTACCTGATGGGATTGTAGACTGTATAAAAGGGGTCAGCCTTGTTGCTTCGTGGGCTTTTTACTAACTGACTTCCAGCACTGAGTGGAGGTTAAGTAGTAACGGTTAGCCAGCCTACGTATGTAGGACAAATAAGGAACTTTGATTCTGACAACGGTTGGTGTTTGCCTTTGTATCAAGGATGGAAGAGTATCGCAAAAAACGAACTTAACACAAAGAGCATGTGAACTTGCTACCACAGGAAGTGGTTGAAGCCAATAAAGTCAATATGTTTGAGGGAAAGCTAGTCAAGCATCTGACCGAGAAGGGAACAGAGGGTTATTGTGACAGGTTTAAATAAACAAAGTCGAGATGAGGTTTGAGTGGCGCGTAAACACTAGTATGGATTGGTTAGGCCGAATGGCCTATTTCTGTTGCCATATATCCCATGTAAAGACAAATGTACAACGTTTAATATTATAAGTGTGAGAAATGGTTTTCTGTGGTAGGAGGGTCAGTAATCGGAGCACACAGATTTCAGATGGATTGACAACAAAACCAACAGGGACACACAACCGGGGATGACTATTCAGCCCATTCAATTAAATCCAAACTCAAGGTTCAGATCTGAGTGTTTTCTTTGGTCCTGAAGTAATTTTTGAAAATACATAAAACCATCACCAAGTAGCTTAGGACAGTAAATTTTGGTTTTAGCATAAATCGGTATTTTAACCAAACTTATACAAAAGGAAACCAAAATTATACAAAAGGAAAATTAGTCTGATTAATGAGCAGTAGAATTGTTTTTTCTTTTTTGAAATGTCGGAGCGGGCTTTTCGAAAGTCAGCAGCAAAACATTTTAACGAGAAGTACAAAATATGCAGTTGGTTGGCGCAACTAATTTCTTGTGGTTTGAAGTTCAACAACTCAGTGATCCTTATGAGATGAAGGATGGAGTTTACAAAGTAGTGTTAAATGGTTAATCTTTTCAGCAAATTACCACAGTATTTATGCCCAAGAGGTAGAAGCCCTGTCATGCAGTTCAGAAGAGGGAACCCAATATTGGTCCATAACGAGGACTGATGGCTTCAAATGGAGTTTATTAACCAGAAGAAATGTGTTCCAGGGACACCAACATGACAAAACAGGGGGAATAAAAGAATTAAAACAACACCATAAATGTACAAGCTTATTTTTAAACAATGACACATTTAACTCTTTTGACTTGAGCAGTTGTCGGCTTGTGGATTGTGGTTTCAAAAAGCAAATCTTAAAAGTAAGTCGTCAAAACTATGAGCAGGATATTACAAAACCAGAAGTTGCATAAGTGGACACAGAGCTAAACATTTCAGTCTTCACTCTAAATGCAACACAAACAGGTCAAGCCTCTTGCCTGCACTGGTTTGCAGTGATACCCACCAAGACAACCACAAAGTCACCAAATGCACTTTAGTCCACAGTAAAACGTACCCTAACATGCACAACACTGCATACTATGTGTCTGATGATTTACACTGAATATTTCAGTCTGTGCTTCCTCTATCGTAACTCACCCGCAGCAGGGAATGCCATCTCACATTTACATTCTGAAACCAACTACAAGTTGATCCATCAGTAGAATGAGATACAACTTTTACTCTGATTGGGTTCACGATTCTGCTCAGAGTCAGGACGCCAAAACCCTCAGGTGAGACAAAACAGCTCTGAGGCTCAACTCACACAGAAATAAGATCCCAACCGGAGAGGACTGTTGCCATGAAAGCTGACAAAGGAGAGAGCACCTTCAGGAAGGGCAGCTTGTGTCAAAAAATCCTCTCATGACATGTACCCCCCACACTTCCATAAATAAAAGGTTAATTTCACTAGTTATCAAACATTCCACCAAATAAAAGGTTCATCTCATTAGAAAATATTAGTTTCAGTAATAATGAAATGCTGACTTCCACAGTAAATGGCAGTTTAACTAGTAATCTAACATTTAGTAGTGAAATTAATTTTTATTTCATTAATTGTTAAAAACATTTCACAAAAAAGGTTAACTTCAATAGTAAGCGTTCATCTCACTTTCACTATCAAATGTTAATTTCATTAGTAATTCAACATGAAATTCACTACTAAGTACTAATAACATTAATTTCACAACTAATCCAACACTGACTTCACTAATAATCCAACGTTAGCTTTATTAGTAAGCATTAATTTCACTGATCTAACATTAATTTCATTAGTAATCCAACATTAACTTCACCAGTAAGCATTAACTTCATGAACTTCACAAATAATCCAACATTAACCTTACTAGCAATTCAACATTAATTTCACTTGTAAGCACTAACTTCACTAGTAATCTAGCATTAACTAGTAGGCAATAACTTCACTAAAATTTAATTTCACAAGTAATCCAACACTAACTTCACCAGTAAGCATTAACTTCACGAACTTCACAAATAATCCAACATTAACCTCACGAGTAATCCAACACTAACTTCACTAGTAAGCATTAACCTCATGAGTAATCCAACATTAACTCCAGTGATAAGCATTCATTTTCCATTGTATCCTATATAGTTGACTGGAAGATTAAGCAGAACAATCTGCTCCTAATTCCACCGCAGGAGCTGGCATCGAGCCCCGGGGCTGATCACATGGCAGAGCCAAGCAGGGCGCAGCTCAGCCCAGCCCAGCCCTGGGTCCGGGCCACTCAGCCCCGGGCTGGAGTTTGAAGCAACCTTTCTTTTCCCTGAGCTGCCAGCGTCCGGCCCTGCCCCGGCCTTCCCTCAGCACCAACTAATGAGAAGACATGGAAGCTGCAGCTCACCCACTCCAAGATTTTGATGAAGCCGATGGGCTCCTTCAGCGGCCCCAAGTCCAGCTGCAACCCGGCCATCCCTGCAAAAAGCAATGAGACAGACTTGGAGTAAACGTGTGAACAATAACTGGCTGAGGGTAAAAGTGCAGCTCCCACTCCTACCTGTCCACCGCCTCCACTTCCTGTGTGTGCAACTGGGCGTCAAGTTCCTCCTGAGCAGCAGCTGAAATGGAGCAATGAAATGTCAGACTCCTCCCTGCAATCCCAGTCAGAATGGGAACTCAGCTTCCTGCTCACAGCTCCACACACAGGGAGAAACACTGAGCAACAGGTAGACTCAGAAACCACACACCAACTGTCAAAGACAGCCAGCTTTGAATCCAAACAAAACAAAAATTGGCAACAAACATTTAAATATTTGAAATAAAAGGATTTCCATTTAATGCTTTCTTGATGCATATGAATGACCTAGACTTGGGCGTGCAGGGTAACAGTTTCAAAATCTGCAGCTGGCAAAAACTTGGAAGTGATTTGAGCTGTGATGGTAATGTTAGGTTTCAAGATAGTTTGTAATAGACAGTGTGGGTGGACGCGAGGCAGGTGAAATTTGATGCCAGAGAGTTGTGAAGTGGTACATTTTGGTAGGCTAAATGAGGAGTGACAAGATGAAATAAAGGACATAACTCGAAAGAAGATACAAGAATAGAGGAGCCTGGAGGTATTTGTGTGTAACTCGCTGAAACTGGCAAGCTGCAAAACTGGTTTGAAAAGGCATGCGAGATCCTGGGTTTTATAACAAGAGCATAGTGTACAAAATGGAAATTATGGAGAACTTTTCTAAATCTCCAGTTCAGCCTCAATGGTGGCACAGCGGTTAGCACTGCTGCCTCACAGAGCCAGGGACACGGGTTCGATTCCCAGCTTGGGTCACTGTCTGTGTGGAGTTTGTACGTTCTCCCTGTGTCTGCATGGGTTTCCTCCAGGTGCTCCGGTTTCCTCCCACATCATGAAAGAAGTGCTGGTTAGGTGCATTGACCCGAACAGGTGCCAGAGTGTGGCGACTAGGGGAATTTCACAGTAACTTAACTGCAGTGTTAACGTAAGTCTTATGCGTACTAATAAATGAACTTTAAATTGGATAATTTGGGTACCACACTTTGGAATCGATGTGAAGACTAGAGAAGGTGCAGAAAAAGATCAACAAGAATTATCCCCAGTGTGAGGGACTTCTGTTACGTGGATAGATTGGAGAAGCTGGGGTTGTTCTCTTGAAGAGAAGGTTGAGAGGAAGTTTGAAAGAAATGTTCAAAATCATGAGGGGTCTGGACAGAGTAGATATTGAGAAAATGTTCCCAATGGCAGAAGGATCACAAGGACTCAAATTTAAAATGATTGGCCAAAGACCAATGGTAGTTCAAGGAAAGCCGTTTTTATGCAGCGTGTGGTTAGAATCTGGAATGCACTGTGGCAGAGGCAGATACTATTGGGATGTTTAAAAGGGAATTGGAACTGCACCTGGAGGGAAAAGAATTGCAGGGGAATGGGAGGGGGAGCTGAGCCAGCATAGATATGACAGGATGAATGTGCTGTAACTATTCTAAGATTCTAGAATATATAACTCCTTTCAAACCTCAGAATGTACCAGAGGGTTCTACAATCAATAAAGTTCTTTTTTTAAATGCAGCCACTTCTAATGGAGGAAACACTGCAACTAAATTTCACACAGCAAAGTCCAATAGCAATGTAAAATGACCAGATTATCTGCTTAAGTGATGTTGATTGAAGTGTAAGTATTGACCATTAGACTATGAAGAACTTTCCTGCTCTTATTAGAATAGTGCCATGGGAACTGCTACGTTTAATTGAAATTAAATGTCTCATCAATAGTTGACACTTTTGATGTTTCCTCAGTAGTACACTGGAAGGTCAACCTGGCTTTGTGTTCAAGTCTGTGGCAATACGACAAGAATCATAACCTTCTGAGTTAGAAGTGAGTGCCATTGTTGATCACAGGATCGAGAGTAGGCCTTTTACCCCCTTTAGCTTGCCTGCTATTCATTAAGATAGTAAGAAGTTTAACAACACCTGTTGGACTTTAACCTGGTGTTGTTAAACTTCTTACTGTGTTTACCCCAGTCCAACGCCGGCATCTCCACATCATTCATTAAGATCACAGCTGATCTATGACCTAACTCCATATATTTTGCTCTGATGAAGGGTCGTCCAGACTTGGAACATTGCTTCTATTCTATCCCCATAGATGCTGTCAGACCTGCTGATATTTTCCAGCATTTTCCGTTTTTGTTTCACATTCCAGCATCTGCAATATGTTGCCCTTATCCATATATCTTTGCTTTTGCCCCACATTCCTGAATAGGATGGATGTCTTGTTGTGCCCTCTGAGCTGGAAGCTGAGTTCGAGTCCCAAACCAGGACTTGATGTCCCTGGAAAGTGAATTCATCATGTCACCAAAAAGGTTGATTGTGAATCTTTAAGTCCATTCAATATGCTTATGGCAGGTGATAAGAGCAGGATAGTTTCCTGGTCAGGCGGTAGCTGCAACACAACAGCCTCCGCCCGTTAAAAGACTCTAAGTCCAAGTTCTTGCCACAGTTAGTACTCCATGGCAAATGTCCTCCTTACTTCAACTGGTTGCCAAGTGGTTTAAGATTAATAATTGATCTAGCATTGATTGTCATTTGTGGAAGACGTTTCCCATCTTTTGTGCAAGATAAGTTTTTGAAATACACTCTTGAAAGGCCTGGCTCAAATGTTTAGCCTCTATCTCCTCATCCTAGACCCCCAAACCAGCACAAATAGTTCCTCGCAATATATCTTTACAAACTATCACCCCAGACCTTCTAAATTCCATGGAATACAACCCCAGTTTGCGTAATCTCTCCTTGTAATTTAACCCTTGGGAGTCCAGGTAACATTTTGCTAAATACACACTGCACTCCCTCCAAGGTCAATATATCCTTCCAAAATGTGTTATCCAGGACTTCACTCAGTACACCAGGTGTGGTCTAATCAGGGCCTTGTACAGCCTGATATTCTAGAGCTCTAGATATAAAAGGCCAGCATTCCATTAGCCTTTTCTGATTATTTTCTGTACCTACTCATGACATTTTAATGGTTCTACATACATGGACCTCCCAAGTCTCTGAATCTCCATTGTTTCTAGCTTTCCATCATCTAAAAAGTACTCTGATCTTTTCAAGTTATTTTAAGTAAAGTGGGTGATCTGATATTTTCTTCCATTTAAATCCATTGGCCACAGTTTTGCCCATTTGCTTCTTCCAAGTCTTTGTAAGTTTAAGCTTCCATCTACGCAGCTGACAATGCCACCTATCTTTGTGTTTTCAGCAAACTTGGATATGTGTCTTTCTATCCCAAATTTTAAACCATCAATAAAAACTGAATAGTTGATGCCCCAAGACGGATCCTTATGGGGTACCAGTAGTCACATCTTGTCAATTTAAGTACTAGCCAATAAACCCGATTCTCTGTCTCCTACCACTCAGCTAATTTCCTAACCTGGTCAATGATTTGCCTTCAATTCCAATACCTTCTTTTATGGATGCTATCAATGCCTTCTGGAAGTCCATTCAAATAACACCCATAAGATAGGCCCTTGTCCATTATTTTAGACACCTCCTCACACCATCTGTTTTAGCTGATCAGAAAGAGAGCCAGCATGTATTTGTAAATATTCATTTACTCAAACCATCATAATTTCCCAACAACAGATTTTAGGCTAATTGGTCAAAATTACCTGGTTTCCTTTTGGCTTGAGTGACACCTTTGATTTTCCAGTTTAAAGGAGCGTGTTGTGGGAAAAATGCCACTTCGGAGTCAGACTGGAGGTTTCAACAATACAGTTTTATTTTAATGAAGCTTCGTGGAGAAAAGGCACTGGTACTCTGCAGCACACTAGACAGCTACCTTCTCTCAATGAGACAATAGGAGCAGTCCATCTTTATACCCCTTACACAATAGATGGACCGGACATCTAGCCATTATCACATCGTTGTAATCAAGTAGGTGATCGATTGTTAACACATCGTTATAGACAAATACAGACAGAAGCATGTTAACATTGCATCATTCTATGAATGGATACATTTCCTACGTCAGTGACTATCAATGGTTTAGTTTCGGCTCATTCATATAATAATTGGTTTTCCTGCATTTATGTATTCCCATTCCCATTTGTGGCTAATCTCTTTAACAGACCCTTTTGTCCCGGGACTGTCCCTATTTCCACTGGCTTCCTGCAGTATCTAATTCCTGCATGTTTTAATTTACAAGTAGTTGTCTGCATGTTTTAATTCCAAGTAGTTGTCTGGGCTAAGAGTCAGTGCCTGTTTATGGTCTCTTTCCCAGTTAACTCTTTATGTGCCAGGCAATCATTTTTAAAGTGTACTCATTTGTATATTTTTCCCCACTTCAGTCCCCACTTTTGGTCGGATTATGACTTTAATAATCCCAAGACCAACAATTTTACATGTATAATTCTTCATTCCTCTTCTTTCCTTCTTCGTTTCTTCTGATGTCTTCGGGGATCTTCATCGGGGTTTCTTCTTCGATGTATACACTGGCTCCTGGCACAATTCTAGTCAACATTATTTTAAAACAGACTTTAAGGCATCCAAAAGTCAGACAACAGACAATTACAATTGAAATGAGTATGACCAATCTACGTAATAGATAAGACTCCCAGGACCCTCCCACTAACCATTTCAGCCAGTTACTTCCTTTCTTGGGTCCCTGTCTGAAGCTATCAAGTTGTTCTCTGATGCTATTGATGACCTGTGTAATGTTATAGGACTCGTCTGTGACATGGGTTATGCATTTATTGCCTATAATTGTACACACTCCCCCTTGTTGTGCTAACTGATAGTCCACTGCGTACCGTGTCTGTTGTGCATATAATCTCAGTTCAGCCATTTCTTGGTTAACAGCCTCCAGTGCTTTTGACGTGCTGTTTCCCAGGACTGTTAGTCCACAAACAATATGATTCCTATTCTTTGCACTAATCACTCCTGCTGCCACCCTCCCCCCCCACCCCTGCCCCAGAGATAAGGCTCCAAGGAACCCATATCCCAGTGAGGATCCCATTGTGCCCAGGGCTTCCCAATCAGCGCAGAATTCTTTGCTGATAACCTGAGTTACTATTCTCCTCCGAATATGCCCCTTCTGGGGGCATGGAACAGTCAGTGGTCCGATTGTTCCTACTGCAAAACGGTTTGGGAGGTTTGGTGTTTCTGTCATGTAAGTACCATTGAAGAGGAACACATATCCCTTCTTAGCCCGGTAACATTTAGTGTCTTGATTATGAGTTTGTTCATATTGCCAGTTGTTCGGTTTACTTGACTCCCCGTTTGATCCCACCACCTGGTAAGCATCAAATGGGTATGTCCATTTGGCTGAGCTTACCTGAGTTCCATTGCATTGTCCACAAATAAGCTGTCTTCCCACGGTTATGTTCAGACATTTCTGTTCATCACAAGTGCAAGTAAACTGTCCCTTATTAACCCGACAATGTTGATGGACACACTGCGACTGTACGCAGGAATAATTCTTAGGGACCAAGGCATAGGCACATCCCCATCCCTGCCCCGTAAAACAAAGCGGATAGCTTGCAGTATCTGAACAAGCTTTTCCTCCCACCTGTTGGAACCCCCCTGTACACAGGATCTGTGGGGTCTACAAGTCCCACACATCTCAACTGTATACCTCTTTTATATTTGCCAATTTGTCCCTTACAGGGTGTATCTGATGTATCTACAGTATATAAGTCATGAGGGGTCCACCCAGGGGTGGCTACAAATAGGGCTTCTACCGATTGTGCTAACGGGTAACATACAGTTCGATTCCCGTGTAAATGTATGTGAGCTTTGTAAAACAAGTTATGCTCCAATCCAGTTAAATTTACAGTCGTGACAACGCAAAGTAGTACAGTTACATACGCAATTACATACATATTCGCAACGATCAAATATCAAACCTAACACTATAATTCATATAATCTTTACTAGTTATATTATCCATCAACCCGCGCGCGCCAGTTGTTCTTGCTTGCAGTCTTTGCCTGTGTTGAGGAAAGCATTTTCGTTAGTTCATCAATGTAGTTACTGAGTTGTCCCCTTATATATTTTTAGCTGTGTCCAATGCTTCCAGACACTTTTCCCTCTTATGTCTATACAGGCACAGGTGTCTCCACTAATTATAACTTCATATGGCCCATTCCATTTTGGTGCAAACCCTGGTTTGTCAGGTAATGTTTTCACGAGGACGCGACTTCCGGCTGTTGGGATGTTAGGGAGCATCTCAAGCTCTCTCTCTGCGTCTTTCATTTCCTGATTATCTTTTACCAATTTGCACATCCCTTTTAGTTGGGTGCTCAGTTCCAAAACATATCTCCTGATTTTATCTTTTAGTGGACCTACATTGGTCCCACCTGTTATGATGCTTTCGGGTAATTGCATCGCCCGTCCTGTCATTAGCTCATAAGGGGTTAATCCGGTTGTCCGGTTTGTGGTAGCTCTTAATCTCATTAGTATAGTGGGCAATACCGCTGTCCGCATTTTTCCCAATGTTTGTATGGCTTTAGTTAGTGCATTTTTCAGTGTTCTATTCATACGTTCCACCATTCCAGAACCCTGTGGGTGGTAAGGGATGTGAAATTTTTGTTTTATCCCCATTAATTGGCATACTGTTTTTACCACCTTTCCAGTGAAGTGCGCCCCTTGGTCCGAATCGATTTGTAGGGGTACTCCCCATCTAGGGATTACCTCTTCTGCCAATATCCTAGCCACCACGGTAGCAGTACAATTTGTAGTAGGGAATGCTTCTACCCACCTGGTGAACTGGTCTATAATAACCAGACAATAAGTTTTGCCATGGGATTGTGGTAGTGGCCCTGTGAAATCTATTTGCAGATGTTCCCAGGGTCCCTTTGGTCTCGGCGGGTATCCCATTTTAATTTTTATGGGTCTACCAGGGTTGTGTTGCGTGCATGTCAATCATCAGTGACAGTGTCGGGCTATGTCTCTTCCCATTCCTTTCCACCACCATTCCTTTCCTATAGTAGTTATCATGGCCTCTCTACCCACATGTGAGAGTCCATGGCATAGTTCCAATAGGGTGTTTTGTATGCACTCTGATGCTATTACCTTATCTTCCTGTCTCCAAATGTTATCAGTCCCTTTGACTGCTCCCTGTGCTTCCCATTTCTCCTTTTCCTCCTTTGGGGTATCCTCATGTAAGTCCTGAATATCTATTTCGTCTCCTGTCTGCTCTATCACTGCTATTGGCAGCTCGCCAATTGTCTCCTGTCCTAAGGCTAACTGTGCCGCCCTGTCTGCGGCTTGGTACCCTTTGAAATTTAACCAATCCGGGTTATCTCTTCCTGGTTCTTTCTGGTGCGCTTTAATTTTGATTACTGCGGTTTCTCTAGGTTTCTCGCTAGCTTTCAATAATGCCTCAATTCTTTGCTGGTGCTTAATAGGTGTCTCTCCTGTGGTTATGAACTCTCTTCTTCCCCATGCTGTCATGTATGACTCCGAATGCATAGCGACTATCTGTACAGATGTTCACCGTTTTACCTTCAGATAACTCTAGTGCCTGTGTGAGTGCCACTAGTTCTGCCACTTACGCGGATAGATCTCCGTCAATCCTTCCTGATCTTACTGTCTGTAATTTGTCATTCACTACTGCCCACTCTGTTTGGGGTGATCCTTCCACATATTTGCAAGACCCATCCACAAAAAGGGTCTCCTCTGTTATTAAGGGTATATCCTCTATCTTACCCTCTCCTTCGTCACTATCTATATCTTCACAATTGTGTGGCTCTCCTTCGTCTAAAATCCCTTCTGCTGGGTTATTCCCTGTATCCCTTATTATTATCACGGACTTGCTTGGAGGTAGGAGGACAGCTTCCCACTTAGCCCTTCTCATGTTTGAGACTGACCTTAGTTTTCCCGTGTTCAACATTTCCACCAAGGTGTGTTTGGTGTGGAGGATTATATTCCCTGCCATGATTACTGGCTCGCTAACCTTTACAGCCCAGGCGGCGCAATCCAAGGCGGCTATGCATCTTGGCAGTCCGGTGACTACCGGCCCTTCTGCGGTGGAATAGTACCCTATAGGTCTCTTTCTGTCGCCATGATCCTGTGTTACCACTGCGGAATAGAATCCTCCCTCATTGCTACAATGGATATGGAAGTCCTTATTAGAATCGGGTAATCCTAGGGCGGCACGGTAGCACAGTGGTTAGCACTGCTGCTTCACAGCTCCAGGGTCCCAGGTTCGATTCCCGGCTCGGGTCACTGTCTGTGTGGAGTTTGCACATTCTCCTCGTGTCTGCGTAGGTTTCCTCCGGGTGCTCCGGTTTCCTCCCACAGTCCAAAGATGTGCGGGTTAGGTTGATTGGCCAGGTTAAAAATTGCCCCTTAGAGTCCTGGGATGTGTAGGTTAGAGGGATTAGCGGGTAAATATGTGGGGTAGGGCCTGGGTGGGATTGTGGTCGGTGCAGACTCGATGGGCCGAATGGCCTCCTTCTGCACTGTAGGGTTTCTATGATTTCTATGATTTCTAGTCCAGGGGCTGATATCAGTTCTGTTTTTAGTTTATTGTAAGCCTCTTCCTGCTCGGGTCCCCATTCTACGGGATCTAAAGCTGGCTTTCCCCCTTTGACTAGACTTTGTATGGGTTCTGCTAATTTTGCGAACCCTGGGATGAAACTCTGGCTACAGTTGAATAGTCCGAGCACCTTTCTGACCCCTCTTACGGTGACGGGTCGCGGCATTTGTTGTATTGCCTTCTTTCGGTCTGTTGGCATTTCTTTAAGTCCTTGGGATATAAGGTGTCCAAGGTATAGGACCTGTGTTTTCCCGATTTGTGCCTTTTTGGGGCTCACCTTTAACCCTGTGGCTTTTAATTCATTCAGTACTAAATATAAGGCTTCTTGATGTCCTGACTTGGACTCCGAAGCTATTAGGATATCGTCTACATATTGTAGGACCGTACTACCCTCTGGCAGTTCTACCCTGTTCAGGATGTCACTCATTGCTCGATGGAATATAGCGGGGCTGTTGTGGAATCCCTGTGGTAAACGAGTCCAAGTGTACTGTTTGTCTCCCACTGTAAAGGCGAATTTGTCTTGGGATTCAGGATTCAATGGTGAGGACCAGAATCCGTTGGCTATGTCCAATACTGTGAATATTTTATGCTCCTGTGACAGTCCATTCAGGATTGTCGAAGTGCTTGCTACAATGGGGTGCAACTTGGACGTGACTTTATTGAGTCCGGTGTAATCTATCGTGAGCCTATAGCTTCCGTCAGGCTTGCTCACTGGCCATGTTGGGGAGTTAGTGGTGCTTGTGGTTTCTCTCAGAATCTCCCTCTCCACTAATTATCTCCACTACAGCTTTCTCTGCCTCTGGTTTGATTGGGTATTGTCGGTGTGGCTTATGCTCCAGTCCCGGTACCTTTATTGGGTCCGTTTTAGTCAAGCTGGTATCTAACTTTGTTTTAGCCCATAGAAATCATAGAAATCATAGAAACCCTACAGTGCAGAAGGAGGCCATTCGGCCCATCGAGTCTGCACCGACCACAATCCCACCCAGGCCCTACCCCCACATATTTACCCGCTAATCCCTCTAACCTACACATCCCAGGACTCTAATGGGCAATTTTTAACCTGGCCAATCAACCTAACCCGCACATCTTTGGACTGTGGGAAGAAACCGGAGCACCCGGAGGAAACCCATGCAGACACGAGGAGAATGTGCAAACTCCACACAGACAGTGACCCGAGCCGGGAATCGAACCCGGGACCCTGGAGCTGTGAAGCAGCAGTGCTAACCACTGTGCTACCGTGCCGCCCATACTCCGGGGACGGAATCACAGATGACTCCGAACCCTCCTGTCTCTAATTCCCAATTTCTGGTGGTGACTGTGGCCAGCCTTAATGGTTTCGAGGTGACTTGTAAGTTTCCCTATTCTAGTTTTCCACCCGTCCTGTCTTGGCCAGATTAATTCTCCCTTCCCACAGTCTATCAGAATCTCATACTCTTTCATCAGATCAGTTCCCATTATTGTACCCTCATTATTTTTACACACATAAAACCTCATTGGTATATACAGGTTATTTATCTCTACTAATGTGGTCTCGCTCAGGTAGGTGGGTGTTTTGTTCCCTCCTATCCCGGTCAGGTAAATCTTTTTATTTGTAGTAGGTAAGGGTAGGTTGGTGACAGATATGGATGCTCCTGTGTCCAGTTGAACAGAGGGATCTGGGAATACAGGTACAGAATTCCCTAAAAGTGATGTCACAGGTGGATAGGGTCGTAAAGAGTGCCTTTGGTACATTGGCCTTTATAAATCGGAGTATCGAGTATAAAAGTTGGAGTGTTATGGTAAGGTTATATAAGGCATTGGTGAGGCCGAATTTGGAGTATTGTGTACAGTTTTGGTCACCTAGTTACAGGAAGGATGTAAATAAGGTTGAAAGAGTGCAGAGAAGGTTCACAAGGATGTTGCCGGGACTTGAGAAGCTGAGTTACAGAGAGAGATTGAATAGGTTGGGACTTTATTCCCTGGAGCGTAGAAGATTGAGGGGAGATTTGATAGAGGTGTATAAGATTTTGATGGGTATAGATAGAGTGAATGCAAGCAGGCTTTTTCCGCTGAGGCTAGGGGAGAAAAAAACCAGAGGGCATGGGTTAAGGGTGAAAGGAGAAAAGTTTAAAGGGAATATTAGGGGGGGCTTCTTCACGCAGAGAGTGGTGGGAGTGTGGAATGCGCTGCCGGATAAAGTGGTAAATGCGGGGTCACTTTTAACATTTAAGAAAAACTTGGACGGGTTCATGGATGAGAGGGGTGTGGAGGGATATGGTCCAAGTGCAGGTCAGTGGGACTAGGCAAAAAATGGTTCGGCACAGACAAGAAGGGCCAAAAGGCCTGTTTCTGAGCTGTAATTTTCTATGGTTCTATGGTCCATTAGCATCTCACATTGCCTGCCCCCTACTAGTGCTGACACATAAATCCTTCCCCCCTTCTTACCCTTGTGAATGGGGGCTGCAGACCGTCAATCTTGCTGACCCCGGATGTCCTGTGGTTCCTCCGGTTCTGCTGTGGTCATGGATCGGGTCGGGGATCTCCCATGCTTATTCCAACACACTGCTTCTGTGTGCCCATATTTACTACAGTGGCTGCCATGTTTCCCACTGTTCCCAAATCTGTTCCCTTTCCGTGGAGTCCCGCAATCCCTCGCAAAGTGTCCTTGCCGGCCACAATTGTGGCAAGTCAGTTTCGTCTTTGTTCCATTCCCATTACTGTAGGCTGCTACTCTTTTCTAGCCTTGTTCTTGCCTGGGATTTCTCTTCTCCCGGTACGCCGCTAGCCCACTCTACAAACCCATCGTAATCTTGGGACATAATCACTCCCATTTTTAGGATGACCTGGTGAGTGCTGGAGAGTCCATCCTTAAAAGCCTGGATGAAAGCTCAATCCCCTCAGCCTGGGTTCCCTTGTCCTGAGCACTCTTGATACACCTGGAACAATCGTTCCCCGTATTCAGAAGCTCCTTCCCCTTTTAACTGTTTTGTTGTGGTAATTCTGCTCTAGTTAGTGGGAGCATTCCCTAATACCCTCTGAATCTCTGCTTTAAACTGGGTGAAAGGTGCCTGTTGGGCATCTATCTCCGATGTTAGGGCAACTGCATGTGTCCACCATCCCCCCACTATAATCCTGTGCTGGGGGAGTGGCGGGTCCACCTGCTACCTGCCTCCACTTATCCGCTGGACAGGCTGCCCTGACCAGCTGGTGTACATCTCTCAGGTGTAATTGGTGTCCTACCCAGATTGTGTCTAATTCTTCCCAGAATTTAGTGTTTGCGCTTCTAGGTTGTAACTTACCCAGGGGAGCCATTATCTGCTGTCTCTCACCTGGGGTGAAGAGTTGATAAGTTGCCTTTGGTGGCGCATTTGTTCCCCCTCGTGTTACTGGCGCTAAGTTGTGTTCTAGCACTTCCCACTCCTCTGGAGGGGCGGTTGGTCCCTGTTGTGTGGACTCATAAGGAGGTAGAGGGACAGTTTCCCCTCTCCATTGCTTTTCTTCTAAAACCTGGTTTTGCTTCTCCAGTTCCCTCACTCGGGATTCTAATTCTCTAATCCTTTCTTTATCTTCACTCCACTTCTTAGTAGAGGCGACTACTTGCTCAATTAGACCAACTAACTGATGTATTAACATTACTCCTATCTTCTTTGTCTTGTTTCTCTTTTCTTTATCTATCCACTTTCTCTGCTGCTCTAAGGTCTGAGAAGTATCCCAGCCATCCTTTTGCATTCTCTTTATTAACTCTTGCCTGTCTGTCATGTACACTTCAATGAGGGAACCTGCAGATCCCCTTTTAACTTCATTATCTGTCATTTCGCAGACTTCACTAACCCCGGCCACGATTACTCCCTACTAAAGTGTGCTCTCTATCGTAGGGACTTCACTACCCCCGGCCACTATTACTACTCCAGCACCGTGTTTCACTACCGTTACAGGGTTTCAAGTTATACTCACGGCTTCCACTATTACCACCTCGGCAATGTGCTTCTCCACCGGAGTCCGGCTCTGGGTCAGAGTTGATCAGCTCCTTTTCCGCACCGCTTTTACAACATTGACAGTCCAGTACCCAACTTTACAAACTTTCATGCGATCAGATGGCAACTCTGTGTTTGTTCGCCACAGTAAGAAGTCTCACAACACCAGGTTAAAGTCCAACAGGTTTATTTGGTAGCAAATACCATAAGCTTTCGGAGCAATGCTCCTTCGTCAGATGGAGTGGTCTCTGTTCTCAAACAGGGCACAGACACAGAAATCAAATTACAGAATACTGATTAGAATGCAAATCTCTACAGCCAGCCAGGTCTTAAATGTACAGACAATGTGGGTGGAGGGAGCATTCAACACAGGTTAAAGAGATGTGTATTGTCTCCAGACAGTACAGCTTGTGAAATTGTGCAAGTCCAGGAGGCAAGCTGTTGGGGGTTACTGATAATGTGACATAAATCCAACATCCCAGTTTAGACCGTCCTCATGTGTGCGGAACTTGGCTATCAGTTTCTGCTCAGTGGTTCTGCGCTGTCGTGTGTCGTGAAGGCCGCCTTGGAGAATGCTTACCTGAAGATCCAAGGCTGAATGCCCGTGACTGCTGAAGTGCTCCCCCACAGGAAGAGAACAGTCTTGCCTGGTGATTGTCGAGCGGTGTTCATTCATCCGTTGTCATAGCGTCTGCATGGTTTCCCCAATGTACCATGCCTCGGGACATCCTTTCTTGCAGCGTATCAGGTAGACAACATTGGCCGAGTTGCAAGAGTAGGTACCGTGTACCTGGTAGATGGTGTTCTCACGTGAGATGATGGCATCCGTGTCGATGATCCGGCACGTCTTGCAGAGGTTGCTGTGGCAGGGTTGTGTGGTGTCGTGGTCACTGTTCTCTTGAAGGCTGGGTAGTTTGCTGCGGACAATGGTCTGTTTGAGGTTGCGTGGTTGTTTGAAGGCAAGAAGTGGGGGTGTGGGGATGGCCTTGGCGAGATGTTCGTCATCATCAATGACATGTTGAAGGCTCCGGAGGAGATGTCGTAGCTTCTCCGCTCCGGGGAAGTACTGGACGACGAAGGGTACTCTGTCCACCGTGTCCCGTGTTTGTCTTCTGAGGAGGTCGGTGCGGTTTTTCGCTGTGGCGCGTCGGAACTGTTGATCGATGAGTCGAGCGCCATATCCTGTTCTTATGAGGGCATCTTTCAGCGTCTGGAGGTGTCTGTTGCGATCCTCCTCATCCGAGCAGATCCTGTGTATTCGGAGGGCTTGTCCGTAGGGGATGGCTTCTTTTACGTGTTTAGGGTGGAAGCCACTACAGAGTTTGATGTTAACCGACCTCTGCCACTTGTGCTTCACAATCCTAAGTGCCCTTGGTGCCTCTATGCCCACTTCAATTCCTGACCTTCGTGTGGGGGATTTCTCCTCTTAACAGCCGGTCTAAGGCAGGGGTTTTGAGACAGGCACTACCTTGTCCTCTTGTCGGTCAGCACATGCAACAGTTACTTATCACTACCAGCAGTTAGTACTTATCACTATACCATATACAACAATACTTATTACTACAAATACCCCTTAAGTTTAACCCCTTAAGTTTAACCCCTTGCAAACTGTATTCTTGATCTTGTCTGACTCTCACAGATTCAGTGATCTCTACCCCGGCTCCGATCATGGCCAATCGATCTCACCAGTAATAGGATCCTAGCCGACTACGCCAATTGTTGTGGGAAAAATGCCACTTCGGAGTCAGACTGGAGGTGTCAACAATACAGTTTTATTTTAACGAAGCTTCGTGGAGAAAAGGCACTGGTACTCTGCAGCACACTAGACAGCTACCTTCTCTCAATGAGACAATAGGAGCGGTCCATCTTTATACCTTTTACACAATAGATGGACCGGACATCACGCCATTATCACATCATTGTAATCAAGTAGGTGATCGATCATTAACACATCATTATAGACAAATACAGAGATACAGACAGAAGCATGTTAACATCACAGTGTTCTATGAATGGATACGTTTCCTACGTCAGTGACTATCAATGGTTTAGTTTCAGCTCATTCATATAATAATTGGCTTTCCTGCATTTATGTATTCCCATTCCCATTTGTGGCTAATCTCTTTAACAGACCCTTTTGTCCCGGGACTGTCCCTATTTCCACTGGCTTCCTGCAGTATCTAATTCCTGCATGTTTTAATTTACAAGTAGTTGTCTGGGCTAAGAACAAAGAAGAACAAAGAACAAAGAACAGTACAGCACAGGAAACAGGCCCTTCGGCCCTCCAAGCCTGTGCCGCTCCTTGGTCCAACTCGACCAATCGTTTGTATCCCTCCATTCCCAGGCTGCTCATGTGACTATCCAGGTAAGTCTTAAACGATGTCAGCGTGCCTGCCTCCACCACCCTACTTGGCAGCGCATTCCAGGCCCCCCCCACCCTCTGTGTAAAAAACGTCCCTCTGATGTCTGAGTTATACTTCGCCCCTCTCAGCTTGAGCCCGTGACCCCTCGTGATCGTCACCTCCGACCTGGGAAAAAGCTTCCCACTGTTCACCCTATCTATACCCTTCATAATCTTGTATACCTCTATTAGATCTCCCCTCATTCTCCGTCTTTCCAAGGAGAACAACCCCAGTCTACCCAATCTCTCCTCATAGCTAAGACCTTCCATACCAGGCAACATCCTGGTAAACCTTCTCTGCACTCTCTCCAATGCCTCCACGTCCTTCTGGTAGTGCGGCGACCAGAACTGGACGCAGTACTCCAAATGTGGCCTAACCAGCGTTCTATACAGCTGCATCATCAGACTCCAGCTTTTATACTCTATACCCTGTCCTATAAAGGCAAGCATACCATATGCCTTCTTCACCACCTTCTCCACCTGTGTTGCCACCTTCAAGGATTTGTGGACTTGCACACCTCGGTCCCTCTGTGTTTCTATACTCCTGATGACTCTGCCATTTATTGTATAACTCCTCCCTGTTTAGTCAGTGCCTGTTTATGGTCGCTCTCCCAGTTAACTCTTTATGTGCCAGGCAGTCATTTTTAAAGTGTACTCATCTGTATATTTTTCCCCACTTCAAGCGGTTCCCAGATGAGAGAACTTTGGAAGTTTATAGTTGGGGTATTGGAGGTCTTGTAGTACTGTGGATAGCACCCTACCTCTGAGCTAAAAGGTTTTAGGTACAAATCCCACCTCTGAATTTGATGGCCATGGAAGGTGTATTCATGGTGTGGCCAAGCAGGTTGATTGTCAACCTGTAAATTCCTCTGATACACCTTAGGCAAGGGCTAAGAGCAGGAGAGTTTCCTTGACAGCAGATTGATATGGTAGTTGCAGTGTAACAACATTCCCATGTTAAAAGCCAGGCCTTGTTTTGAGGGACTGCCAGAGAGCATGAGTTTGGGTATCTGCAACATTGTCACTCCTCTTTAGATCCTACGCCACCTGGTCCTGGTGATGTCATGAGAGAACATGTTGGATATCCAGATTGAGTTTTAACAACACCAGGTTAAAGTCCAACAGGTTTATTTGGTAGCAAATACCATTAGCTTTCGGAGCGCTGCTCCTTCGTCAGATGGAGTGGAAATCTGCTCTCAAATAGGACACAGAGACACAAAATCAAGTTACAGAATACTGATTAGAATGCGAATGTTCTCTTCCTGTGGGGGAGCACTTCAGCGGTCACGGGCATTCAACCTCTGATCTTCGGGTAAGCGTTCTCCAAGGTGGCCTTCACAACACACGACAGCGCAGAGTCGCTGAGCAGAAACTGATAGCCAAGTTCTGCACACATGAGGACGGCCTAAACCGGGATGTTGGATTTATGTCACACTATCAGTAACCCCCACAGCTTGCCTCCTGGACTTGCAGAATCTCACTGGCTGTCCTGTCTGGAGACAATACACATCTCTGTAACCTGTGCTTAATGCTCCCTCCACTCACATTGTCTGTCTCTTTAAGACCTGGTTGGTTGTAGGGATTCGCATTCTAATCAGTATTCTGTAACTTGTTTTTGTGTCTCTGTGTCCTGTTTGAGAGCAGATTTCCACTCCATCTGACGAAGGAGCAGCACTCCGAAAGCTAATGGTATTTGCTCCTAAATAAACCTGTTGAACTTTAATCTGGTGTTGTTAAAACTCTTACTGTGTTTACCCCAGTCCAACGCCGGCATCTCCACATCATGGATGTCCAGATTAGCATTGTGTCCATCTAGAAAACAGCTAAGAGTGTATATCAGGTTCGTCTGACATTTTTGGACGCCGGGAGTGGAGGGCGGTTGGACTTAATTGGATATGACATGGAAAGAAACGGAACATTACAGGGGGTGGGGGGGGGAGGGGTGAAATATCAGACATGGGGGGGTGGGGGGGGGGGAGGGTTGGAGAAGAGAAATCTGGACATGCAGGAGAATCTCAGAGATTTGAAAAAAGTGTACCATTGTAAATCTGGCCAATTTTATTTAGCACAATTTTCATGATTCAGAAAATAAAACTCTGCACCACTCCAATGTGGGAAATGAATTGCCGAGGTCACGTACCGATCTACAAAATAAACCAAAGCTCTTCTGCTGTCTTTTATTGTGAGTCAGGCTAAAGGAAACATTTGGTTTTAAATATAATGAAGTGCTGTCTCTATATGCCTGCTTAATTTTTAAAGTATAGCACCAAGAGCAATAGTTGTGCAGATCCAGTTTCCTTTATTTATTTTACATTAGAAGTACTCAATTCAATGCCCAACCTATATGCCCATAGTTAGGTGATTCTATAACACAAGTGGTTATTTCCAGGTTAGGTTATTTGTAGACAGTAATGTGCCTTTCCCGGTCGTTCCAACCTGCAGCCTTTGCATTCTAGGTTTCCAAATGAGGGCCATTGCACAAAGCAAAATTGGTTATTGAGGCATAAAGACCTAGCCCTTCACATCACTGTGAAATGTGCGTTTCCACTCATTTTATTATGAATCTTTTAAGGTGTTCCTCCCATTTATGAACCATGCCAGACAGCATTCAACTTCAAAATTGATACATCCCAATTACGAAGAAGAGGAATGAAGATTTGTTAGTTTATTTCGAAACACTAAAATAGGATGCGAAGAAAAAATCGTTCACAAGATGTAATAACCCTTAGTTTTCCACAAATCCAAATAAACCAGGCTTGTTCCACAAATTCTTGTGGAATTCATTGGATCAGCTGAAGTTCAACTTGTAGTCAATGGTTGAGGCTTAAATAGGTTTGGCAAATATCATCAAATAGCCAGTATAATTCAACAGCTATAGACAAGTAATCATAGAACTATTGAATCCCTACAGTGCAGGAGACCATTCGGCCCATCGAGTCTGCACCGACTCTGCAACAGAGGATCTTACCTAGGCCCATCCTCCCCTTATCCCCGTAACCCCATGCACCTACCCCGCTAATTCCCCTAACCTACACATCTTTGGACACTAAGGGGCAATTTAGCATGGCCAACTCACCTAACCTTCACATCTGTAATCAAACAATTATTACATCTTTTATGTGCTGCAAGTTTCTTGCCTGAGGTTCATGTAATATAGTGTAATTGTGCAACCTCCTGAAATTAACCTCCAGAAAATGTAATGGCCAAGAAATCTGAAGGTGTCGTTCAATATTTATAACTTACTGTCCTTTTGTAACAAAAAATTACTGGGAAAATCTGTAGTAGCTGAGGTATGAAACTAATTCCTAGCCCATCCCTTGAAGAGGAGACCTAGACAGATTTATACTTAGCTCACTATCCTCATTTCAAAATATCCTGAATTGTTATTAGCTGTTCGCAAGTTGGGACACATATTTATGAGGAACTACTTCAGAAGCCCAAGTTAACTCAGATGAATAGAGCATGGTATTTAACAAAGCCAGAGTTGAGGGTTCAATCCCTGAATTGGCTGGGGTAGTTCTGAGACCTTTTCTTCTTACCTCGATAATATCATGATGTAAGCCAAGATTTGTATCTCAGACGAGGACATTATATGGTGGAAGAAAGAGAGGTTAAACTTCATTAACCTCTGCTTGAAAATGTAATGCAGCAAGAGGAAAGAAAGCAATATTATCAAACTGGCAAAAAAGGAAGAGCAAAAGGCTATCTTTCACAAGGATAGAAACCGGTTTGATAGCTTTGTAAAAGAAAGAATCCACAGGATTTCCTGATTATTGCTTAGGTTTGCAGACGTAAAGTGATAGCTGTTCCTCCAATTGGTTGACTAGCACCTTTTTGCTCAGCCCATAGTCAATGGACCCCCTACTGGGGCATATGCAAGTCAACACCAGGGTGAACTGCGTGTCCAATATTGGTGTGGCAGTAGTGAAGCAGAAGTAATCCACCCATCACGGAAACGGCACTGGGATCTGAGACAGGCTACTTCCAGCAAGCCTTAATCAAGCTTTAAAGAGTCAAGAGGCTGCCCAGCTACCAGAATTCCATGCAGTAGTATCAAGAAAAACTACATGATCTGGCATATCCACTTTCCAACATATTTTGCAAAAAAAACACAAGTGCAAAAGTTACTGGGAAAGAGACGAGGGGCAGAGCTCTGTCAGTGAGTCAGTAGGCACAGTGGGTCAAATGGTATCCTCTATGCTTTAAATGCCATTCTGTGAAAACAAAAGGGAGGTTGGGAAAACTAATTTTCAGTCACTTTCAGAAGAAAAAAGTGCATCACCATATTTCTGAATATTAAAGTATATAATTTTGCAGCATGCCAGGTCATTTGAATGTGCTTCATCCTCTCTTTCAAATAGTGCATTCTAGATCATAATGCATTGCATTCAAAACATTCTTATCTCACCATCTTTCCTCACCCCCTTCCACCCTAGTACTTTGCCAACTAACTTGTCCTCTGGCTATCAAGTTTCCTGCCAATAGAAATGGTTTCTCCCTGACTACAGGAATCATGTTTGAATATTTGAATCCAGCAGACATTACTGAATAGCTCAGATTTGCAGTCAGCAATGCAATGATGATGCTCTCCCCTGACCTCAAAGAATACTGCCTATAAAGGTATAGTGATCTCTGGAATTAGTTTCCAGATGTTGAATTCAATCTGGTGCCAGTTGAAAGGGATTGCCAAGAGTCCAACAAGTGATGAAATCAAGCAGGACAAACAGCCAATCACATTGAAGAATTTAACAGACAGAAAACCAGGAAGTAAAATTGAATAATTATCCTTCATTTTTAAATAAATTTTAGAACACATAATCAAGATTGGGGTGTACACATTGGAAGCTGCAATTTCATTTCAGAATGTAAGTAACAGCAAAAAACTGATATTATACAAATCTAAAATTATTTTCCAGGGCCAAGGAAGATGTTCAGCAGTAGTTGTGGCTTAATATGCCATTAAAAATCCAGTTACACTTCATTACCAAGGGAAGGGCCCTGCTGGAAGAGGGATTAAACAGTAATATTCCAGCATAAAAGGGCAAGATCTCAGTGGTTAAATTATTTCTAAAAGATTAAAGTGCCACAGATGACAACAGCAGGCACTGAGGAGGATCAGGGAATTACGAACTGCAGCTTTCAGAATATCCATGTTTAACTACACATGTGCAGATACTAGGTGGTGCTGTCAGTTTTACAGTTACGATGGGGAATGCACAGTTGCACCAATGTTACAGCCACAAGGTTTAGGCATTGAACCTCATCTTTAATTTGCCACCTGATCTCGTCTACTGTTCTTGCACATTGTACAAATAAACCTCTCATAGCTAGCATTAATATTGATCGTCCTATTGGTTTCGAAACTGAAACATACCGGGTTTTTTCTTCAGCTTATGCCTCCTATTAGCATTTTATGTAATTTGAGAGTATTGATCGAGCATTGTAGCACTTCCCATTTTTATTTGTGTTGCACCTTACGTATTTGAAAGTGAAGTTTTCAATTTAGTTAAGACTTATTTCTCATTTTGACTGGGTCCTCAGAAGCCCAAATTTTCATCCAGCTACATTCTACACTCCCCCTTAATCCTGGCAGCCCTGAGGCAGCAGTGCTAACCTCTGAGCCAGGGACCCAGGTTTGATTCCCACCTTGGGTCACTGTCGTGCAGAGTCTGCACATTCTCCCAGTGTCTGCATGGGTTTCCTCCAGGTGCTCCAGTTTCCTCCCACAGTCTGAAAGACGTGCTGGTTAGGTGCATTGGCCACACTAAATTCTCCCTCAGTGTACCCGAACAGATGTTGGGAGTGTGGCAACTAGGGGATTTCACAGTAACTTCATTGCAGTGTTAATGTAAGCCTATTTATGACACTAATAAATAAAACTTTAAAACAGAAAATACTCATCAGGTTTGGGAACATTTGTGTAGAGAGAAACAGTTCATAAAAGGTCAAGGAGCTGAAATTGGAGGAAAGAGTTTCCCTGGAAAACATTTCCCATTTTTGACAAAAGGTAATCAGCCAATAAAGCTAATTCCCCCTTCAGTTTTTACATCTGCAATGTTGTGTCTTTCCGTACCAATCTGACGTCGATTAAATTGTTGATTTATAAACAGATGTTATTTTTGAGCAAAATGCAAATCTATTTTTTTAAATAGGAGATTGGCCTGTGTTTTGCACTTTCCACTGATCTTTAAGAAATCTGTCAAAAAATAGAACCCCAACAGTGCAGAAGGAAGCCATTTGGCCCATCTAGTCTGCCCCGACCAGTCCCAATCTCATAACCCCATGCATTTACCCTAGCTAGTCTCCCTGAAACTAAGGGGCAATTTAGTATGGCCAATCCACCTAACCCGCACATCTTTGGACTGTGGGAGGAAACTGGAGCATCCGGAGGAAACCCACACAGACACGGGGTGAACATGCGAACTCCACAGTGACCCAAACCGGGAATCAAACCCAGGTCCCTGGCACTGTGAGGCAGCAGTGCTAACCACTGTGCCATCCCTAATACCTAGTGATGTTATGTGCCCCCCCCTTCAGACATAAGTTTTGCTATACTGGTACCTTGACTCAATTTTGTAATGGATTTAAGAACATGAAGTTGCTATACATAGTTACACATCAAACATAAGAAAACACTATTCATGTGCAAGTTATTTTTTAAAATTGCACGTTAAGGCTTATTGCCAACCAACCAGCTATTGTGTGAAGTGTCATATCTTCAGAACCTAATAGTTGAGAGTTTTGTTTTACATTTGGTCTCAGCTCTCAAACCTATCTTTCTTTTTCTATTTTTTTTGCATGATTATACAGACAAGTTAAATATTCTGACGAAGCCTGTTGTTTCTTGCCCTGTTCACACACCACATCGTCTGTAGAGGGAGTCACACTAAACCAGACACCCAACGACTGGAAACAGTTGCTCAATTAAAAAGTCTGCAAGTGTCATGAATGGCAAGTACTGTCCCTCATCACTGACCCCTTAATTTGGACTATTAATATGTGTATTTTGACTAAGTTTAATGTTTCTGCTACTGAAGAGAATGATGCTTTAGTTTTATGGGACTTCACCTGAATTAGATTTCATTATGAAGATAGAAGGACTCTAAATATTTCACTTGTACTTTTAGAGAATGTATGGTTTCCAGTAAATTCAGTAACAGAGTTTGATAGCAAGAGTAATTAAAAGTAGTGTATTTACTAATAACATTGTCCAGAAGGGACCAATAAAATTTATAGAAGTCAAAAAAACTCAATACTCAACTGTCCATAATTACAGATGCAGTAACATTGGTTTTCTGGTCTAAAAGTAGTAAGCATACATTGTGTAGAAACAAAGCTGTAGAAATTTATTCAAAACTCCTCAGACATAATATACACCATGGAATACTCAGGAAATCAAAGGGTTATATTTAAAAATCTTAATGGAGCTTTACAGGACATTTAATAACTCAAAATGTAGTTCTGGAGTAAAACACTAAGGAATTGCAGATCGGTTTATATACACTAGCGGAACGGTAAATACTCAACAGAATTGTACTGATGCAACCAATATTGCAACTAAACAGATTGAAAACTATATGGGAAACAGATTGTCACCGATATCTACAATAATTTTTCAAGGATAGGCAAGACGGTATTCAATAACATTCCATTTCAGAGCTTTAAAAGGTTCATTCAACCAATATTATAGTAACTACGAACAGTGAAAATAGGGTTAACAAAAACCCACTTGGAAACCATTCCCAGTAAGAGATGTTTCTTGATCAGGTGAAGGTATGTTGTTTTGATAATTAACTCATTGAAAAGGTGAGCAGCATCATCAGATAGCTAACACAAATCAAAATATCAAGGCTTGTAACACTAATGCGCCAACCCTCCAGGCCTTTGAGCTCATTGAAGAGTGTGAAATGAAACATAAATTGAAATATTTGGTTGGAATCCTGGAGGTTTTACTCACTTGAATAATATGACCACTGACATGTACTTTTTTTCTCTCTGGCTGTTTCCCCCTACGGTAATTCGATTCTTAGATCAAGTTGGATTGTGAAGATTTGCATCAGGCATCCAACTCCATGACTTAAAAACTTTGAAATTCATTCATCAAAACCCAAAACCAAACTGTTGGTATACCTTGAACTCATTCTTCAAGGTTATCAAAAGGTAATAATGGATCTTCAAGGAGCATTAGTCCAAAGTTTTAATTTAACACATTTATTCACATACTAAATTATTTAAATCTGGAGGACAAAAACAGTAACATTTTTCAATCTGGAATAATCTAAGCTGAACTAAAATGGCCCCGTTTGGAAACAGAAACAGGGCATGTTAGAGTAATTAAAAAACACATTTTAATTGGTTTTTGTATTAAAATAACGTAGGATATTTTTGATTGTTCTAGTGACAACTCATCATTTGATGCCCCAGAGTTGCCTTTGAACAACTGGATAATATTCTTCACATTCCACCCCCCCTCCCCCCCCGATTATTAATGATCATTGTCATCAGCAGCAAAATAGATTAGACAGAAATTATTATTCAAGCCTGCTCAAATTTGATGAACCATTTGAGATTAAATCATAGCAAGTGTACTTCCTGCTTTACAGCTTCTATGGTGGGACAAAAACTGAATTCACAACACCCAATTGCTTAAAAGGTTCTCCTCCAGTTATTTCACGGGTGTACAGATATGTTTGCCTAACATGGTTAAAAAAGAATCTTATTGCATAGTCTAGCAATCTGGTTTACTATTTAGGTATATTGCTACAGTAAGAAATATCAAGAAACATTAAAAGCAAACACCCAAATCTGGGAATATAAATCAAAGGTATAGAATACAGGAAACATGCAACACAGTGCTGGTGCATACAACAGTACCAGGTTTTGAATTTTTGTAGAAAATTACAAGAGGGTGGAAGGTAGAATTTAAAGGGTGATTCTACACTTGGAATAATAAAATTTATATGTTTATTGCCTCCACCCCTCATTGTAAGAGAAGTTAGGCTATTTGACGTTCCACTTGGATACTAATTGATGTATCTAATTTCCTCCACCATTTCATTGTTAGTTGTGTAGAAATATTTTTTCTTAGGGTGATTATCTGAATTCAAAATGTACCAAGGAAAAAGGCAAAACAAAGTTGGCATCTCAAAGAAAGTGTCCTTCCTTAGAAGCAGTAAGAAATAGAAGGCTGGAGTTCATAAGTGCAGTGCAAGTCTAAGCAAAATTAATGAATATATTTGACAAACTACAAAAGTTCTTCAACAATAAATTTACTTTTGATTGTTCCATCCAACTGCAAATTCGGTTGTGGTTAGATACTTTTCTTTCCTCAGTGTTTATGTTCCTTAAAGGCCAACATTTTTCAGCACACAAACAAGTCTACAAAAAAGTGCACTATTAACTACCCATCCCATCAAAATCTAAGCACATCTGTGTGCAAAAAGGTTTTGTTCACCACAATACCAAACGGTTGTATAATAGTCACAACTGTACTGTTTCCTATTCACAAACTGTCCTTAGTCCCAAACTAGAACAAAGTCTGTAATTATAAAATAGAACCCCCTTAAAAGAAAAAAAAAACTTCATAAAATAGGAAGATTGAAAAGGGGTTTGGTATATATGTACACTAAAAATATATATATTTAAATTACTTCCAATATTGGCCAACATTTTTTCACTGTGAAGTAGGTAATCCAGTTCAAACACATGACCAACATTTGCACATCTTCATAATTTCTAGTTACCACTATTATACCCCACAATTTACATATTACAACACAAGCAGCAGTTAGATGTTCAAGGCAACACATTTTTAAAATTTGTGTACAGCAAGCGTTAGTTAAAAATGCAAACTGCACTGGATGATCAGGGTATGGGTGACTGTCATTTGCCATTTTGTGGGGCTCGGCATAGTTATAAATTTTTTAACTTTATAGGTAAATTTTAAAACGGTTATGATACATATATCTGTGCATTGAACCCGCAACAGAATTGACATCATTGTGTACATATATATAGATATTTGACATGAACTTATGGAAGGTTTCTCCATTCACTGGGCTTCAGATGAGCATTTTCCCTCACTTCATCAAAAGTGTAGCTCTTTATAACTTTGCCATTCTTGAATACTGTATGCAGCAGATCCTGTAAATGAAACATTTCAAAATCAGATACGACTATAACGGATTTGAAATCAAGAAAAAACAACAATGCTGCCTTTCAAACTGTGGATCAACTAGTTGTGAAAGGCAGATAGTCACAAGCTAGTAATGTACAAATTGCTATGTGCCTGAATCTTAAGGAAGGGGAGGCTCACTTCAATCAACCGTTCCTGACCGACTGCTTCAGTTGGTAGCATTCTCACCCAAGTCAAAAGATTGTGGATTCAAACCCCACCTCCAGGAGTACACGCAAAAAAATGTAACAAACTAACACTGTAGTACTGACCGAAAGCTGTCCTATTGGAAATGCTATCTTTTGGCTTAGACATTAAACTGATGCCTTATCTGTCCTCAGCTGGGCATACAAGATTCCATGACACAATTACGAAGAGGTGCAGGGATTTATCCCTTAAATCAACAGATTAACTAGTCATTGTTGCATTGCTGTTTGTGGGAACTCTTGTGTGCAAATTGGCTGCCATGTTTCCTACATTGCAACAGTAACTCCAGTGCAAATTAGCTGAAAGGTGCTCCGAGAAGTCAAGTAATTGCAAAGACAGTATATAAACACAAGTCTTTCTTCTCACTAATGCTCCATCTACATTCAGTTCTCAGCCACTTCATTTGCATATACTCTAACATGAAACACAAAAGCTGTGTCATTCTTGCAATGCCTTCCTGTTCATTAGATTTTTTAAAAAATTGTTCGCGAGACCCGGATGACGCTGTCAGAGCCGCACTTAATTACTCAGAGTTGCTGAGGTGGTGGCAGAAGACAGTTTCCTTCAACTGCTGCACTCCTTTACTTCACTCCTACAATTGTACAGGAAATTACAGGACATTGATAAGGAAATGATATGTTCAAGTCAGATGTGCAAGTTGGAGAGAGCAATTTCTGACATTGCCACTTGTTCTTCCATCTCATTCCACACCTGTTGTTCCAGCTTTTCTAAGCTAACTGAGCATTAACAATTCACGATGGCCTTCTTGCCCCTTCTTTGCAAGCTATTACCATGCCACAGCCATGGGCAACTCTTCTTTATTGGGTGCGTGTACCTCACAGGGAAATGATCTGTCATGACTTTACCACAATAACAGTGATCTTTGAAAGGAAGAATACAGAATGACCGCCACTCTAGCAGAATGGCAATATGTTCAAGGAGACTTCTTTATGCAGAATGCAATTGATCACTAGTTCTGCATGAAGGGGAAAACTGGATAGAGGCCTTGATCAGTGCACTGTCTGCTTAAAACAGGTTTTGCAAATACAGAAAGTGGCTTTCAAATTTGGGGTGGGTTGGGGGTGGGGGAGGGGGGAACTTGTTTTAAAGAAAGTTTACAATTTTGAGATGTAGTGCAAAGAAACTTGACAATGTGTTTCCATTTCAAATTTCAAACAGCATTAGTGAGGAGCAGAACACAAAGTAGATTTTAGAAAAGGTGACCGTTAAGAAAGGAGGCTGCAAGTTAAACTTGGGAAATGGAAGTGTGTCCTTGGATGCATTTGATAGATTTATGATCAATAAAGGAGTCAAGGGTTGTAAGGTGGGGGGGGGGGCACAGGAAAATGAAGCTGAGATCAGTCAGGTCAGTCATGGTCTTATCGAACATGTTCAAGGCCTACTCCTGCTCCTAATTATTGTGTTGCCAGGAGAAGCAGAAGATTGTTAAAGCCAGAGAAATATTAAACTAACCAAGTAATTTTCAAGAGATGGAAAAATAACATTAAAAAATCTGCCATAGGGACTTCATATAACAGGGATTTTCCTGACAATGTTCAACATGCATACAATTACCAAGTTTTACATTTGACACAAGCTTCCTTACATCTTTTTGCTCTGCCAGTACTTAGGTTTTCACAATTATTAATCTTCACAATGGGAGTTTTCATTCTAAGCTACTCATAGATCTGGGCTCCTGATGGTATTCCTAAACCACATGGTCAGGAAAGTAAAAAGTACTGCATTTGAGATCTATCAATAGATTCAAAGTACCCATTCAGATACCATTATTACTATTTTTGAAAATAGCCTTCATTCATTTTCAGCACCACTCCCAGGCTTCAAAATAAACCAACACCGAGTGGAATTTCCCAACCAGCTAACAGCTGATTTGGTGGCAGGCAGGTGTGGTGAATCTGGTGGGAACTAAAAACTGTCATAAAATCCCATTGCAATTCTCCCAATGACGGGTCACTCTTCCTGCTGGCAGATGTCACATAAACATTTATGAGATGTAAATAGTGTATTAGAACAACTGCCCACCAGCATCTTGTCAGGCCTTTGAATTTCTGCCATGCCAGTGGGAATTTGCATTTTAGCAATCTGGTTTGATGCAAGAGTGGTGTGCACAAGACCCCTCAGTTCCCCAGAGACTTCGGGGTGAGTGCAGCAACTTTTTGCCATAGTGCTGCACTGCTCACCACTCTACTTGGGCAGACTCATTCCTACCCCCATTTCTGAGCTGGTCTTCATGGACAGCACCATGCTGCTAGACTCATGGACCCTCCTGTATCACTGACTCAAATCAGTACTGCACTTGGGGTTGGGGAGTATAAGCAGTTTCCTTTGCCACCTCAGTGTCTATCTCGTTTGCACTGAGAGATTCATGCAGCCACTGCAACAAAGGTCTGAAGTTCAACCAGGGATGGAGTGTGAGGGGTGGCTGGGGAGCGAGGGGGTATGGTCTAATAAAGACAAAAGGGGGCAATGTTTGGAGGAGTGGGGTGGATGCCAAGGGCTCACGATAGCATGTAGAGGGGTAACAAGGTGGATGAAGAAGACAAACGATGGAAGGCAGAGGTGAAGGAATCTGGACAAGGCTGCATGAAAGTTCACAAACAGGAGGGTGTGTGGTGGGGGGGGGTTTGAAAGGGAAGCCACATTATTTACTGAAAGGGGAGGGGGAAGACTCCTGGTTAGATGAGTAGAGCTCCTGGTTGGGCTTGGGCAAGCGATGGGCTCAGTGAAAGGTTGGCTGAATCAAGGAATTTTCTCTTGAGGCTATTTCCCTCTGGGTTGCTGACATCTTGCACGGTCCAGTGAAGAAAACAGGTGGGCTGGAGAGAGAGAGAGAGAGAGAGAGAGAGAGAGGAGTGTACTGGGCTGGTAATTAAATATGGCACTGGGACCTTCAAATGAATCAGCTGAGGGCCTGCCAGGAGAGTCGGAGGTGAACTTAATTGTGCATAATTATTCAGCTTCCAAGTGCAAAATCAGGTGCAGGATCCAGATTCTCAGATTGGTAATACAGGCACTACTGGAGCTGCTCGCCACCACATTTGGGGCTCTCCAGATCCTACGCGCTATGCACAGAACTTTGTCAGAGTTCACAGTAACCAGCTTTTTCACACGATGAGGAAACATTTCCTGAACAGGGTCTCAAGTTTCTTTTTCTTTGGAAAGAGACAATTCAAACGCCATCAACAGGAACATCCTCAAATTAAGGGAAGTCCTTCCACACTCAGAATTCCTAATTAATAGGAATATTGTTTAAATTACAGCAGATAACCGTTAAAATTTAGCCATAAGAAAATCTGTTGATTAAACACCAAAGGCTTTAAACAGGGGAGTCCCCAATTCAGAAGTAAAGATTACAAAGGATACTAGTCCTAAACATGCATCATTTCCCATTATTTTACTGTCGATTTGAAACCTGTCTTTTCTCATTCATCACTCTACACTCCTAACTACCGAGCATTCCTAACTTCTCATAATCCCCACTCCTATTGCTCCCTCAACTGTAAATGCCTTATTCAACCAAAAGAGAAAATGCTGGAGAATCTCAGCAGGTCTGGCAGCATCTGTAAGGAAAGAAAAGAGCTGATGTTGAGTTCAGATGACCTTTTGTCAAAGCTGGCCTACCTGGGCCCCCTCCCACAACTCCTTTACCAGTATATCAATTACTATTTAGGTTCCAGCATCTGCAGTAATTTGCTTTTATCCAATGTCTTATTCAGGCTTGCCACAACACTACAGGCAAACAGAAAATGACCAACTAAGGATCATGACATTCAGTTGGATGCAGGATTGTCCTGACATTCTTGCTGACTCATCCAGTCCTGTTCCAATTGATGTTCCTCCCTTAACCCACTCCATTTCTGCTGGAGAATTGAGGCCTCAGCTTCTCAGATATAGTAATAACTGGAAAGGCGGCTTTTAGATACAAGTATGCAGATGATACTATAGAGGTGGCACAGGAAATTAGGAGAGTAGGATGTTAGAAAGAGCAGTAGAGACAGTAAATTAGCAGACCAAACCAAAAAGTTAAAGTTTATTTATTAGTCACACAAGTAGGCTTACATTAACACTGCAACAAAACTACAAAAGGTCGTGAATATAGCCCAATCCATCACGCAAACCAGCCTCCCATCCACTGACTCTGTCTACACTTCCCACTGTCTCGGCAAAGCAGTCAGCATAATTAAGGACCCCACGCACCCCCGACATTCTCCCTTCCACCTTCGGGAAAAAGATACAAAAGTCTGAGGTCACGTCTCAACTGACTCAAGAACAGCTTCTTCCCAGCTGCTGTCAGACTTTTGAATGGACTTACCTTGTATTAAGCTGATCTTTCTCTACACCCTAGCTATGACTGTAACACTACATTCAGCACTCTTTCGTTTCCTTCTCTAGGAACGGTACGTTTTGTCTGTATAGTGTGCAAGAAACAATACTTTTCACTGTATGTTAATATATGTGACAATACATCAAATCAAAACTCCCCTAGTTGCCACACTCCGGCACCTCTTTGGATACACGGAGGAAGAATTTAGCAAGGCCAATGCACCCTAACCATTGGCTTTGCCAAATTCTAACAATCCAAATTGGAATATTCACTTAATGGTGAAAGACCGGGGATCCAGAGGAGTAAGAATGTATCCTTTTGTACCTATCACTTTAAAAAAAAGTGCTTCAGTACAAAAAGTAATCAAAATGGAATGTTGAACCACACCTCAAGAAAATTGAGCAAGAGACACTTCAGTTGTGCAGCACCTAATTAAACACCATTTTCAATAGTGCATACAGTTTTTGGACACTGAACTTAGGAAAAATATGTTGAGCCTTGGAAGTACGGCACAGATTCATCAGAAGGAGGATATATGGTTTAAGTGTGGTTTGTATCTTTGTGATTTTAGATTGTTGAGTTGACCTAATCAATATAGAATTGAGAACCACCTGAAAATTAGGACCAAATCATTTACAAATGAAATCAAGGCGCATCTTCATACACTTTCCCACTGTCGCATATTTCCAAGACCAACATAAAAGGATGTGGAGTAAGGAAAGTAAATGAAGCTGAGGAACAAATCAGCTACAATCTAATTGAACAATAGAATAAGCTTGAGGGACCCATGTTGCCAATTTATATTTAAAGCACTTATAGTGCCATGATCTGCTTAAGTTGCTATATGTGGTTTAAGATCATTGCCAGTTGAACAAACTGGAGCAGGACTGAAAGCAGATAGACAACAGATCAAGGGCATACAGTCTGTGGTGAGCAAGTCCCTCATTTCAGGATTCTATCCAGGAGGGGGCAAGTTGGGTCAGAGCAAAATAAACTAATCCTATTAGAAGGGATAAATGGTGGCATAGGAGTAAAGACAGCAAATCTATGCTTGGACAGGAAGGGTGAGGGGATGAGTAGTATCTGGTTTGCAATAGGGATGCCGTATGGTTTTGGGGAGGGAGCAGGGGAATTTTATTTTGCAGTCCATCATGAGAAAGGATCCCATACAAGTGGTGTAGCGGGAAGTGGGATATGGAGGAATGAATTTTATGCCCAACATATTTTCCCACATGTTACTAATTCACTTATCAGTGGAGATGCCCCCCCCCCTTATCTTTAAAATCTATTTGAATGTTTGCTTTTCCCTTATTTATTAATTAAAACAGGGACAGTCTAGATAAATTTGATTTTCATTCTTGGAATGCAAGCTTCATCATATTCTTTACAGGAAAGATATTGGAGCCATGAAATCAAATGCCCAAAACTCCTAGCAATATTTAAAATCTCAAACTCAGTATCACTTAATTTTGTATTTAATGTCTCTCTATTAAAAAATTGCAAAATCCAACTGATTCCCCCAACTCTATCCTGCCCCTCACCTTTTCTGCTTGCAGACTCATCTTTAAAGATTTATGTATTCTCTTCACTGTTCTCTGTTCCATTTTGTTAACAATCTTGCTGGAAAAGTCTATTGATTCTATTCCACTTCCCAAATTACTATTTCACATTTCTCTGCGTTAAACAGCCTCTGCAACCCATTGCTTGTCCACTAGCCTAGGTGCTCCTGTGTTTTTTCCTCACACTTTACTCAACTACCAGTATCAACCATTTTGGGATTCTCAAATAATTTAACAGGACATTCCATAACTCATGTCAGCCAACCTGAAAAATCACTTGTTCCTTTACCTGCAAACTATCTTTCTAACAGCTTGGCTACATTTCCTGTTGTAGTTTGTGCAACAAGTCTTGTGACTCTTCAAAGTTCACACTTATGCACCACATAACCTTTATGCACACTGTTCAAGAGAAACGTTACTGCCCCCTGCCATTTGGTTTGTACGTACATTTTCCACAAATTAAATTCCCCTTGTGCAAGTTTCAGACAGATTTTGGCAAAGCTCCAAATGAATGATTTCCTTAAATGAATAGTAATCCAAGGTACAATACTGGACTAGCGTTCTTGTTTTAAAAAAAAATAACTTTCATTATTACTTATGAGTGGCAGATGTTGGAATGGGGAGCAAGAGTAGAATTCCACAAACAGAATCACAATCTTACAGTGCCAATCAGTCCATCAAGTCTGAACTGGCTCTCTGAAAGAACATTAAATGTTAACACTCTCTTCTAATCTGCTTAATTAACCTTGGTAATAGGTCATGTTAAGCTTTCCATGCTTTTGTGGCAGAGTAGACGAACATACAGATTTACTTACAGGACCATTTTCTTCCAGCTCTCCTTTACCCTCTTCAAGTGTAATATAATCCCCTGAAGGAGTACAGTGCAATGACAGACGTCCCTTCTTAGATCGTTTGTTTGGATCCATAACTGGATCTTTGAAAACATTTACCTAAAAGTGAAAAAAGTCCATTTACAGACATGCAGTACCATTTATAACTTGAACCAGAAAGCAGTTACTATAGTTTATGAAAATATCCACACAAAAACATTATTCAATGATACATTCATGGTATTAAGTAACAAGGATCTGCAAAGGTTGCAGGTTCATAAATGCTATCCAATAACCAGCATTGGAAAGTGCATTCGTGAATCAGTCTGCCAACACTCAATGTTTGCTGTCAGTGAGAAAAGGTAACATAGGGTTGCTTTTATTAAAAAAAAACATACTCCAGCGAGCATTAGGAATAGGAGAAAACAGCTGTAGATGTAGAGCATAGCTATGACCACAAAGGGCAGTAGATACTTGCTTCAAAGAGGATAATTCAATGGGTATGGAAAGTGAGGAGTGTGGCTTAAATCAGGAGCCACATGGAGAGGGGGGGGGGGGGGGGGGGGGTAGGGAGAAATGGTTTAGATGTTTCTGTGACTACATTCTATGAATTACTTAGTTACACTGTTACAGTTGTAAGTCTAAAGTTTTATGCTGTCATATTAAAGGGGTTTGACATTTAGTGAACTGTGCACTCAAAAGGTTATGTATATATAGTGCAATTGGCCAGAATAAGCATGAAAAGATATTAGTCTACTTCTTCAGTAGAGCAGTCCAGAGCAAGTTCATAATTGATCGGACAGGGATTTGATTCATATGTAGACAAATGTATGGAGATCAAACCCAAAGTAATTTCTCTACCCAAAACTTATAGTTGTTTAAAATACAGGTCAGCTACTCATTGCAGCATAACATACCCCAAGTCCATTGGTTACCACATAACTGCATTTGAAGGAACAATTCAGAAGATCTCTCGTCATCTTCTGCAGCAAAGCACCACCAGATCCAAAGGTAATGTTCTCAATACTCCATTTATGCTCTTTCATTCCTTGTACAATCTGAAAAACAACACATACAATGTTTAGTGACTTACAAATTGTGCGTTGGAATATTCCTCTGACAAAGACAACCATTCTGCTCATCTTAATTCATCCATCTGCAACAATCCTGCACCCCTCCCATAGCTGCATCCAGTTGTTTCTTAAAGAGAAGGAGGATTTTGCTTCCATCACTCTAAGCTGAAGTTCTTTTCAAGTTAATCACTTCATGTAAAGAAACTTCTGATGTCAGTCTTCAAGTTACTTTTATTGTTTGAAAGCACATTCCATTGTCTCTGGTTTAATTTAAACTAGTTTTCTGGATGAACTTTTTCCATACCATTTACTGCCCACATCTGAAAATATCTGCACTTCAATATCACCCTCGTTTCCCCAACAACTACAGCAGAAGTATTCAAGGTATACCCTGACCAAAGCGCCTACACAGTTTGACCTAGATTTCCTTTGATTTGAAGTCTGCAGTTTTAGCTATTTATTTCCATTGGTTTCTTCCTGTTTTGTTCTGCAGCAAAACTGCCGAAGAAATAATATAATCTAAACAGTTAAAAGGTGCACAAAATTCAAACTAAACTAAACATGGGCATGTAAATACAATAAAATGTACAGGAGTTAGTTTAAAAAGTGTGCCAGGTTCCACTCATCCACTACTACTATCCTTGTTAGTTTACATCAGCTCCTAGCTCTGATGACACCAGTTTAAAAATTAATGTTTAATTAGTGTCAATCTCACTAGACTCCATTGCTGTCACCACCAGCACTGTACTGCAACACTTCTCACTCCCTCATCAACAAATTCCATCCCATTGACCCTGGTGCCGTTTCATTCAGTCAATCATAAGCTGTCGTACTTTCAGTGATATAGGCCCCCATGCCCTTGGAATGCTTTCTCTCAATTCTCTCCTCCCCCAAGATCCTTTTCATAACCACTTAAACATTTTGGTCATCTGCTTTCGTGTGAAACAGATGGTGTTGCAGTACACTTCACTGTGTGTTGTTATCTTTCAGTCAGGAACAGTTTCTCTAAAATCTCAGCCATTACGATTTCTTGAAAAAGCTGGTGTGTGCAATTACTTTGCTGTACTGTGCAGTCTTACCTCTTGCAGAGTGTTTATATCCACACCATCTCCCTGAATAATTCTCAAATATGGAGGAAGTACTTTGTAACCTTTGCAGTTCTCACTTGGCGGAAATTTCTTTCCAAGGATCTCCAGAACCTGTTGGTCAGAAAATTGACGATTTGATAATTTGACAGCACACTATCAAAGGTCAGTTATTTGACTTGTTACTTCAAGATCAATCACAACACCAAAATGTCTCTTGCAGAACACTGAATTAGTTTTTATATTCAACAGTCTACAGTCTTTTTAATTCTTCTCTCCAGTTTAATTTTAACAAGACCTATCATTAATGTGATTCTAGAACAGACCAATGCAATTTCTGAGGAAGGAGCTGGTGATCTGGGTTCCACAAATTCACTTCCTCATCACGAGTGCCAGGACTTAATAGTTTTCATCCCAAATTTCAGCATTTATATCAAGAGACAACATCAGTTGTGGCTATTTATGTAGAACTTCTTGGAGTTCTCCTGAAGGATATATACCCACTGCCAATTTTGTTTTTAAAAAAATATATAGGTATTGTCAACATTGAGTTTTTCATTTTTAAGTCAAATGGAGCATAGTATTCATCTAGATACATAATTTGTCCATTTGGATTTTTTGTATAGGAACTCTTACAAATTGGCCCAGGATATCCTTGCAAATAATACCTATAATTTAATTTCACTTTTTTAACCAATATGTACAAGCCCACTAAGTAATGTTAATTTGATTTTCTGCTTAAAATCTTTAGTGTGGGGGCGGGAGGTGGGGATATTTGGTTTAGAATACTTCCATCTCAATCTGAAGAAAATATGCTAACGTTCATATTGTTACACATCAAAAACAGTCTCAGCAATTTCAGACGTGCATAGTTTAGGTTTCTTTTCCTTTCAATCCGAGAATACACTTCAAGAAACCTCGAACTTTAGGGTTCAATTGGAACTCAGTTGGAGGAATTAACTAAGCCTGAGCCACTGGTGAAATTCTTTTCAAAGAAACATGAAATACAAGTGAAAAAGTATATTTCTAAGTATTATGTAGTACACTTTATTTCAATATTTCAACTCCCATTCTAGTACATTAACCTTGTATTTTCATTTTGTTTTAGAGATACATCAATACTTGTGTGTCATATTGTTACTGAGGAGATCATAAACAAGGAGCTATATTCCAAAACAAAAGAAAAATATATTACCTGGAGAACTGTATCAAGCGGATTTCCTGAATCTGGCCGAATAATGAGTGGGGCTGAGGGGCTTCTCGCTTCTATCAAACTTCTCAAGTCCTCACCCCAGATTATTTCGCAAGCGTGATAAATGTCATAACTATCACTAACAATTGATACAGGCACTGTGGAAAACTTCTTCATTATGTGTTCAAAGGCAGCTTTTTCAGAATCTTTTCCCCAGGCTGTAATTGTACTGCTCAAAAGAAACAAAATATAGAACCCATTCAAGAAGCATCCAAAATTTATTATATAATCAGAATTAATATAACAAAGCTCCCCAAAACAATCAGGTGAGCAGGAATTTTTAAGCAACCTCAATGACTCACTGTTCTGATCAGTGCTTCAGGACAGAGACAAGTAAAATCATAGGAAACAATGCGGGATGAAGTTTACATAAAGAAAGAGAATAAAACAATAGTACAACCAGGTGCTATGAAGATTGAAAAAGATGAATTAGGGACAAGTGAAAACTGGAGAATCCTGAGGATTTATGTACTTAAAATTTAAAAAGTTTCAGTCAGTTTGTCCTGCAAACAGCAAATTGGGTTCAGACGAGAGACATTTATTCAGGCTATCATTATGATAAGCAATTGTGTTGAAATACAAAATGCGGAATATGAACAAATTCTTGAATTCTCAGCATTAAGAAAAACAAGAGGGATGGCACCACAGCAAGCACTGCTGCCTCACAGCACCAAGGACCCGGGTTCAATTCCGGCCTTGGGTCATTGTGTGTGGGGCTTGCACATTCACCCCGCGTCTGCGTGGGTTTCCTCCGGGTGCTCCGGTTTCCTCCCACAGTCCAAAGGTGTGCAGGTTAGGGGGATTGCAAGGTAAATATGAGGGGTTGCGGTGATAGGGTCTGGTTGGGATTGTGTTCGGTGCAGACTTGATGGGCCGAATGGCCTCCTTCTGCACTGTAGGGATTCTATGACATCAAGTTCTAAGAAATGCACATCTCCTCTACTCCAAGATAAATCAGAATATAAATGAGAATTTAAAACAGGAAACTTACAAAGCATTATTTAAGAAAAACATTAAATAGAATGAGGTTTGGTTAAATTGCGAGGGGTTTATAAAGATTCAATTGTCTCCACAGTGATCACACCATTCACTTATTCAAATAAGATGCATCAAATTAGTTTTCAGGAAATACAGCAACATTCCCAGATCAAAATGTAATTTTACAAGTTACAAAAGTACTACTTAGCAAAGTATTCCTCCTAGCATTTTGTGAAATTTACTGACATAAAATTTTTTGAAGCTTTCCAATTGTAATTTAAATTATGAAAGTGCTCACCTGTGTTCTGCTGCTGGTACTGAAAAACCTGGCACAGGATCCTTTGTTCCATAATACTTCTTGATCACCGTGATTCCTGCAACTGTGTCTGTTCCTTTGAAGTTTACAAGGTGTGAAGATGCCCCAATTCCTGCCGTCTAAAAAAAGAGACAAGCAGGCAATTAAATTGAGCTGTACTAAATTTACTCATTGTTTTTGAATAAATATCCATTCAAAACTACCTTTTTTTAAATTCACTAAATTTAGCTTTTTCTCAAACCTGTGTCCTGGTCATGCAACCTTTCTAACAGTAGCAAGTTGGATCATAATTTTCCACAAGATGATTCAGATCCTAACCATGCATCTTGTTATGCATGTACACTGTGTATAGCCTTAACTCTACAGCAACGTGAACTTGGGAGTGTGACTACATCATCACTTTACTCTGTTAGACAGTATGGCAAGTAAAAAAAGAGGTTTTGTGAACTTAAGACCTGGTTGAGATCTTAACTAAGCCATTCTGTTAATTCAGTTAAATTTCTACTGGTAAAACACATGAGTCATTGCACGAAGTCTTTACCTCTTGTGAGGAAACCCCTCTGTAACCAAAGTCATGAAGCTTGTACTCCAGTCCATCTAGATTACCAGCAGTCTGCATCAAGTACTTGGCTAAAATTTTCTTCTGCTCTCTGGAATTCGTGGCCACAGAGATTGGATACCAAGTTTGAACAAGACTAGTCTGAAAACAAAAATAAATAAAGCAAATTTGATTTAATTTATTGTCACATGTATTAAATGCAATGTCACTGCTGTCTCCCAAAAGACTGCATTCTGCCCACATCCAAGTTACAGGGAGATTAAGGGTGAAATGGCATTACATTGTGACTGAATGTACTGCAAAAATTTCATTTACTTTCCATAGAAACAGAAGTGGATACGTACCTCAACCCAGTTAGTCAGCCAATAGCATTCCGGATCTGTATTTTCAACAGTAAAAAGAACATTTCCCCGTGGGATGACACTCCCTTCGGGGACAGCCTTTATTTCTATTGGAAGGTGACCATCATGTTTCTAAAATGGAGAATCAAAATCCAAAGCACGTCAGCATTTTTGTAATATAATTCTGAAAAAGCTGTATTACCATGTTTCCTAATTCTCGCATAATCTTTATTCCATCAAGAACATCATCCCTTTTACTGATCTAGGAAAGGCAAACAACCATAAGTAAAACTTTCAAGTTTGCTCTTTCAAAAAGGTGAAGGGAAGAAAAACTGATACAAAACATTACAGCCTTACTCAGAAGAAACATAACTTTAACAGCCTCAGCAGCATGGTTCAAATCAATTGACCCATTACTTTAGAACATCTGTAATTTGGGGGGAGGGGGAAGAGGAGAAACAAGAAAAAGCACAATTTGTTGCTTTACATTCTAAAAACAAAATTATCTTGTGAAATATCATACCAAATGTAAGGCAAAGATTATAAGGCTATAGAAAAATCATATCAGACATGAGCTCAATAAAGAAATGATCTTTTGGCCAAGATGGATGCTTCAGATTGAGATATTAAAGAGTTAATGTCCACTGTAGAGGGCAAGGTGAACTATTGGGCTTGCAAGAACGGCAGAGAAACAGCTCATGGGAGCAAACTGACAAAACAGGTTAACCACAGGCTCCAGCTTGCTGAGCCCGGCTGGGGTGCGAGTCTAGCTGAGTACGTGATAATGTTCTCTTTTGCGCTAACAAATGGCGTATCCTAAAGACATTATGCTTATGTTCTGATGGGTTGGGGTTGTAAGTAGTAAATGCGTATTTTAATAGGATGTTCTTTCTTATGCAGCAATTCCTGTAACTACTCGTTTTTGATTGAATCGGGTGATGTGTGTTTAAGTCTTGTTTGAAATCACATCTACCTGATGGGATTGTAAACTGTATAAAAGGGGTCAGCCTTGTTGCTTCGTGGGCTTTTTACTAACTGTCTTCCAGCACTGAGTAGAGGTTAAGTAGTAACAGTTAGCCAGCCTACATATGTAGGACAAATAAGGAACTTTGATTCTGACAACGGTTGGTGTTTGCCTTTGTATCAAGGACGGAAGAGTCTCGCGAAAAAACGAACTTAACAAGATGATTCACTGTTGTTGTAGAAGCCAAGATTTACTGGTTTTTGACATTGCCATTTTGGCCAGTCCTCCAGATGACTCTGGCCCAATTGAAGCAGCTTATTAAACTGAGCAATCTGATGTCAGAAGTATTACAACTTTGCTATTTAAAAAGCATGTCTGTGATCTTTAACATGTCTTTGGAAGGGGAGGTATCAAAGTCCAAGAAAAGTGGCTGTAGGAATGATTGCTCCCCATTTCACTTTCCAGCACACATCTGTCTGAGAGATTTTGCAGTCCTTTTTTTTGAGGGCTTTTAACCCAATAATAGAAATATTAATTCTAAGTTAAGCTTGGTTTAGCTATTTGTTTAGTCAAATGTCTTGCTGAGTATTAATACAGAAAAAGAAAATTCACAGCACAATCTACATTTGCTAATAGTCTGTTCTCTTTAGATGGATTATAATTTCTCCCTCAATAAATGAGAAAAATGGTCTTCAATTCAGGAGAAACAACCTTTCTGCAATTTTCACTTTGAACATAAAATGGGAGTAGACCAAATGGCCCATTGGGCTGATCATCTGCCTCACTGCATGATGATCTGCATCCACTTTCCCAACCACTTCCATATCTGCAGATTCCCATGGCACTAAAAGTGCCTCTCTCCCGGCCTCAAATGCAATTAATGTTGGAATAGTCACAACCTTCCTTGGGCGGCACGGTAGCACAGTGGTTAGCACTGCTGCTTCACAGCTCCAGGGTCCTGGGTTCGATTCCTGGCTCGGGTCACTGCCTGTGTGGAGTTTGCACATTCTCCTCGTGTCTGCGTGGGTTTCCTCCGGGTGCTCCGGTTTCCTCCCACAGTCCAAAGATGTGCGGGTTAGGTTGATTGGCCAGGTTAAAAATTGCCCCTTAGAGTCCTGAGATGCGTAGGTTAGCGGGATTAGTGGGTATATATGTGGGGGTAGGACCTGGGTGGGATTGTGGTCGGTGCAGACTCGATGGGCCGAATGGCCTCCTTCTGCACTGTAGGGTTTCTATGATTCTATGATTTCTTCCAGGACAGAGAATTCCAAAATTTCACAATCCTTGACTGAAGAAATTTCTCCTAGTCTCAGTCCTAAGTGAATAATTCTTAATCCTGACATTGCGCCTGGGTTCTCAATTCCACCTACAACACAAGGATGTGACACCTTGTCAAATGCCTTTAGGAAATCCTAAGCATACCGTATCTTTCAGTTTGCCTTTATCTAACTAGTTACGTCACTGATATCAGGCTAACTGGCCTTTAGATCAATGTTCTCTCTGTTATCCCTTCTTGAATAGCTGTTTGCAAACATCAAATCTGCTAATCCTGAATCTTGAAAGATAATATCCTAGGATGCAGGCCAATAGGTTTTAATGCAATCCTTTTGTCTTTGTTGTTAATAATAATCTTAAATTCCTCACTCTTATTAGCCCATGGTTACTCTTTATTTATAGAATGTAATTTTTGTCTTCCACTGAAGACAAAATACTCATGCAATGTCTGCCATTGCCATTTTAAAAATTCATTCATGGGATGTGACCATCACTGGCTGCGCTAGCATTTATTGCCCATCCCCAAGGGCATTAAGAGAGCTTTGTGCACCTGAAGTGGGAGACAGCCTGAGTGAGGTAGCCAGAGTGGGATTGAAACTTGATCATTTGGAGTAGTGTGCTAATTCAGTGCAGAGTGGGAGGAGGTGCTTTTTCCCTTTTTTTCTTCTTGCTTTGTAACTGTTAATCTGCAGGGAGAGATCCAGAGAGCATCCTGGGAAGGTAAGTGATATAAAGACCTACCTCGGTATCTGCAGCGATAAACGAAGATAAGAGTTTAATAAATTTTCTTAAATAATTTAATTGGTGATAGAAATGTCAATAAGTGGGGTTAAGTGCTACATTTGTGAGATGTGGGAGATCCGTGACGCTTCCAGTGTCTTGGGCGACAATATCTGCAGGAAGTGCACCCAATTGCAGTTCCTCACAGACGACATGGATAGATTGGAGCAGCAGTTGGATGCACTTAGGAGCATGAAAGTGGCAGAAAGGGATAATAGCAGCAGCAGCCAGAGTAGTGGCACCACAGCTGGCTCTGCTGTTAAGCAGGGAGGGACAAAGAGCATTAGAGCAATAGTTCTAGGGGACTCTATAGTTAGGGGTACAGATAGGCACTCCTGTGGACATGAAAGAGACCCTGGTGCCAGGGTCCAGGATATCTCTGAACAGGCAGAAAGCATTCTGAAGAGAGAGGGTAAACAGCCAGAGGTCGTGGTACATATTGGTACGAACGACATAGGTAGGAAGAGTGACGAGGTCCTGTAGTAGCAATTTAGGGAGTTAGGTAGAAAGTTAAAAAGCAGGACCTATAGGGTTGTAATATAAGGATTACTCCCTGTGCCACGTGCCAGTCAGGCTAGAAATAGGAAGATAGTACAGCTCAACACATGGCTAAATAGCGGGTGTAGGAGGGAGGGTTTTAGATATCTGGACCATTGAGATCTTTTCCGAGGCAGTTAGGACCTGTACAAGAAGGACGAGTTGCACCTAAACTGGAGGGGCATAAATATTCTGGCCAGGAGGTTTGCTTGTGTCACACGGGAGGATTTAAACTAGTTTGACAGGGGGGTGGGAACCAAAGCAAAGGTGAATTAACTGAAGGGAAACTAGAGAGAAGGGCCAGTAAGACTCAGAGGAAGAGCAGGCATGGTGTGGTTGCTGAAGTGCACATGAAGTGGACTGAATTGCATTTGTTTCAATGCAGAAGTGTAACAGGTAAGGCAGATGAACTTAAGAGCTTGTATTAGTACTTGGAATTATGATGTTATTGCCATTACAGAGACTTGGTTAAGGGAAAGACAGGATTGGCAGCTTAACTTTCCAAGATACAGATGCTTCAGGCAGGATAGAGGGGCATGTAAAAGGGGTGGGGGAGTTGCACTACTGGTTAAGAATATCACAACTGTACTGCAGGAGGACACCTCAGAGAGCTCATACAGCGAGGCAATATGGGCAGAGCTCAGGAATAGGAAGAGTGCAGTCACAGTATTGGGAGTTTCCTATAGACCTCCCAACAGCCAGTGGGAGATAGAAGAACAGATATGTAGGCAGATTTTGGCAAGGTGTAAAAATAATACAGTTGTTGGGGTGAGTGATTTAAACTTCCCCTATATTGACTGGGACTCACTTAGTGCTAGGGGTGTGGATGGGGCAGAGTTTGTAAGGAGCATCCAGGAGGGCTTCGAAACAGTATGTAGATAGTCCACTAGGGAAGGGGCTGTACTGGACCTGGTATTGGGAAATGAGCCTGGCCAGGTGGTCGATGTTTCAGTAGGGGAGCAGTTCGGGAACAGTGACCACAGTTCAGTAAGCTTTAACGGTACTGATGGATAAAGATAAGTTTAGTCCTCAGGTGAAGGTGCTAAATGGGGGAAGGCTAATTACAACAACATTAGGCAGGAACTGAAGAATGTAGATTGGGAGCAGATGTTTGAGGGCAAATCAATATCTGGCATGTGGGAGGCTTTCAAAGAACAAAGAACAAAACAGCACAGGAACAGGCCCTTCGGCCCTCCAAGCCTGCGCCGCTCATGTACCCATTAGACCATTCTTTTATATCCCTTTATTCCCAGTCTGTTCATGTGGCTATCTAGATAAGTCTTAAATGATCCCAGCGTGTCCGCCTCAATCACCTTGCTTGGCAGTGCATTCCAGGCTCCCACCACCCTCTGTGTAAAATACGTCCCCTTGACATCTGTGTTGAACCTTGCCCCCCTCACCTTGAACCAGTGACCCCTTGTGTTCGTCACCTCCGACCTGGGAGAAAGCTTCCCACTGTTCACCCTATCTATGCCCTTCATAATTTTATACACCTCTATTAGGTCGCCCCGCATCCTCCGTCTTTCCAGGGAGAACAACCCCAGTTTACCCAATCTCTCCTCATAGCTAAGACCCTCCATACCAGGGAACATCCTGGTAAACCTCAGTACTCTCTCCAAAGCCTCCACGTCCTTCTGGTAGTGTGGCGACCAGAACTGGATGCAGTATTCCATCTCTCGCCTCCCTGAGGAGTCTAGGATAGATGCCATCCGGCCCTGGGGATTTGTCTGTCTTAATGTTTCCTAAAAAACCTAACACTTCCTCCCTTGTAATTGAGATTTTTTTCTTAACGGGTCAACACATCTCTAGGAGCCACTACCAGTCAACATGTCCCTCTCCTTTGTGAATACTGATGCAAAGTATTCCATAGAAACCCTACAGTGCAGGAGGAGGCCATTCGGCCCATCGAGTCTGCACTGACCACAATCCCACCCAGGCCCTACCCCCACATATTTACCCACTAATCCCTCTAACTACGCATCTCTGGACTCTAAGGGGCAATTTTTAACCTGGCCAATCAACCTCACCCGCACATCTTTGGACTGTGGGAGGAAACCGGAGCACCCGGAGGAATCCCACGCAGACACGAGGAGAATGTGCAAACTCCACACAGACAGTGACCCAAGCCGGGAATCGAACCCAGGTCCCTGGAGCTGTGAAGCAGCAGTGCTAACCACTGTGCTACCGTTTAGGATCTCACCTACTTCCTTTGGTTCTAAGCATAATTCCCCTCCTTTTTCCCCCCCCGAGCGGTCCGATTCTTTCCCTAACAAGTGCAACTAGATAGGAATTCAGGACCGGCATGTTCCCGAAGGGATGAAGGATAAGTATGGCAAGTTTCAGGGACCTTGGATAATGAGAGATATTGTGAGCCCTGTCAAAAGGAAAAAGGAAGCATTTGTCAAGGCTAGGAGGCTGGGAACACACGAAGCAAGTGTAGAATGCAAGAAAAGTAGGAAGAAACTTAAGCAAGGAGTTAGGAGGGCTAAAAGGGGTCACGAAAAGTGATTGGCCAGCAAGATTAAGGAAAATCCCAAGGTTTTTTCTAAGTATATAAAGAGCAAGAGGGTAGCTAGGGAGAGGGTTGGCCCACTCAAAGGCAGGGGAGGGAATCTATACATGGCGCCAGAGGAAATGGGCGAGGTATTAATTAAGTACGTTGTGTCAGTATTCACCAAAGGAGAAGGACTTGGTGGATGATGAGTCTGGAGAAAGGTGTGTAGATAGTTTGGGTCATGTTGGGATCAAAAAGGAGGCATTGGGGGTCTTGAAAAACATTCAAGGTAGTCAGGTCCCCAGGGCCTGATGGAATATATCCCAGAATACTGAGACAGGCAAGGCGGAAAATTGCTGGGGCCTTGAGAGAAATCTTTGTATCCTCACTGGCTACAGGGGAGGTCTGAGGATTGGAGAATAGCCAATGTTGTTCCTTTGTTTAAGAAGGGTAGCAAGGATAATCCAGATAATTACAGACTGGTGAGCCTTACGCCAGTGGGAGGGAAATTACTGGAGAAGATTCTTCGAGGCAGGACTTACTAACGCTTGGAAATAAGTGGATATATTAGCGAGAGGCAATATGGTTTTGTGAAGGGAAGGTCACGTCTCACTAACTTGATAGAACTTTTCGAGGAAGTGATGAAGATGATTGATGAGGGTAGGACAGTGGATGTTGTCTACATGGACTTCAGCAGGGTCTTTGACAAGGTCCCTCATGCCAAACTGATACAGAAGGTGAAGGTGAGCTGGCAAGATGGATACAGAACTGGCTCAGTCATAGAAGACAGAGGGTGGCAGTGGAAGGGTGCGTTTCTGAATGGAGGGCTGTGACGAGTGGCGTTTCTCAGGGATCAGTGCTGGGATCTTTGCTGTTTGTAATGTATAAATGATTTGGAGGAAAATGTAACTGGTTCGATTAGTATGTTTGCAGACGACACAAAGGTTGGTGGAATTACAGATAGTGATGAGGACTGTCAGATGATACAGATTGATTGGAGACTTGGACGGAGAGATGGCAGATGGAGTTTAGTCTGGACAAATGTGAAGTAATGCATTTTGGAAGGTCTAATACAGATGGGAATTGTACAGTAAATGGCAGAACCCTTAAGAGTACTGATAGGCAGAGGGATCTGGGTGCACAAGTACACAGGTCACAAAGTGGTAACATAGGTCAAGAAGGCATACGGCATGCTTGCCTTCATTGGCCGGGGTATTGAGTTTAAAAATTGGCAAGTCATGTTGCAGCTTTATAGAACCTTAGTTGGGCCACACTTGGAATATAGTGTTCAATTCTGATTGTCACACTACCAGAAGGATGTGGAGGCTTTGGAGTGGGTACAGAAAAAGATTTACCAGGATGTTCCCTAGTACGTATTTGTTATGAGAGGTTGGAGAAACTTGGTTTGTTCTCACTGGGACGACTGAGGTTGTGGGGTGACCTGATAGAAGTCTACAAGATTATGAGGGCATGGACAGAGTGGATAGTCAGAAGCTTTTTTGCAGGGTGGAAGAGCCAATTACTAGGGGCCATAGGTTTAAGGTGCGAGGGGCAAGGTTTGAAGGAGCCGTACAAGACAAGGTTTTTTTTTTTTACAGAGGGTGGTGGGTGCCTGGAACTCGCTGTCGGGGGAGGTAGTGGAAGCAGATATAATAGTGACTTTTAAGGGGTGTCTTGACAAATACATGAATAGGATGGAAATAGAGGAATATGATCCCCGGAAGGGTATGGGGTTTTAGTTCAGTCGGGCAGCATGGTCGGTGCAGGCTTGGAGGGCCCAAGGGCCTGTTCCTGTGCTGTAATTTTCTTTGTTCACGAGTCAACCACATTACTGTGGATCTAGGCTCGCATGCAGGCCAGACTAGGTAAGGACAGCAGATTTCTTTCCCTAACAGGACATTAGTGAACTAGATGGGTTTTTGCGACAATAGTTTCATGATCATCATTAGACTTTAATTTCAGATACTTTTTATTGAATTCAAATTTCACCATCTACCATGGTGGGTTTTGAACCTGGGTCCCCAGAGCATTACCCTGGGTTTCTGTATTACTAGTCCAGTAACAATGCTCTACACCACTCCTCCCCATCATAATTTCATCCTAATTATGTTGGTCTATAATTGGGACTAAACTGCGCTCCAAGAGCTCTTACAATTGTTTTTTTTTTTAAAGTTCCTGGTTACTTTACTCCTATGTTCTATTTTTCCCTCATCTTCAAATTTCTGGTTTCTAAAATATTCCCAATCCTCAGGTATAATAATATTATAAGCCTTTTCTTTTAAACTAACACTATTCTTAACTTCCTGAAGCTAATAACAGATCTTTCTTAGTTTTTTTTTTCATGGAATGTATTTTTGTTGAACATTTTTCTATGATCCTGAATTGTTACTTTAGATGTTTCTTTAGCATCATATCTTTTAGTCGATTTACCCAATCAATCTCAGCTCTCATACATATAATAATCTTAAATTTAAAGCCAATTAATGTGATTAGGGTTTATTTGGTTTAAAATTACACAATTTTACTGTATTATGATCACTTTTCCCAGCGAAACTTTTATTACGAGATTACTAACTAACCCTGCCTCATTTCACAATATAGTTACTTCCACCATCACAAAGGCATTCAACAATCTTATCCTTCCCATGGCAAAAAAAAAATCTGTCCAGTCTACAAGAAGATTAAAGCCCCCTACAATTATTACACTGTCTTTGTCACGACCTCCAACTATTTCTTGCTTAATGATCTGTCCAATGATGCAACTGCAGTTCAGGAGTCTATAAACCACTCAGTATTTCTGATCTTTCTATTCTAATCTCCACCATTATTTATTCTACTTCCTGATCTCCTGAGCCAAGGTTCTTTCTCAGTACTGTCTTTATGCTGTCCTTCAGTACAAGGGCTAATTCTCCTCCTTTTCCATACGTTGTGTATCCTGGAATATTTATTTTCCAATCTTGGTCACCTAATCTCTGCGATGGCAATTAAATCCAAACTATTCATCTTGAATTGTGCTGCTGGTTCTTAATATTAAAGAGCCTTTAATATTTTTGACATTGACCTCAGTCGGTGATGCACTATAATTGTTAAACTCAGTCTTTCTGAATGTAACTTGTATCCTTTCTAGTATATTGCATGTAATGGACTTACTTAGCCATCCATCACATCAAGCTCTATTGGACCTCTCACTTCTACTAAAACTGCCAACTTGTCTAATGTCATCCTGGAGAGCAAAGATAACCCAGCTTCCTTTCTCAATCCACCCACCCACCCACCCACGCACGCATCCCCCCCCCCCCACCCCCACGCACGCAGCCCCCCCCACGCACGCAGCCCCCCCCCCCCCCCCCCACCCTGGCCAACCATATCTTTAAACCCTTTTCCACTGCTCTATGCCCCCAACATGGGTAAAGAGCAGAGCTCATGGATTTTCCATCAAGGTAAAAGACCATCCATTCAGCTGCCTCTGTCCTATCTCTTCCCCAAGCTAAACCTACTCCCAGTCTGCTTCGAACTCCCATCTCTAGTTTCACTCCAATCTTATGTCGTTTCAATCTTACCTAGTGCATGAGATCCACATCTTGATCCAATTCAAATTAATGACTGATTTCCTTCCTCGGTCCCAGAGAAACTGACTTGAATAACAGTTTGGTGTTAAATAGCCACTGTTTCCCTCTTTCAAACCATCTGCAACTTCCAACCTCCAACCCCAAACCAAAGAATGTTGCATTCTTTCAGACTTTCCTTAAAACCTACCTCTTTAACCAAGTCTTATGATCCCTCCTAATGTTTCCTTTGGTTTGGCATCTCAACACCTGACAGCTTCATGAAAATGTATTCTAAAAATTAACAATTTTTAAACTTGTTTGTTAAAAAGACTGAACTTTATTTTTCAAACTATTTTCATTAGACCTGTGCCAGAACTTTAATACTAAACCAGTAATAAATTGTCAAGAGTTCTATAATAGGAACTGAATTAGCAAAATTATCTGAACCAATTCTACTGAAGTCAAGTGGCAGAGACACGCCACATGTGCTTCAACTTGGCAGCTGGAGCTGACAATAGCCCTGAATTTAATACACTCATTTGGCCTTTATTCTGCATCCAAATAGCACAAGCTTGGTATATAAAGGTTAAGTTGATTTCATGCCAGCAGAGTAAGATTGAACAAAGTCCTAACATATCTCACTCAAGCCGGATAATCATTCACTTCTCCCCTCCCAAAGGCCAAAATATCCTTTTTGACAATGCAATTCTCGTCACTGCACATAACATTCTAAATAAGGCTCAAACAATAAAAACATTCCATTTAAATCCAGTCCCTTATTTGTATCCCAATTTAAGCCTCTCACTTACCAAATAGAATGACTGCTGAATCACTTTACTCTCTTAACTGTCCTCTGCCAACCAATATGTTGTGTATATATTCAAATGTTTCATGTTCAACATACATTACAACATTATCCAGAAGGCATCCCTCAACACAGTTTTGAGAAAGCAAGCCTCCAAACTTTATCACTAATATAAATATAGTGGAACAAATGGCTTTGGCACTCTGGGTTAAGAGGGCATGGAGGAGTGAAGAGGTGGTATCAAATATGGAATGCCAGGAAATCTCCCTGTTATCCAGAAACCATATTCAGAAATGCATGTATAATGGGAGATAGTACTGGTTGAACAGTGAAGTCTACTGCAGTCAAAGAACCCACAATCTTTACCAATGCTCATATAGTCATGGGTTAAGAGACCAATGGACAATTCAAACCTTAGCCTCGCAATAATTAAATGCTTTGGCAAGGATGTGGGAGGAAAAGACAAAAGCATCTGGTTCAAAGAATCAATAGTTCCTGACACTTTCAATTCCTGCAGCAGATAAAAATCTTAAATCTCCTACCTCAAGAATATAATTCCAACCACATTCATTAAATACATCATGTTGAAAATGTTCTTTGTAGACCTCTTTGGCCTCTTGAATTTTCTCCTTTGTTACAACTTTACCTGTTAAAAATTTAGAGGAAGCAATTTTCATTCAGAGATTAAACAATTAATCCAAGTTTTAGTTTTCTTTCCCATTTAGTTCCTGTGGCAAAGCTATTCAAACCCAACCTTTAAAAATGTTGTTATTTGCACAAAGATAAATAGCTATGCCACTTATTTCCTAAAGAGGATCTTTTGGAAAAGTTTTTTTTACTACTGTTAAATGTCAAGGAATTGTATCATTGAATCATGTCATGATAAACCAAACTCCCAAACTTTTGTAATGAGTAGTGAACCAAACAACTTGTTTCACCCAAATAAAGACAATGATCTTCGTACAGAGAGCAAAGCAAAATTTAAATCAAACTAACATTAGTAAATGGGTAGTTAGGTGCAAGTTTCTAGCTAACACAAAGCTAGTATATGTGTGGATTCAGAGATGCAAGACATGATATGAGGTAAACAGGCTTTATCTGGAACCGAACAATGGTCAACTAAGTTACTTCATTCTAGACTAACAGGACGCACTTGTATTCTATGGGCAAGAAAGAATTTATGATAATAACGTTGATCCAATCATGTGAGTTCACACATCCAGAAATTATGCTGCAGTTGTACAATGTACTGGTCAGGCTGTACACAGTTCTCTCCATAATTCTGGTCACCATAATATTTATGGAACATCTGGAATCTAGAAGCAGTGCAGAGGGATCAACTTAGTTGCACTCCAATGTCAGGCAACAATTATGAACACAACTAGATAAGCAAAAGTCTTTAACCTCAAAAGATGTGTCTGCATTAAGCTTTCGGAGGTACAGAAAATTCTTAATGGGATAGAAAAAGCAAACTGGAAATAATACTTCAATACGTCCTAGGCAGCAGTCCTGACACTGCTGCCTCACAGAGCCAGGGACCCAGGTTCAACTCTGGCCTCGGGTGACTATCTGTGTGGAGTTTGCACATTCTCCCCATGTCTAGGTGGGTGTCCTCCAGGTGCTCTAGTTTCCCCCCACACTCCGAAGATATGCTGGTTAGGTTGATTGGCCATTCCAAATTGCTCCTTCGTGTCAGGGAGATTAGCAGAGTAAATATGTGGGGGTTATGGGGACAGGGCCTGGATGAGATTGTTGTTTGTGAAGGCACGATAGGCCAAATGTCCTCCTTCTGCACTGAAGGCATTCTCTAATTCTGTAGGGCTCGGGGGCTTGAAATGTATAACCTATGTCAATCAGAGGATGGCAAGAACAAATAGTAGCTCAGATTGTGTGTTGAGCATATGGACAAGGTTATTATTGTTCACTGTTATAACAGAGTAAATCAGATAACAACTTCCATCATATGTCGAGGCACTGTTAAATGCACAAATCCAGAAATAATACCCTGCATTTCCATAGGGTGCATTGCAACAGTTCTCGCTGATAGACTTGGCATTTAAATTCATGCAATGGTGAGAAGTTTGCAGTACTTATTCAGTAGTTGGCCAAAACCTCAAAAACAATACTTGTCATTCTCATAAACGCCCTGAAGGTGATCCAGGGCTGGGCCAGATTCTAATGCCGTTCTGCAAAGTTGGCAGCGGGCGAACGGCAACCACCATTCTTTTGACACTGACAGCAAAATCTGGGCCCAAGTTTATAGGGTTAATTGCATAAAACAGTACCAAAAAAAGCAGCACCTCTCTACCAAGAAAAATCCTGTAACTGGATGTATAGCTGAAGTTTGCACTGTAGGTTTCATATTCTTTAATATCTGAATGAACCCACATTATCACTTCATACATCTACACATTACAATATGCATTTAAAACTGAATGATTCTATTTTTCATTAGCAGAGTACAACTGAAAAGCAGCATTAAGAAATCTTGAACAGCAATTTTACATTTATAAAAGCAATATAAACAGTGATCTATATTTGATTCATAAGCTTAATAGCAAGAAGTTTCAAAAAGTCACCTGCTAAATATTTCTTGAGAATATATTGCAAACCATAGAACACGGTTTCATTATATTGCACCTTCTTGGATTTGATATCTTCCTTCCTCTTCTCACGGCATTCAAAATAAGAATATACCTTGCTTGTATTTGGTGGGTATTGCAGATAGTGAGTCACCTTTGTAATTGGAGAAAGTGTAATACAGTAAATAACAGTTAAAAATAAATTGGAAGTTTACTTTAAAATACACTAGAAGAAGTGGGGTACACAAAACAATTAAATACAGCCAGATTAGTTGATAAACTGTCAACAGAATGTGATAACTTGCTGGGGGAAAACAATATTAGGTTCTAATACAAAATAAATTTCCTAGGTTGAGGACAAAGGATTCAAAGCTAGCAATCCATGCATCTTTCCACTACACTGAGTCTGTAAGTATTACGCTGAAGTTCCAAAGCGAAATTGAAGTCCAAAATAACCAACAGCTCATCTAATCTGAAGGCAAGGATTAATTAGATCAAAATAACATAGCTATGTGCCAATACCAGATTAAGAACTTTTTTTTGCGAACACTTTTATTTGGCTTGGCAACATATGGATAGTGCAATAGTGATTCAAAAGCAGGTAGAGAAAACACACAGTAAGAGGGTTACAATAGTTACAGTTAAAATGCAAGTTTCAAAATCCTGGTACTCCCTCTCCAACAGTACTGTGGGTGTATTTACATCACACGGACTCCAGCGCTTCGAGAAGGCAGTTCACTAGCCCCACTTTCTCAAGGGCAATTAGGGATGGGCAATAAATGCTGGCCTGCTCAATTAAATCTACATCCCATAAATGAGTAGAAAAATGATAACCAAAATTAGCAAATACTTATCCATAGTATGGTCACAACAATGCTGAAATCCCTTTACTATAATACCCATCTCTGGGTGAAATAGGTTTAACAACACCAGGTTTAATCCAACAGGTTTATTTGGTAGCAAATACCATTAGCTTTCGGAGCACTGCTCCTTCATCAGATGGAGTGGAAACCCGAAGATCTCGGCTTCTGATCTTCGGGTTTCCACTCCATCTGACGATGGAGCAGCGCTCCGAAAGCTAATGGTATTTGCTACCAAATAAACCTGTTGGACTTTAACCTGGTGTTGTTAAAACTGTTACTGTGTTTACCCCAGTCCAATGCTGGCATCTCCACATCATGAAATAGGTTTAACATAGTTTTGATGTGCTCTGATAGCCTTTTTGATCACTTTAGAAAATGTGTTTTTCGAGACATTGAGAACTCTTTGCAGCCTTTGGCACTATTGCTATTTGCTGCATTAATTACAAGAGTATCTATTAAATAAAATACAGAATTTTAAACATTAAGTGTACTTCTCTGGTACTATCAGTTCTCGACTATCAATCGATTTTCCTTTGGCTAACTTGTCAAGCACAGTTGAAAGTGTCCTTTTGGGATAATACCCACGATCAACAAGACCTATCATCACAGTGTTGTGATTTAAATAAAGTACTATAGTTACCACCTAATCCAACAGGCAGTTTGCATGTTCAGCAAGCTGACTGCATATTTCATAGATCCAAAGATTAATGAAACAGCTTGCCAAAATGGTCAGTGATGGCACAATCTTCCAGCTAATTGTAGGGTGACAGACATGAATGGTATTCACAATTCCTAAAAGCTGACCCAGGCCTTGGTTCGGAAAAGAGAGTGGTGATGCTCTTGGGAGAACAAATGAATGGATTCTGCTTATACAAGTCATGTTTTCTTCTAAAGAACCCCAAAACAACTAATAAAAGCAGTCACTCTTGACGTGGTGCCTGACGCTTGAGGTACAAGTAATTAAAAATGGGCAGGCAGTATTTCATTCATGAAGAACATGCAGTACTGTTTTCAATTTTATGCAAAATTGCAGAGAGTTGCAACCCTCAGAGGTAACCTGTTTATGTTATTTTCACCTGTGGCTCAAAGGTAAAGGACTTAAAGGAGAATAGGACTTCAGAGCTAAATAATCCAGCACCAAGATCGATGCAGTTGTAGTCTCACCAAACCCATTTTTGTTCAAATGGAAAAGTTAGACAGGATCGTCCACAGTCATCTTCCATTATCTTTAAGTGGTCAGCACTAAATGGCATGGGCATTTCTAAAAGGATTATCGTTTTTGAAAGGGAAGTTTGCTTATTGGCAAACTTACCTGGGGATTGAAAGCACACACTTTTTAAAATTCATGAGATTTGAGCATTGCTGACTTCGCCAGCATTTGTTGCCCATCTCATATTGACTGAGGTAGTGGTGATAGTGAGCTGCCTTCTTAAATCACTGCAATCCAATTGGAGTAGCTACCTCCACAGTGCTGTTACATTGTTCCAGGATTTTGAATCACATTCAGTAAAAACAGCAATATAGTTCCAAGTCAGGCTACTGTGTGGCTTGGAAAGTAACTGGTAGGTGGTGACGTTCCCTGTCATCTGCTGCCCTTATCCTTCTTAGTGGTAGAATTTGTGGGTTTGGAAGGTGCAATTCGTGAGCTGCTGCAGGGCACCTTGTATATCGTACACTGCTGCCACTGTGGAGGGAGTGAATGTTTAAGATAGTGGAATCAATGACATTCAAGCAGGCTGTTTTGTTCTAATCTTCTTAAATCAATGGGACACAGTGCTGGTCATCACATTATCTGCACCATTGGTGCACCTTCAATTGTCAAGACCCAGAACTCTAGAATTCCCTTGTTAAACCTCTCAGTCTTGTCATGCTCCTTTAAGACTCTCCTTAAAATTGATCTGATCATTGTCATTGGCCATCTGCCTTAATTTCAAATGAAGCACCAGGGATAGTTTATTATGGTAAAGGCACTTTATAAACTGCTGTATTGAGTTCTTGTACATTATTGATTGGAAGATAAAATTAAGATTGCCTCAATTGTTTGATTCATATGGGAATGAAATGAGAACCCTGGAAAATGCCAACTTCAACCTGGGAAATTTTTTCAAGCATCAAGGAAAGAGAAACAGGCAGCAACTTGTATCAATAACAAAGTTCCATTGAGCATTAAAAGTGATGTGAAATTTGTCAAAATAGTTTTCCTACTTGAATCCATGCTCAAGGATACAATTAGTGGGCTTCTCTAGCCTGTATGTATTATCAAGGATCACACTGTGTGGTGTGCAAGTGACAAGAAAGAGGATATTTGAAGATAAAGGCAGCTCCAGCCTACAAGTAGTAGCCACAAGGTGCCTTGGAGTGGGTGATAACCTTATTAGGCGATAACCTTATTAGGCAGATTTATTTGCCCAAGTTTCCAATGTGATGAGCTGGACTAGACCAATAGTGTCAAAAAAGGCTGATAATGGACCCTGGCATTAAATACCCAGAACATCAAGGTGGCGATCATAAGATTTTGAGTTTTGGCTTTTCTATGATACCAAATGCCTGTTCCATGGCAGGTGGGGAAACACAATTTAGGAAAACATTACTGAGGGACCAATTATCATCTGTGCTTACATAACCAGAGTTCAGATACTATGGCCTACTCAAGTTCCACACAGAGTCTATGCAGAGGGGGATGGTGACAACAGAATCCTATACTTCTGGTGTGCTGTTCACCACAGCAGTCGTGAGGAGTCTTGGTATCTATTGTTCACTAAGAAGGGTTTGAACGCATATCTATCTGTCAAATCAGCCTCCTGAGGGTTGGAGATGAAACTAAGGAAAGGTAAACAGTGCCTCTGAGGAATCCCGGCACCTTAAAATAACACGCCTGAGAGTTAATGAAAACAGAAAACATTGGATATACTTATGTTTGGTAGAATCTGTAGGGAGAAAAAGTTGACATTTCAAGTTGACGATTTCTTGTCCGACAGTTCTGACAAAAAAATAACCAACACGAAATGTTGTGTATGAAAAATTACCTGTTTTTCTCTCTCCACGGAGGCTACCAGACCTGATGAGTATTTCCAACACTTTCTGCATTCATTTCAAACTTTTAGAACCTACAGTATTTTGCTCATCTCGGAGTTAACAATTTCTGGGAAACTTGAGATCATCTACCCTTCCATAAATTTTTCTCTGAACGCATCCCTTTCTTTAAAAGTGTGTCAATCGCACCTCTATAATGATTAACTATAGAGCCATTTCACGGCGAAACGCTGCCTCCTTTCGGCTGAAAGGGACGGAATTTTAATGAGAATTGATACAGGATGAATTAAAACCGAACTAATTTTAGTATATAGACTAAAACCCAACCAGAAAAAATAACGATTGAAAAGCTAAAGTTGTTACATTTCACACAATTCAACTTCATCTAAATCGAAAGGAGGGTCTGAGACAGCTTAAGGGACTAAGTCCTACGTGAGTAATGACAGGTGCAAAATGTCGAGTGTGAAAAGTTCTCCAATGTATCATTTCACAGCACTCTGAATGACTTTTGTTTTGTCTCATTATCTAGTTGGAAGCATTAAGTGCTAGTCTATTCAAACAGTTCATAAGGCAAACAACATCGCAATAAAATTATGCAACCTTGGCATCTGGAACATAGCTAAAAGCATGGCAGAGACAGATTTCTTTAAAGAATAGTGAAAGGGTGTGTGTGTGTGTGTGTAACTGGAGTGTTTAATCTCCACGGAATTCCTCCAGAAACTTCGAGCTTTCAGTTTCATTTCCCAGGGTCAAACGAGATGAATCAAAAACTGCTTAGCCTGCAGTTTAAGACTATTATTCATCCTGGCAGAATCAAGTCATTTAACCTTAGATCTACAATGACCAGGGGATATAAAATGGACGGTTAGAGAGAAAGGATGGGGAGGGAAAGAGAATGACCCTGGCCTGCATTTACAGATGGAAAGCGCTTTTGTAAAATATCTGTAAAGGAATAAAAGACCTAGTATTCATATGCAGGACATGACAGCAGCCACTCGGCAGCACGGTAGAGAATCTAGCGGCTGAGCAGCAGGTCAGATAGACTGATCTGAGAAGACCAACGGTAGATTACCGAGATGGGGTTCAGGGAGTGGATCCCCGGGGCGAGTGGATCCCCGGGGCGAGTGGATCCCCGGGGCGAGTGGATCCCCCTCACCCAAATCAATTAAAGCCGAGGCTAGTCTGGATCAGCAGCACGGAGTGCCCACCTGGGCTTCACATCCACCCTGCTCGGCCGCCATGAGTGAACAAGCTGGCCGAGGCCTGGGGAGGGGGGAGCAAATATATAAATAGAAGGGGCAAGCACCTGATGGCCGTTGAACCTATTCCAGCTGAAGCGACCGCGGCCTACGGTGAAAGTTCAGCGACACCAGCAGTGCCGTGTGAAAGGGGAGGGGGGAGTTACCTTGTACGAGTCGGTGGCCAGTAGGATGTTGAAATCACCGTTGCGACTGTCCATCTCAAGCCGCTAATATCCCTCGGAAGCAGAGAAGAATCAGTTGGGAGGAGCTCAGCAGCGATGTCCACACAGCAGCGTGTCTCACTCCCACCCGCCGCCGCCGCTGAATGGTCCCGGCAGCGGCGCGCGTGCCCCTTTTCCCCAGCCGATGGGCAGCGCAGCGGCGCGTGCCATTCTCGCGAGACTGGGGGGAGAACGGGATTGATACAGGCCCCGCCCCCTTCCGCTTGGACTCATTCGCAGCCTTTTCTCCTCCTCGCCCCCTACGTCACAACCGCTCCCCTTTCTCTGCACCGCGCGCAGGTCCCCCACCCCCGGCCCATCGCATCCCCAGGCGACAACGGCCCCGCCCCTTTCCCCATGACGCACTTGTCCCGCCCCTTTCCCCATGACGCACCTGCCCCGCCCCTTCCCCGACGCAGCAATTACGATCACGTGATGGGGTGGGCCTGTTCGGGTTGTGTGAGTGAACGGCCTGCATTTATATAGCGACTTTCAGGATCCCCGCACCGTCACAACGCTTCCGAGTCACCCAGGTACTTTGTCAGCTAGGAAAGGTAGCAGTAAATTTGAGTACAGTAAGCTGATGTTTTTGTTGACTGGGGCTTAAATTTTGGCCGGGACACAGGCGGGAAGCATGAAGAATTCGCCTGCTCTTGGAAATAGTACCACGGAATCTTTTAAGTTGACCCGAGAAGGCGGATAGACTTTTCTGAGCCAAATGTGTTAAGGGATAAAGGGCAAAGCTGGCTGGGTGAAATCAGCCGTAATCTCATTGAATGGCAGAACAGACTTTAGGGGCTAAAAGGCCACCTCCTATTCCTAGAATCCTCTAACTAACAATAATGATATGCAGAGTACAGTTGCATGAATAAACGATTAAGACATCATCATTATGAATATCAACTACTGCCTCTGTACTCCAGTGTCTCAAATTCTTCAAGACCTTGGACCAAATTTTCTGCCTCTTCCCACCAGCAGAATCTCCTGGTCTCATTGATGGCAACCTCCAGGGTGGGTTCCCTGACAGCACAGCTGGCCAACAGTGCAAAATGTTGACAGCTGACCAGAAGATCCTGCTGCTGGCCAATGGCATGATGCCTCTGTCTCTGGAAAACATACCACTGGAGGGGGGTGGGGGAAATGCAGAGAGATGGGTGGAAAATCCTGCCCATAAGTGGTCTCTCGGCGTTTACTTTGTTTCTCACTGCACAGATGCTACCAGACCTGTTGGGTTTTTCCAGCATGTTGTGTTTTTAATTCATATCTCCGGCATCTACGGTATTTTGCTTTTGCTGGTTCGTCTTATCAGGAAATCAGACTTAACCTTGTCAGGAGGCACAGCTCAAAGAATAATTTAAGAATAATGTCTGATTTGAACAAAGACCAAATGACACATAATCTAAATCCTAAACTCATCATCCATGTCCATCAGATTCTATTTCCTGCAATGCCCAACACATGTCGAACCTGTTCAGCCTCCGTGTCTGGGTTTCTGTGTGGGGATAAAAAGCATTTTTGTGGTCCCTTAACCCATATCTTTAGGTGGGAAAACTATTTTGATACACACTTCCTAATTAGCCAAAAAGAAAAAGTAAAGTTTAAAAGAAGAAATACAAACTCATCTGAAAATGAAGACACAAGGAAATGTGAAATATAAAGTTGATCAGCTCCCCAGACACATATACAGGCAAGCAAACAGCACACAAAGTAAGTCTTGTTAGTACACCAGAAAGCTACAGAAAATTTTAAAGTTCAGTTGACAAGTATCCTGAAAGAGGATCAGTGATTAACAGTAACAATTTTTAATTGCTATCCTTTAAAGGAATGTTCCTCCATCTACCCTACACAATCTTTCTCCCTTTCTTTCCTGAAGGCAGTGGTTCCCACTGAGGCACAGATCCACAGGCACAGAACAATCATCCAGGAGCTCACACACTGGTTCTTCATGTGTGAATCCAGACAGTAAGCCACTAAATCACAGGGATCCTCACAGCAATGTCCAGTCCTTTCCTGACCCAATTACTGGACATGTGCATTTCCAAACGCACTTGGATTTTGGAGCACAGAACCTGGCCAGTTCTCTGCTGTTGAAGCCAGTTTTAGTAACTCTGCTGGCAGTTTGACAAAGGTTGGCAATTGTGGCATCACCCGCCCTGGCTAGGCAAAGTATAGTCCCATGACAGTTTAGCAATGCCATGCTCAAACACCAAGATTGCATGCGTGACTGCTGACAGTAAGTGTCTGCAGAGTATTCAATTGTAGGTGATGTCACAGCTAAAACTAATACAACATCTACAAATACACACACTGGATAATGACTAGAAGGTTGCTGTTACAGCTGAGATCATAGAATCCCTACAGTGCAGAAGGAGGCCATTTGGCCCATTGAGGTGCACCAACTGTCTGACAGAGTGTCTTACCCAGGCCCTCTTCCCCCACCCTATCCCTGTAACCCTGTACATTCACCATGGCTATTCTATCTAACCTACACATCTTCCCTGCTGCCATCAGACTTTTGAATGGACCTACCTCACATTAAGTTGATCTTTCTCTACACCCTAGGTATGACTGTAACACTACATTCTGCACACTCTCATTTCCTTCTCTATGAATGGTATGCTTTCACTGTATACTAATAACATGTGACAATAATAAATCAAATCAAATCTTGGGACACTAAGGGGCAATTTACCAAATCTACACATCTTTGCACTGTGGGAGGAAACCCATGCAGACACGGGGAGAATGTGCAAACTACACACAGTCATCGGAGGCCGGAATTGAACTCAAGTCCATGCGCTGTGAGGCAGAAATGCTCAGCACTGTGTGGTCTGTTAATTCAGACCAGGGATTTAGCTTCTGATCCCTGGTCTGTATGTCTTGGTGCAAAATGAATAGAGAAACAATAAAATACTCAAACTACGTGCAATTTTAGTTTAAATCAAGGTTTGAAACTTTGAGCTGTTACACTATTATTGTTGAAAAATTGCATGAAATATTGATAGTAGCTGGCGGCACAGTGGCACAATGGTCAGCATTGCTGCCTCATAGCGCCAGGGATCCGGTTCAATTCCCAGCTTGGGTCACTGTCTGTGCAGAGTAGGCACGTTGTCCCCGTGTCTGCATGGGTTTCCTCTGGGTGCTCCGGTTTTCTCCCACAGTCCAAAAGACTGGTTAAGTGCACTGGCCATGCTAAATTCTCCCTCAGTGTACCCAAACAGGCGTCAAAGTGTGGTGACAAGGGGATTTTCAGTAACTCCATTGCAGTGTTAATGTAAGCCTATTGTGACTAATAAATAAACTTTAACTTTAAGTTTAGTATAAAGAGCCAATATTCTTTAGTTTATACAGTCCCTTTTTTATGGGGTGACACGGTGGCACAGTGGTTAGCACTCTGCCTCACAGCGTCAGGGACCCGAGTTCAATTCCCAGCTCGGGTCACTGTCTGTGTGGAGTTTGCACATTCTCCCCATGTCTGCGTGGGTTTCCTCCAGATGCTCCGGTTTCCTCCCACAGTCCAAAGATGCGCAGGTTAGGTAGATTGGCCATGCTAAATTGCCCCTTAATGTCAGGGGGGCTAGCTAGGTTAAATGCTTGGGGTTATCGGCATATGGCCTGGGTGGGATTGTGGTCAGTGCGGACCCGATGGGCCGAATGGCCTCCTTCTGCACTGTAGGATCCAAACTTTGACAGCAAAGTTGCATATTGGAAATAAAGACTGACTAAATCAAGGCTAACTAAATTCTGTATTGTTTAATAAATATGAATAATAAGTAATATATTACTGTTCTACCAATGGTTTGGTAGGCCTGGCGTCTACTCTTGCACTAATACCAGATCTTTTGCTTGATCTTGGTGGGATCGATAATTCAAACATTTGCATTAGCTAGGGCTCTACTGATTAGCACCTAGTGAATGCTGCTAATGAATGCGGACTCACTGCCTGCAGTCACACATGAAGTAAAGCTAGGTGTTGGAAATATGATTTGGAACTGCATTCAGGCAATCATCATTGCCTTCCAGAGGGAAGCAGAGAGCATTCACAGAAAAATGGATGTTGGTGGATTTTGGTTATGACTGTATGGGAAATAATTGATTCATAAATGAAGAGTGCAGTTAAACACATGGATGCAGGAATGGTGTAGGAGGGAGGGTTTCAGCTATGTGGATAATTGGAACACTTTCTGGGGAAGGTGGGACCTGTACCAACAGGACGGGGTGCACCTGAACCCGAGGGGCACCAATATCCTGCAAGGGAAATTTGCTACGGCTCTTCGGGGGGGTTTAAACTAATTTGTCAGGGGGATGGGAAAAGGAGTTGTAGTCCGGAGGTCAGTGAGTGTAGTGAGGTACTGGGAAGGGTATCATGGTCAAAGGTGGGTACCAGCAGACAAGAAGGTGGGTTGAAGTGTGTCTACTTCAATGCAAGGAGCATCTGAAATAAGGTAGGTGAACTTGGGGCGTGGATTGGCACTTGGGACTACGATGTTGTGGCCATTACGGAGACATGGGTAGAACAAGGACAGGAATGATTGTTGGAAGTTCTGGGGTATAGATGTTTCAGTAAGTGTAGGGTCGCTGGTAAAAGAGGTGGAGGAGTGGGCTGAGTAATATGGGCTGAGGTTAGGAATAGGAAAGGAGCGGTCACGTTGTTAGGAGTTTACTATAGACCCCCAAATAGTAATAGAGATGTGGAGCAAGAAATTGCTAAGCAGATTATGGATAGGTGTGGAGGTCACAGGGTAGTTGTCATGGGGGACTTTAACCTTCCAAATATTGATTGGAACCTTTATAGGTCGAATAGTTCGGATGGGGCAGTTTTTGTGCAGTGTGTGCAGGAGGGGTTCCTGACACAATATGTGGATAAGCCGACAAGAGGTGAGGCCACATTGAATTTGGTAATGGGAAATGAACCGGGCCAAGTGTTGTATTTGGTTGTGGGAGAGCACTTTGGAGATAGTGACCACAATTCGGTGTCTTTTGTTATTGCAATGGAGAGGGAGAGGGCCATACGGCAGGGCATAGTTTACAATTGGGGGAGAGGTAATTATGATGCAATCAGGTGGGAATTAGGAAGCATAGGATGGGAACAAAAATTGTCAGGCAAAGGCACTAATGATAAGTGGAACTTTTTCAAGGAACAAATACTGCATGTCCTTGATAGGTATGTCCCTGCCAGGCAGAGAGGAAATGGCCGAGTGAGGGAACCATGGTTCACAAAAGAGGTGGAATGTCTTGTCAAGAGGAAGAAGGAAGCGTATGTAAGGTTGAAAAAACAAGGTTCAGTTGGCTCGATGGAGGGTTACAAGTTAGCAAGAAATGAGCTGAAAAAGGGGCTTAGGAGAGCTAGGAGGGGGCAGGAGAAGTCCTTGGCGGGTCGGATCAAGGAAAACCCCAAGGCTTTTTACTCTTATGTGAGGAATAAAAGAATGACCAGGGTGAGGTTGGGGCTGATCAAGGACGGCAGTGGGAATTTGTGCATGGAGTCAGAAGAGATAGGAGATGAATGAATACTTTTCTTCGGTGTTCACCAAGGAGAGGGGCCATGTTTTTGAGGAAGAGAGGGTGTCACAGGCTGATAGGCTGGAGGAAGTAGATGTTCGGAGGGAAGATGTACTAGCAATTTTGAATAAACTGAAAGTTGATAAATCCCCTGGGCCTGATGAAATATATCCTAGGATTCTTTGGGAGGCAAGGGATGAGATAGCAGAGCCTTTGGCATTGATCTTTGGGTCCTCACTGTCCACGGCGGTGGTGCCAGAGGACTGGAGAGTGGCGAATGTTGTTCCTCTGTTTAAGAAAGGGAATAGAAATGACCCTGGTAATTATAGGCCGATTAGTCTTACTTCGGTGGTCGGTAAGTTGATGGAAAAGGTCCTTAGGGATAGGATTTACGACCATTTAGAAAGATGCAGCTTAATCCGGGATAGTCAGCATGGATTCATGAAGGGCAAGTCTTGCCTCACAAATTTGATAGAATGTTTTGAGGAGGTAACTAAGTGTGTAGATGAAGGTAGTGCAGTTGATGTCATATACATGGATTTTAGTAAGGCGTTTGATAAAGTCCCCCACGGTCGGCTTATGAAGAAAGTAAGGATGTGTGGGATAGAGGGAAGTTTGGCCGATTGGATAGGTAACTGGCTATCTAACAGAAGACAGAGGGTGGTGGTGGATGGAAAATTTTCAGACTGGAAACCGATTACCAGCGGAGTGCCACAGGGATCAGTGCTTGGTCCTCTGCTATTTGTCATTTTTATAAATGACTTGGAGGAGGGGGCTGAAGGGTGGATCAGTAAATGTGCTGATGACACCAAGATTGGTGGAGTAGTGGATGAGGTGGAGGGCTGTTGTAGCTGTAAAGAGATATAGATAGGATGCAGAGCTGGGCTGAAAAATGGCAAATGGAGTTTAACCCTGACAAATGCGAGGTGATTCATTTTGGTAGGACAAATTTGAATGTGGATTACAGGGTCAAAGGTAGGGTTCTGAAGAATGTGGAGGAACAGAGAGATCTTGGGGTTCATATCCATAGATCTCTGAAGGTTGCCACTCAAGTGGATAGAGCCGTGAAGAAGGCCTATAGTGTGTTGGCGTTCATTAACAGGGGGTTTGAGTTTAAGAGCCGTGGGGTTATGCTGCAACTGTACAGGACCTTGGTGAGACCACATTTGGAATATTGTGTGCAGTTCTGGTCACCTCACTACAAGAAGGATGTGGAGACACTGGAAAGAGTGCAAAGGAGATTTACCAGGATGCTGCCTGGTTTGGAGGGTAGGTCTTATGAGGAAAGGTTGAGGGAACTTGGGCTTTTCTCTTTGGAGCGGAGGAGGTTGAGAGGAGACTTGATAGAGGTTTATAAGATGATGAGGGGGATAGATAGAGTGAACGTTCAAAGACTATTTCCTCGGGTGAATGGAGCGGTAACTAGGGGGCATAACTATAGGTTTCATGGTGGGAGATATAGGAAGGATGTCCGAGGTAGGTTTTTTACTCAGAGAGTGGTTGGGTGTGGAATGGACTGCCTGCAGGGATAGTGGAGTCAGAAACTTTAGGAACATTTAAGAAGCTATTAGATAGTCACATGGAGTACTTCGGGATGATAGGGGGGAAATAGCTTGATCTGGGTTTCAGACAAAGCTCGGCACAACATCGTGGGCCGAAGGGCCTGTTCTGTGCTGTACTGTTCTATGTTCTATAAATGAGTTAAGAATTTCAACTAGCATCATAAACTGTGGAAGAAAACGAAGTGATTTAGCACTGTCATCATGAGTGTTGCAGCATTTCACAACACTTTCTCTTTCGATTGCAGTCAAACAGAAGTGAAACTGTTGACAATTGGAATATCCTGACTCAATGTTACATCTTTTCTTCCTTGTTTTTTCTTGGCCACGTGTCAATGTAATTGGCTCCCAGTCACACAGAAGCAATTCAGCCACAACTAACTTCTTTCCTACCTAAGTGTTGTGGTAAGGTGACGGGTTAGTGACTTGTTCCTTGGTTTGTGTAATGGATGTTTGTGTTAACGATGTAGAAAATCACCAGCAATGTCCTGTGTGTGTATTCATTTCATTGTCATCTTGGGCAGCAGCAAGAGGGGATTTGTACTGTTGCTTATTGTCACTATATTATCGCGGAGGCTATGATATATGGTGTGTATGGTGATGTCGGCAGAACTGGTATGTGGCTGAGTCCATCTACCAGCTCTGCCCCTGATAGGTTTATTGTTTGAACCCACTGGCTATTATCGCTTCCCATCCTATATCTTTTCTCTCCTTTTAGTTGCTAAATATTTACATGTAGCAGAATCAAAAATAGTTCTAACCTCATCTTGCAAAGTATTGCAAATTGGCAACGGTAAAATAGAAAAAAGTATATTTAAGAAAAGGCAACAATTTGGGAAGGTTCAGCATAAATGTGGGATGAAGGGACAGCAGCAGTAACAGTGATGAGACTATCAAATAGGAGGAATCCATCCCTTATTCAAGCCCAGAGAGTCAGTGGTTTCAGGATAGTCAGCATTTAGCAGGCCAGCAAGTCAAATAAAATCTTGTTCTCACCCCAGATGTTCCACAGAAGTGTATCTTCAGCAAAGATTTACAGGATGGCAATTAAAAGCCGGAACTCTCATTGATCAGTTCTCCCCAATATTTGTAGGGGTTGCTGGAGCCAACTATTTTCCCCATCGATGCTCGATATAGATCAGCTAGCAGTGCAAATGCAAAGTGACTGGACTCTCCTCATCTGCGTAGCTTATGGTCAGTGAACCATGGAACTAATTTCTAATGTGTGTACTGCCAATTTAGTGTGTCACAAAAACTAATTCCATTTTGTATGTAAATGACAAACCTGTCTAAATTGTAATAAAGTTGCAATGGTTTTTTTATGCCTTTGTTTCAGATGCATTCCGTTGAAGAACCAGAGCCAAAAGGAGTGTTTGAATGTCGTTTGTGTGGACTCAGAGCTCCGTACAGCTACCATGGACAGAAACCACCAAATGCTTGCTCTGTTGTGTTAGTGAATTTTGACTTTTATAACAACATGTCATATACGAGCAGATAGTACAGTCTCCCTTTCACAGTATCATAGAAACTTACAGCACAGAAAGAGGCCATTTGGTTCATTTTGCCTGTGCTGGCTCTTTAAGAGAGCAGACATATTTAATCCATGATGGGATTATTTAAAGCAGGCAGTGACTATTCAAAACATTATGGTCTGAAATCTCCTCCACATTGATAATCTGGTTGCAAACCAGTTATGTGGCTTAAAAGGTTGTGGAATTTTGGGTGTATGTAAGTTACCCACATGCGTGCAATAAGCTCAACTCCCTCGATCTTTATCCATCAGACTCTCCATTAAAATACAATCACCAAACTCTCAAACTGGAGTATCTTAACTGTGCTTCTTCAGTGGAATCCTTCAACATTTTCAGATGGAGCAAGAAACAAAGTTAATTTTCTGATCTTTTAATTGCAACGTTTTAAGAGTGTTTTTCACCGGTTTGTTGACCTTGATTTATACTCATTTTAAGTTCAGTACTATTCTAATGAGTTCGGGCAGAATATTTGGGTGTACTTTGACATTGGCAAAATGAGGGCAAAATTGCGCACATAATAGAATCCCTACAGAAGTGGGCCATTCAGCTCATCGAGCCTGCACCGACAACAATCCCACCCAGGCCCTAACCCCACATTATTTACCCTGCTAGTCCGCCTGACACTAAGGGGCAATTTACCATGGCAAATCAACCTAACCCGTAAGTCTTTGGAGTGTGGAAGGAAACCGGAGCACCCAGAGGAAACCCACACAGGCACGGGGTGAATGTGCAAACTCCACACAGATAGTGACCCGAGGCCAGAATTGAACCTGGGTCCCTGGCTCTGAGGCAACAGTGCTAACCGCTGTGCCGCCCCATTATTCAGATCTAAATTATCTGTTGCACACAAGGCTTCAGACATACAAGTTCATTCTTAAACCAGAATGATACTTGGACACCAAGGTTAAATTATGAGGAGAGATTAGACAAATTGGAGCTATGTTCCCTGGAATTTAGAAATTAGGAGTGATTGGATTAAAGCTTTCAAGATATTAAGGAGATTGGTAGGGAACTTGAGGAAAAACTATTTAGAGAGCCTTGGATTAGCAGACAAAGCTTAAAGATCAGAGCCAGGCTTTGCAGGAGTGAATTGAGCACTTAAAACACTTATATAGTGGTAGAAGTTTGGAACTCTTTCATAAATGGCAATTGATGCTAGTTAATTTAAACCTGAGATTGATAGTTTTTTGTTATCCAAAGATATAGGGCGGGATTTTCCATGCCAACCATCGCATATTTTGCAGTGGCTGAGGTGGCCCACCATTGGCCAATGGCGGGTTCTTCTGGTCCTGTTGTTGTTAATGGGATTTCCCATTGAATGCACCCCTTACCATCAGTGGGATCCATAGATCCCACCGGCATGAACGGCTGGAAAATTCCAGTCCCGGAGTTAGGTCACAGATCCACCATGAACTCACTGGATGATGAAAGAAGCTTACAGAGCTACATGGCCTACTCTTAGTTCAATATTGAACCATAAATCAGAGATAAAGAACATTAGTCCAATCTTGTAGATAGTGTTAGCATTAAAAGCCCTGGACAACTTAAGATCCAAAGTTATTACATTGGACTGTCAGTAAAAGTCCGGACTACCTTGAGAAAACTTTGAATAGTTGATTATGTAATGGAGTTGACAAAGGTCCAGGAGTGTGTCATGTGCCTGCTCTCTTGGTGTGTGACAATGGTACATGAGCAAGTCAAATGCCCAAAATGGGGGATGAATGCTTGATGAAAAAGATGAGACAGGCCTGGCAGACCATGCATTTTTTTAGCATATTTGAGAAGGACTCCTTTAAAGAACCATGCTATCTTTATAAATAAAATATGGGAGCTACATGACTATGCTGATTTGCCAGAAGAATTGTCAAGATCTTGATTATAAGTGATATGGTCCTTCGGTATAGGCTGCTTGCCTTTTCTCAGTTTTCTAATCAATATTTTAAATCAGAAATTCAAAGATCTGGCGAAAGGCTGTTTGAGTTCAGGACTGCTTTCAGTGATAGTTTATGCATTCCTGTGGTGCGAAGGCTTCCCACTTAAATGAATTCAGCATTCATTCTACAGAAAGCTAATTTTTCATTGCTCCATTTTAATTTTTCTGGGCTTTCAAGAAAGATTGAAATCCACATCCCTCCCCTCCTTGCCTAGAGGTATATAGAAAGTGTCTCCTTACCACCTCTGCCTTGAAAGCCGAGTGAAAATAATTTGTCACTGCTGAAGTAAAGTACAAGGAGTTACTTAGCCCATAAACTATGCGGACACGATGTCAGCACAGGTCAATAGAAACTTGTCGTCTGAATGTTTTTTCTTTTTGCAGTATTAGAGTTACTTGAACACATGATAAGGTTAGCAGATTAGTTCAATTAAATGTCAAGTTTTTCAAGCATTAATAAATGTAAAGGGTTTGCTACAAGCCCCAGAGAGAAATGTAGAAGCTCAACCACTGTTAATGTGAATGGTGATTTCAGCAGAATGGAGTTACCAATTTATTGTGTTTTTTCACAGACTGTTAGAGGAGTGTTACACCATGAATGATCCATTCGCCCCTCAAAGGGACAGATTTCTCATCCTGGGCTCCCACTGTTGCCTGTGCAACAATGCTGTGTGCGTTGGGCAAGTACGTTTGCCACATAATTGCTTATATATTATAATTGAGGAGCAAAACCACTTGGTTCACAAACACAGTCAACAACAGTATGCAATGTATCTTCCTCCCTCATGGTACTGATGCCAGGGCAAGTCAGATTGCAGTCAGCCCCTTCCATTTCCTCCATTATCATTTTTGTACTGCCTTGTGCCGGTATGTCAAAGAGCCTTCCCCATCTTTAGTTTGCTCTGTTGCTATCCCATCTTTTTGTTTCAGAATTCATAAATTCTCTTTGCTGTGCCTCACTCTGACAGGCCTACTGTTCACTGACCTGATTTTACCTTCCATTTTCTTTGCTTGCATGCGGCCCTCCCTACCTCATCTTTCCTTGACTTGTTTTTTGGACTCGCAAGCTTCCTCCTTTGTCTATTTCTCCTCAAGGCCAGACATTTGATCAAGATGCTACTGCATCCTTTGAGATAATAGGTACAGTGCCTCAAATCCAGCCATATGAAAACCGACAGTGTCCAAAGAGTAGACACTTGTTTAAATGGGCCATGCAAAAATTTTAAATCAATTAATAAAAAAATTATTGGCTTGCTTGGGGAGTTACCACATTGGCATGGTGGGGTGCCGAGTAGTTATCCACTTTTTGTGTCTATGGCATTTAGAGCGGCTTAGCGATCCATGACCCCACCCATCCAGTTTAGAAAGATTTGATGAATTGCTGTGTTGGTGAGACTTTGCACGCCTGTTGTTTCCGTTGCTCATAGTGGTCAGAGATGTAGCAGAGACAGTTGAACTCACTCAGGAAGAGCAAAAGACTCTCGAAGAATCCAGTCCGGTAGAAAGTGTATTGTACTTGCAATCAGGACATCTGCCTATTCTTGCAACAGCATTGAGTTCTGATGCCATTAATACCATCCAAGTAGAATTCCACAGGCTTAAATTCAAACATTGCAATTCATTCTCAAAAGCCTTCAAGTTCCATGGGGCACTGGTTGCCTTCTTGCAGTTGGCTGAAGTCAGTTCAAAGATTGCTTTTAAAGAGTAGTGTTGAATCTTGCATGAATTAACATAGTTTTCAGTTACAACAGTATTTAACATCATTTCAGTTTGATTTATTGTAGGGAAGTATAAGAGTTATTAAATTGCATTTGTGACAAACAAATTAATATCAGCAGAGACATCGCCATCAACCTAAAGCATTTTGTAATCATAACAGTTGGTTCTCATGTCTCCCCTATTCACTGAATTAAGGGTTTTCGATTTTATTCCAAAAGTCGGCAAGGTTTGAAATCTGGCACATATTTGGTTTTGCTGTTGCAAGTTTTGAGACACTACCTTTGCCACTAGTTCTCAAAAATCTTACTTTTGTCAGATGCAGTGTAAAGAATGAGTTGTAATTTGAAGTGCTCAGAAGATTGCATGTGGTTAGTGTATGGTATTGCAGGAGAGTTTTTCAGTAAAATATTGAAAGAGCTAAATGCCATAAAGGACACTGTTGTGGGGGGGGAGGGACAGGGGATCACAAACATACCCATGTATTAGAACTTAACTTACTACTTTTCTCCCCTTCCCTTTTAAAAAAAAAAAAATCCTTTTAGGATTGTAGCCTATTCTATACAAAGCGATTCTGCATTCCCTGTGTGAAGGAGCATATAGACAAATTCCCTGAAGAGATTCATTTGGACCTACAGAAGAAAAAGCAGCAACAAAACCTTCAGACCTCCAGGTGAACACAACACAGAACCAGCTTTAAGGAGAAAATGTAGGGCTCAAACTTTCACAAAGACTTGGACATTCAAAAGAGGGTTTTTTTCCCCCCAAACGTGAAGTAAAAGATAATAGTTTATTCACAACTGACCTCTCTGCCATGCAATAAAGGAAGAAGTCCAACAAATTTACTCTATTTAAGAAGCAAAATATTAACATCGTCTGCTGAAATCATGTTTTAAATGGTTTCTAGTGAAGTGCAGTGTAAAAATAAAGAAGTAGTCTTATGAACAAAAAGAAAACAAAAATCTTAATGCAAAGACATGTATTCTGTTGTGAATGTAAGAAGCTGGGAAAATCATCAGTCAGTTTGAATTGGCAGCCTAATTGCAGTGCTAACTGACAGAAGCATTGATGTGCAAGAGGAAAGAGATAGTCCCATTGCTCAGTCACCTTTTTAAAGATAAAAAACTTTTCCAATTCTCAACACATGTTTCACAGTATTGAAACACTCCTCTTTCTGCTCATATTCCTTTCCCGGTACCACTCAAGACCAGAAATGTGAGAGAAAGATCTTCACTGATTTAAATGTTTATTCTGACAGAAAGGTCACCTCTTCTGTTGTGCACATCTTCAAGATGTAACTGGTACTATCAGAGATTCGCTGCACAGTAAGCTGGTGGTGAACTTCATTCCCATTGCTCCGAGGAAAGGTATGTTGGAACACAGACATCGCCAAAGCCTCTTTAGATGAATGCATTGCTCTCTTGGAACATTTTGACCCATTAACAAGATTGATAAAGCTTGCGGCACTTAAAATCTTGTATTCTTTTGATAATAATTAGACTTGTATATAAAAACGTGTTGGCCGATACTGTACAGCTAGGAGAAGGGAAATATCATTATGCTTGCTTTTTCAGCAGCTTCACATTTTAACAGCATAAGGTACTGTAGGGACTGATCGTAAGCATACCTCCAATTGCTAGGTGTTGTAATATGAATTCTGAAGAATGGTTAGTATTTAATTGTAATAAGCTATTAACAGCCTCAGGCAAGAGAAGATTTTAGTTGTGTCTCACCCATCTGTCCACATCATTCCCTTGTAATTCTAAGGGAAGAGGCAATGGAGGTAGATGAGAATAACAATCCGCAGTTACAGAGTATGTAATTTAAAACCAGATCTGTAAGCAAGGTGAAGGGACTGAAACACATGATTTGAAAGAGAGTGCAAGATGGTCTTGAATTGGTAGGCTAAAACACATTCAAGAGGAAAGGCAGGTTGTGGATTTTTAGTACTGTAACCCTGCCAGCTCCAAAGGAGTAAATTTCTCTAGCTCATCTGGTTATAATACTGGAGGCGCCAGTATCTGTAAAGAGGGAGGTTTGTATTAAAGTGGAATACTAATATGTCCCTCAGGTGCCGGAGTGTGGCGACTAGAGGAATTTCACAACAACTTCATGGCACTGTTAATGTAAGCCTACTTGTGACTAATAAATAAACTTTTTAAACTTTAAACTTGGGGTTAAATGGCAAGTCTTCCTCCAATAATCTCCAGTTCTCTCTGTACTACCCCAAATTAATGCCCCCTTTTCTCCTGTGCTCAGTCAAGATGCTCCTGCCAGTTTCAGTGCTGTGTTTAGTTAGTTAATCTCTAGCTCTTTATTTTTCTGATTACAAACCATGGTGGATGATATACTGTCCTTTGACAGGTATTGCTTATAGCACCCAAAACATTATATTGTTTTCTACTTTGCATCCAAGTATGGCCCAGTTAACCAACAACATTTTAGCAACTTATGGACTTATTATTTAACCAGTTTTATACATTGAAGGCTCTGATTCCCAAAATCTGGAGACCATTCTTAAACTATAATAACAAGTTGACACAACCTTGATCTACTTAATCAAGAATATGATTGACCTCCTTAATTTCATCTTGCACTTGGTAATATCTAATCCGATTCCTGCTGCTTTTACCGGCCATCTGAATCTCCTGAGTCTTGTTCCTTTATCCTGCTGTTTAAAACTAGCCCACAGCCTGATGTTGTTTTCAATGGTCTCTATCCTTTTTTTGACTTTTGATAGTAACAGCGCCCACTCCCCTTAACCTATTAGCACCCTTTTATATTAGCACTGATTGACTTTGTGCTATTTGCTGGTCTTTTCCGTTCCCTTGTGTTTGACATCTTTTTGGGCATTTAAAAAGAAAATTGACATTACAACAGCAACAAGAACAACTTGCATTTGTATAGCAAAGACAGAAAATGCTGGAAAATCTCAGCAGGTCTGCACAGAGAGAATAGAGCGAATGTTGAGAGTCTGGATGACCCTTCATTAGAGCTGAAGGCAAAGAAAATAGGATGAGATTGATACTGTAAGATTGAAGGGGGGTTGGGGGGAGGGGGGATTGTGTAACTGACCAAGATGTCATGTCTTGCATTTCTGTGGCACATTTGACATAGTTAAAAGTCCCAAGATGCTTCACAGGTCTGTTCTTTGACATAAGGAAATAAATTTGTCAGCAGCTTGGACAAAGAGGTACTTTTTAAGGAACATCACAAAGGTGAAAGAAAAGCAGATGTTTAGGGGGGGTACTCCTGAGCTAAGGGCCTATACAGTTGAAGCCACAGCTCCTCTCTCCACCATTAAGATATTCTGATATTACAGAGTGGAACTGGGCAGATGATGGAGATGGAGCGATTATGTGGCCAAATCAGACACTGAGTTTGTGAATGTTCTAGGTTTTACTTTCCGCTACTGACTAGGTAACTTATTCTTGCTCTGTTTCTTTTTGAATTCAATCCCCTTCTCACTGACAATTTTTTAAGCAGCTTATCTTATTAATCATTTACTGTGAACAGGACTTTTATTCTCAGCTTGCCTTCACCTCATTTCCTAAATTTCAGCAAGAATTCAAATTTTCTCTCGGCTGCAGTTTAGAAAATCTTTTACTTAAATCACTGACGGGATCATAAAATGCAAGTGAAGCTAATTGCAATGAGGTTCCGGTAATAAAAGCAAAGTATTGCAGATACTGGAAATTTGAAATAAAAACAGCAAGTGCAGGAGAAACAGCAGGTCTGGCAGCATCTGTGGAAAGAGAAAAACAGTTAATGTTTTGAGTCTAGTGTGACTTCAGAACTGGGCTTAGTTGATGTTTCGATGTGCATGCTATTTCTAACCATTATGTGGAGATGTCGGCGTTGGACTGGGGCAAACCCTTCGAAGGGGCAGCGCTCTGAAAGCTAGTGGCTTTTGCTACCAAATAAACCTGTTGGACTTTAACCTGGTGTTGTGAGACTTCTTACTGTCTTAGAAGAAGAATCTTAGAAACCCTACAGCGCAGAAAGAGGCCATTCGGCCCATCGAGTCTGCACCGACCACAATCCCACCCAGGCCCTACCCCCATATACCTACATATTTACCCACTAATCCCTCTAACCTACGCATCCCAGGACACAAAGGGCAATTTTTTAAGCTTGGCCAATCAACCTAACCCGCACATCTTTGGACTGTGGGAGGAAACCGGAGCACCCGGAGGAAACCCACGCAGACACGAGGAGAATGTGGAAACTCCACACAGACAGTGACCCAAGCCGGGAATCGAACCCGGGTCCCTGGAGCTGTGAAGCAGCAGTGCTAACCACTGTGCTACCGCGCTGCTCCTTCGTCAGATGGAGTGGAAATGTGTTCTGAAACAGGGCTCTGTGCCCTGTTTGTGAGCACATTTCCACTCCATCTGACGAAGGAGCAGCGCTCCGAAAGCTAATGGTATTTGCTACCAAATACACCTGTTGCACTTTAACCTGGTGTTGTTAAAACTCTTACTGTGTTTCTAACCATTGCCAGGAGATGGTGCTACATGGAAGCAATTGATTGCTGATTTATGGCAGAGTAAAGATGAGGCAGTTCTGAGGGCGAGATTTTCTGGTCACGCTTGCCCCAAGGTTGGAAAATCCCGCCCGAGGTCAACGGACCTTTGCATGGTCTGTGTCCCACCTGCTACGATTCCCGTCTCTATTAAGGTCCAATGGCATCAAAAGCCACACATATTAAAGGCTGATTGTAGCTTAAGAATGGCTCCCATCTTTTGGGCATCAGAGCCTTCAACATATAAAACTAATGAAATAATGAATAAGTTGCTAAAATTCTACATACGAAGTACCATAAGAACATAAGAAATAGGAGCAGGAGTAGGCGATCTAGCCCCTCGAGCCTGCCCCGCCATTCAATAAGATCATGGCTGATCTGAAGTGGATCAATTCCACTTACCCGCCTGATCCCTATAACCCCTAATTCCCTTACCAATCAGGAATCCATCTATCCGTGATTTAAACATATTCAGCGAGGTAGCCTCCACCACTTCAGTGGGCAGAGAATTCCAGAGATTCACCACCCTCTGAGAGAAGAAGTTCCTCCTCAACTCTGTCCTAAACTGACCCCCCTTTATTTTGAGGCTGTGCCCTCTAGTTCTAGTTTCCTTTCTAAGTGGAAAGAATCTCTCCATCTCTACCCTATCCAGCCCCTTCATTAACTTATAGGTCTCTATAAGATCCCCCCTCAGCCTTCTAAATTCCAACGAATACAAACCCAATCTGCTCAGTCTCTCCTCATAGTCAACACCCCTCATCTCTGGTATCAACCTGGTGAACCTTCTCTGCACTCCCTCCAAGGCCAATATATCCTTCCGCAAATAAGGGGACCAATACTGCACACAGTATTCTAATTGGCAAAACTATCAGACAAATCTTTCCCCCCATTTTCTAATGTGCACATATCAGAGAATTGGATTGTAATTTTCCATTCATAAGATGCCTTCACCAGTTTGACTTTTAACCATTTTATATAACCCAGCTCAAATTATATTAATCACAATCAAACCAAACCAATCAGCATAGGAATGCACCATAAAACAAAGTGTGGTTAATTCAGTGCTAAAAATCAAAAATGAAGTAAAATGAATCAAGTAACAGCATTTCATTTAACATTTTGACAATATAATAGCATTACAAGATTTATCTTTAAAGAGTAAAAGCAAATATTAAGTAATAAGAGTATAAATCATCATGGACAAAAACATAGTTTACATGTTCCAGCATTAGCTGGGTTTTGCTTAACGATGATGTAACAGTTATGTCAGATGAGCAGTTGAGCAAGGTTTCCTTAATGGTGTGATTGATAAATTTCCAGTATTTACGGAATCCCTCAGTAACACGACACAATGGACCTTGTCCTTCTCTCCATTTGACCTTTGCGTCATTGGGTAGTTTTGCCACCTTCTGGAATGTTCTGCTTCCCACTGGGGTCACCTGTGATGAACTGCAATCACGGATGTCTACCTCCATCGGCCATCTTCTCACTTTTGCTTATCCAACGCAGCATCTAGAAGTTTCTCTATTATTAGAATGTTATTTTAGTAGTGGATCGAGTGTTCAATAACTTGAGTTAACAACTAATAGATTTGATGGACTTTATAGATCTACACGTTCTGTTTGATTAAACACTTAGGCCGTGATCTTACCATTTTGCCCCACCGGCCGATGGGGCGGGGAGAGCCGGTAAAAGATCGTGAGAGCCGAGAAATCAGGTTTGCGCCCGATTTCTAGCGTCGCGATCTTATCGGTACCAGATATCCAGTGAGATCAGCCTCGCGCCCAAAAAGCTCCGGGCAGGCAGGCGAGGCGGGGCGGGGGCAGGAAATCGGACAGCGCGTGCAAGAGGAGGGTTGATTGGTCCGGGCGGGGTGGAGGGTCGGGCGGGGAGGCCTGTGGTAACGGGGGAGGGGCGGTAACGGGGGGGGGGGGGGTGGAGGTGCAGTGAATAACTGATCTCGCTGTTCACAGAACACAGAGATCTGAGCATGGCGCCCTCTGCCAGCTTTTGGGCGAGCTTTGTCCCCTCCCCCTGCTGGCGGAAAACAGATTCGGCTTCATTTGTTTTGACAGTGAGGTAAGATTCCACATTTACCTCGCTCAAAAAGGCGCGATTCTCTCCCGTTTTCATGCTCATTTGGGCACTTAGATTTTTTTTGGAAGATCCCACCCCTCCCCTTAATCTTTCAACTTTTGCCGTCGACTCTCTGCTTAGAGGACATACCTGCAAACTTCTTCAAAATTTTCCTCAGGCTTCTGATGCTCCCCTAACGGCAGTCCTGAAATAAAGTTCTGTTTTCAAGTGAATAAAGTATCCTTTACCTTTGAAATAACGAAGTTGTTGGTGTCCAAACAAGGTGTTTAATCATATGGATTCTTTGCAAGCTGTCATTCAGCTGGATAGACACTGCAGAAACTATAATGGTAAGAAGTCTCACAACACCAGGTTAAAGTCCAACAGGTTTATTTGGTAGCAAATACCATAAGCTTTCGGAGCACTGCTCCTTCCTCAGATGGAGTGGAAGTGTGCTCTCAAACAGTGCAAACAGACAAAATTTTGTCTGTTTGCACTGTTTGAGAGCACATTTCCACTCCATCTGACGAAGGAACAGTGCTCCGAAAGCTTATGGTATTTGCTACCAAATAAACCTGTTGGACTTTAACCTGGTGTTGTGAGACTTCTTACCGTGTTCACCCCAGTCCAACGCCGGCATCTCCACATCGAAACTATAATGGCCCGATATTAAGTGGCCTGGCGAAAGCCAAGTCTACATTTAGTTACTAAACTCACTTCCGTTTCCTAGGGTGTCAATAAAAGTTAACATCTATCCTTGTTAGCAGAAGCTCCAAATGTTTGAGGTAGATCATGACTTGGTGCAAAAGTGTAAAAGGTGTGATAATGAGTCAAAGCCCATGTTATATCAAAATAAAAATAAAATACTATGGCTGTTGTTAATCTGAAATAAAAACATAATGATGGAAAGAGCTCAGCAAGTCTGGCAGCATCTGTAGAAAGAGAAGCAGAGTTAATGTTTCAAGTCTGTATGACTTCTTCATGTTGTATCTCCTAATTTTGACTTCAGTGGAAATATAAGTCAGAAGAGATGTAAAACAAGCTGCTGACTCATTATCACCTCTTTTCATTTATTGCACAAAATCAACATCTACAGCTTTATGTTTACTCAAAGGAGGCTAAATACAGACTGGGCGATTGCAGATCACCCCATTCAATCCACAAGCACTATGCTTAGCTCCCTGTTGCTTGTCATTTCAATTGTCTGCCTTGCTCCTACTCTGACCTTTCTCTTCTTGGCCTGCTACAGTGTAAGTGCAAGTCTGAGGAACGCCTCATCTTTCAACTTGGCACTCTACAGCCTTCTGGATTCAACATTGTTCAACAATTTTAGATCATAACAATGCCTTTTTTGTGTGTTTTTTGTTTTGCTGGTTCGGTCTTTTTCTTTTGCTCTGCATCCAGACAACTGCTACCTTGCCATTCACACCTCATCTAGACACATCTTTTGTTTCTTTATCCATTGCCACTGCTTTAGGCTTCCATACTGTGAAGCCTCTTGTCATTTAATCTCTGCTGTCTTCCACCCTATCACAGGCCTTTCATTTTGTTCTTTTCCTCTTCCCTACCCCACTCCCATATCTCGCCATTTTTTTATTTGCTCAAAACCTATTACATTTCTATCTTTCCTCAGTACCGATGAAGGGTTACTGATCTGAAAGATTAATTCTGCATTTCTCCCCACAGATGCTGCCTAAAACCTGCTAAATATTTCCAACATTGGTTTATATATGTTTTTATATACTATGTTACGACAGACACCCCGCTGCACAGCTGTCAAATGGACAAACTTCCATGGTGCCATTAATCCAAACTCAAAGCAGAAATCAAGCTTCCTCTTTTGGGAATTTCCTAACCGAATTGTGAATAGTTCCGTGATGTTCGTAACAAGACCCGCACAAGATAGAGACAATCCCACAAAGAGAGAAACAATTCCTTCTTTTGTGTATCTCATGGCTGGTTATAGAGCAGTTACTTTGGACCATATTGGAGAACGACATAAAAGTGGAGGAGCCAGGGTAACAGCGAGAAAAATAATTTTAGAAACTTACGAAAATGAGATTGAAACTGTTGCAGAGTGTTGTTATAAGCATCTTCTTATTTAAATGCATTTGCTGATATCATCGGTGGCGTGGGTTTCGCGAATTCAGTCATCCACGCGGGACGTGTGTACTAGCTGCTGCTCCCAGTCCTGCGTTCTTGATGTATTATAATTTGATGTTTCTTTGTACATAAAGCAGTTTGAATTTATTAACATGCTTGACTACCTTTTGTGGCTTAAGTTACCTCATCTTTTTGGCGACGAGCAAATGACACTAAAAAGGAACGGAGATATAAACGCAATGGCGCAATTTGACGATTAGCAAGATAGGATGAAGATTTGCACAGTGAGTAGCTAGTTTGCAACATGACAGGTGATGTGATTCAGGGCTTCAGTCAGCAAGTTCTGATGGGTTTTACTGAAGAAACAAGTTAGCAGCACCATGGCTATGTTTGAGACAGTCAGTGAGTTTGTATAAGAAAATAGTTACTGGACCGAATATGTGGTACGGTTAGAACACTTGGCAAATGGAATTGCAGATGAGGCTAAAAAGCACTCGATTCTGTGTGTGGGATGAAGACTTAAAAGCTAGTAAGAAATTTAGGGACACCATGGAAACTGAGGAATGTTCCATATGTGGAGTTGGTTGTGTTAGTTCAGAATCACCCTAAGCCCTCAGTGATTGTTCAATGTTTCAAGTTCCATAGCCACAGGGACAGTCTATGGCTAACTTTATTGCTGAATTACGCCAGCTCTCAGAAGAACATAGACCAGTACAGCACAGTACAGGCCCTTCGGCCCACGATGTTGTGCCGAACCTTTTCCGAAACCAAGATCAAGCTATCCCACTTCCTATCATTCTAGTGTGCTCCATGTGCCTATCCAATAACTGCATGAAAGTTCCTAAAGTGTCCGACTCCACTATCACAGCAAGCAATCAATTCCACACCCCAACCACTCTCTGAGTAAAGAACCTACCTCGTACATCCCTCCTATATCTTCCACCACGAACCTTTTAGTTATGCCCCCTAGTAACAGCTACATCCACCCGAGGAAGTAGTCTCTGAACGTCCACTCTATCTATCCCCCTCATCATCTTATAAACCTCTATTAAGTCGCCTCTCAACCTCCTCCACTCTAAAGAGAAAAGCCCTAGCTCCCTCAACCTCTCCTCATAAGACCTACCCTCCAAACCAGGCAGCATCCTGGTAAATCTCCTTTGCACTCTTTCCAGTGCTTCCACATCCTTCTTATAGTGAGGTGACCAGAACTGCACACAATCTTCCAAATGTGGTCTCACCAAGGTCCTGTACAGTTGCAGCATAACCCCACGGCTCTTAAACTCAAACCCCCTGTTAATAAACGCTAACACACTATAGGCCTTCTTCACGGCTCTATCCACTTGAGTGGCAACCTTCAGAGATCTGTGGATATGAACCCCAAGATCTCTCTGTTCCTCCACATTCCTCAGAACCCTACCTTTGACCCTGTAATCCGCATTCAAATGTGTCCTACCAAAATGAATCACCTCGCATTTGTCAGGGTTAAACTCCATCTGCCATTTTTCGGCCCAGCTCTGCATCCTATCAATGTCTCTTTGCAGCCTACAACAGCCCTCCACCTCATCCACTACTCCACCAATCTTGGTGTCATCCGCACATTTACTGATCCACCCTTCAGCCCCCTCCTCCAAGTCATTTATAAAAATCACAAATAGCAGAGGATCCAGCACTGATCCTTGTGATACACCGCTGGTAACTGGTCTCCAGTCTGAAAATTTTCCATCCACCACCACCCTCTGTCTTCTATGAGATATGATGTGGAGATGCCGGCGTTGGACTGGGGTAAGCACAGTAAGAAGTCTCACAACACCAGGTTAAAGTCCAACAGGTTTATTTGGTAGCAAATACCATAAGCTTTCGGAGCAATGCTCCTTCGTCAGATGGAGTGGTCTCTGTTCTCAAACAGGGCACAGACACAGAAATCAAATTACAGAATACTGATTAGAATGCAAATCTCTACAGCCAGCCAGGTCAAGATTTGCATTCTAATCAGTATTCTGTAATTTGATTTCTGTGTCTGTGCCCTGTTTGAGAACAGAGACCACTCCATCTGACGAAGGAGCATTGCTCCGAAAGCTTATGGCATTTGCTACCAAATAAACCTGTTGGACTTTAACCTGGTGTTGTGAGACTTCTTACTGTTCTATGAGATAGCCAGTTACTTATCCAATCGGCCAAATTTCCCTCTATCCCACACCTCCTTACTTTCTTCATGAGCCGACCATGGGGAACCTTATCAAACGCCTTACTAAGATCCATGTATATGACATCAACTGCTCTACCTTCATCAACACACTTAGTTACCTCCTCAAAAAATTCAATCAAATTTGTGAGGCAAGACTTACCCTTCACAAATCCGTGTTGACTATCCCCGATTAAGCTGCATCTTTCTGAATGGTCGTAAATTCTATCCCTCAGGACCTTTTCCATTAACTTACCGACCACCGAAGTAAGACTAACCGGCCTATAATTACCAGGATCATTCCTATTTCCTTTCTTCAACAGAGGAACAACATTCGCCACTCTCCAGTCCTCTGGCACTAACCCTGTGGACAGTGAGGACCCAAAGATCAAAGCCAAAGGCTCTGCAATCTCATCCCTTGCCTCCCAAAGAATCCTAGGATATATCTCATTTGGCCCAGGGGACTTATTGACCTTCAGGTTTTTCAAAATTGCTAGTACATCTTCCCTCAGAACATCTGCCTCCTCCAGCCTATCAGCCTGTGACACCCTCTCTTCCTCAAAAACATGGCCCCTCTCCATGGTGAACACTGAAGAAAAGTATTCATTCATCACCTCTCCGATCTTTTCTGACTCCATGCACAAGTTCCCATTACTGTCCTTGACCGGCCCTAACCTCACCCTGGTCATTCTTTTATTCTCACATAAGAGTAAAAAGCCTTGGGGTTTTCCTTGATCCGACCCGCCAAGGACTTCTCATGCCCCCTCCTAGCTCTCCTAAGCCCTTTTTTCAGCTCATTCCTTGCTAACTTGTAACCCTCAATGGACCCAACTGAACCTTGTTTTCTCATCCTTACATATGCTTCCTTCTTCCTCTTGACAAGACATTCAACCTCTTGTATGAACCATGGTTCCCTCACTCGGCCATTTCCTCCCTGCCTGACAGGGACATACCGATCAAGGACACACAGTATTTGTTCCTTGAACAAGCTCCACTTTTCAATTGTGCCTTTCCCTGACAGTTTCTGTTCCCATCTTATGCTCCCTAATTCTTGCCTAATCGCATCATAATTACCCCTCCCCCAATTATAAACCTTGCCCTGCCGTACGGCCCTATCCCTCTCCATTGCAATAACGAAAGACACCAAATTGTGGTCGCTATCTCCAAAGTGCTCTCCCACAACCAAATCTAACACTTGGCCCGGTTCATTTCCCAGTACCAAATCCAATGTGGCCGCACCTCTTGTCGGCCTATCCACATATTGTGTCAGGAACCCCTCCTGCACGCACTGTACAAAAACTGCCCCATCCGAACTATTCGACCTATAAAGGTCCCAATCAATATTTGGAAAGTTAAAAGTCACCCATGACAACTACCCTGTGACCTCCACACCTATCCATAATCTGCTTAGCAATTTCTTGCTCCACATCTCTATTACTATTTGGGAGCCTATAGACAACTCCTAACAATGTGACCGCTCCTTTCCTATTTCTAACTTCAGCCCATATTACCTCAGTAGGCAGATCCCCCTCGAACTGCCTTTCTGCAGCCGTTAAACTATCCTTGATTAACAATGCTACTCCACCACTTCTTTTACCACCTTCCCTACTCTTACTGAAACATCTATATCCCGGAACTTCCAACAACCATTCCTGTCCCTGTTCTAACCCTGTCTCTGTAATGGCCACAACATCGTAGTCCCAAGAGTGTGAGTTTGGAGCAGTTTTTGAATACATGCTTTGGGACAGAATAGTTTGTGGCATTAATGAGGACAGCCTTCAGTGGTGTTTGCTCGGAGAAGCCACACTTTTAAGAAGGCTCTAGAAATTTCTCAGGGCATGGAATGGCTGCCAGCCATGTGAAAGATATTCAGAAGCCCAATGGCAGGTGCACTAAATAAAGAAAAAGGATGCAAGTAAAAAGGTGAAGACAGTGGATTGTTTTAGGTGTGGAGGGTCCAAGGTTTTAGTTTCATTTTCCTCAGATTCTGTTTTGATGTGAGACAGAAAGCAGTGGCTCTTGTTTTCCCCTCTGGTGTTGAAAATTCTGCTGTCTGTGTGTTGCTTTTAGAAGCTGATGGAGGAAGGCAGCATGTTTCTGTCTCTCTCTAGAGGTGTGCTGAAAGTTCCAGGACTGGGAAGCCTCAGAATTTTAATCCAACATTCAAAGGATCAATTCACAACAGGTGTTAAAAAGCTGCAAAATCTGGCATCACGTGAGCATACTTGCTTTTTTATGCCAAGTCTAGAAAGTGGTGTTTGTTGGGTGTTGTCTGACTTGGAACATCATAGATAGCTGTTAAGGTTTATACCATATCATCTTTGATACTTGTAATTGGTGAAAGTTATGTAAATCTTTTTATTTTATGTTATCTGTGTTCTTAAATAAACTTTGTTTGATAAAAGCTTCCTAGTGGATCATACCCAAAGTGAAACATCCTATGCTCACCCGTGCCAAATTCAAAGGTAAAAACTTAAGGTCTAAGCTATCTTCATAAAACACCCTAGAGTTTCCGGCCTGTGTCATAACAATGGTAGACAAGTCAAGATGGAGGTGGATACAGGAGCCTCTGCATCTGTAATCAGTTTGGAGACCTTCAGAAACACTTGGTGTTCTAAGCAGGCATCAGCCCTTACTTAGGCATAGATCAAACTTCAGAAGTACAATGGAGAGACAATACCATTGCTTGGGGCATTAGAGATGGACATTGCATACGACAACCAAGAAGTGGAAGCACGCCTCCTGGTGGTGAAAGGGAAAGAACGGAGTCCACTAGGATGTGACTGGCTCAGAAAAACTCCATTGAACTGGGGTGAGATAAAGCACGCACAGATGACAGAGGATGTCATCCAGAAATACCCTGAGGTGTTCAGGGATGAACTGGATACATTGCATGATACCACAGTTCAGTTGTTCACAGACCCTCCGGCTACTCTTTGCTTTTTCAAACCCAGAACAGTGCCTTACACTCTGAAAAGCAAAGTGGAGGAGGAGTTGACACAATGGCAAAGGCTTAGAATGATTGAGCTAATTTAGTTCTCTTGTTGGGCAGCTCCAATTGTTCCTGTTCTTAAAAGTGATGGCACAGTGTGCATTTGTGGAGATTACAAGCTTACCGTGAATCAGGCTTTCAAGTTGGAAGCTTACCCATTGCCGAAGGTGGAAGATCTGATTTCAACCTTTGTTGGGGGAAAGATGTTCTCAAAGCTTGATATGGGTCATACCTACCAGCAACTCTTACTACAGGAGGATTCAAAGCAGTATGTCATGATCAACACTCATAAACAGTTGTTCAAATACAGATGTGTGGTTTTTGGGGTACCTTCCAGTCTGGCGACCTTTCAAAGGATCTGTTCCAAGGCACCGGAACAGATTCACATCTGGTTTCTCACCTCTCATAATCTTACTAGCACTAGATTGCCAGTGCAAAGCTGATTGAAATATTTAAATAATCACTTCCATATTATAAGTGAGTTCCGGATGCATTTGGCTGGGCTCACTTGCCTTAACAGCCTTGCCAGTGGAGATCCTCACCGGCAAGGATCATGTATGGTCTCCAGCAACTCTTGACATGGTAGCCTTGCCGGTGGGACTGGAGGCCATTGAAGCCCTCCGGGTGGTAAGGGGCTAGGAGGGCAGTGTGCCTTGTGCACAGTACCCTGGCACTGCCCACTGAGCACCTTGGCACACTGGCACTGCCCACCAGACACTGGGCAGTGCCAAATGGGCAGGGCCTAACGTGAGAGGGTGGGCATAAGGGGAGGTAGTGGGGGAGGGGGGAGAACTGTGCACTCTGCAATTGGGGATTGGCCCAGGCGGCAATCAGGTTGGGGGGGGGGGGGGGGGGGGGCGGGTGGAATCAGTTGGTAGATTGGGGGTGTATCAGGGCAATATTCAAGGGGGTGGGGGGGGAAAAATCAGCTGGTGGATTGAGGGTGTATCAGGGCGATAATCGGGGGGGTGGGTGGGGGAGTGACAGATCTTCAGTGTTCTATGCACACTTTACACAGAACACAGAGATCTGTGCATGTGTAATACCGCTTCTAGCTGTGAGCAGCCAGCTTTCTGCAAGAATAGACTCCATTCACTTACCCTTGTAATTAAATTTTGCCTCTTTTTTTCACTAAGTGGCATAAGATCGTGTCTGAAAGCTTGCTGAAAAAATGGGCATGATTCTTTCCCATTTTCATGCTCATTTGGCATTTAGAATTTTTTTGGTAAGATCGCCCCTGTAGTGTTTCACAGATTTGTTTCATCTGTATCTGATTATGTTACTCTTGAGACTGATCTTGTAAATCTGCTTGATTGCTTAAGGTTGTACATAGAGCTAGTGATTTAAGTTCTGACACTACACAGGGAATGTTCTGAAAAGCTTCTGGGCTTTGTGTGTATAAGTTCTGATATATTTTAAAGTTCTGTAACTAAACTGTTGGATTTAGAACTAAGGTTATATCTGCACTGCCGTAAAAGAAATAAGATATACAATAACCCAGTGAATATGTAACTGGATTTACCCCCGCAAAATCTTTAACTTTAATCATTTCCGCAAGAGGTGAATTTCTGAGCCAGAAACAACCCTGTGTTCTGTTTCTCACTTACATGCTGAGAATTCAACCCTTGGTTTTAAATATATTATTCAGAAATTGAATCTTTAAAAAATGTAACATCGGTGCGTACCGTCAGGTACCAGCAAAATTACTCCACAGTTTTGCCATTTCATATCCCCCAAATCAGATGTAGATTACAGCTTACATTGGAGCTGTACTCCTCCAAAGCTACATCTAGAGTTGTAAATAATTCTACCACTGTGCCAGAAAAGAGATTGCTAGTTAGCATATGTTGAGATTTTACAATTTTATAATTGTCCTTGGGACATGGGCTTTGCTGACAAAGCAGCTTTTTTTATTGTCAATTCCAATTGATTGTCCAGCACAGCTTGATACAACTGAATTACTTGGTCAGACATTTAAAAGACAATAAAGACCTCAATCGTGTTGGTGATGGCAGGGGGTTGGATTGATATATATGCTAGATTGGATAAGGTTTCCTTCCCTAAATGTTTTCTTCAATAACAATCTGACAGCTTCATGGTCACTTTCACTGACACTAGGGGCTGGATGTGTACTTTGAAAATAGTGCTCCCTGATGGATCATCAGTCTTCCAACAGCTCTGGGACACACTCCAATTTTCAAAACAAGGGTGAGGCAAGAGAAGCTGCCAGATAACTGCCTGTCAAACTCCTTGAAGTGCTACTTAATGGAGAGGGACCTAGAATGAAATTTTCAAAGCTGAGAACAGGAAGAGTGAATGGTCGGGAGCACCGCTGTGTATTTTTGCTGCTGTGTTCAAGCTTGAAAAAAAAAGGGGAAATTCTAACAGAGGTGTTCAAGCTGTAGTACATTTCCATCAATTGAGGGGAATGGATCAAGAATCTGACTGACCATTTGGACACTTGTTTCATCAATAAAACTGTCGGCCCCCTGCTCTCCTGCCTGCTTCAATCTGCAGGACAACAAGAAGATCCATCATAGCTGCCAACTGCTTTTCAAATTCACTCACCTAAGCCAATTCCCACTTCCAGGCAGCACCATGCCACCAATTAGGGGACTCAAATATAAAGATAGAGTTGTGTTAGCAGTGGGGCATGTGGTTGGGACCTGGAAATTATCCAAGCATTGGGTCTAGATTATCTCTGACCCCAGATTAAAAATGATGTGGAGATGCTGCCGTTGGACTGGGGTAAAGACAGTAAGGAGTCTAACAACACCAGGTTAAAGTCCAACAGGTTTATTTGGTAGCAAACGCCACTAGCTTTCGGAGCGCTGCTCCTTCGTCAGGTGAGTGGGAGTTCTGTTCACAAACAGGGCATATAAAGACACAAACTCAATTTACAGAATAATGAATAATGATTGGAATGCGAGTCTTTACAGCTAATCAAGTCTTAAAGGTACAGACAATGTGAGTGGAGAGAGCATTAGCACAGGTTAAAGAGATGTGTATTGTCTCCAGACAGGACAGCCAGTGAGACTTTGCAAGTCCAGGCAAGTCGTGGGAGTTACAGATAGTGTGACATGAACCCAAGATCCCGGTTGAGGCCGTCCTCATGTGTGCGGAACCTGGCTATCAGTCTCAGCTCAGCGACTCTGCGCTGTCATGTGTTGTGAAGGCCGCCTTGGAGAATGCTTACCCGAATATCCGGCCTCTGATATTCGGGTAAGCATTCTCCAAGGCGGCCTTCACAACACACGACAGCGCAGAGTCGCTGAGCAGAGACTGATAGCCAAGTTCCGCACACATGAGGACGGCCTCAACCGGATCTTGGGTTCATGCCACACTATCTGTAACTCCCACGACTTGCCTGGACTTGCAAAGTCTCACTGGCTGTCCTGTCTGGAGACAATACACATCTCTTTAACCTGTGCTAATGCTCTCTCCACTCACATTGTCTGTACCTTTAAGACTTGATTAGCTGTAAAGACTCGCATTCCAATCATTATTCATTATTCTGTAAATTGAGTTTGTGTCTTTATATGCCCTGTTTGTGAACAGAACCCCCACTCACCTGACGAAGGAGCAGCACTCCAAAAGCTAGTGGCGTTTGCTACCAAATAAACCTGTTGGACTTTAACCTGGTGTTGTTAGACTCCTTACCCAGATTAAAAATCCAGGATTTCGAGGCTTTTGAAAATTAAGCACAAATTCTCAAACTACCATGGTGGAATCTGAACTCATCCCCTGGATTTCTAATCCACTAATTTAGCCAGTACATTACTGGACCCAATCTCCACAATTTCTCAACCAATTAAATGTGCCTTACACTAATATATGAAAATCAGCTTGAATCTGAATTCACCCTGAGAAAAAGGAGAGATTTAACTACTTGGAGGAACAATAACAAGTGACAGTCCACGTGGGAACCACCAACATTGGTAGAACCAGAAATTATGTTCCATTAAGGGAATTTTAGAGTTAGGGACCAAATTAAAATGTGGAACATCAAAGGTAATCACTTCTGGATTTTTAGTTGAGGCACACACAAATTGGCATAGAGTAAAGCAGATTACAGAATTAAACATGTGGCTCAAAAAGTGATGTAGGAAGAAGGGGGTTTCAATTAATGGGCATTGGCATCTGTACTTGGGGACACGTGCGATGAGCTCCACTTGGATCAGGCTGGGACCAGGGTTCTGGCCAATCGTGTAACTAGGACTGTGGGCAGGGCTTTAAAATAGCGTAAGTGGGGAGAGTTCAAGTGAAGGGAGAGTTAGGAATCGAAAGAGAAAGGATGTGGTATCAGAATAGTATGGTAACATGTGTAAAGACAAGCAGAGTGGGACAGAAAAGGGCAGAGAGTTTAACAAATGTTGTACATTAGCAAATAAGCACATTGCAGATAATAGAAGTAAAGAAAATTAAATTAAAGGTTCTTGGTCTGAATGCACAAAGCATTTGTGATAAGATAGATGAACATGTGGCACAAATATCGAAATGATTTAGATTTGTCTTTACAGAGACATGACCACATGGTGATTAAGAATGAGCAATATATATCCTACGTTTCACAATATTTTAGAAAGGCAGACAATGGTAAAAGAGGAGGGGTATCCCTGATAGGGAAAGATGACATAAGGACAGTAGTAAGAAATAATCTGGCCTCAGAAGATCATGAAATAGAATCAGTATGCGTCGGTAGCAAGAGACAGAAAACATTGGTGGGAATAGTTCATTGACCCCGAAAGCAGTTATACCATTGGACAGCACATTGAACAAGAAATTATTGGGGCTTGTAACAAAGGAAATATATTAATTATGGGAGACTTTAATATTCATTTAGACGGAGACAATCAAATTTACAAGAGTAGTCTAGAAGATGAGTTTATACAATGTTTTTGCAACAGTTTCTTGGAGCAATGCATTGTGGAACAATTAGGGATAAAGCAATCTTGGATCTAGTATTGTATAATGAAGCTGGATTTACTAGGAATGTTATAGCTAAAGGTCCATTGGGAAATAGTGATCATAATACCATTGAATTCCATGTTAAGTTTGAATGTGACACATTCCATTTGTACAAAAGAATTTAAAATTAAACAAAGCCAATTTAATAGATATGAGGACAAAACTAACTATGGTTAATTGGGTAAGTAGACTAAAAGGTATGGAAATAAATTAACAGTGGGAAACATTTAAAGACACAATTCAAAATGTTCAGCGAAAATACATTCCATTGAAAAACAAACTCAGTAAATAAAACCCATTGTGTCATACTTGTTGCAAAGTTGATTAGAGTGATTGTAGATTGGTGTTTGTAGAATTGTCGAGTGTTGGGGAGAAAGCATTGCATGGTCTCTTTAAGAGGGTGGTGCTTTTTCTGTGCTGAGAAAGTTCAAAAAAGCAAGTACAGATAGAGTACCCAAAGTGAAACATTTGTGTTGGAAGGCCAAGCAGCAGGGTTACCAAGGCAACAGGCTTTCAGGCATTTGAATTTTTAAATTCAGCCAATCAAATTTGAATCAGGCACTTAGATATCAAGAACCAATTAAATTTAAATCCGATGATTTTGGCAACCTAGGACCAATCCTATTGTAGGGATATTGATATTTCATCATGGGTATAAAAAGAAGAGGGTAGTGGGACAAAAGCAGAGAGCAACTGCCATCTGCCAGAGTAACAGCTCTTAGCTCAAAGCCTTATCTAGATAGCAGAGAAGAAAGAAGACAGAAGAATCAACAGAGAAGGCCCCGAATATTCCAGAAGAAGCAAAACCTAGTTATAATTTAGAGAGTGACTAAAATTCTATTTTTTTGGTAATAAGTGGGAATTGTATTTATCTGAACAGCATGCCATTAGAATGGTGTTTTATTTGGATTGTTAATGGTTTAGTTAACCTGTTCACTGTTAGATAAATAAATTGTTACTTGTTGACCTCAGAGAGTGTCAGGGAGTTATTTTGATTTAACCACTAAAAGTTGCTGAAGAGCAGATCGTACCACTCCACACGTACTTTTACAGATTATGAGGCGAGGTACTCCTCTGAGTGGTTAGGTGTTAGTTCTCAGAGGGAGGATCCACCTCTCCTTTATAAGACACTCAAGAAATTAAGAATAGCATTAGATTAAAAGAAGAGGCTTGCAATGTTGCAGAAAAATAGCAAGTCTGAGGATTGGAAATATTTTAGAAACCAGCAGGGGGCCACCAAAAAGTAGATAAAAAGGGAACAAATAAAATGAGAGTAGTTTAGACAGAAATATAAAAACAGATGGTCAGAGCTTTTATAAGTATATAAAGAGAAAGAGATTAGCTAAAGTTATCATTGGCCCCTTGGAAGCAAAGACAGGAAAGATTTCACATATAATGAGAAAATAACAGAGGTATCGAACAAATACTTTGTCTTCACGTTAAAAGAAACAAGTTTCATACCAGAATTGGATGGTAACCTTGGGGTGAAAAGATTGAAAAAAGTAAGGAAATTAATATCAGCAGAGAAAAAGTATGATCAAACTAAAAGGACTAAAATCCAACAAATCACCAGGACCTGATGGCCTGCATCCTAAGGTTCTAAAATAGATAGTTGCAGGGATAATGGATATGCTGGTTATGATTTTCCAAAGTTCCTTTGATTTGGGAACTGACATATGAAGAAAGACTGGATCAACTGGGCTTGTACTCACTGGAGTTCAGAAGAATGAGAGGAGATCTCATAGAAACATACAAAATCCTGATGGGACTGAACAGGCTGGAGGCGGGAAGAATGTTCCTGACGTTGGGGAAGTCCAGAACTAGGAGTCACAGTCTAAGAATAATGGGTAAGCCATTCAGGACTGAGATGAGGAAGAACTTCTTCACTCAGAGATTGTAAACCTGTGGAATTCTCTACCACAGGAAGCTGTTGGGGCCAGTTCATTAGATATGTTCAAGAGGGAGCTGGACGTGGTCCTTGCGGCTAAAGGGATCAAGAGGTATGGAGAGAAAGTGGGAGTGGGATACTGAAAGTGCATGATCAGCCATGATCATATTGAATTGTAGTGCAGGCTCAAAGGACCAAATGGCCTACTCCTGCACCTATTTTCTATGTTTCTGTAAATGGGGCATTTTCAAGATGGCAGGCAGTGAATAGTGGAGTGCCACAAGGATCAGTGTTGGGGCCTCAGTTATTTGCAATCTATATTAGTGACTTGGATGAAGACACAGAGAGTAGTGTATCAAAGATTGCTGATGATACAGCTAGGTGGGAAGGTAAGCTGTGGGGAGGACACAAAGAGGCTGCAAAGAGATAAAGACAGGTTAAGTGAATGGGCAACAAGATGACAAGATGGAATATATCATAAGGAACTGGGGAGTTATTCACTTTGATTGTAAGGATAGAAAAACAGAAAAGGTGTGAAGCCTGTAAGTGTTGATGTTCAAAGAGACTTGGGTGTGCTTGTATAGCGAATGCAGAAAGTTAGTATGCAGGTGCAGCAAGCAATTCGGAATGCAAATAGCATATTGGCTTTTATTGCAAGGGCATTAGAGCACAAGAATAAAGATTGTACAGGGTTTTGATGAGACCACATTTAGAATATTGTGTGTAATTTTGGTCTCCACATTTATGAAAGGATATACTAACATTGGAGGATGTGCAGCAAAGGTTCCTCGGATGCGGAGGTTGTCCTATGATGAGAGATTAAGTAAACTGGGTTTATATTCTTTGGTGTTTGGAAGAATAAGAGGCAATCTCATTGAAACCCGCAAAATTCTGAAGGGGTTTGTTCGGTTAGATGCTGAGAGCTTGTTTTTGCTGTCGGGGAAGTCTAAAATGTGGGTGGAAAGTCTCGGGATGAGGGACCAATCATTTAGGACTGAGATTAGGAGAAATTATTTCATTCAAAGGGTTGTGAATCTTTGAAATTCTCTACTGCAGACAGTTGTGGAAGCTCCATTGTTGATTATATTTAAGAGTGGGACATACAGATGGGGTGCAGTAATAAATAATTCAATTATTATATTGAACGGTTCCAGGTGTAGACAAACTAGTGCTTTCTATAGTTTTAGCAAGACTTCCTTATTTTTATACTCCTTTCCCTTTGAAATAAGGCCAACTTTTTCTGTCCCAATTACCTGCTGAACTTGCATGCTAGCCTTTTGTGATTTATGCATGAGCAACCCCAAATCCCTCTGTGCTCTGCTGCAGTCTTTCTCCATTTAAGTAATATTCAGCTCCTGTATTCTTCCCACCAATGTTCATAATTTCACATTTTCCTACGTTATATTCCATCTGCCAAGTTGTTGCCCACTCACCCAACCTGTTTATATCTCTCGGTAGACTGTGTGTCATCCTCACCATTTGCCCTTTCGCCTATTTTTGTATCATCCGCATCTTAGCAATAATACATTCACTTCCCATGTCCAAGTCATTAATATATATTGTAAATAATTATGACCCTAGCACTAATCCTTGTGGCACTCCACAAGTTACAGATTGCCATCCTGAAAATGACCCTCATAGCCCAACTTTGTGTCTTCTGTCAGTTAGCCAATCCTCTAATGATGTTAATATATTACCCCCAACACAATACACTCTTATCTTATTAAGTAGCCTTTTGTGCAGTACCTTATCAAATGCTTTTTGGAAATCCAAGTATATTACATCTTTTGGTTCCCCTGTATCTATACCGCTCATTACTTCAAATAATTCTAATAAATTTGTCAGGCAATGAAGCCATGCTGACTCTGCTTGATTGTATTGTGCATTTCTAAATGGTCTGCTTTTATATCCTTTATAACGGTCTCTAACATTTTCCCAATGACAGATGTCAAGCTGGTTTTTGGGCAAACGCAGCCAAAAAATCCTGCCCTAAAGGTTTGACACCAGGAATACTCTGAATAGTTTTGGTCCCCTGATCTAAGGAAAGATATACTAGCATTGGAGGCAGTCCTAATAAGGTTTATTCGGTTGATCCTGGATATGGAAGGATTTTCTTATGAGGAGAGGTTGATCCCGCACTCATGGGAGTTTAGAAGAATGAGAGGCAACCTTATTACAACATACAGAATTCTAAGAGGGCTTGACAGGGTAGGTACTGAGAGGTTGTTTTCCCTTGTGGGAAGAGTCTAGGACCAGAGGGCATTATCTCAGAGTAAGGATTCACCCATTTAAAACAGAGAAGAGGAATTTCTTCTCTCAGACGATAGTGAATCTATGGAATTCTTTACCGTAGAGGGCTGTAGAGGCTGGGTCATTAAGTATATTCAAGGCTGAGATAGACAGATTGTAGGGATAATACGGGAAAGTGGAGTTGAGGATTATATTAGATCAGTCATGATTTTACTGAATGGCGGAGCAGATTCGATGGGCCAAATAGCCTACTTCCGCTTCTTTGTCTTATGGTCTTATGGCAATTGTGGCAACTTTAAGAGTTTCAAAATCTATGCTACTAGAATTAGTTTGACAACCATTGATGTCAATCTGTGCACAGCAGCTTGTAATTATATAAAAGTAGTTATATTTATACAGAATCTCTCAACATGTCCCGACATGCTTTAAGCTTATGAAGTACTTTTGAAGTGCAGTCATCGTACAGTCATCGTTGAAACGGAAAGAGAGGCAACGGCCAGTTTACAAACAGCAAACTCCCACTAATAACATAGTGATAATGCCCACGTAATCCCTTTTGATGATATGTAAATATTAACCATTAATATTAATATTGGTAAATATTAACTAACAGCCGTTTAGAGACTCATATAAATTGATAGAATTGGAATCAGTTAATTCTTGGTCACAGAATGAAGTCCAACTTTATACAAATAAGCTTACCTGAGGAACATACCTTAACCTGCCCAATATGTAGGTGAATATAGGAAACCTCAGAATTAAATAGAGCAGTGTTTTTCCAACTTTTTTTCCGGCGACCCACATTTACCAAAAGACCATCCCTCGCGACCCACGTCACGTGGGATGTGTAATAGAACATAGAACATAGAACATTACAGCGCAGTACAGGCCCTTCGGCCCTCGATGTTGCGCCGACCAGTGAAACCAATTTAAAGCCCATCTAACCTACACTATTCCAATATCATCCATATGTTTATCCAATGACCATTTAAATGCCCTTAATGTTGGCGAGTCCACTACTGCTGCAAGCAGGGCATTCCACGCCCTTACTACTCTCTGAGTGAAGAACCTACCTCTGACATCTGTCCTAAATCTATCACCCCTCAATTTAAAGCAATGTCCCCTCGTGCTAGCCATCACCATCCGAGGAAAAAGGCTCTCACTATCCACCCTATCTAATCCTCTGATCATTTTGTATGCCTCTATTAAGTCACCTCTTAACCATCTTCTCTCTGATGAAAACAACCTCAAGTCCCTCAGCCTTTCCTCATAAGACCTTCCCACCATACCAGGCAACATCCTGGTAAATCTCCTCTGCACCCTTTCCAATGCTTCCACATCCTTCCTATAATGCGGCGACCAGAACTGTACGCAACACTCCAAGTGCGGCCGCACCAGAGTTTTGTACAGCTGCAACATGACCTCCTGGCTCCGAAACTCAATCCATCTACCAACAAAAGCTAACACTCCGTACACCTTCTTAACAACCCTATCAACCTGGGTGCCAACTTTCAGGGATCTATGCACATGGACACCAAGATCTCTCTGTTCATCCACACTACCAAGTATCTTACCATTAGCCCAGTACTCTGTGATCCTGTTACTCCTTCCAAAGTGAATCACCTCACACTTTTCCACATTGAACTCCATTTGCCACCTCTCAGCCCAGCACTGCAGCTTATCTATGTCCCTCTGTAACCTGCAACAACCTTCCACACTGTCCACAACTCCACCGACTTTAGTGTCATCCGCAAATTTACTAACCCATCCTTCTACGCCCTCATCCAGGTCATTTATAAAAATGACAAACAGCAGTGGCCCCAAAACAGATCCTTGCGGTACACCACGAGTAACTGAACTCCAGGATGAACATTTCCCATCAACCACCACCCTCTGTCTTCTTACAGCTAGCCAATTCCTGATCCAAACCGCTAAATCACCCTCAATCCCATGCCTCCGTATCTTCTGCAATAGCTTACCGTGGGGAACCTTATCAAATGCTTTACTGAAATCCATATACACCACATCAACTGCTTTACACTCATCCACCTCTTTGGTCACCTTCTCAAAGAACTCAATAAGGTTTGTGAGGCACGACCTACCCTTCACAAAACCATACTATCCCTAATCAAATTATTCCTTTCTAGATGATTATAAATCCTATCTCTTATAATCCTTTCCAAAACTTTGCCCACAACAGAAGTAAGGCTCACTGGTCTATAATTACTAGGGTTGTCTCAACTCCCCTTCTTGAACAAGGGGACAACATTTGCTATCCTCCAGTAATGAAATATTACTTTTCCAGTTTCTACTAACATTATACAGTTTCCACCTAAACGTCAGGGAGTCCGTTCAAGTTTCATTTTCCAATTTATTCGGGCCATGCTCCAGCACAAAGGAAATTGGTGTCAGTATTTTGAAAACTCCTCTTGTGGACATATACATTAAAAATAAATGTCCGAAATCAGACAGTACACTCATTTATGTGCATTAGCCATCCACAGAAAGTTGACTGCTGTTTATTTGTGACAGATTTCTTCCTTAAGATGCACTTTGGGAATGTAGAGCTCACAAAAATGTGCTGCTTTTAGGTAGAAACTTAATAAGACAGTCGCCAATTATCTTTATCTGTTAGCATCCCATCAATAAACTTCCCTGGTAGGTGGGTACGTCACATCAATAACTACATTGTGCTGTATTCAATTAAGTCTGTGGTTAATGTTTTTGATTTGATTTGATTTATTATTGTCACATGTATTAGCATACAGTGAAATGTATTGTTTCTTGCACGCTATACAGACAAAACATACCGTTCATAGAGAAGGAAATGAGAGAGTGTAGAGAAAGATCAACTTAAAGCAAGGTAAGTCCATTCAAAAGTCTGACAGCAGCAGGGAAGAAGCTGTTCTTGAGTCGGATGGTACGTGATCTCAGACTTTTGTATCTTTTTCCCGATGGAAGAAGGTGGAAGAGAGAATGTCCGGGGTGTGTGGGGTCCTTAATTATGCTGGCTGCTTTGTCGAGGCAGTGGGAAGTGTAGACAGAGTGAATGGATGGGAGACTGATTTGTGTAATGGATTGGGCTACATTCACGACCTTTTGTAGTTCCTTGCGGTCTTGGGCAGAGCAGGGGCCATACCAAGTTGTGATTCAACCAGAAAGAATGCTTTCTACGGTGCATCTTTAAAAGTTGGTGAGAGTCGTAGTTGACATGCCAAATTTCCTTAGCCTCTTAGTAGAGGCATTGGTAGGCTTTCTTAACAATAGCATGGGGGGGTACCAGGACAGCTTGTAGGTGACCTAAAAACTTGAAGCTCTCGACCCTTTCTACTTTGTCCTCGTGTCAACTATCCTTTCTCACATACAGCCGTAAATTAAAAAAATAAAACGTCTCAATAGTTTTCCTATTTTTCAGACATCTCACTTAGAAATTGATTCAACAGCAAAATATTTTTATGCACATGGGAAGAATGATGAGTTGGACTGTGAGATAACGATGATACTCATCAAACTCTTAAGTTATAGCCTGCCTTCATGGCAGGAAATTCAAGACCCAGACAGTGTCTACTGACCAGGCAAGCTGCAGTACTGCTGCTACAGTCACAATCTAAAAAGGATTTGCTGTGCATTTAAAAATACACCTCTCTCCTAATGATTACCTCTTCTTTTCAGAAGTCATAAAGTGGATGCAACTTGAATTTTATCAGGCAATACTAAGCTTTTCCTCCACATCCAAAGTCCTCAGGCTGGCTATGTCATTGGCTGAGAGGTCCTCATTGTCATTCCACCTTTTACAAAACGTGTGCTATAAAACAGAACATCCCGTTTCTTTTTCCAAACAATCACAGAACATCCTGCGTTTTTTTGAACTAGATCAGTTTATAGGGCAGCGAGAATTTACCCAGTGACCCATTTTCAACATCCCGTGACCCACACTTTGAAAAAGTCTGAAATAGAGAACCCTTGTCACTATTCCATTGTACTTGCTTTTTGTTCCTTCGAGTGGTTTTCCTCACTATACTGGTCCTTAAGTGTTGAAACTATTTAACAGATTTATTGCACAGTAAATGAATCAGTAACAAGGTTCATTATGGATGGATATGTTTTATTATTCGTCTTTTGAATTTCAGAGTGCCTCTCCTGTGCTGAAACTCAAAATGAAATGGGCCTTTTGCCCTTCAGTCTTATATGGCAGAGTCTTTAACTAGCTTCCAATCTCTGATTGCTTTAGGCCAACTGCATACTTGGCAAAAGCTCCAACTTGTACTTCCAGATTACTTCGAAATGTCACAGAAGAAATGGCATTAAAGTTACTTTCCCTTCAAATCCAATAGAACTGCCAAACACATTTTAAGAAGATCCACAGGATATCAGATATGAAAGATGACTAGATTTATGTTAACTTAGGTTGTCCTATGCTCCTTAATAACTTGTTATGTGGAGTTAGGTCACAGATCAAATGATCTCAACAAATGATGGCGGAACAGGCTCGAGAGGGCCGAATGCCCCATTTCTGTCCCATATTTGTGGATCAGCGGAATCACCATCACTCGACAAAGCTCAGAACTCATCCACACAGCCGATAAAGTGGGGTGGGGAGGGGGCAATACTTCCAGCCCACTGTGCTGCTCTTGCAGTGCAGCAGGCGGAAGACTTAAGTGGAGGCTGTGTAGCAGGTTCCCCATTGGGCGCCACGGCCTCGCCTGTTCCGGATTTCTGGTGTCGCCAGCTCTTCATCTGAAATCGGCGCAGAGCTGAATTAATTATGTCAATGGCTATTAGCATAGTATTAGTGGGACCGAAAAGTCCAGGCCCACTAGTATCTCCGCCCCCGCTAGGAGTGTTCTACTCCAGTGGGGTTTACAACAGCTCCCCATTAAAAGGGAGCTGGCGGCCCGACCCTGCTGGAGTGAATGGGGGCCATGGAGGTCCCCCAGGCACTGGCCATCGGACATTGAGCAGTGACAAGGGGGCAGGGCCTGCTGCCACTCTGCACTGGGATCACTAACGGAGGGAGGCTAGCAACTGGGGCTGGCCAGAGTAGATGGGGGAAGTCCATCCAGGAGGTCAGCGATTGGGGGTATGGGGTGGGTCACACTGCCAGCGATGCAGGGTCGTGGGGCTGGCCAGCAGTCGGGAGGCCAGCAGTGCGGGGCTACTGTGCATGCGCTGATCTGCGCTATGTCTGATCGGCGCATGGGCAGTGGCCCACTCAGCACTATGCTGCCGGCCTCTCCAGTGGGAATAGGCACCGCCCAAAGATTTTTAGCGTGATTCACGCCAGGGGTCAGTCTCTGTGATGTACAGAGTGTGGGAGATTCATATTGAAAATCCCGCTGAAAAAACTAGCAGGATTTACTCCAGTTTTTAAGCGAATTCGGCACTTTGAGATTTTTGAGGAGAATCACACCCATGCACTAGGCTTCCATTAGAGAAGTTGTGAATCACAAAAGGCCCTGCATTCAGTCATAGAAAAACAAAACACCATTTGTTCCATGGCAGCAATTGTCCCTGTCCTGGTGGGAAATCACAGTAAGAAGTTTAACAACACCAGGTTAAAGTCCAACAGGTTTATTTGGTAGCAAAAGCCACAAGCTTTCGGAGCCTTAAGCCCCTTCTTCAGGTGAGTGGGAATTCCGTTCACAAACAGGGCATATAAAGACACAAACTCAATTTACAGAATAATGGTTGGAATGTGAACACTTACAGCTAATCAAGTCTTTAAGATACAAACCAAGTCTTTAAGATACAAACCAATGTTTGTATCTTAAAGACTTGATTAGCTGTAAGTATTCGCATTCCAACCATTATTCTGTAAATTGAGTCTGTGTCTTTATATGCCCTGTTTGTGAACAGAATTCCTACTCACCTGAAGAAGGGGCTTAAGGCTCCGAAAGCTTGTGGCTTTTGCTACCAAATAAACCTGTTGGACTTTAACCTGGTGTTGTTAAACTTCTTACTGTGTTTACCCCAGTCCAACACCGGCATCTCCACATGGTGGAAAATCAGTCAGATTGAGTTAATTTCCATTGAGAGAGAAAAATTGTGGATAGAAAAAAAACGTAAAAGCCAATGTAACAAATCAATGTGATAAAAATTCAATTGTGTCATACTAAGTTGACTTATTTTTGACCCTGAAAACAGAACATTTGATTTTTAGCTATCACTAAGTGGGTATTTAGTCATAAATATTCCATGGTGATGGGCAGATGCCAAGTACATTATTCAGTGTTACTGGGAATGCAATGTTTGCACAAACACAGATAAGGAGGTATTCAAATAATATTACCCCAGACTATGAAGAGGAACCATATCAAAAAAGCTGTTGGTTTCTATATTTGTAATTACAGATTAGACATCATCATACATCTTTTTCTAAAGGGCAGGGCCTCCGATAATGGACGGAAGGGTTACTTGAGTTACGTGTTGAAATTTTAGAGCTGTAAACTTGCAACCCGATGATGTCAGAGTGCTATCTCTGAATGAAATTCTTAATGACTGTTTTAAACTGGAAGTTTGTATGCAGGAGGGCTTTGTGAATCATGCTATGGAGCTCAAGTTCTTGATGGGCACAGAATGATTTGGTACATTCTTTCATGTGGATTGTGACAATACAAGTTAGTGTGTTACCTGTCCTTTATCTCTCTTTGTATAAGAAAATTACTGGTGGAGGTGTCGACAACCTCAACAACTCAACACAGATGGTTGGCGGCCAAACAGAAATTGTTTCTAGCTGTAATTATTGTTCTGAACAGAGATATCAATCCTCTCCAAAACACTGCCACAAGGGATTTGACTGCTTTTTATTTTGTGTGGGAATAGAGTTGAAAACAGGGCAAAATATTTTGTGAACTGAAATCTTCCGCAAATCTTAATCTCCCCCTAAGGATTCATTTAAGGAAAATTTGTTGAACTTTTTAAATTAATGTGACCAAGTACGGCATACATATTTTCATTGTTATGAAAAATCCCTGGTTGAAGATTATGGAGGGAAATCTTAGCAAGTACTAAGAAATAATGTTATTAAACATCGTTATTCAGCTTTAAAAATAAAAAACTCACTTATAATACCAGAATAGAATCATACAATCCCTACAGTGCAGAAGGAGGCCATTCAGCCAACAACAATACTACCCGGGCCCTATCCCCATACCCCACATATTTACCCTGCTAATCCCCCGATACTAAAGGAGCAATTTAGCATGAACAATCCACCTAACCCGCACATCTTTGGACTGTGGGAGGAAACCGGAGCACCCGGAGGAATCCCACGCAGACATGGGGAGATCATGCAGACTCCGTACAGTCACCGAAGGCTGGAATTGAACCTGGGTCCCTGGCACTGTGAGGCAGCAGTGCTAACCACTGTGCTGCCCATAAACAGTAAGATGAAAAGTCACCAATGAGATTAGTTCTATAATCTATTTTCCTGCCCCACATAACTGAAGTGCAAGTTATTTCTCAGTCAACAGTATTTCGGGGTGATGGCAAAACTCCACAGGACCAATGTTGGCCTTTGGTCGATCGACTGAAGGAGCAGGCATGATCTTAAGCCAAAGATTTAAATTTCCAAACCAAACAATCAGAAGATTGACCCTCCTGATTCAAGTCCGCATCAACATAGGCTGAGAGATCAAATTTGACAATCCAAAGTTATTTTTCAGAACTTTTTCCAAAATAGACTTTATTAATTTAACGAGTTTGTAGAATCCAGCAGCACAGGATACCGCAGCACTCACCGCAAAAACCACAATTGTAACCATAATTGATTAAATAGGCATCACATCTTCAATGTTAAATGAGCAAAACACCATGCCAACAGGATATTAAATTCTGGGCAGGGAATATATACATTGAAGAAACTTTCAATACAACAGAGTGTTTGCTAAATTGTGTACATCACATTACCTAAAAGGTCAAGTGGTTTGTTACTTTGGACTGTAAAAATTGAATGCATATTTAATATTTCATCAAGTTGAAGAGAGTAATGTTGAAATGCAAAACTGACACAAATCTAACAAGGCCAGATTTTTCCTAAGTGATAGAAATGGTAAATTCTTGGCACAAAACAGTAGACACCAATAAAAATACAGTTGCAGATATGACTTGCTCATGGAACCTGCTGAAAATCCATTAAGACAGAAAACAGATCTATAAAAACTCAAAGGTTATAACAGGTTATAAAGTCAAAATATTGAGAACTGAAGATATCTGCCAGTGCCCCACTTCTCCCACATCAGTCTTTGAGTTAGGTATTCATCTCTCTAATTTGATGTACCCAATGTCAATTTCACAAAGCTCAGGTAACAGTCCAGAAATTATAATCTTGGAGGCTCTGTTGTTTAAGTTAGTGCCCAACTCCTCAAACTCACTATGCAGAACCTTTCTCTTGATCCCACCTATGTCACTGGTACTACATGGACCACTGACAACATGTTACCCTCTAGTCTGGAGCAGATGTTCCAAACCCTTCTAGACTTTGACTCTTTGCTGCAGAGAACTGTGTCAATCCCCCTCACTATATTGTCCCCCATTACATTCTTAAGTGCTTTCCTCCACTTGAATGGTTTCCTGTACCACAATGCCATGGCCAGTCAGCTCATCCACCCTGCAGCCCCTACTCTCATCTAAACAAGCTGAGAAAACCTCAAAGCCATTGGACAATTGCAGAGGCAGATACTCCTGCCCTCTGGTTCCCCTTACCTGCCTCAGCTGCAGTCACAACCCCCTGTCCCTGATCAATTTCCAAACCAGAAGACCCTATCCTAAGTGATGAGGGCACTTCCTGAAACAAAACATCCAGGTATCTCCCTCTCTGACATATCGCAGTGTCTGCAGCTCAGTCTCCAGCTCAATGACTCTGAGCCAAAGTTCCTCAAGCTGCAAACACTTACTGCGGACGTCTTTGCCCTGGATCACAATGTTATCCAGGAGCTGCCACATGCTGCAACCTTGACACATGACTTGTCCTGCCATCTTAATGTGTGTTAATGAATTACTTAATTAAATTGTTTATTGTGCTTTTTATATATTTTATTAAATAACCACAAAGTTGTGCACGGTTTTAAACTTCAAGGAAAGAGTAGAACACACCCACTTAGCCGATTCTCACCAAACAACTAACTCCTTTCCCCATCATAGAGCAACAATCAATCCAAACTCCAAGCATGCACTTTGTACAGTCATTTACTTTTCTTATGTTAACTCTATTCTACTTTGGACTACTTGTATCACCTTACTAAATTATACCCTAACTTGCCCTCATTCCAGATGCAAATTTTTCCACACATCGCACCTTACACTGAGCATTACCAGCCAATCAACTTACCAGTTTCGTAGGACCTCATGGTTGTCTTTATGTCCCCCTACTGCTGCCTCACAGCAGCTGAAATAAACATGACATAATTCACCACTTCTCTTACAGCAGGGCTAGACCACATTCTGAAGGGTGTAAAAGTTAGAAAGCAAAAGAGTACCCTTTTCCGCTCTAGAGCACCAAAATCCTACTTTGATCCAAATTCCCAAATATACTAATTGTCTTTCAGGCCTCCACACATTCCGCAACTATCCGCCAACATGCTGGATGCATGCATTTTAGTGAATCCACTTAGCCAGGTTTGCACCTGATGACTCACAATTCACAAGTGAGCAATGGTGGCAGAGACAGCTGTGGAGAGTCTATGCCAGAGTGTGCAGCCCTCTCCAAGCTGTGTTCAGCTAGTCACAGATATTGAACAATCATAGAGAAGTAAAATGTGGGAGACGCAGCAAGTGAGTAAGATACTGGGATATGTGCCTTGTACAATCTCCACCATAGTTGAGAAGATGGCGTGGTGATGCAGGGAACTGCAAGATTGTTCACCACATAGAGAGTAGCCATATCCATAAAACATCAGCCCGGCTATCAAAAGCAGGCCCTGACCACAACCATGCAAAAGATGTTTACCACTTTGAGCAGGATGACCAATACCTGGGTCTTACAATGAGTCGCTGATCTTCAAGCTGCTATTCAGCAGACAAGAAGTGATGTGGCGCAGAGTCACGAGAGGGAAGCTGGCAAAAAGGAAGTGGAACTCCAGTCGGGGATGGCAGTGTTGTGGTATGTTATTTATCTAGTAATTCAGAAACTTGGACTAATACTCTGGAAACACAAGTTCAAATCCCACAATGGCAGCTGGGGTAATTTAAATTCCATTAATAAATCTGAAATAAAAAGCTAGCCTCAGTAACAGTGAGTGTAAAATTACCAGATTGTCAAAAAAGCCAATGTTGTCACTAATGTCCTTTAAGGAAGGAATTAGAAACAGAGTCACAGGAAACAGGCCCTTCGGCCAACTTGTCCATGCCGCCCCATTTTTACCATTAATTGCCCGCATTTGGCCCATATCCCTCGATACCAATCTTACCCATGTAACTGTCTAAATACTTTTTAAAAGACAAAATTGTACCCGCTTCTACTACTACCTCTGGCAGCTCGTTCCAGACACTCATGATCTACTGTCCTTACCATGTATGGTCCATGTGTGACTCCAGACCCACAGCAAAGTGGTTGACTCTTAACTGAAATGGAAAAACAAGCCACTCAGTTGTATCAGACTAGCTCACCACCACCTTTTCAAAGGCAATTAAGGATAGGCAAGAAATACTGTCCTTTCCAGAGATACATCCCATGAAATAATACAAAAATAAACTTTTCACCTCTTGGCCACTAGCTTCTTAACAGTGGTTGTGGTGTCAGAGTATAAATCAGAAAATTAGAGGTGCAATAACTAACTAGAATAATCATGACAGACATAAATCTTTACACAAATTGGACAAACCAAATATGCAGCAATAGTATGAATGAGGTATTCATAGGATGTACACAGGATAGTTTTCTAGGTCAGTATGTTGAACAACCAACAAGGCAACAGGATATTTTTGATTTAGTATTGTGAATGAGAAAAGATTAAGTAATAATCTTGGAGTAAATAGGAGTTGGAAAAAGCAACCATAATATGACTGAATTTTATATTTAGTCAAAAGTTATTTCGGCGAGTTTAAAACCAAGGCTTTAAAAGAGATGGCCACAGAGATAGTCAATGCATTGGTTTTGCACATCCAAAGTACATTGCTTTCTAGAACAATCCCTATAGACCAAGTGGTCATATGATGATGCAGCTACTAAAGGGTCATATGACAGGAGCGTGGGAGTTCTCCCCAGAGCACGGGTAGAGCACAAGCATGGAGTAACTGCTCAGCTAGTAAATAAAGTATTGTTTGTTACAAGCTCTTGGTCACCACTCTTTGGAAACCCAGCAATACTACAGTCCCCATGAATTGGAACCTAGCAAATTTAACTTCATAATTCAAGAAAGGAGAAGAGAGAAGAATAGGGAACTATATGCCTGTTGGTCTGAAAATGCTAGAAATTATTAGGGGTGTTGTAACTGAGCATATTGAATATATGATTAGGCAAAGTCAACATAACTTTATGAAAGGCTAAATCTATTAGAGTTTTTCTGAGGTTGTAACTCGCAAGATGATTAAGGGGAACCAATGGATCTAGTGAATTTAGATTTTCAAAAAGACAGTGCCACACAGGTTAATACAAAATTAGGACTCAAGTTGGGGAAAATATATTAGTATTGATTGAGGTTTGGTTAATGGACAGAAAAAGAGTTGTAATAAACAGATCTATTTCAGTTTGGCAAGCTCTAACTAGTGGAATATCACAAATGTCAATGCTTTGACCTCAATGATTAATAATAGGTGAGGGAACTGAGTGTAATCCATCAAAGTTCGCTGACAATACAAAATTAGGGGGGAAAATAAGCTGTGCACAATATGAAAAGAGACTGCAAAAGGCGTCTGATAGGTTGAGTGGGCAAGACTTGGAAGTTGTAACAATGTGGAAAAATGTGAAGTTATATATTTTTGTTGCAAAATGTTCACGTTTCTCATTTTCCAAATGGTGAAATAACTAGGAAATGTTAGCATTCAAAAGGGATCTGGTTGCCCTTGTACATGAATCACAGAACAGCAAACATTATGTTAACTTTTATTACAAAGTATTTGCAGGAGAGGAGTGAAGAATTTTTGTATCGGGCCTTCGTGAGATCACTCCTGGAATACAGTGTACAATTTTGGTTTTCTTAGCTAAAGAGTGATGGCGGGAATGAAACAAAGCTTCACTGGACTGATTCTTGGGAATGTGGATCATCCTACAAGGAGAGATCGAGTAGACTGTGTCTATCTTTCTTAGAATGTAAAAGAATGCAAAATGATTACAGTTTAAAAAATAAAAACTTCTTAAAGGGCTTCACAGGATATATGTTGGACTATGTTACCCTTGGGTAGGGAGCCTGGAACTAGGGGTCACGAAGAAACTTTTGCACTCAAACAATCTTAGGAATTCCCTGCCCCAGATAACTGTGAATGTTTAGTTACTGGGTATTCAAGACTGAGGTTGATAGATATTTGGATATGAAGGGATAGGTGGGATTGAGGTAGGACATCAATCCTGATCGTATTGAATGGTAGGACAGGCTTGAAGAGCCAAATGGTCTACTCCAGCTCACACTTGTGTTTTTAGTAGCTGTAAACTCAATCCTGCTGGCAAATGCATTGAAAATGTTGAACATATATTCATCAAATGAGTCACACTAAAATGTCTTACAAAACTTTTTATCATGACTAAAATTATTTGATTCTGCTAAATTACAGGATTTATTAGTACCAGTCATATACAAAAAAAGTGAATCTCTTTGCAGTATTGTTAAACAGTCATATCAATTGGAATGTAAAATTTAAATGCATATATTTAAGGCCTTATACAGAACTCGTTTAATTTAAAGTTGATTTCATTACCGATATCTTTAAAGTAACACTATTACTTTATGGTCAGTGTTATACATTTTCCTGCCAGCTCATTATTTTGTACGAGACTGGACAATAGACAGAGCTGAGTTGGTCAATCATCACTTTAGAACCGATCTGAAATCTGGTTCCATGACTCTTTTTGTTCCATATATGCACAGCATAAGAATTCTTCAGTAACTTCTGAGCCTCAGACTTACTCATCACCTCAAAGTACTTTTTCCAGTCTTGCCAATGGATGGGATAGAAAGCCTCAGGAGGCAACATTCTCACTCCTTTGCAGTGTTGAATCTTGGTTATGCTCTTCTTTTGACACCACTTTTTAAAAACACGAGTTGCTAACTGAGGTCCCTGGTGACCCCAGATCCATCCATTGTAGTTCTCAACAAAGTCCGACAAACACTGTCCAATGAAGTCATGGCGCCGATCAAAAGCCAAAAAGGCCGTATTCATTAAATATTGTTGTTCTCTGCCAATACTGTTGGAGAGATTTAGCAGGCTTTTAAGAACAATAATGTCAGTGTCTAAGTAAATCCCACCGTATTTCCACATGAGGACAAGTCTACAGGCATCGGACATAATTGGTATTCGATAGGGTTGCCACCATTGGTGCAGTCTTGAATACCACAAAGACAATGGAGTATCTACAAAAAGATCCTTCAAATCTAATGGCCTGATCTCGACATTAGGAAAACAGCTCAACAAGGAAATCCCCAAGGTTTGTTTATTCTTCACAGCTGAAAGACCCTTCATGAAAAAAACTATCTTGGCCCTGGGATGAGCTCTTGCTGCAGATTCCACGGAACACAAAGACAAAAATGTTGGGTTGGTTTGGTCGGAGGTCTCCACAAAGAAAATAGTTGTATTATCGTTAGGGAGATGGTAACCATTTCTCCCAAAATTGAAACCAATGAATGGGCATTTGATGTGGTTGGGTAACCTGTATTTAACAGCTTGGCTTTGTGTACCACCTTTGTAATACAGCATCATCAGAGAAATCAACTTTAATGAAATCAAAATAGAAACACATGATTTACACCAGAAATTATTCTTTGTTTTATTCCTTGGTACTAAATATCTGGTAATGAAATGTTGCTGCTGTTGCGGCTTTTCTCCAGGTGACTTAGTAGGATATTGGCTCATTGGTTTGACCATCATGAAGCGTGTAACAATTTGCCGTTTAGATTCTTCTGCAGACAAAAGAGTACATTAGCTTCAGCTTTTCACATTACTACCACTTATTTTTTAATGAATAAAACCAGAGCCAAATTAGCAGCTACTGAAAGAAAATGCAGCAGTGTGAAGTATTGGGATTCTGACACAATGCACCATAGAATATTAGGAAATAGATTTACCCATACAGGCATTTATATCATTGGGTGAAGACAGAAAAATAAGTAAAATCACAACTTCCACCTTCCTAATGCAGCAATGTTAAGAACAAATGGGCACTGTTAGTTATATATTGATTGTGTTTAATGAGATGCAAGTGGTGGGCAATAACCAGGAATTCAGTTGGGTTCCTACAAACCAGAACAGACTGGAACTGGCGTTCATTCAGAGATGCACGTGGGATGCCTTTGATCCAGGAAAATTTGTAATTATTTAGAATGTTTCAGGATCCTGGAAATGTTTAAAAATATTTGTAGAAGACATTTAAGATTTTGTATTAATTGTAAAGAGATTAATTACAATTTTTGGATAGACATACTGGTTGATGTGACCTGACAACCCTTGACTTGTACCAACAAGCAGGATGTTAAAACACGGATGCAGTGTGGCAGATAGATAAAGAGGAAAGTTGGAGAGAGAAGGTGTTCAAGCAACCTCAATCAGAGAGCTGACTGCACGTTTAAGCTGGCTTCCACCATTTCTTACACTCCCAAGTGATTTAATATCCAGGATCAACTATACAGTATGAAGGTAACAGCGGTTCTACCATTCTTTCTGGAAAGAAGAGTGTCATTGTATGGTAAAGTGCATAGGCAGAATCCCATTTACACAGATGATGGAGAATTGGTCAAGTCCGTGAGGAAAAGAGATCTTGAAGGAAGAAATTTGTGACTAAAACTATTGGCCATACAGACAGATACTGCTTAAAAGAGAAAGACTTTGTGCTATCTATTCTTGTGTGTAATTTACAGTTTGTACAGACTGTGATTTGCCTGTTAACTTAATTTACATAGATTCTGATTAGTCTTTAAGTAAAAGCTACAACAAGTGAAAACTTGTTTGGTACATTTCTTCATTTGAGGGAGTTGCCTGGTAAATTTGGTTCAGGGATCTGTAAATAAATGCTTACAAAAAAGTGTTAAAGATGCGCTCCTGTTCTATATTTCACCAACTGGCTTTCTAAAAAAAAAGTGCATTTCTATATTTCACAACCATTGGTCATCTCAAACGTGCTTTAGAGCCAATTAAGTACTTTATGAAATTCAGCTGCTGTTAGTAGGAAACGCGACAGTTGGTTCACACTGAACAAGCTCCTGCAAACAGCAATGTGATAATGACCAGATAATCTTTTTTTAATATATGTGACGTTGCTAAAGGGATAAATATTGGGCAGGATACTGGGGAGAACTCCCCTGCTCTTCTTCAAAATGGTACCATGGGTCCTTTTACATCCACCCGAGCAAGCAGATGGGGCTTCCTTCCAGAGTGTGACAAGCACAGTCATTTATCTCTCACTACAGAATAGTTTAAGAAGAAAAGATTTAAAATAATCACCAGTCAGTAATCAATAGAAACTGAAGCAAACACGATTGCAATATAAATTTAGTAATGGCTATTGTTATGGTTTTGTGTCAAATTTTAAAAACAAAATATTCACTTTAGTTATTTTGTCGAGCTCCATCGAGGGTTAGGGCATTTCGTTGCCAGTTTTAATGCTCAGGTCTTTGTTTAGATTTAGAATATATAGTTCCCATGGCAATATTCCCAGAAGGTTTTCATTTCCTAACATGGCAAATGTTAGGAATGTTATTTTGCAGCTTGCCCCTTTGCTTTCACCTATTCCATTACAATGAAACCTATTTCTGATTCAGAGGATCATCAGGATTGAAATTAGTGATTTATGATCCTGGGAAGGCTGAATATGGTAAAATGCAACAGTGGAAAACAAAAATCAAATAATGAATCTTAAATTTGAAAATACAAATTCCAACAGAAAAAGAGAAAAGCATGGCAAGATCCCTGCAATACTTCTTTAAAAAAAAACAAGTTGCTCCTTTAGCTTCTCAAAGTACAAAATTACTGGTGTTCAGTACTCCATAATAGATGCTTTTTAAAAAAAACAATTTTTAAAAAAATATAGAATTTCCAGGACTGGCATAGCCTTTTTGCCCTTAACAGTGTGTGCCTGTTTGATTATGCTGCACATAAGCCTCCTCCCATCTTATTAGCCTATCCTTTTATTCCTTTCTCCATCAGGTGTTTATCCAGCTTCCACTTAAATGTATTGTTCCGTGCTATTTGCGTCAACTACTCCTTGTGATATTTGAAGCAGACTTGTTACTACTCCATGTTTGTGACTGGCCATAATGAATGATGAAGCAGATCTCCCTCAAAAAGGTTTTATCAGCAGCTGAAAAGAAACAATTCTGAAGAAGCATTAAGGAAATAAGCTCTGGTTACTGACCAGGCCTTTCTCTCATTGATCTGTCCACTCAGGGGTGGAACCTGTGAGTCTAATTGTATATCATTACCAGAATCAATCACATCCAGAAAGTGCTGGAAAATCTCAGCAGGTCTGACAGCATCTGTGGAGATAGAACAGAGCAATCATTTTTGTTTCAGATTCCAGCATTTGCAGTAATTTGCTTTTATTGATCCCATCCAGCAGGTTCAATGAGGCAATTATTTTCCAGTTTTTAGGGGCAATCAGGGCTCTAGAATCCTTACTAAATTCTACAATGATATAACTACCCAGGTTTCCAGTGCTCAAATCTCACAATGGGCTATCAAATCTATATACATGTAGGATATTGCATACAACGGCAGATAAAAGTAGACAAAAACAGAAAATGCTGAAAAGTCTCAGCGGGTCTGACAGCATCTGTGGAGAACGAATAGAGCCAACGTTTCGAGACTGGATGACCCTTCATCAGGCCAGCCCTTTGTCATTCAGACTCGAAACATTGGCTCTTTTCTCCCTCCACAGATGCTGTCAGACCTGCATCTGTGGAGATTTTCCAGCATTTTCTGTTTTTGTTTCAGATTCCAGCATCCACGGTATTTTGCTTTTATCTCAGATAAGAGTAGAGTTTTATTAAAATAAAAGCAAATTACTGCGGATGCTGGAATTTGAAACCAAAAGAGAAAACGCTGGAAAATCTCAACAAGTCTGGCAGCATCTGTAAGGAGAGGAAAGCTGATGTTTCAAGTCCAGACGCCCCTTTGTCAAAGCTAAAAGGCATAGAAAGCAGGAGATATTTATACTGCAGGGTGAGGGAATAAAAATGAGACATAGCCACAGAAACCAGGGAAACCAGTTAATAGCTATTCACAGAGAGAATAAAGGGCATGAATGGCCAAGTAGAGTTTTATTGCTTATTATTAATTTGTCCCATCATTACTAGATAGGCAGGCAGTGAAGTATAGACCTGGGACCAACCTTTTATGTAAAATACTTTTATTTACATATACCTATTACAAACTGGCAACTCCAAACCCAAATATAGTTTCAGTTGGTTCCTATAGCTATCTAGGACCACGAATTTAATGCCCACCACCTGAATATAAGCAAACATTCAGATGGATATTGATCATGAATTAGACATTGAAAATCAATACTAGCTGCTCCCACACCCCCAACTCCGCTGGTTATTGATTTCCTGTTTCTCACTTCAATCTTCGTTCAACACTTCCGAATTTCCCCCAGGTGCTCCAAGGCTATCCTCTCTCCCTCCCCCCACCCACCCCCAATACCACTATTGCCAACAGTGGCACAGTGGTTAGCACTGCTGCCTCACAGCACCAGGGACCTGGGATCAATTCCAAGTTTGGGTGACTGTGTGGAGTTTGCACGTTCTCCCCGTGTCTGCGCGGGTTTCCTCCGGGTGCTCCAGTTTCCTCCCACAGTCCAAAAATGTGCCGGTTAGGTTGATTGGCCATCCTACATTGCTCCTTAGTGTTAGGGGGATGCCAGGGGGATTAGTAGGGTTAATATGTGGGGTTATGAGGCAAGGGATCATTGTCTGTTCAGGCTCGATGGGCCAAATGGCCTCCTTCTGCACTATAGGTATTCTACAATCACTCATAGCCACATTTTATATTGTCCAACACATTAAACCTTTTGGTAACATTGCAGTCACATCAAGTACATGTTAAAATACTGCGGTAAAACCACTGCCTTTGTTGGAGCCATTGCTACCTCAAGATATATGCCCTTCTTACTCAAATATTGTGTTATCCTGATTCTTCAGCCAGCTTCAATTCATATTGATTTGATTCAGATCCTGACACTGGCCTCAGGTGAACATAGAGGAACCTCAATTTCAATCCTAAACCCTTGGGATCCATTAATTCTATTATATCAAAGTATAGTATTCAGAGGGGTCTTGTGGCATAGTGGGTAGCATCCCTACCCCTGAGCCAAAAGCTTCGGGTTCAAGGACTTGATGGCCAAGCAAGGTGCATTTATAATACTGTCAAACAGGTTGAGTATCAACCTGTAAATCCTTCCAAACACGCCAATGTCTGACAGTAAGAGTGGGAGAGTATCCTGGTCAGCTACACTTGATGTGGACTGACGCTCCCTCAAGCTATAAACCCCTGGCAACAGACTAGCGACCTGTTCCAGGAATTACTAGCTATGGAAACAGACAAAAGTCTGCCTTAGTGCACCACTAGGTGCGGGAAGAGAATTGGAATAGATGGCACTCAGGCAATGTTGATGTTTGTCTGTCATTCAATACACCCAAATCTATCTCATTTATCTTCCTGCTGTGTCAAGCTTCTTTCTATTTATCTATTTTCCAGAAGCAAACCAATATCTATTTTACTTCCTTTGATCCATCCACTGAAGAATCAGAACATGTCTATTTCTAAGTATTACAAATCTGATAAGTCAGATCTGTACACAGTGGCATCTTCACCTGTTAAACTGATCCAGGAGTAAACCTGCACACAATCTCAGAGGTGGAGACCCGAGATATTACAGAGGTGGAAGTAGTTGGTCTTAGTGACAAGGAGGATTTAGAGAGAGGAGCTCAGCTTAGGGTGATATTTGGTGCCACATTGGCAAGCAGCCTGGTTCAGCCTCAGGTAGTTGGTAGGGAATGGGATGGAGTTGGTGCTGGAACCGAGCGTGCAGTGGGGACTGAAGGCAATTGCTTCAGTCTTTCCGATATTTGACTGGAGGATATATCTGGTGTACTGGAGGTCAGACAACAATGTGACAAATCAGAAGCAGGCATCGAGAGGTGGTGGTGGGGAGTATCTTCTGGTGAAATTCTACAGAGAACTGGTAAGAAAAGAAGCTTTTTCAGGAGATTCTCTAATTACAATCAAATGAGGGCAGTCCTACTCAACTTGACTACAGGAGAGATTGTTGGAAAAGGATCATGCTATCAACCATCCAGAACAGTGGATGTTTTCTTGAGAACTAAAAGGTGCGCAGTGAACTTCAGAGCCAGGTCTCAGAGATATTTGGTTTGCTGAGGATTCAATTGCAGTCAGTTCCTGACGAGGAGCTGACCATTTTAATCTTCCACACACTGACAGTTGTGCCGTCTCCTCACTTGCCCTGTACATTTGGACAAGTACATCTGTGATGTATAGAGATCACTGAAAGAGAATACAGAAAGTGTCATGGATATAACAAGAAAGCTGTTGGAAGTACTGAATAAACAGTTACCATTTGGAGAAAGGAGAACTTATTCCATTCTCGACTCAACATCCACCACTTGAATCACTGACTGCTGTGTGTGCTCTGTATGAACTGATAACCATGCCCGTGTCTGAACAGGTTGTAATCAAATTATTGCCCCTGTTACTTAGCACCATGCTTATCCATTACAGCTTCTCCGCCAACATTTGTCTGCCCAAGACTTCTTCTCCCCATTGTGAATTGAAGTTCAAACACCAAGCAGTTAAGATGTGTGTTTGGGTGAAGTGTGTTGAGACACAGAATCAGTACACAGTAAACTTCATGATGCAAAATGGAGGTTGCGACCAGATGAGGAATCTAGGCGAATCCCTCAAAGGGATTTATTCTGATGGCCAAAGCTATAGTGTCTGTGATCTAACTCAGATTGTAGAACAGCTTGCAATCTCATCATTACTGCAAGGAGTGTCAGAAAAACACTATCTTTGGAGAATTCTAATAATCTCCACTGATGTTACACCCACACTAATGAACAGATTGCTTCAAAGTCTGCTTAATAATTCTTCAGTTGTCCACTGCCTTTGTATCAAAGGCATGGGCAATGTTACAACTGGAGTTCCACACAGCATTGAAAAGTTCTTGAATTGTGTTGCATGCAACGACTGGTTTGATGCAAACCAGGGAAAATTACAATGAGTTGCCAGTGTTTGAACTGTTGTCATGCATCACAAAATATCTGAATCATTTGAGAGCAAATAATTTCAGACCCTTTATACTGGAAAAAAAACCCCAGGATTCAACATTTTTTGAGGCTACGTGCAGACTGGAGCATTTAGAGTGAGGAGGAATTTAGCCAAGTACTCAAATAAAGATCACTAATTCTACATTGGCCAATGGATGTATTTGAACTTGGTTTGTTTCTGGTTGCACCCAAGTGGAAAGAGTCAGGAGGTCTTGTAACTCAACACTGCAACTGATTATCCAGGCTAAGCTGAAGCATCCCGAGACTGAAACGTATTTAGAAGGAGCTCAACCCAAAACTACACAAGAGTTCCTGAAGGACATTTCCAAGTAATTCTTTAAAGAATCCCCTCTCAGGCTTCATTTGTACACCGCAGATTGTGGATCTTTCTTGGAACCCATGAGTAAATCCAGGTGAATTCAGTTGCCTTTTCAATTTGCTTTTTCTAATTAGACCAGAGAGTCATCTGGTTGGAAAAATACAAGTTCTTAGAGCCAATACTGGCAATCAGATTGAAACCAACTTATACCATGATTCCCCCCACTTTCTCTCCAACTCATACTCGAATGTACTCCTTCTCCACCACTGACAGCTCACTAACATTTGCCCTGATCCTCCTCCTCTTCAACACGGGCATTAACCATCTCCGCCATCTCATTTAACTCAAACACAAATCCTGATGCTGCCCCATCTCCTCTTCCCCATCACATACATTGCTCTTCCTCCATCTTCTCCTTTTCTTCCTCTCCACAGGCCCTGATCCTTTTCCACCTCCTACCCTTCCTCTCCACAGTCCCTGAGCCTCTGCAACTCCTCTTCAATGCAAGTGCAATTCATCTCCATCACTTTTTCTTAATAATAAGTCAGTGGTGGTGCCAGAATGTTTTATAATTTTATTAACCGAAAAATATGGTGCAATCATTATTGATCAATCTAAACGCAGTGTGCACCCCACTGATGTGTGACTGGTAATAAAGTCTCTTGACTTGGAGACAAGTCTCATCTAATTTTTTATTCAATTCATTACTGAATTAGATCAATAACTAATTGACGCTGTACCTATTATCAAACATGGCACTCTCAGGAATTCATCACCAGAGGCGCAGTTTCTGAACTTCACTCATTATCTCGCAGTGAGACTTGCAAATCTCAATTTTGTTTTTTGTTTCTAAATACATACATGCGTCCATGAAAAAGGCTGAGGCTCCCCCCTCAAAGGATACCGGGACAACATCAGCTGTGGGGCTAGGTTGTGGCTGACAGTAATCATCATCTTCTGTCAGTGACCAAGTCTGTCAATGATCAGATCTGCATGGGTTTTAAACATTTGTTAATATTTTAGAGAAAGGCTAGTGAAAGATTTGTACGGCTTGTGGTGTGCACATTTCCAAGTAAATTTAGAAAGATGCAACCACCTAATATTTTTTTGAGAGCTATTTGTGCAACCAACTACATTTTGCATTCAGCAGGCTTTTCAGTTCTGTTGACTTGTGTTTTTCCAGTTCAGTGTAACCTCCACTGGATTACTGAACTCGGGGATTTGTTAAATTAAAATGCTCCACAAGGAAATATTAACTATTGCCGAGGCTGACATATTACTCCGGTATTTTTTCCAAGGGCAAATGAGATCATTGGTTCCTATGGCATTAATATTTGACAGGGGATTACGAGGAGATTTGTTTTCCTTTTTAATTTTATATCGTCTTTTCAGGTAACATCATGTTTTTAAAAAACAGCAACTCATGATTCAGATATTGAATCTTTTATAAGCTGGTCCTTAATTGGTGAAACATTGAGAATAGTATTATTGCATTATCTAACATCCCAGGTATCTTCAAATAAATTTACTCCACACATTCCAGACTGAACAGGATCTGACCCTGCACCAGTGTTTAGGACAATAGTACTCTCCCTGTACAAACACGGACTGATTCTTCATGTTGCCATTTTTCCCCAGTACTGAAAGGTGCACTGCTTATTCACTTGTGTCCCAACGCACTATATTGTGACACTAGCTTGATTTAGTCACATCTTAATGCCGGTCCAATCCCAGGCTGGGCCTTACAACAACAAAACAGAAAGGCCGGCAGCTTCAAACCTGGGCAAATACCAGGGGTGAAGTCAACCATCAAGTATCATTGTAAATTGAGGAAGAAAAGGTCTGTGCAAGATTGATGGGTGAATGGAAGCTGATTCATACTTCAGAATTCCAGGGGCATGTAAATTGGCAATAAGAAAAACTTAAAAGTTAAAGTTCATTTATTAAATAAATAATAAGTCACAAGTAGGCTTACATCAACACTGCAATGAAGTCACTGTGAAAATCCCCTAGTCGCCACACTCCAGTGCTTGTTCAGGTACAATGAGAGTGAATTTATTGCATTATATAGTACTCTACAACCAAAGTTGTTTTGAAAACACCAAGAATCCAATGCAATGATTCTTCCAATGGCCAATACTACTTATGTTGTTAAGATTTTAATCAAGAACTTGACACTTTGGATTAGTGACTTTGCTGCTCAAATCAGCATTAGAAGTGTTTGTTTTACCAGTAGCTCTAGTCATACCTAAAAATGAGACATCAACTTGGTGAAGCCACAACACAGGGCCATTTGCTCAACAGTAGAAGCAGCATGCAATTAACAGAGATACACAATCTTAAAATCATTGGATTAGATCAAAGATTAGTACTGCTGCCACATCCAGGAGTGACTGGCAGACAGTTAAACAAATAACTAGGGGAGAAGACTCCACAAATATCCCCATCCTCAATGACATGGGAGGCATGTCAGCGCAAAGAACAAAGCTAAAGCATTTGCAATAATCTTCAATCAGATGTGCCAAATGGATGGTCCAACGCAGCCTCCACCTACCATCATAGGTGCCAGTTTTCAAACAATTTGATTCACCCCATTTGATATTTGGTCTGTAGGCACTGAATACAGCAAAGGCTATGGACCCTGACAGCATCCAGACATAGGTTCCAGAACTACTGCACCCCTAGCAAAGCTGTTCCAGTACAGCTACAACACAGGCATCTATCTGACAATGTGGAAAATTGCCCAGCAATGTTCTGTACACAAGGGCAGGACAAACCCAATCCAGCCAATTACCAACCCATCAGTCTATTCTCAATCATCAGCAAGTGATGGAAAGTGTTGTCAACAGTGCTATCAAGCAGGATTTAGTCAGCAACAACCTGCTCATTGAACCTCAAGTTTGAGTTCCATCAAGATCACTCTATTCCTGACCTCATTACCTTGGTCCAAACATGGACAAAGAGCCGAACTTTTGCATCGAGATGAGAGTGGCTGCCCATGACATCAAGGCAGCATTTGAGCAAATGTGGCATCAGGAAACCCTCCCAAAATTGCCATCAATAGGAATCAGGGTGAAAACTCTTCACTAGTTGAAGTCATATCTAGCACAAAGGAAGATGTTGAAAGCCAATCCTCTCAACTGCAGGGTATTGATATAGGCTTTCCTCAGGGCAGTGGCCTCAGCCCAACCAGCTTTAGCTGTTCTCTCCATCATAATATCAGAAATGGCGAGTGGTGATGTTCATTGAGAATTGCACAATGTTCAGCACCATTTGATTTATTACTGTCACATTTTCGCATACAGTGAAAAATATTGTTCTTGCATGCTATACAGACAAAGCATACCATTCATAGAGAAGGAAATGAGAGAGTGCAGAATGTAGTGTTACAATGATAGCTAGGGCATAGAGAAAGATCAGCTTAATGTGAGGTAGGTCAATTCAAAAGTTTGATGGCAGCAGGGGAGAAGCTGTTCTTGAGTTGGTTGATATGTGACCTCAGACTTTTGTATCTTTTTCCTGAAGGAAGGTGGTGGAAGAGAGAATGTCCGGGGTGCGTGGGGTTCTTAATTATGCTGGCTGCTTTGCCGAGGCAGCGGGAAGTGTAGACAGAGTCAATAGATGGGAGGCTGGTTTGTGTGATGGTTTGGGCTTTGTGACTCCTCAGATACTAAAGGAATCAACGTCCATGGCAGCAAGACCTGGACAGCATTCAGGTTTGGCCTGATGTATGACACAAAATGTTACTTGCCATTTAAGTGCCAGGCAATGACCATCTCCAACAAGTGAGAATCTAACAATCTCCCTTTGACATTCATAATCACTGAATCCTCCATGATCAACATCCTAGTGGTGACCATTGACCAGAAACTGAATGGAATCAATCATATAAATACTGCGGCTTCAAGAACAGATCTGAGGCTCAGAATTCTGTGGGGAGTAACTTACCTCCTGACTCCCAAAAACCTGTCCACCATCTACAAGTCACAAGTCAGGAGCTCAGTGGAATACTCTCTGCTTACTTGGATGAATGCAGCTTCAACAACACTCAAAAATGCTGGACACCATGCAAGACAAAGTTTTCCACTTGATTGGCATCCCATTCATCAACTTAAACATTCACTTTCTCCACCACCAGCATACAATGGTAGCAGTGCATATCATATATCATGCACTGCAGCAACTGGTCAAAGCTCCTTTGACAGCACCTTCCAAACCATGACCACTGCCATCTAGAAGGACAAGGGTGGCAGACACATGGGAACACCACCACTTGGACATTCCCCTCCAACACACATTATCTGGACTTGGAACTACATCACCTTTTTTCAGTGTCACTGGGCCAAAATCCTGGAACTTCCTTCCTGCAGTGAATGTACCTGAATTCTGGCAGTTCAAGGCACACCACCACCTTCTCAATGTCAATTAGGGATGGGCAACAAATACTGGCTTTGCTAGTGATAGCCACGTGCCAAGTACAAATAAAAAAGTCAATTTTTCAGCATCATCTACCATGCAGGGATGAATCTAAAAATTCTCCTTGTACTTTTTTTCTTTGTGGCAAGACATTCAATAGCAAATTGGAAATTCCAAAAGACTATTTTACCATTACTTTTCTGAAATGAATCTTACATGCACTCTAGTCCACATAATTCCATACTTGAAAGATTTCAACCTCCAATTAGACATAGCTTAATGCCCATTCTTAGTATTTCCATTTGCTATTGACCTGCTGGGCTAATGACCCAGTGACCCGACACAGACTTTCTAACCAGCCTGCCTTGGCTGCCAGCACTCTGATGCTGCCTCAAGACTCAATAAACCCAAACCCTGCCCACCCATGACTCCAGAAGATGAAAGGTTGGTGGGTACGGGAGGTGACCAGTCAAGGTTTCCAAAGTCAAGAAATGGTCCGACTCACATTCCCAAGTCCAACACCAAACCAGTCCTAGATGTCATTCTTAAGTGTTACTGTGTTAATGGACAACATGTTAGCCCACAGTATGAGCTAACCTATACGAAAGCCTGGTTGCTAATCTTCAATGACTTTAAAGGAGTTATTTGTGTTCAAATAGGTTTAAAAAAATAAACTTTTGGAAAAAAAATGTAAACTATTCCTTTTTAACCTGTGAAAGAAAACTAGCCCACCACCCTGAAAAATGTGGGAGAGTATAGTGTCAAATCAAAATCGTATTGGAGAAAAAAAACCTTACTGTTTGGGTGGTAAGCACTGCTCCAGGTTCAATTCTGACCTCGGGTGATTGTACGTGTGAAGTTTGCACATTCTCCCTGTGTCTGCGTGGGTTTCCTCCGGGTGCTCCGGTTTCCTCCCACAGTCCGAAAAGTGCAGGTTAGGTGGATTAGCTATGCTAAATTGCCCTTTAGTGTCCAAAGATGTTTAGGTTAGATGGATTAGCCATGGAAAATATGTAGGGTTACGGGGATAGGGCAGGGGAGAGGGCCTGGGTAAGATACTCTGTCAGAGTCCAGGCAGATCCAATGGGCCGAACAGCCTCTTCCACACTGTAGGGATTCTATGATTCTTGTCAACTAGATTCATGGATTCAGTCAGTAGTGTGGGATTCCACTCTCTGGCATTCTTTATCATGGAAGATTAGTGATGAACAGGCAGAGTCTTCTTTTAAAAAGACAAGTCAGTCTGACAACGTAATCCCAAATGAGCACAGCTGAAATCACCCGGAAATGAAGCAAGTCCTTGCCCGCACTGAAAATCAGTTGGCTACTTTGCCCAAATAATAAAAATTATTTAAAAATTTTTTTTTTAGTAAATGTACTAATGTGATCAAACCCAATGTGGAGATCGGACAATTGTGGTTCTCACTGAATGAAACCAGAGTGCAATAATCTATTATAAAGTGTAAGAAACAGAAGGAGCTATAGTAATAGGTTTATTTTTTATAATATATACCCTTTACTCTGGAATTAAAGACTATCATAAAGACTAATGAGTAGAAAGGTGGGATTGCAAAGTGGTGATGTGGAGATGCCGGCGTTGGACTGGTGTAAACACAGTAAGAGGTCTCACAACACCAGGTTAAAGTCCAACAGGGTTATTTGGTAGCAAAAGCCACTAGCTTTCGGAGCGCTGCTCCTTCGTCAGGTAAGTGGGAGTTCTGTTCACAAACAGGGCATAATCAAACAGACACAAACTCAATTTACAAAATAATGGTTGGAATGCAAGTCTTTATAGGTAATCAAGTCTTAAAGGTACAGACAATGTGAGCGGAGAGAGCGTTAAGCACTGGTTAAAGAGGTGCATTGTCTCCAGACAGGACAGTTAGTGAGATTTTGCAAGCCCAGGCAAGTCATTGGGGTTACAGATAGTGTGACATGAACCCAAGATCCCGGTTGAGGCTGTCCTCATGTGTGCAGAACTTGGCTATCAGTCTCTGCTCAGTGACTCTGCGTTGTCATGTGTCGTGAAGGTTGCCTTGGAGAACGCTTACCTGAAGATCAGAGGCCGAATGCCCGTGACCGCTGAAGTGTTCCCCAACAGGAAGAGAACACTCTTGTCTGGTGATTGTCCAGCAGTGTTCCTTCATCCGTTGTCGTAGCGTCTGCATGGTCTCCCCAATGTACCATGCCTCGGGACATCCTTTCTTGCAAAGTGGATCAGAGTATTTGACCTTATTTCAGGGATGGGCCACATTCCCACTCAAAATACACCCTTGGGCAGGACTGGCTTGGCTCAGCTCTAACTAAGCTCTGAACAGATTTGGGATGTTAATAAAACAATATACTCCGGATACTGGAAATCCGAAATTAAAAAAAACAGAAAATGCTGCAAATACTCAGCACGCACTGGCAGCATCTGTGGAGAGAGAAACAGAGTTCACGTTGCCAGCCCAATATGATTCTTCGGCCCTTGAGATATTTATTTATTTATTTTACCGAACATAGTCCGTTTTATTTTGTCTCGGAAGAGGGTGGAGGAGCGGGGGTTTGTATAACCCAATCATCTCAGCAAACTGCAGCAGTGAAACAAGCAACGCTTTCTCACATAGCAACTGAATTCACGACCATCCTGTCTCTCAATCCTTTTTTTAACCCACTGGGAGGGGGAACTCCCAACTCACCGACTGCGGGGGGGGGGGGGGGGGGGTGTTACCTGTCCCTACATATCTTCCCAGCTCACCTGTAGATTATATACTCCTGCTGGAATCTGCTCCCTCCTCTGGCTTTGTCCGATCCTTTTTCTTCCCTGGAATAAACTCACCAATCCTGGGCACACTAAAAGTAGGGAGGCAGAGGCAAGAATGAGCTCCAGGCAACTGGTTAAGTCCCAGTCATAGCTCACACATCAAACCAGTGAGACCACACCTCCAGACAGACGGCCAATAAAGAGGCAATAGGATTCTAGTTCCCCACTTGTTCAATGGGAGATCAATTCCTCCCGGGGAACCAAATTAAAGCAGCATCGGATGTGAAATATTCCGCTCCGGTAGTTGGAGTTTGTTATAACGTTGCAACAAACTGGGAGAAAACACACTCCTCTCGTTTAATTAAAAACGTCCTCAAATACAAAATACACTTTCAAACTACAAACCAGAATGCAATCTCACAATAATAAGTTATAAAACTAACACCCGATATAACACAATATCAACAATAAACATGCCGTTTTTAATACAACAGCACAAACCAACATAGCACAATAACAACAGCTAGTATCCTCTCGTTTAACCAAGGAATGAGATTAAACTGGGGTATCTCAGAGTTTAGTCTCTTAATTAATTAATTATCCTGCTCTTTTGATGTCGGATTTAGAGGTTAACGAGTCTATTTTAATGATTCGATCGTGGTGACACTAATCCCCCCTCCCCTATCGAAATATATCAAAAGGTTGCGGATGCTGGAGATCTGAAAACGGTGAAAACACTCAACAGGTCAGGCAACATGTGTGGAGGGTGCATTTTCATCAGCATTGGGTAATGCTGGATAGTAAAAGTAGAGAGAGACTGGAGCCAGTCTGCTGGTTTAATCAGCAGTGGGTACAAAACACCATCTCCCTAAATGAGATGAGTCATGAACCAAGAAGATTAAAGTTTGAACTTCCAGCTAGCAGTTATTAAAGAGGCTGCAGGGTATTTTCATGGCTGGAGATTAAAAGTGACCCACTGAGCAGGAGTAACGAAACCTGAGGATTACAAGCATGGGCATGTTTCAGTGTTTACTCACTGCAGGAGATCAACTGTGTTTGAAGAGGCCTTTCCAGACCCGTTACAAGACTTTCTAGTCCACTTTGTTAATGATTTGCAAATGCTCTACCAGCACTTGCTCTGTGAATTGCCTCAGGGTTTCATCTAAAAAGAGTGAGCGTTGTGCTACTCTCCACCATTGCAGATGGTGCAGGAGTTACGTGGTGAAATGGTCTGGAGGTGGGAAGAAGAGATGAGACAAGGAAGCTTGGCAGGAGAGTGAGATGGGCCTCATCCCACCAATTACTCCTGCTGATAAAGGGGATCCGTCCTCCTCTGGGTTTCCTTCCCTGAGACCCCCAGTGCCACTTCTGAGAACCTTGCATGCCTTCTTCCCGGTCCCTGGCCATCCTGCAGTGTTTCATTGTGTGATCAAAACACTTCACAAATATTGTTTGTCATCAACATTGGAGAGCTAAACCTGAGAGCTGTCTGTTTTAGTGCTTGCAGGCAAGTTCAAATCTTGGCAACAATTAGTCCCAAAACTCTAGGCTGAAACTTGCCTTTCAAATAGATGTACCGATCAGTACTGCACCCATTTGGTGCCTGACTTCATCCAAAACGACTCCCAACAGGTATTTTTTAGCAGGTGCAGAGTCAAAGAAAATGAGATTTTAATGACTCAATGATGACTGTTATCTTATTATAGGGTATACCTTAAACATGAAGTTATAAAGCTTATTTTAGCTAAAGTTATTTAGCTAAACTTAATAGGGAGGGGAATCTTCCCACCCCACCCACCAACCACGGGAATCTTCCTACCCCACCCACCACAGGAATCGTAGTGGGCGGGGGCGGACCATGCAAAGGTCCGTTAACCTTAGGCGAGATTTTCCGATTTTGGGGCTAGCGCAGCCGGAAAACCCCGCCCAGCATATCAATTATGTAGTCTAATTATATGCAATTTCAAAATCCATCTTATCAGCAAACTTTGTTGGATATTCAGACAGAGAGTAATGATTAATATGTACTCTCAAACTCCATATGGTTATGTTGGATTTTGAAGTACCTGGTCTCAACCCAGGGGGATTTCTTCAAAAGGAACTCGACCCCTTGTGTTCCAAAAATGGCTGACTGAAATCTCTTAGCAAATGCTGTTTTTAAAGAAAGTCTCTGCAGTAACAAAACAGGCTTTAATTGTCCAGTTTATTAATAAGTCTTATCAATTTAAGAATTAGTGAAGATTATGTGTTTTCTTTCTAACCTGTGTAGTTCTATGTTTTGAAATGGCTGGCTACCTCCCAGAAATTAATTGTTTCGATATTTTATATTAACTGACTGCCTTGATACTGGACCACTTTTCAAATTATTTGTTTATCTGAAGTGATTTTGCGTTCAGCGAATATTTTGTTAATGAGGGTATCAACTCTAAGCACAGTTGTCTATTCTGGCTGCATTTCAATTTCTCACCGCCTGAAGGCTTCTTTTATTGAATATATGCACGAGCAATAATTTAACCTGCCAACCACTTTAACTTGGTATCTTTTATATCAATTCTCATTTTATGTTGCTAATCTGATGCAGTTAATGCTTGGATTAACACCTTAATATATTGGATGTGCCTGCTGCCAATCCTAGGATTAACACTTGTAACATATTAGATTTGCCATCTGATAACTTTACTTACAGAGAGGGGGAAATTACTAAATTGGAAGGTCTGTGACAGATGAAGGATAGGGCATAAACTCTGCCTCAGAGCAGCTTGAGTATAATAAACAAAATGTCCAATTAAATGTTGACAAAAGCAATTTTGAATTAGTAATGCAATTATTGATGTCTAAAAATGGTAGATCAATCCATTAATGAGGCAAAGCAAAATTTGGCCCTTTCCATATTTCCAGACCTACAAAACTCACAGGGCAAGCCAGCAAATAAGAAAGCACAAGTAGCCATGGGATGCCTAGGCTTTAAGACTGAACTACCAGAACATCGAGACTGCTTGTGACCCAGAAGACCTAGTCTAGACACCTGTTGGAAAGAGGTCTATTCAGTGTCTCAACCTGATAATTTTCCAGATCCATTGGATACAATGCATCCCACTGGTCTTTACTTGCCCACTGTAGCTGTAGTCTTTCTACATGTTATTCCCGACCTCGGAGATGTTATCAAATTCTCAGATGTCTCCTTGCTTCTACTTCACAGGGGGAAGAAAAAGCAGTGTAGCATGGATAATCATTTGTTCATTTTTGAACATCCAGGGATCACAAGTAAGTTATCTGAGTTCATTTCTCCTGAGATAGCCTGTCACTTTATTACTTTGTTTGATTGTGTATGCTGCCATTGCTGGGTAAAAGATGTCATATGAAATCTCTAATCATACATCTGCTTGGTAACAAAAAGCAGAGTTTGTGCTCTGGATGAGAACCAGGACAAGAAAAGATTTCATTTGATGAAGATTGGTTGGATTCATCTTGCTACAAATGGACAAGTCACCAAAAAGCAATCTCCATATGTGGCAACAGTGACAATGCAATTATTATGAGAAGAGTGCAGCAAAGCAGGAATCCACTTTAACTAGTGAATCCTCTTCAACTCTTTTTGAAGAGCAATCTATTTACTTTGACACCCCTATTCTTTCCTCATATCCCTGTATTTTTTTCTCATTTGGTATTTATCCAAGTCCCTTTTGAAAGCTACCATTGAATCTGTTTCCACCACTGTAACAGGCAGTCTATTTCAAGTTTCATCCATTTTTCACATCTACCCCTGGTTATTTTGTTAATCGATTTAAATTTGTGTCCTCGGGTTATTGACCCTTTAGCTATTTCTCTTCACATACTCTATCTCAACTGTTCAGTGATACCACTCGTAAATCTGTTCTGTGGCCTTTCCAAAGCTAGCAAATCCTTTCAAAAATATGGTGCTCAGAATTGGACGTAAAATTTGACCTGGGGTGCATTTGTTTTTCACCAAGGCTCAGCATGACTTCCTTATTCTTCTACTCCAAGGGTGGGATTTTACAGCCTCGACCGTCTCAAAACATTAAAATCACACCCGAGGTCAATGGACCTTTCCATGTTCTGCCCCTCACCTGCTCCGAATCCCGTGGCAGGCGGGGGCAGTAAAATTCCAGCCCAAGTCTCCATTTACTGTTGGAGTAAAATCAAAATTAAAGGATACAAGATGGTTACCTGGCGCAAAATGGACTGTGGGAAAAGACATTAAGGTGTGCTGACTTGGGCACAGACATTGCACAGCAAGTTAAAACCTGTTAGTGTTTAAATTGCTGCAGGAAACAGATCAGATCTTGAGGCACCTTAGCTTGAGATAAAGCAGAACCAAAACAATGAGTTTTTGTAACGAGATCAGTCTTTGATGGGGGAAAAAAATGCATAAATGCATCTACTCTATGTATAACGATGTGCTAACGGCTAATGTCCGTACTTGTCCATTATTTGAAAATGTGTAAAGGATGCTCAACTGCCATTTTAAAGTTGAGAAGGTGACTGCGTGCACTGCGGAGAGCCCAGCGCTTCTCCCAAAGCTTTGTCCAATAAAACTGCGTGTTGAATCTTTAAGTCTGACTCCGAGTGGTGATTTTCCCACAACATTACTTTAAGAGTGAATCCCTCTTTGATGGTCAGAACTGAGGGACTGCTGTGTGCTCTGTTTCACGGAGATGTGGTTCACTCCTGCTTCACCAGACTGTGCCCTACAACCAGAGGGCTTCTCAATCCATCGAATGGACCATACAGTGGTCTCAGGCAAAGCTAGAGGAGGTGAGGTCTGCTTCCTAATCAACACCTCATGGTGCCTAGACATAGCAACACTGGCGAGTTTCTGTTCCCCGGACCTAGAATACTTGACGCTAAAATGCCGCCCCTACTACCTTCCGTGGGAGTTCACCTCCGTTATCCTGATGGCAGTTTACATCCCACACCATGCGGACATGAAGATCGCACTGGACGAAGCATACACCACTACAAATAGCCTTTAGACAAAACATTCTGAGGCCTTGTTCATCGTGACCAGGGACTTCAATCAGGCCAAGCTCAAGACCATACTACCAAGTTATCACCAATACGTCTCCTGTTCCACCAAAGGCCTAAACATCCTAGACCACTGCTACACAAATATCATGATGTGGAGATGCCGGCGTTGGACTGGGGTAAACACAGTAAGAAGTCTCACAACACCAGGTTAAAGTCCAATAGGTTTATTGTGCTACCAAATAAACCTGTTGGACTTGAACCTGATGTTGTGAGACTTCTTACAGAAATATCAAGCATGCCTACCGCTCTATCGCCTGCCTACACTTTGGCAAATCAGACCACAAGGCTGTGCTCCTGCTCCCGGCTTCAAGCAAAAACTGAAGTGGGAGAATCCATCAAAGAAAGTCATGCAATATTGGTCTGAGGAATCGGATGATCTCCTATGGACTGCTTAGAATCAGTGGTCAGTATTTAAACTCTGCGACCAGCCTGAACGAGTACGCCACTACAGTAACTACTTCATTAGTAAGTGTGTAGAAGTTTGTGTGCCAAAGAAGCAAATCTGCGTGTTTCCTAACTGGAAACCAAGGATGAAGAGAGAAATCCACAGCTTGCTGAAGTCCAGGTCTGAGGTGTTCAAGTCAGATGAACCCAAGTTAGAGTCCCAGGCTAGTCACACCGACCCCCGCCGACTATGGCAAGGTCTGCTACAAGATGAAGGCATGTAAAATCGCCGGCTCCAACGCACCTCTCCCTGATGAGCTCAATGCATTCCACGCCCGTTTTGAGCAAGAGATCAGCGAGAGCAAGCCCTCTACCCTGGAAGCCCTGGATGAACCTGTATCTGGGGCCACCAGTGCAGATGTCAGAGCAGCTTTCTTGAAGGTCAACCCACAGAAAGCAACTGGCCCGGATGGGGTACCCGGATGTGCACTCAGATCCTGCGCGGATCAGCTGGCGGAGGTATTCACAGACATCTTCAACCTTTCTTTACAACAATCTGAGGTCCCTATCTGCTTCAAGAAGATGGCCATCATCCCGGTACCCAAGAAAAACCAAGCAGCGTGCCTTAATGACTGTTGGCCGGTGGCTCTGACATCCATCATTATGAAGTGCTTCGAAAGGTTAATCATGGCACGAATCAATTCCAGCCTCCCAGACTACCTGGATCCATTACAGTTTACCTACTGCCTGTGTATTCGGAGGGCTTGTCCGTAGGGGATGGCTTCTTTAACGTGTTTAGGGTGGAAGCTGGAGAAGTGGAGCATCGTGGGGTTATCCGTGGGCTTGCGGTACAGTGAGGTGCTGAGGTGACCGTCCTTAATGGAGATGCGTGTGTCCAAGAATGCAACCGATTCCGGAGAGTAGTCCATGGTGAGTCTGATGGTGGGATGAAACTTGTTGATGTCATCATATAGTTGTTTCAGTGGTTGCTCACCATGACTCCAAAGGAAGAAAATGTAATCGAAGCCCTCCGAATACACAGGATCTGCTCGGATGAGGAGGATCGCAACAGACACCTCCAGACGCTGAAAGATGCCCTCATAAGAACAGAATATGGCGCTCGACTCATCGATCAACAGTTCCGACGCGCCACAGCGAAAAACCGCACCGACCTCCTCAGAAGACAAACACGGGACACGGTGGACAGAGTACCCTTCGTCGTCCAGTACTTCCCCGGAGCGGAGAAGCTACGGCATCTCCTCCGGAGCCTTCAACATGTCATTGATGAAGACGAACATCTCGCCAAGGCCATCCCCACACCTCCACTTCTTGCCTTCAAACAACCACGCAACCTCAAACAGACCATTGTCCGCAGCAAACTACCCAGCCTTCAGGAGAACAGTGACCACGACACCACACAACCCTGCCACAGCAACCTCTGCAAGACGTGCCGGATCATCGACACGGATGCCATCATCTCACGTGAGAACACCATCTACCAGGTACACGGTGCCTACTCTTGCAACTCGGCCAACATTGTCCACCTGATACGTTGCAGGAAAGGATGTCCCGAGGCATGGTACATTGGGGAAACCATGCAGACGCTACGACAACGGATGAATGAACACCGCTTGACAATCACCAGGCAAGACTGTTCTCTTCCTGTGGGGGAGCACTTCAGCAGTCACGGGCATTCAGCCTTGGATCTTCAGGTAAGCATTCTCCAAGGCGGCCTTCACGACACACGACAGCGCAGAGTCGCGTAGCAGAAACTGATAGCCAAGTTCCGCACACATGAGGACGGCCTAAACCGGGATGTTGGATTTATATCACATTATCAGTAACCCCCACAGCTTTCCCCCTGATCTTGCAGAATCTCACTAGCTGTTCTGTCTGGAGACAATGCACATCTCTTTAACCTGTGTTGAATGCTCCCTCCACCCACATTGTCTGTACCTTTAAGACCTGGCTGGCTGTAGAGATTTGCATTCTAATTAGTATTCTGTAACTTGATTTCTGTGTCTGTGCACTGTTGGAGAGCAGATATCCACTCCATCTGACGAAGGAGTTGTGCTCCGAAAGCTTATGGTATTTGCTACCAAATAAACCTGTTGGACTTTAACCTGGTGTTGTGAGACTTCTTACTGTGCTTACCCCAGTCCAACGCCGGCATCTCCACATCATTCCGTTGTCTTTTCCAGAGATGGTAATCAGTCTTTGGATCCTTTTAGAAGTACATTGTCTGGAAACACAGGGAGGGGTTAAATTGTCCCTTAGAGAACCATCCTGCAGTCATTCCTGTCTGTGGCTAACTATACATTTTCAGGCATCTTCGAGGTTTATATCCATTTTAAAATGTAAAACCCAAGTCCAATATTTCTGTATAATTATGTGGTTTTTCTCCATCATCTTAACACTATTCTAGGTGGCAGAACCAACTCTGTGGATACAAGGGTCACCGTCAGCCTTTCCATTCCAGTTGAAGGTGTATCCCCCTTATTCCTTCAGCTTCCCCTCCTTACAACGATGGGTCTCACTGAAGGCAGTGATATCAATTTGGAGTCTAGCTCATATGATATGATTGCAGTTGTTTCTGGATGGTCACTCTCAGGTGCAACAATCCAGTGGTAATATGGCCATCACTATTGATGCTATCTTTTTAATTGCAGATTTAGTGAATGAAATGAAATTCCTTAGTAGTTCTGGTGATGTTTGACCTCATAGCCCAGATTTTCTCCTTCAGTTTCTGAACCTCATTACCCCAATATTTGTTACCTCTGAGATGTGGGTGATGAGGGGATGGGATTTACAAACTGCAATGCAAAGTGGGAGAAATGTAATTGTGAAGCTGGCTGAATAAATGACGCACCTTTATTTTCAGGGACAGCAGCCTAACTCCCAATATCTTTCAAATGCTGCTGAAATCTTACTCCTCCATGCCCCCTCTATGCCCCTGCTCACTCTCCATGGCCCCCATATATCCTCCATAGCCGCTTTCCTATTGCCACTATGGGCTGACATCAGGACCATGTGTTTGAAATGGATAAAACAAATTTCTAACAACGTAATAGAGTTGTCATTCAAACACACTTTGTATTGAAAAAAATCTCTCCTTCATAAAACCATTAATAAAATTAAATATCCTCAAGTGGTCAATCTGTTGAAAAAACAAACACTTATTCACTTACCATTTCAAAGGGAGACAATCCTTTAATAACCTCTTAAAACCATCAACCAATCTGTGAATATAGCCACTTCTCGAGAAAACTGATTCCGGGGCTTGTGAAACTCATCCAAGCATTCACAATAGCTTGAGCAATTAAAACATACATGGAAATGTAAAGGATGGGATTCACTGGGACTGAAAACCAGATGCTGTTTGTTTTCTCAACTACAGATGGAGCTTTTTCCATTTCAAAGTAGATTGCCTGTTAACAAAGGTCTGGAGCAAGGACTTAGATGTTTTTAACTTTTAACATCAGGGCAATGTTTTTCAAAGGTTAAGATCTCTAGACACTTGAATCACTGTCCCAAACTGTACAGGAGAGAGCCAGAACATTTTTCTACAATTTTCAATTTTTCCTAAAATGGAAAGTGCTCTCTTGCATCTTAAACTTGAATAATGCTGGTCAATGTGATGGTCAACCTACCCTTTTGGTCAGGGTCCTATGATGAATCTCTGCAGTTAAAACACATCTACGTTACAATACAGCATCAAATGGTGACATTTGAAGTTGTCAAAATATTTAACACTTACCTGTCAGAATGACCCTGACTCTACAGGAGGCGTCGCACAGGGCTCATGAACTCTCCAGTGAGGTGGGTTTTATTTAATGCTTCCAAAACCTGCACCAGAATTCAAAAATTATAATTTCCTATAAGGTGCACAATTTCTACCCTGACCTCGGAAGAGGTGCCCGTAGGGATTGTGACTGAAAGCCCTCCCAACCAGTGGAAAGGCTACACGAAAATAACAGGATCATAAGGCACCACAAGTCTGAATTTTTGGTAAAAATGTTGTCATTCCCGACTCCATTCCTGCTTCCATCACCAGAGAAAAATCTGACCCCATGTCTGTGATTATTAGTCGATTGTTGTACAATCCCATCTGGTTCACTAATGTCCTTTAGGGAACAAAATCTGCCGTCCTTACCTGGTCTCAGTAAGGAATCTCACAATACCAGGTTAAAGTCCAAAAGGCTTATTTGGTAGCACGAGCTTTTGGAGCGCTGCCCCTTCATCAGGCTTATTTGATCTGGCCTACACGTGTCTCCAGAGCCACAGTAATGTGGCTGACTCTCAAATGTCTCCTGAAATAGAGGGTAGTTAAGGATGGACAATGAATGCTGGGTCAGCTACACTCCCCAAATGAATAAAAAAAGAAATCTGCAGTCTGAAGAGATGAGGCTGGTGTCAAAAATGCTCCAGATACCTTTCTTCAGTTTGATGGGGGTGAGCATCCCTTCTAAGTGTGGGCTATCTAATGCTCCCTCTGATGCTCCCTCTTGTCGCTCTTGAATTTGACCTGATACAATTACAGGTGGTAATGACTGGTCTCTCATGATTGCTAGCTTGCAGCAAGTCAGCAGAAATTTGCAGCCTTCGTCACCCTACTGCCCCCTTTTACCTCCAGTTGTGCCACTCTCCCATTCTCACCTTCTCCCATTCTTCCTCCCGACTCAAGGGGATATTGAGTAAGGTGACCATGAAGCACTTCCTTTCTTGTATAAGTTCTGCAGCACTCTCTCTCCTTAGGTAAAGTCCTGAGAGAATGTCAAGAATAAATGCTGATAGATTGTTGATGAAGTCTTGATCAAGTGTCCCAGAGGTTGTCTCAAAAGTCCTCTTTGGAAACAGGGTGGTTAGTCGATCTTCAACAGCAAATACTTTAAGTAACGCTTACAATTCTCATGGCATCTTTATTCCTGTTCACCTGCTCTTTGTCAGGAGAAATTGGTCAGGAATCAAAGGTTGTAGGGAAAAGCGGGAGAATAGGGTTGAGAAAGGTAACAGCTATGATCGAATGGCAGAGCAGACTCGATGGGCGAAATGGCCTAATTCAGTTCCTATATCTTATGGCTTATCATTATTTGCAGTGCTGGCGAGCAAAATTGCAACACGCTTGCTAAGCTCTAAGCTTATCTATTTGGTCATCTGTCCCTTAATGATCCTTGGGGCAGTTGTTCCAAGTATGCCTTTAAACTCCTTTATCAAGATGGGGTCTTGCACAAAAGGTGGACAAGCAGGTGTTCCAACACAACACCCAACCTTAGCTATGGTGGGCCCTCTTTAGCACTGAAAGTACTGGGATGAAATAGCTTCTAAAACTGCCCTAGCTGCCTCATAAAGGAAGTATTATTTATGGACAGTAAGTATGTTGCCATGTGCAAAATTTTTAATAATTCATGAACATCACATTACACTCTAATTACTGTAGCTATTGTTCCTTTAAAAAATAATTGAACCAAATGTCAAAAGCATAAATATTTCAAATCTTGCCCAATTGTTAACCTGTTGGTATTCATTCAGCCTGCAGCACCACAAGAATAAAACCACAATGAAAACTAACACAGCACCAAACCTATATTTTTAATCTCTTCATCCAATTAACTTTACCCAATTAGTTGGAATCTCCTCTGTGCTGTTGGGCATGAGTCATTCGCAGATAAGACAATAATGGGTGACAAGTCATAGCTCAGAAATCTTTAGGTAAAATAACTAATAGAGAGTTCCAAATTGGTGGTCTGGCGTCTCAGTTATGATGGTATTTATAAACGAGAGCTCAAAGTGGTCTCCCCTTGAGCAGCTAATGATGGAGACTTGATATACCAACACCATGTGATGATTTGCGGTGATTGTCCTTTTAAGGGCAACACAGCAGGTAAGGGTCACGTGGCTTGGGGGACCAATTGGGACTGAGGGTGGGGAACCACCACCAGAGGGTGGAGTCCTCTCTGAGGCAGAAGACATGTAGGGGACTAGATGCAGCTGAGTGGCTGCTGTACTGCTGTACAGTTTTTCTTATTAATAAATAATTTTCTGTTTCCAATGAAATCTGTGAAAGTGCATCACAAAACAGATGGTTTTCCTGACCCACTGAAAAATAGTAATGCTTCCAACTGCACTCCTAAACTTTATGGCCCATAGTTTGCTGTAGCAGGGCAACAATAGGCATCCACTGGTATTTCGCCTTCTGTTTGCTCGTTCAATTTTAATGGGATTTTGCACTGCAACTTGCAGGACAGAAATGACATGGCGCCCTCTGTAGGGCAACTGAAGGTGAGCAGGGAAATATCTTGACCCGAGTGAGAGGTCAAGCCAAATTGAGCAGATGGTGGTTAACATTTGCCAGGTTCTTTCAGCCCAGTTTAAGCTGCATAAACCAAACACAGCTGTACTATACCTCACCTTGCTTTTGCTTATTCTCCATTCTGGCTCTCACTATAGGTGCAGCTCAGGCCTAAGAATCAGCAGTACCCCTGCATCACATGCTACCTCTCCTCATGTCCCCTTGAAGCAGCAGCAACCCAGCTCCAAACCCTCTGATGATGACTGTCAGAGCACAGGGATCATAACCTTGACACAACAGGCATCCTTTCATGAGGAGTGGTGAGGAGCATGAGGGAATAGCGTGCTCCCCATTTGCAGAGTCCACTCCTTGCTACACTTAGCCACAATTGATGCACAGGCAATCCTGTGAGCTGGCACTGTAATTTTTAAAAAATAATTTGTCCTTGTTCAATTGTTCTCCCATTTATTGATATTGATTTACTGTTATTGTTTTTTGTATGTATTAGAATTATTCTTGGTGCTCCAGTTCTCAAATCAATTAGTCAGAAAATCCTTTGGAACTGTTTGAAAATGTTTAATGTCAACCATGTTAATGTTATATGGGCAACACGGTGGCACAGTGGTTAGCACTGCTGGCTCACAGCGCCAGGGATCTGGGTTTGATTCCCGGCTTGGATCACTGTCTGTGTGGAGTTTGCACGTTCTCCCCGTGTCTGCGTGGGTTTCCTCTGGGTGCTCTGATTTCCTCCCACATTTCAAAACGTGTGCTGATTAGGTGCAGTGGCCATGCTCAATTCTCCTTCTGTGTACCCGAACAGGCACCGGAGTGTGGTAACTAGGAGATTTTCACAGTAATTTCATTGCAGTGTTAATGTAAGCCTACTTGCGACAATAATAAATAAACTCAATTATTACTTACTGTTTTGTAATAACTTCAATATCTCTTCAAGAAATGTTTTCATTTTGTTGCTGCAATCAAAACTTCCTGTTTGATTTTTAACCTTGCCTATCCGTTTGTTTGCTTTCCTGGGGAGGGGAGGGGAGGGGAGGGAAACAGGCATTTTGCCAATTAGTCCACTGCAGTCTTGGCTTCCTCAGACATGATACAAACAAAAGCCCCACGGGAATCCAGATGAAATAGTTTGTCACCTCAGATCCATCCACATCGTTGCCGCACTCCAGTGAATGAATCATAGAAGTTTGAATGTCAAAAGATGAAGATATCACAAAAGCTTCTCTCTCTATGGATATTTATACTCCAAAGTGGGGCTTCACTGAAGCTGATCAGATCTAAGGAACAGTATTCTTGCCTCTTGAGGTATGAACTGCTTTAAAAATGTCATGAGTTCTGCAGTGGCCTTCTGCACTCTGGGGAATCCAATGATCCCGTGTTGGACCTCTCCCTTTCCCACAATAGTCACATGCCACTTGTGATGAAGTCAGAAGTCCTATGGAATATGGCATTCTTAACCTAATGAGTACAGACCCTCTGTGTTTGGGCATGGGGATGCAATCATGTACTGCCTGGCTTGCGATGGTCATGTGACCTCTACCACTCAGCACAGACTGGGGACAGCTATGTTACATTCAGTTCTAATAAAGACATGTACTGGAAGCACTGTACTCTTTGAGCTCGTAACACTCTGGGTGTTGTTGCACATATCACCAATGCCTGACAGAAATGATAACATTGAGGGCTGTGGTTACTTACATAGCTGCTGACAAGACTCTGTGAGAGGACAATTGGTTGAAGGTCTTCTTTTAACTTTTCAATGAGGTGTCACATTGCCTCCTTAGTGAAAGTTTCTCCATCATTATCTGGTAGGACAGGATCTCTTGTGGACTCTCTAGGGTGGGTGATCTCCAGGCATACTGCCTGACTTCTCATTGTTCTCATTTTGTTGGCCCTCTGTGCTGCACAGCACATGATACCTGAGTAAGAAAGATAATTTTTTGACTAACAGACATCTGATCACTTCTGGGTTGTAGATGCTTCGACAAAGAATCTCTGACAGCTAAACGCCTTCCTCTGTCTGAATCCAGGACAAACTATATATGTGCAGATTATAAATGGCTGCTTTAAATTACACTTCAGGCAACCTATAATTTTCTCTAATGAGTTTCGATTGTATTGATGACGCAAACGATAAAACTTGAAATTAATAAGATGAGGTGAGAAAACTGCACAAAGATACAGAAATGAAAACAATAAAACAGGGAGTAAAAGCAAGGAATCGGGTTAACATGAATGGCCTTTCTGGAAGGCCTGCCACATCCTGAGCCAGGTGAGAAGCAGGTCCTCCCCAGGATTAAAAACCCAGGGTGCAGAGGTCCTGGCCACTGAGAGGTGCCAGCCTCTTCTCTACTCAGTGTTACCACCAGTACCTGGGGGCTTGGACCAAGAAAGGACCCAGGCACAGGTGAGTAATGGTGGGAATAGATGCGGGGGAGATTATGGGGGTCTGCAGCAAGAGCAGGGGTTGGCTTTCAGTGGCAGTAGCCCATCCTGATGCCGGGCCCCTTTGTTAGCCCATGAAGAAACATACCAGGCTTTAATATAGTGAGCCCCTCAATCCACCGCTGTGTTAATACCATTGGCAGTGGGATGAGGCTGTTAAGTGGGCAATTAAGCCCTACTCAAGGGCCTCAATTGGTGGCGGGGCAGGCAGGAAGGCCATCCACCTGCAGGACCCCCACTCAATATCCTCTCATCTAATTAAATGCTCGTCCCCCAGTATACTCACCATGTGGGAGGGCACAAGGTACCACCAAATGTTTGAGGCTGATGACCCTTTAGAGGATTAAAAGTAATTGGAGATATTAGTTTTTAAACAAGTCAAGGAAAGTGGGGAGGGGAGGAAAGAACAAATGGGATGGCAGATGAAAGGGTGGAAAACAGGACAGATTAAATTAACTCTGCGGAAATTTTCCATCCCGCCTGCCTGGGAATCATAGCGGGAAGCAGTGCATGCAAAGTCTGTTGACATTGGGCGGGATTTTCCGGTCTTGGGGCGAGAGCGGTTGGAAAATCCGGCCCTGGGCCCCTCCGGTAATCCTCTTGGATGAACTATATATTGAGCAGGGTTGGAAGGTGGTGCCAATGTACTGGTGCAGAGGGCCAGCCTGCAGAGCTGAATAGGGGTCGAGGTGTGTTTCTTATAGAGTCATACAGGTTTACAGCATGGAAATAGGCCCTTTGGCCCACCTGACCATGCTGCCCAGTTTTTACTATTAAGCTAGTCCCAGTTGCCCACGTTTGGCCCATATCCCTCTATACCCATCTTACCCATGTAACTGTCTAAATGCTTTTTAAAAGACAAAATTACACCCCCTCGACTGCCACCTCTGGCAGCTCGTTCCAGATACTCACCACCCTCTGTCTGAAAAAACTGCCCCTCTGGACTCTTTTGTATCTTTCCATTCTCACCTTAAACCTCTACCCTCTAGTTTTAGACTCTTAATGGGGGCAGGGAGCTGCTGACTTTGACACTGGATTTTGAATGCGGTTTGGGCTTTCTGAATGTGTATAACCTACCTCCCAAGCCCATTCCCCCAGGCTCCATCCCTGTTTGCCTTGCCTCATCCCCCCACCCCTCACACAACCCCTGGTGAGAATTATACAAAGAGGAAAGAATGGAGGTGAGGCTTTCAGTCGATCACAGAGTGACAAGTGTGCCAAGGTGGTGTTCAACAGGTCTACTTGTGAGAGTGTCAGGTTCGTGAAATATGTTTGAGGGAGGTCTATGAACATAAGAACATAAGAACTAGGAGCAGGAGTAGGCCATCTGGCCCTTCGAGCCTGCTCCGCCATTCAATGGCTGATCTTTTCGTGGACTCAGCTCCACTTACCCGCCCGCTCACCATAACCCTTAATTCCTTTACTGTTCAAAAATGTATCTATCCTTGCCTTAAAAACATTCCATGAGGTAGCCTTAACTGTTGCACTGCGCAGGGAATTCCACAGATTCACAACCCTTTGTGTGAAGAAGTTCCTCCTCAACTTAGTCCTAAATCTGCTTCCCTTTATTTTGAGGCCATGCCCTCTAGTTCTAGTTTCACCCGCCAGTGGAAACAACTTCCCTGCTTCTATCTTATCTATTCCCTTCATAATCTATATGTTTCTATCAGATCTCCCCTCATTCTTCTGAATTTCAATGAGTATAACCCTAGTCTACACAGTCTCTCCTCATAAGCCAACCCTCTCAACTCCGGAATCAACCTAGTGAATCTCCTCTGCACCCCCTCCAGTGCCAGTATATCCTTTCTCAAGTAAGGAGACCAAAACTGTACACAGTACTCCAGGTGTGGCCTCACCAGCACCTTATACAGCTGCAACATAACCTCGCTGTTTTTAAACTCCATCCCTCTAGCAATGAAGGACAAAATTCCATTTGCCTTCTTAATTACCTGCTGCACCTGCAAACCAACTCCTTGTGATTCTTGCACAAGGACACCCAGGTCCTTCTGCACAGCAGCATGCTGCAATTTTTTGCCATTTAAATAATAGTCCACTTTGCTGTTATTCCTACCAAAATGGATGACCTCACATTTACCAACATTGTACTCCATCTGCCAGACCCTCGCCCACTCACTTAGACTATCTATATCCCTTTGCAGACTTTCAGCATCCTCTGCACACTTTGCTCTGCCAGCCATCTGCAAATTTTGACACACTACACTTGGTCCCCAACTCCAAATCATCTATGTAAATCGTAAATAATTGCGGTCCCAACACTGATCCCCGAGGCACACCACTAGTCACTGATCACCAACCAGAAAAACACCCAGTTACCCCCATTCTTTGCTTTCTGTTAGTTAACTAGGGCTTGCGGTGGACTGAAAAGATTGAATATGTGGAATTTAGCAAAGAGGCTGTGCTGGAATCTTTGAATGGCATCAAGATAGATAAGTCGCCGGGTCCGGATGGGATGTACCCCAGGTTACTGTGGGAGGCGAGGGAAGAGATTGCAGAGCCTCTGGCGATGATCTTTGCGTCATCGATGGAGACGGGGGAGGTGCCGGAGGATTGGAGGATTGTGGATGTGGTTCCTATTTTCAAGAAGGGGAATAGGGATAGCCCAGGAAATTACTGACTGGTGAGTCTAACCTCAGTGGTTGGTAAGCTGATGGAGAAGATCCTGAGGGACAAGATTTATGAGCATTTAGAGAGGTTTAGTATGCTCAAGAATACTCAGCATGGCTTTGTCAAAGCCAGATTGTGCCTCACGAGCCTGGTGGAGTTCTTCGAAAATGTGACTAAACACATTGACGAAGGGAAAGCGGTAGATGTGGTTTATATGGATTTTAGCAAGGCGTTCAATAAGGTCCCCCATGCAAGGCTTCTAGAAAAAGTGAGAGGGCATGGGATCCAAGGGGCTGCTGCCCTGTGGATCCAGAACTGCCTTGCCCAAAGGAGGCAGAGAGTGGGTATAGATGGGTCTTTTTCTAAATGGAGGTCGGTCACCAGTGGTGTGCCCCAGGGATCTGTTCTGGGACCCTTGCTGTTTGTCATTTTCATAAATGACCTGGATGAGTAAGTGGAGGGATGGGTTGGTAAGTTTGCCGACGACACGAAGGTTGGTGGGGTTGTGGATAGTCTGGAGGGATGTCAGAAGTTACAGAGGGACATAGATAGGATGCAAGACTGGGCGGAGAAGTGGCAGATGGACTTCAACCCAGATAAATGTGTAGTGGTCCATTTTGGCAGGTCAAATGGGATGAAGGAGTACAATATAAAGGGAAAGACTCTTAGTACTGTAGAGGATCAGAAGGACCTTGGGGTCCAGATCCATAGGACTCTAAAATCGGCCCCGCAGGTGGAGGAGGTGGTTAAGAAGGCGTATGGTGTGCTGGCCTTTTATCAATCGAGGGATTGAGTTTAGGAGTCCGGGGATAATGATGCAGCTATATAAGACTCTCGTCAGACCCCACTTGGAGTACTGTGCTCAGTTCTGGTCGCCTCATTACAGAAAGGATGTGGAAAAGATTGAAAGGGTGCAGAGGAGATTTACAAGGATGTTGCCTGGATTGAGTGGCATGCCTTATGAGGATAGGCTGAGGGAGCTCAGTCTTTTCTCCTCGGAGAGACGTAGGATGAGAGGAGACCTAATAGAGGTATATAAGATGTTGAGAGGCATAGATCGGGTGGACTCTCAGAGGCTTTTTCCCAGGGTGGAAATAGCTGCTACAAGAGGATGTAGGTTTAAGGTGCTGGGGGGTAGGTACAGGGGAAATGTTAGGGGGAAGTTTTTCACACAGAGGGTGGTGGGCGAGTGGAATCGGCTGCCGTCAGTGGTGGTGGAGGCAAACTCAATAGGGTCTTTTAAGAGACTCCTGGATGAGTACATGGGACTTAATCGGATGGAGGGTTATAGGTAGGCCTAAAAGGTAGGGATATGTTCGGCACAACTTGTGGGGCCGAAGGGCCTGTTTTGTGCTGTAGTTTTTCTATGTTTCTATGTTAACCAATCCTCTATCCATGCTAATACATTACCCGTAACACCGTGCACCTTTATCTTATGTTGCAGTCTTTGGTGCGGCACCTTGTCAAATGCCTTCTGGAAATCCAGATACACCACATCCACAGGTTGTCCATTGTCCACTGCACATGTAATGTTCTCAAAGAATTCCACCAAATTAGTCAAACATGACCTTCCCTTCATAAACCCATGCTGTGTCTTACCAATGGGACAATTTATATCCAGATGTCTCGCTATTTCTTCCTTGATGATAGATTCAAGCATTTTCCCTACTACAGAAGTTAAGCTAACTGGCCTATAGTTACTCATCTTTTGTCTACCTCCTTTTTTAAACAGTGGCACCACATTTGCTGTTTTCCAATCTGCGGGAACTAAATTAAATTGGTAAATTTAATTAAATTGGTAAACTAAATTTAATTAAATTGGTAAACTAAATTAAATTGGTAAATTACCACTAGTGCATTTGCTATTTCTCCCGCCTTCTCTTTTAGTACCCTGGAGGCATTCCATCAGGACCAGGAGACTTGTCTACTTTTAGCCCCATTAACTTACCCAACACTACCACAGATAGTTTCTAGGTCCTCACCTGCCATAGCCTTCCTGTCATCAATTTTTGGCATGTTATTTATGTCTTCCACTGTGAAGACCGTCACAAAATACCTGTTCAATGTTTCAGCCATTTTCTCATTTCCAGTTATTACATCCCCTTTCTCATCCTCTACAGGACCAATGTTTACTTTAGCCACTCTTTTTCGTTCTATATATTTGTAGAAACTTTTGCTATCTATGAAATAAGGCATATGGAATGTTCTTCATTGGCAGAGGTATAGAATATAAAAGTAAGGATATGGGGTAGGATTTTATGGCATTGCTTGAACTGAGACCAGAAAATCCCGCCCGAGGTCAATGGACATTTCCATTGTCCGTCCCTCACCTGCTCCGTATCCGTGGCAGGTGGGGCGATAGAATTCCAGCAGTAATGTTGGAATTGTATAAAACATTGGTGAGGTCACAACAGGAGTATTGTGTGCAATTCTGGTCACCACATTATAGGAAGGACATAATTGCTCTGGAGAGAGTGCAGAGGAGGTTTACAAGAATGTTGCCAGGGTTAGAAAAATATAGCTATGAGGAGAGATTGGATAGGTTGAGGTTATTTTCTTTGGAATAAAGAAGGCTGAGGCGTGATTTGATTGAGGTGTATAAAATTATGAGGGGAAGAGATAGAGTAGACAGGCTAAAATTGTTTCCCTTGACTTGAGAATTCTAGAAGCAGGAGACATAGATTCAAGATAAGCAGCAGACAGTGTAGAGGGGACATGAGGAAGAATATTTTAACACAAAGGGTGGTGGGTGTCTGGAATTCACTGCCCGAGTTGGTGGTGGAGGCAGAGTACTTGGATCTGCACCTGAAATGCTACAGGGCTGTGGGCCAGGTGCAGGAAAGTGGGATTAGAAAGAGCACCTTGGTGTCTTCGGGTTGACATGGATAAGATGGACCGAAAGTCCTCCTTCTGTGCTGTAACTTTGCTATGGTTCTAAGGTTCTATGCATGTACTGATAAATCCTGATAAATGCGAAGTGATGCATTTTGGTGGGAATAATGTAAGGAGGAGCTACACGATAAATGGAAGAACCATAAAGGGTGTAGAGACGCAGAGGGACCTGGGTGTGCAAGTCCACAGATCTTTGAAGGTGACGTCACAGGTGGAGAAGGTGGTGAAGAAGGCATATGGCATGCTTGCCTTTATAGGACGGGGCATAGAGTATAAAAGTTGGGGTCTGATGTTGCAGATGTATAGAACGTTGGTTCGGCCGCATTTGGAATACTGCGTCCAGTTCTGGTCGCCACACTACCAGAAGGACGTGGAGGCTTTGGAGAGAGTACAGAGGAGGTTTACCAGGATGTTGCCTGGTATGGAGGGGCTTGGTTATGAGGAGAGATTGGGGAAACTGGGGTTGTTCTCCTTGGAAAGACGGAGGATGAGGGGAGACTTAATAGAGGTGTATAAAATTATGAAAGGCATAGATAGGGTGAACGGTGGGAAGCTTTTCCCCGGGTCGGTGGTGACGTTCACGAGGGGTCATAGGTTCAAGGTGAAGGGGGGGAGGTTTAACACAGATATCAGAAGGACATATTTCACACAGAGGGTCGTGGGGGCCTGGAATGTGTTGCCGGGCAAGGTGGTGGAGGCGGACACACTGGGAACGTTTAAGACTTATCTAGACAGCTATATGAACGGAGTGGGAATGGAGGGATACAAAAGAGTGGTCTAGTTTGGACCAGGGAGCGGCGCGGGCTAATTGTTCCTTGTTTCTCGTGGAAGTGGAAATGACTAGGGTTGGGAAGCATTTTCCGATCAGGGCCATTGTGATCTCCTGGACTCGTTTCGATCGCCTCAGGGGGTCGGAGAGGAATTTCCCAGATTTTTTTTTCCCCATATTGGCCCTGGGGTTTTTCACTCTGGGTTTTCGCCTCTCCCTGGAGATCACATGGTCTGGAATGGGGGGGTGGGGGTGAGTTAATAGGTTGTAATGAACAAAGCATCGTAGCTGTGGGGGACAGCTCGGTGGATAGGATATTGGTATGTAGATAGGCTGGAAAATTGGGCGGGGATCCTGGATTCAGGATTCAATCCTGGACCGGGGAGCGGCGCGGGCTTGGAGGGCCGAAGGGCCTGTTCCTGTGCTGTATTGTTCTTTGTTTGTACTAATCAGTTGCTGTGTATTTCTGGAAATCTGCAGGCTTGTATGTTGCAGGATAGGGCAAGAGAGGTTACCTTAAATCATTGTGCAGTTCTGTGAGTTCTTCGATGAGAGAAATAGAGTGTGCTGGTGCCCAGGGTGAGCAATGCCGAAAGGGATAATATGGTAAGAGTGTTGCCTGCCAGGACTGGTTGAATTTCTTGCTGTGTGGCACTGGGGTCATCAGATAGTGAGAGAGTTGGCGCTCCCTGTGTGTGCCATCATTATTCTGGGTGATTGCAACCGACGCCTGGCCTCTCATTTCATTTACCTGCACGACAGCTCTTCAGGTTCTCTTCAAGGCTGATTTGGCTTTCTGACCAATGACACTGGGATGGTTATGGAGTCCTGTTGCTGAAGACTAACGTCCGTGCTGCACCTTTAGAATGCTGCATAGCATTTTCCTCAGCCTCCCTGCCTGCCCCACTGATATTTACACTGAAGTTCTATGTGTTCCATGTGGTATTATGTTTCAGAGTAAGCAAATGAGTTCTGCAGGAAACTGTCATTTAACATCTTACCCAAGCAAATGGCAGGTGTGTTGTAAATTGCATTGCATTATCGGTGTAAATTATGTGTAGACAGTTGCAGAGCTTGTTCTCCCATTGTTACAATTATTTTCTTAATGAGAATCGATTTCATTGTTTCAACCGTGATTAACTAAATGAAGACAGAAAGGGGCAGGTGGTCATGGCTGTCCTTTTGCATTTCCTTACCCCATTTGTTTTTTTCAAGGCACCGGAGTCAGATTTACATTTGTGTAAGTGACATAAGCAAATTTCTGACTTTTGGCTGGAACAAACATTCACAGTTCAAATGTCAATGGGAACATTTACCTGTAAGAGTTTTAACAACACCAGGTTAAAGTCCAACAGGTTTATTTGGTAGCAAATACCATTTGAATGGTTTTTGTTACCAAATAAACCTGTTGGACTTTAACCTGGTGTTGTTAAAACTCTTACTGTGTTCACCCCAGTCCAACGCCGGCATCTCCACATCATAACATTTACCTGTGACATTGTTGGACGTTCTCTGTGATATTAATAATCTGTGTTTTTCTCCCAAGAATTGTTTCTGGCTCACAAATTCTGGGGACTACACTCCTGAAATTTCTAAGCTCCTACTAATTCCCAATTGGTTACCACACTCCCAATGTCAGGGCAAACATCCCCCATTAGACACAAACATGGTGCTGAACTGCTTTCTTTCAGTCCCTTCAAACATAAGTTAACATACTGTAATCATTTTGTATGAGAAACTGGACTGTTCCTGTTGAAGGGAGATTTAAAGAATAGGTTTAGAGGGAACAATATCCTTGGTTTAGGTGCCTGTATAACAATTTATATTCAAAGGTACCCGTACAGCAATTCTCCTGGTAGGAATAAATAGTATATAATAAATATGTATGAATTTACCGTTATACAATCACAAAAGGCATGCATGAAAACTCCACCATGTTAACAGGAGCTCAGGATAGTAAAGCGACACAAGATGGATGCTAGCTTTTAGCCACATTCCTGAACACCATTCGCTGGCTTGAGCATAAGCTTGTGTACAATAGATCACAGATACTGGTGACTGGTACCAGTCTATGATCTGAGGTCTCGGATGAAAACCAGACACGGAGGATTAGGGAGGACAGTCATGGGAGATGATAAGGAGGCCCACTGGACAAGGAGTATTGTACACTCAAGGACTCCAGATGGGAGAAAGAAATTTAAAAAAATTTTTAAAAATACTTTTCCAATTCAATCAAATCAAATCCAATTCAGAGTCTCAACAAGTTGAGACATTTCAGATCCAGGCTGACAAGACAGGGCGAGCGACCAAACCCCCCTGTCCTGGGCCTGATCTACATGAGCCAAGTTGATTGGAGAAGGGGGAGGTTCCTCCTCCAAGACTTGAGCTCATTTGCATCTTAGCCAAAAGGCCGAGATGCTGCTTTTAAAAATTGCTTCATATGAAACATATGAAGCCTCAGCGTAACCTAATGACCTCAACCAAGTGCGGCCGACCATGGGCTGCCGACCATACTACACTTGATCTTAGCCAAAAGGCCGAGAAGCGATGAAATATAATATTGACTGAGGTACCATGAGTCGTGTTCATGAGACCACGTGCTGATCATGCACAAGCCCACCCTACGTAATGCCTTTTTCATTGGATATGTGACAGCTGTATGTAATCTGTAATCAATATTATTGGACAAAGTCCAGCCGTGTAGATGTTTGAAAAGTATATAAGAATGGATGTTTTTCCTTTGTTCGTCGGAGAGAGTCACTGGGTTTAACAGAAGCCATTTACCCGCCGGTGAAAATAAACCGTTTGATGCGAGGACCAACCCTGAGTGTGGAGTGATTTCTTTGAGATTCTCTCCCGCTAACAGTTCCCAATGGCTGGACTGAGCTGGAAGTGGTGGATTTCACTCCCACCCTGCGGCAGTTATTTATCTTTGGAATGGGAATCAATGGTTTAATAATAAGTTACAACTTTGAGTAAAAATTGGGAAATTGCCAGGTTGGTATTTCTATCTGTGGTCTGGTCTGAAATCCTTCAATATCATTCTCTCCTCATCTCTGATTTTCTCCATCTGCAGCCAATTGGGGAGGTGATGGCCTAGTGGTATTATCGCTAGACTATCAATCCAGAAATTCAGCTGATGTATCTGGGGACTCGGGTTCGAATCCCGCCACAGCAGATGGTGGAATTTGAATTCAATAAAAAAGATCTGGAATTAAGAATTCCATGAAACCATTGTCGATTGTCGGAAAAACCCTGGTTCACTAATGCCCTTTAGGGAAGGAAATCTGCCATCCTTGCCTGGTCTGGCCTACATGTGATTCCAGAGCCATAGCAATGTGGTTGACTCTCAACTACCCTCCAAGGGCAACTAGGGATAGGCAATAAATGCAGGCCAGCCAGCGATGCCCATGTCCCATGAATGAATTTAAAAAACAATTCTAGTTATTTTATTATTCAATGCAGTTTTTCTTGTACAGCAAGAATTCCTTCTGGAATGTTGCAAAACGGTGGATTAAGTTGGAGGTTTGGGGTGAATTAAGATGGTGGGGTAGGGTATTGCATGTTTCCATTTTGGTGTTTTATCTACCATTTTTGCTTATCTGAATTCAGATTAGGATGTCTATCTGCCATAAGCAGATGGATCTACTTTACATCAAAAAACCAACAGGGAAACCAAAACACAGGTCATGACATTAGCAGAATAGGCGAAGCTTCTTTTAAAACACACCTTCCTAAATTTCTAAGGTGCTTGTGTGCTAGAAGTATGAAGAACCTCATACAGCTGAACATGTCAATAGCTGCAGGAAGGAACACCCACACCCACACACACAGACCAATATATATATATAGATATATAATATACACACAAAAAGACTTTTTTGCTGATTCCAAAACTTTTGCACAAATCAATTGATCCCAGACAAAGGTGCATCAGTGTTTATTCCCGCTTGGAATATACCATGGGTTTGAGTATCCTGTGTCCTCTGATGTGGGCTGCTTTTACAGTCTCCAACATCTGCTGCTGTGATGTGTGAGTCACCTGGTGAAAATCCAACTATCTTCCTTATTCTTCCCACTGAAGTGTAACGATTTAAACTGATTCAGTTGTTTATATGAGTCCTGTGATGGTGCTTCCTCAAAGTGTATGACCTTCCAAGAGGTGTCCTCATTCTCCTCTTGCACAGCCTCCTGTGGGATACTTGAAGGGCTTGTGGGAGATTGAAGATGCACACTGGAGCTGTCAATGTGGGGTTGTTTTAAGTGATTATTATGCACATGATTCTTTTCACTGGCTTCTGACATCAAGACAATGTGAATGATGTTGTATATCATATGACCATCTGATATTTACTACCGTCACCTGGTGGCTAGGAGGTCCCCATCTCTCCACCACCAATGTCCCTACCTGCTGAGATGCTGCTGATGTTCAGTGCCTCTTCCTCTGCAACTGTCAGTATGGAATGGAATGAGGGTCACCTCTAGTTTTCTGCCTTGCCCTGATACTGTGATCTCTGACAGGAGGGAAAGATGAGACCAATGAGAGTAATGACACATTGAACAGATGGATGGGAGAGGATTTGTTGAGGGCACTGAGAAAGGGAATGGGGTGATGTTACATTGAAATGCAGATGAGTGTCAGTGGTGGTTGGACAGATGGCGACGTGAGGAAGTGAGTGAATAGAGATAGATGGGTGCACTTGCAAGGAATGTTGGTATGGGGAGTGATATGTTGATGAACTGGAGTGAGTGGAGTTGGGCTGATACACACACTAGGGTGTATTGTAGTCACCATCTTGCCCAACTGTGGAAATAAAATTGCTTTCGGCATTGAATGCTGGAGCATGGCAGCAAACGTTTAGAGTCTGGGGCCGAAGTTTGACCGGCACGTCTGCCTAAGGCTCGTAAGATCGCGCCCGAGGCCAACAGGGAATGCCATTCTGTGAGCCTCGCCCGCCCTGATTTCGGGGCAGGTGTGCCGGTAAAATCAGGGCTTTAGTGTCAGAGTCATTCAGCGCAGAAAAGGCCCTTCGGCCCATTGAGTCTGCACCAACAATAACTATCACTGCTTCTGTCTTCCTCCATTATCTCCAAACATGCCTTCTTGGTTTCATTGACAGGCCTCTTCTTCCTGTTTGTAAGGAACAACATCTCCCAACAGCACCACATTCAGGAAGACGCCACTAAAGCCAGCCACTACGCTTGAGCGTGTAAACTCCATTCTCCATTCCTTACATTCTGCCCCAAACTCCAGAATCTGTCAAATGATATCTTCCCTTTAAATAGTTGACATTGATCAATGCCTGCCATCACATCCACTTGTACTAATTGAATGGAAAGCCTGGAACTGGAATGCAAATCTGAGATGACTGAATTAAAAAGACACTGACAGACATTTGCACTCACCTCTGAATTTCCTGCGCCCTACCAGGCCCTCTCCCCTAACCCATTCCCAGAACATCAGCCACTTAAAATCCAGTCCTGGATTTCTGGCTGGGTCATATCATGAGACTAAAATGGAATAGGCGGTAGGTGCATAGAAATTAAATTATTTAGGAGAGGGAGATGTTTGCCAACAGAAAATGTTGATCCCTACATAGTACACATGTATGTTGGAAGAATGGCTGGCTTTAAATAAACAACTAATTTGGTTACTAAGTTCTGCAAAGACAAAAAAAGGGAAGGGCTAAAAAAAGAAGTTGATAACATAAAAAAATAAACTTAAAGGAAGTAAAAGAACAAATAAAAATGATTCAGTGATTGGTAGAGAGGGTCAGAAAACGACATGAAGGCTGTGTAGAATATTCTCAGAACCAGACTCTGGTTAAAGAGGGAAAAAACAATTGGGAATCGGGCAGCCCAGTGAGAAACAGCAAATAAAATGAGAACTTTGGAAAAATAAAGGAATGATTTAAAGTCAGCCATCTGGATGAACTGAATGCCGATAAGGAAAGCCAGAGAGGGTCTGCACCACCACACAAATGTTTGATACACAATGCAAATGATGTTGTATTCTCTGGACATGTGATAGGAGAGCTGTTACAGTTGTTAACCAGAGAGGATTTGAGAGTTAATGCAAAGAAGGCACCATTTACACAAGATAAGGTAACTTGCAAAGGAAGAAACGTTGATGAACAGAAGATAAACACCATGCAGAAGCTGCCCTTACCAACACCTATTAAATGGGATGATCATTTTTGAGATTGGTTGAGTTAGAGTCATCGCACAGCAAGAGGCCCTTCGGCCCATTGTGTCTGTGCTGGCCACCAAGCATCTTTCTATTTGAATCCCGTTTTCCAGCACTTTGTCCATAGCCTTGTATATTATGGCATTTCAATTGCTCATCTAAATGCGTCCTAAAAGTTATAAGAGTTCCCACCTCGACCACTCTTTCAGGCAGTGCATTCTAGATTCCCACCACCTTCTGGGTGAAAACGTTTTTCCTCAAATCCCTTCTAAATCTCCTGCCCTTACCTTCAATCTATGCTCCCTTGTTATTGACCCCTCTACTAAGGGAAAAAGTTTCTTCCTATCTACCCTGTCTATGTCCCTCATAATTTTGTACACTGGCAGGTCTTAATAAAGACATTTGTGAATTTAACATGTCTCTCCATGTATTGTTGAAAAAGAATATTGAGTGGAAATGGACACTCACTCCTGTTCAGTAGCAGTTAAACAGTTTGAGAAAGCTTTACAAAAGGTACCAGCCAACTCAGAAAAGACCTTCTGCATAGTAACACCAGCCAATGAATATTAAATATAAACTATCCTATTCCAAAAGACCCATTAATGACTGAGGCCAGTCACCTTTATGTTTTGGATTCCTGCTTCATTATGGATCAATGACTCCATGTTTGAGAAACATCTCTTAGAAATCCTTAGGGTTATTAAACAGTAATAGTTGGAGAGAAGATGTCAAGACAGTTCAGTCCCTAATGTTCAATCATCCTGCTGGACTCTATCGCTCCAGAGAAGATGCATCCAGGTACTCCACAACTCTGATCCATTGAGCCTGGTGGGGAATTTGATATACCGAAGTGAAAGATGTTACTCTGAGGTGGAAAATACACCCAGAGGCATCAATTAAATGATGAGTGCTGTTTAACACAAGGGATATATTTGTACACAGGCTCAGCAAAATGAAAGATGAAGAAAGAGAAACAGAGTGCCGCATATAAAATCCAGGTCAACAAACAGAGCTAGCAGATAGACAGGCTGCACATATATCTACTCCAGTGGTTGAGCTGGTGGTTGTAGCCTAAGTAGCTACAGGCCAAGAGTTGGAGAGTGGGAGTAGGCTGGATAGTTTCCTTTTGGCTAGGATAATGGGTCAAACGGCTGTCTTCTGTGCAGTACATTGTCCATGTTTCCACATCCCAGTGAGTGATGCATTCACCTGAACTCCTTGGGACACCAATCAGGTTTCACGCGAGTCTGTCCTCACGCGAACGTGAACGGACTTTCATCCTGGGGGGGGGGGGGCGGGGGGCGATTCAGGCATAGAGACTCGAGAAACAATTTGCCTGATGTTGAATGTTGGGAAACGCTTTAAATCACTGGCGGGGACAGGGTACAGTCGCTGCCTGCTCTTACGCAGAATGAATTGCGATTTGAACATCTTGTGAGATTTTCCGTTCCCGCTGCCTGACCCACGCAACGAAAACGGGAGCAGAACATTCCCACCACTGGGCGGGATTTCTGGCCCTTCCTGCCAACAGGAACTTCTGATACTTCTGACCCCGTCCCCACCCGTGACAAGATCCCTGGTGGCAAGACGCTGTAGACGTCGGTGGAACTGAAGATTCTGCCAATCTCGAGCCACCTCCGCTGCTGGAAAACAGGCCATTGGGGTGGGATGGGGGGTGGGGGCGGGGATGGAATATCCCATTGTAATAATCTTACCAAGGCCAGTCTTCTGTCACTATCATCCCTCATTTACAATGTGTTCAAAGTGCTGCTCAGCGACTACAGTGTACAGGTCAACCCCAAAGACATTTGACTTCCGGCCTGAGTGGAGACAGCTGGTTTTAAACCACCTACGGCTCCTTCCCTATTGGGTGAGCTTCCACTCACCTAATAGGAGAGCTCATACTCTACGAGGTCCACAGGAAGATCTATTGATGAACCCCCCAAGGCAGTCATAACATCCACCTATTGAATTGATCACTCCATAACCTTGGCACTCGACTCTCAATAGAACCGGCATGTAAGCTTTATTGTTTAAAATAAAACAGTAATTTAGTTTATTCTGTTGAATTGTAGTATTTGGTTCTTCATTATTTGGGCCCATAAACTCTGGTAGAATTGCATTCCAGGGGGCAGTGCGTGGTCAGATAAGCAGCCTGGTTTACATTGTCATATTAAAGGTGATGTGGAGATGCCGGCATTGGACTGAGATGGGCACAGTAAGAAGTCTCACAACACCAGGTTGAACAGACACCATGTGACAATCGCCAGGCAGGAGTGTTTCCTTCAGCAGTCAAGGGCATTCAGCCTCCGATCTTCGGGTAAGCGTTCTCCAAGGCAGCCTTCAAGACACACGACAACGTAGAATCACAGAGCAGAAACTGATAGCTAAGTTTTGCGGCCTCAACCGGGATCTTGGGTTCATGTCACACTACATGTAACCCCACCATTTGGCCTGGGCTTGCAAATCCTGCTTACTTGAGACAATTCTCACCTCTTCAACCTGTGATTATCCCTCTCTCCACTCACACTGTCTGCACCTGTAAAGACTTGATTATTTGAAAAGACTTGCATTCCAACCATTATCTTGCAATTGTGTCTTTGTCAATATATGCTGTGTTTGTGAAACCTACCTCTCCATTCACCTGATGAAGGAGCAGTGCTCTGAAAGCTCGATATTCCAAATAAACTTGTTGGACTTTAACCTGGTGTTGTGAGACATCTTACTGTGTTCAATGGTGTTCATCAACATCAGTAAAAAGCAAAACTGGACAAAATGTGAAAGGAACAATTAAGGTGATTACCTTAGTCTCCCACAAGGTTAACATTAACCACGTGAATGAGGTTGATGCCAGTTACAGAATCAGAATAAGGAATTCAGCCCTTTATTAATACCATTTTCTTCGTCTTCCTCAGATGAACATGATGCGCGTTATCACACACGAGGCTTGAGATGCTCATGAAATATAGGCTTTTATTTGCTGTAACAACGAAGCTACTAATTATATACACGATCCCAGACTGAGGGGTCCCAGACAGAGCAGAGACCTTTATACCTCTCCCAGGAGGCGGAGCCCGACTGGGATGTACCACAATAACTATAATACAAGGTGTAACAGCCCAACCCTAACCCCAACAGCAACAAGTGGAACAACCCATCCCTAACCCCAACAGCAACATATATACATACTTGTAGTACTGGCCAGACCCTGGCTCAGTACTATCTAGTGGGAACCAACGATGGTTCACCACATTCACCCCTCCTTTGAAGACAAAGGCCGGCGGGGTACAAAAAACCCAGAATAATTTGTCATCAGTCTATAAGTTCAGACGGTCAGGGGGACCGCACCGTCATTGTGACCTCCTCAATACTGGCGATGACACCGGAGTAGGCACTCGCGGTGGCGTTCTCCCCAAGGCGATGTCCAACTGTTCCTCCACAGTTTCACGGGCCGGTTGACCCTGAGGTGATGGTAATCCATGGAGTTCCGACACGCCCTGAAGTGGCGACCATCCTCTGGACTCAGGCAAGCTGTACACGGGAGTAAAAGGGTTAAGTAATGGTCCCGATGCTGCCCGCGCCGTGTCCGGAGGGGAAACAAGAGTTATGGGGTTTGTAACAGGGGGTATGGGAGCGACAGGGGTTTCTACGTCCCCTGCTGGCGCCAGGTCTCGGATCGAGACCGTGTCCTCTCACCCGTCAGGGTATGCCACATAGGCATACTGAGGGTTGGCGTGGAGGAGATGGACCTGTTCGACCAACGGGTCGGACTTGCGGGCCCTTACATGTCGCCGCAGGAGGACAGGTCCTAAGTACGTCAACCAAGACGGTAATGAGGTCCCAGAGGAAGACTTCTGAGGGAATGAAAACAGCCTCTCATGGGGAGTAGCGTTGGTTGCCATACACAGGAGTGAGCGTATGGAATGGAGCGCATCAGGGAGCACCTCTTGCCAACGGGAGACTGGAAGGCTTTTTGACTTCAATGCCAGTAAGACAGCCTTCCAGACTGTAGCATTCTCACGTTCCACCTGTCCGTTACCCCTAGGGTTGTAGCTCGTGGTTCTACTAGAGGCAATCCCGTATGAGAGCAGGTATTGCCTCAAGTCATCGCTCATGAACGACGAGCCCCTGTCGCTGTGAATGTAGCTGGGGTACCCGAACAGGGTAAAAAGATCACGGAATGCCTTGATAACCGTCGCAGCGGATGTATCAGAGCAGGGACTAACAAAAGGGAATCTCGAGTACTCATCAATGATGTTGAGGAAGTACACATTCCGATCTGTTGAGGGAAGGGGGCCCTTAAAATCGACACTCAGTCTTTCGAAGGGACGAGTGGCCTTGACTAATTGTGCCCGGTCAGGTCGGTAAAAGTGCAGTTTGCATTCCGCGCATACCCGACAGCTTCTTGTTATGGACCTGACATCCTCCACCGAGTAGGGCAGATTGCGTGCTTTTATAAAGTGGTAGAGCCGAGTGACCCCAGGATGGCATAGGTCATTATGGAGAGCCTGCAAATGGTCCTCCTGTATACTAGCGCATGTTCCACGCGAGAGGGCATCCGAGGGCTCATTGAGTTTCCCTGGACGATACATGATGTCATAGTTATAGGTGGAGAGTTCAATTCTCCACCGCAAGATCTTGTCGTTCTTGATCTTGCCCCTCAGCGTGTTATTAAACATGAACGCCACGGACCGCTGGTCCGTGATCAGGGTGAACCGTTTTCCCGCCAAGTAATGGCGCCAGTGCCTGACGGCCTCCACAATGGCCTGGGCCTCCTTTTCCACCACTGAATGCCGAATTTCGGGGCCTTGGAGGGTGCGGGAAAAAAAGGCGATGGGCCTGCCCGCCTGGTTAAGTGTGGCGGCCAGGGCGAAATCAGATGCATCGCTCTCCACCTGAAAGGGGATGGACTCATCAACAGTGTGCATCGTAGCTTTCGCGATGTCGGCTTTTAGTTTATCAAAGGCCAATCGGGCCTCTGGTGTTAGGGGAAAAGAAGTGGACTTGATGAGCGGACGGGCTTTGTCCGCGTAATTGGGAACCCACTGTGCATAATAAGAGAAGAAGCCTAAGCGTCTTCTCAGTGCTTTTGCACTAGTGGGCAGGGGAAGTTCAAAGAGGGGATGCATACAGTCTGGATCAGGGCCAATGACCCCGTTTTCCACCATGTATCCGAGGATGGCTAAACGGCACGTACGAAACACACACTTCTCCCTGTTGTAGGTCAGGTTCAGGCGAGATGCAGTGCGTAGGAAATTCAGGAGATTTGTGTCGTGGTCCTGCTGGTCATGGCCGCAGATGGTGACGTTATCCAGGTACGGGAAGGTAGCCTGCAGCCCGTTCTGGTCCACCATTCGGTCCATAGCACGCTGGAAGACCGAGACCCCATTGGTGACACCAAAGGGAACCCTGAGAAAGTGATACAAGTGACCATCCGCCTCAAAAGCCGTGTATTGTCGGTCCTCTGGGCGACTGGGGAGTTGGTGGTAGGCAGACTTGAGGTCTATGGTGGAGAACACCCGGTACTGCGCAATCTGATTGACCATATCAGATATGCGCGGGAGGGGATACGCATCCAGCTGCGTGTATCTATTAATGGTCTGACTATAGTCAATGACCATCCGGGGTTTGTTCCCACTTTTGACCACCACAACCTGCACTCTCCACGGACTAGCGCTAGGTTGTATGATCCTTTTCTTGAGGAGCCGCTGAACTTCAGATCGAATGAAGATCCGATCCTCAGTGCTGTAACGCCTACTCTTAGTCGCAATGGGCTTGCAGCCTGGCACAAGATTCTGGAACAGGGAGGGTGTGGTAATCTTCAGCGTCGAGAGGCTACAGGCGGGGCAATTTGGAGGCTGCTGTTCTCCCACTGAAAGCGAAGGGAGTGGCCCACCGTACTGTAGGGTTACACTCCTCAAGTGGACCATGAAGTTTAGTCCGAGAAGTATTGGCGCGCAAAGGTGCGGCAACACCAGGAGCTTGAAACGCTCGTAAACTGTGCCTTGCACCGTTAAAGTTACCACACAACTCCCTAGCACGGTGACAGACCGGGACCTTGATGCCATAGAAATTGTCTGTTTGACAGGTTGAATCCGGAGTCCACACCGCTTCACAGCGTCTGGGTGGATAAAACTCTCAGTGCTCCCGCTGTCAAACAGACAATAAATCAAGTGGTCATTTACCTGAATGTCCATCATAGACTTGTCAAGTCTATGAGGCTTAGCCTGGTCCAGGATGATCGACGCCACCGTTGGTTCATGAGCGCCACTGCAGGCAGCTGAGATTGACGAGGATGACCCCTGCTGGTCGTTCGCGGTCGGTGCCGACCAACATGGCTGCTCCCATAGGTCGCACGTGGGTGATGGCGCCAAACTCAGCGACCCCTGGTGGTCACACATCTCCGACTCCGTCGACCGTAATGGCGTCGTCCTGGCCTTGCACATGGACGAAACCCTCGACGATGCCGACGACGAAGAACCGGGCTCCGAGGAATCGCAGGCCGCACTGCTGTTCCGAGAAGCAGATTTAGATCGGCACACTTTCGACTAGTGCCCCTTCTTACCGCAGGCTGGGCACAACACAGCTTTAGCGGGACACCGTTGCCGAGTATGCTTCGCTCCCCCACAGAAGTAACACCGCGGGCCGCCCGGAGCTGCTGCCGTCGTCTGGCCCGAGTGTGAGCACGCCATCACGCAGCTTTTCGAACCCGAGGGACGAGGAGGGATCAGCGACTGCTCCTGCCACGTTGTCTCCACGTGGTCTTCAGGATACAATACTAGGCTTTTGGAGGCCGTCTCCAGCATCTCCGCTAGTTCTATTGCCTGGGTGAGGTCAAGATTACCTTTCTCCAGTAATTTGAGTCGGATGTAAGATGATCCGACTCCCGCCACAAACGCATCTCGAGCGAGGTCGCTCATATTCTGCTCTGCCAACACTGCTTTGCAGTTACAGCCCCTGGCTAGCTGTAGGAGCTCGTTCGCATATTCCTCTGTCGTTTCGCCGGACTGCCGTCGTCGAGTGGCTAAGAGGTACGAGCGTGCATTTCGTTGGGCGGTTTAATATAACGCTTCTTAAGAAGCTCGAGGGCCTTTGTGTAGTCGGTGGCCGCACGGATCGCGAGGTAGACAGTGTCGCTTACCCTCGCATGGAGGACCCGGAGTCTGTCATCATCTGTGGTGACCGCTGCGGAGGCTGCCAGGTAGTCCTCAAAACATTTCAACCAGTGGTCGAAGGTGTTAGAGGCGCCCGCCGCACGTGGATCCAGTGTAAGGCGTTCAGGCTTCAGTATCTGCTCCATACTCTCTATATCGTTTTTTTCCCGACGAGAGTTTATTTACAGCAAATAAAATTGATGCGCGTTATCACACACGAGGCTTGAGATGCTCAGGAAATAAAGGCTTTTATTTGCTGTAACAATGAAGCTACTAATTATATACACGGTCCCAGACTCAGGGGTCCCAGACAGAGCAGTGACCTTTATACCTCTCCCAGGAGGCGGAGCCCCACTGGGATGTACCACAATAACTATAATACAAGGTGTAACAGCCCAACCCTAACCCCAACAGCAACAAGTAGAACAACCCATCCCTAACCCTAACAGCAACATATATACATACTTGTAGTACTGGCCAGACCCTGGCTCAGTACTATCTAGTGGGAACCAACGATGGTTCACCGCAGAACAATAGAATAAAAATGTTGATGTGATCCGGGTCTGCTGTCATGAAGATGCCAAGACTTATTTAAATGAACCATTTAGGTGACCTCTGGAGAGGGAGCTGTATAATGTTAAAAGAAATCCAACCCTGAAATTTGCTCTTGAACCAAATAAATCGTAATTTGTACTTAGACAAACAAACGTGCCATTGGAATTCAAATTTAATCAGGCATGTATTTTAAGGACAATGTTATCATTGCATGGAATCAGAAACAACTTGCAAACATGGCTGGACAAACAGTTTAAAATTGCTCATGGTTCCCTTGTTTCTTTGAGTTACCGGACTCCAATCTCTTGTCATTGAAATTATTTTTCTATCATCTTACCTCAGATGGTGTCTCTCTCATTCCTTTCACCTTTGAAAGTGCAGAACTTTTGTAACGTTTTGTTTGCAAAATTGAAACCATCACATTTACGTCCATGCAGTGTCGAGGGAACGCTACGCTGTCAGAGGTCCCTTCCTTCAGGGAAAATGATAAACTGAGGCCCCATCTGCCCTCGTAGATGGATGTAAAAGATCCCTTGGCACTATTCTGAAATAGAATATCAAGACAAGGTGTCCCCAGTGTCCTGACCAATATTTAACCCCCTATAAACATTACTAAAACAGATAATTTGTTTAGATTATGTTGCTGTTTATCAGACCTTGCTGTACACAAAACTGACAGCTGCAATTGCTGTGTTATGGCAGTGACTACAATTCAGAAATATTTCATTGATTGGCTGTAACATGCTTCATGACATTCCAAGGATGTGAATGGCACCAAATAAAGGCAATTTGGGATGTCATCAGAATGTAAGGAGCAGGAATAGACCGTACAGCCCCATGAGCCTGCTCCACCATTAAATACAATCATGGCTGATCCTCTGCCTCAACTCCACTTGCTGCCTACTCCCCTTTGATACACTGAGAGAACAAAATTCCACTGATCTCTGCCTCGAAGGTACCCAAAGGTGCAACCTTCACAATAGACCGTGTTAAAGAATTGAAAAGATTCACAATCCTCTTAGTGAAAGAATTTCTCCTCATATCAGTCCTAAAGGTTTGAGCTCTTATCCTGAGCCTGTGCCCCTGTATTCTAGATTCCCCAGCCGAGGGAAACAACCTGTTATATAATTTATATTTTCCACTGTGAAAACAGACACAAATATTTGTTCAATGTTTCTGCCATTTCTTCACTCGCAAAGATAATTTCTCCTGCCTCCAAGGCATCAACATTTTCAGCCACTCAGTTGCTTTTTATAAACTTGGAAAAACATTTATAATCTATTTTTATATTCCTGGCTAGTTTACTCTCATATGCTATTTTTTCCCATTTTTTCATCTATATTTTTGTTGTCACTTGCAAGTTTCTACAAAACTCCTAATCCTCAGGCCTACTACTATTCTTCATAACATTATTAGCGTTCTCCTTGATAGTTTAAGATTCATGGTTTGGACTCAAGTTTGTCACTCACAAACTTAACATGGAAATCAATTTTTCCCCAGAAGATCTTTTACTACAAGATTAATTAACTTCTACATCACCTTTGCCAAATGTATTTGTCCAGCCTGTATTGAATATTAAAGCTATCAATGATTACTCCATTTTCTTTGTTACAAGCGCCAATTATTCCCTCTTAATGCTCTGTCCAATGATATAACTGTGGTTAAGGGGTCTATAAACTATTCCCTATGTTTCAGGCTCTTGTTATTCCTCACCGCCAACCTGATTCTATCTTTTGATCTCTTGAGCCAAGACCCTTTCTTACTGTACACAGGTCATTGTTTACTATCAAGATGATCGCTCCTCCTTTTTCATTCTGCTTGTCTTTTCAATATTGCATACTCTATCTTGTGATTGCTGTCATCTATCAGTTTTTGGATTTTATTTTATGTTTTCTCAATTTTCTTACAAATGTGTTAGCTAAGACCAGGCAGTTCAAACCCCGTTAGGCTTGAAACTCACAGGGTAACACCTAACACATAGGAAGATGGTTGTGATTGTTGGAAAGCAATAATTTCAGCCTTGGACATCACTGCAGGAATCCCTCAGGGTAATGTCCTAGTCCCAACCATCTTCAGCTGCTTTATCAATGACTGTGCCTCTGTCATAAAGTCAGAAATGGGGATGCTCATTGATGATTGCACAACGTTCAGCACCTTACACAGTTTCTCAGATACTGAGGCAGTTTGTGCCCACATACAACAAGACCTGGAACACATTTGGGTTTGAACTAATAAGTGGCATGTAACAGTCGCACTACACAAATGTCAGGCAATGACTATCTTCAACAAGATGCGGTATAATGTGGATAAATGTGAGGTTATCCACTTCGGTAGCAAAAATAGGAAGGCAGATTATTATTTGAGTAGATGTAGATTGAGAGAGCTGGATACTCAGCGAGACGTTGGTATCCTCATGCATCAGTTGCTGAAAGTAAGTGTGCAGGTACAGTAGTAAAGAAGGCAAATAGTATGTTGGCTTTCAGAGTGAGAGGATTTGAGTATAGAGATAGGGATATTTTACTGCAATTGTATAGGGTGTTGGTGTATTGGAGTATTATGTGCTATTTTGTTGTCCTTATCTGAGGAAGAATGTTCTTGCTATAGAGGGAGTGCAGCGAAGGTTTACCAGGCTGGTTCCTGGGATGGCAGGGCTGTCCAGTGGCGGATTAACCATTAAGCTAAGTAGGGGCCCGGAAGGGAGGGGGGCACGAGAGCAAAAAAAATTGGTTTAACCTTTTTAAGGGTGAATAAATTTTCACAACTATACACCGTGGGTGAATTAATATAACAAATACCTATAAATAGAGGAGCTTTACCCCCGGACTTGTACTACATGCAAATAAATACAAAATAAATGCAACAAAGAGTTTATTGTCATGCTATAACATGTATACCTACTTATTTTAGTGCATACTTAGTTACATATAGTACTTTTTTCAACATTCACCCTTACATAGTATTAGTCCCACACCACAGCACGATGACTGTCACCACTGCCCCCAGTGCTATCAATGTATCATCAAATTCATGATCATCATCTGATGAGGATCAAAATCTATTTGCGCTCAATAATGAGCGATGAGAAAATTAGTCATCTGGCACTCATGCACATTGAATCAGACATGCTTCGATCTGTTGATTTACATGCTGTTATCGACACTTTTGTAAACCAAAAAACACGGAAGCTTTTTAAAGTACAAATGTAAAGAAAATGAAAAATAAATGAATAAAAGGGTTGTAATTGATTCATATAACTTTATGATATTATACATGTAGTACATTATACATAGTACAACAATATAAGTTATCTAACGTCGCTTAACGTCACTTTATTCTATTCAACGAAGGGTGGGGCAGGGGACAAGGTCAGGGGACCTTACTGAAGCTCAGCCTAGGGGTCCGGGTGGTAGTTAATCCACCACTGGGGCTGTCATACGAGGAGAAACTAAGTCAGTTAAGATTATATTCATTGAAGTTTAGAAAAGTGAGAAAGGATCTCATTGAAACTTATAAAATTCTAACAGGATTAGACAGGGTAGATTCAGAAAGAATGTTCCCGATGGTGGGGGAATCCAGAACTAGGGGTCATAGTTTGAGGATAAGGGGTAAACCTTTTAGGATCTAGGTGAGGAGAAATTTGTTCACTCAAAGAGTGATGAATCTGTGGAATTCACTACCACAGAAAGTAGTTGAGGTTGTGTGATTTCAAGAAGGAATTCTATAGTCCTTGGGGCTAAAGGGATCAAGGGATATGGGGGAAATGTGGGATCAAATTATTGAATTTGATGATCAGCCATGATCATAATGAATGGCAGTGGAACAGGCTCAAAGGGCTGAATGGCCTACTCCTGCTTCTACTTTCTATGCATGTTTCTATGTAAGAAAGAATCTCACCATTGCCCCTTAACATTCAATGTCATTATCACTGCTGAATCTTATTCTTTCGTGGGACATGGGCGTCACTGGCTGGCCAGCATTTATTGCCCATCCCTGGGTTGCCCAGAGGGCAGTTGAAAGTCAACCACATTGCTGTGGCTCTGGAGTCAAATGTAGGTCAGACCAGGTAAGGACGGCAGATTTCCTTCCCTAAAGGACATTAGTGAACCAGATGGGGTTTTCCGACAATCAACAATGGTTTCAAGATCATCTGTAGATTCTTAATTCCAGATATTTTTTATTGAATTCAAATTCCACCATCTGCCGTGGCGGGATTTGAACCCAGATCCCCAGAACATTAACTGAATTCCCCACTATAACATCCTGGGGGGTTACCATTGATCAGAAACTGAACTGGACCAGCCATATAAATACTGTGGCTATGGGAGCAGCTCAGAGGCTGAGAATCCTGTGGCAAGTAACTTGACTGATGACTCTCCAAAGCCAGTCCACCATCTACAAGGCACAGGTCAGGAGTATGATGGAACACTCTCCACTTGCCTGGATGAGTGCAACTCCAACAACACTAAAGAAGCTCAATACCATCCAGGAAAAAGCAGCCTGCTTGATTGCTTCCACAAACATTCAATCCCTCTACCACCAATGCACAGTGGCAGCCATGTGTATCATCTACAAGATGCAATGTCCTCAAACATCTCCAAAGAGATCAAGCATTCCTGTTGACTCTTGGGACTTCCAGGCTTGTGACGAACAAAATGGGGAAGGTTCATTCTGGAAGACATGAAACACATCAAGTGGCTTCATCTGGAGAATGCAGAGGCAAAATCAAGGTGTTGGGAAGAGTGCACAAACCTCCAAGCACCTCATCTACTGACCCTTGAAGAACCATCTTCCCAGCATGTGACAGAGTTTGTAGATTGCACACTGGAATTATCAGCCATCTCACAACCCATCAAACTGGAATGGAAGGATATCATCCTCAATTCATCTTGACTCGGAACCATATGATACTGTTCAACATACTGGTTGACATTCCTTCTGTAACTTAACATTGGAAATGAATTAAATGTTCATTCATCTCATTGCTCTTTGTGCTGCTGAATTTACCTATTCAAACATTATACTTCACAGTAAATTGTGCGTAAAACACTTTCCACTTTTCTGAAAGATTTGGCAGAGTGAAATAAATTCAAGCTTTTGTTCCCCACGATATTCTTTAGTGATGTAATTGTGACCCCTGGTGGTCACTGTGGCAAAACAGAAAGAAGACATTGTCAAAAGTTTAGCAAAATCTTTCCATTTTGATTTTTGGTACCTGTAAAATTCCATGTCACTGGCTTCAAATATGCGGTAAGAAGTTTAACATCACCAGGTTAAAGTCCAGCAGGTTTATTTGGTAGCAAAAGCCACACAAGCTTGTGTGGCTTTTCCAACAAATAAACCTGTTGGACTTTAACCTGGTGATGTTAAACTTCATATTGCGTTTACCCCAGTCCAACGCTGGCATCTCCACATCATTTCAAGTATGCGGGCATTGTTTTGTTTTATTCAAATATTGCGTGTGTTCAACTGTATAAAAAAAGATGTGCGGGTTAGCTGGATTGGCAATGCTAAATTGACCCAAGTGTCAGGGGGATTAGCAAGGTAAATGAGGGTTACGGGTGGGATTGTGGTTTGTACAGCCTCGATGGGCCGAATGGCCTCCTGTATTGTAGGGATTCTATGATTCTATGTATCATCAATCTCTGTGGAAGATGTCTTTATTTTTTCCTGTTAAATCTCAGATGTAGATGTTAATGATGACACATCATCCATTTCTGGTGGCTCTGGGAATATTCAATACAACTAAGTGGCTTGCTAGGCCATTTAAGAGGGCTGCCAAGTGTCAATCATATTGGCACTGGACTGGATTCCTGCAGGGGCCAGGCCTGATAAGGGAGACAGGTTTTCTTCCCCAAAGGAAACTTGTGAACAAGTCTAATTTTTATGACAATCCAACAGCTTCATGGCTACTTCTACTGATTGACGCCAGCTTTTGATTTCCAGATCTTTAAAGAAAAACTAAATTCATATTCTTAAACTGTTCATTTTGGGACAGCCTCTTCTGCTTTCAGCTTTGGAAAATACATCAGCGTGTAGCTTGACAGAAGCTGTTCCCCTGGCCAGAGGAGTCAAGAGCTGGAGGACATGGATTCAAAGTGATTGGCAAAAGATGGATAGGTGACATGAGGAAAGCATTATTTAATGCAGCAAGGTGACAAGGCTCTGGAATGCACTGCCTGACAGGATAGTGGAGGCAAATTCAATTGTGGCTTTCAAGAGAGAATTGACTAGTACCTGAAGATTTTCTTTTAAAATTGCAAAGTTATGGGGAAAGGGCAGGAGAGTGGAACAAGCTGAATAGATCTTGCAGAGAGCTAGCATGAAGACAAAGGGTCGAATGAGCTCCTCCAGGGCTACATTCTGTGATTCCATGTGAACTTGGTCACTTGAAAATCAGAGGCAAAAGATTGGATTCTGCTGGTTGTTGTGATGCATTATGGAACAGTGAGGAACAGGTATCACCCAGTGGGTGGAATTCTACGACCTCATTGTGCCCGTTTTGCAGCGGGAAAAAAATGTAAAATCGGGCATGATGCAATTAGCGGGAATGGCGCCCATTTTAGCACCCATTCCCGTTTTACCACAAAAAAGTCAACACGATCGGGAGCCCGCCCAAAATGGGTGAAACTTCAATTTGCATTTTTTTTGCATTAATCACAAAGTAATTAGCTAGCTTCACTCCCAATCGTCCCAGCTCACCTGTCTTAACCACCTCGTTCACTGCAGCTGCAACCGGTCAGGAAAACATTTCATCTATAAAAGGGTTCCGGATGTGTGCTTGGGATTGGTGGCGGGGTATAATGGGGGGCTGTATTGTCATTCTGGGGGGCTGTGGGGGAGAAATGGGGATTGTGTGTTGCTGGGGTGCTGTGGGAGGGGGGGAATAGGGGGGCTGTGTTGCTGGGGAGCTGTGGGGAGGAATATGGGGAGTGTGTGTTGCTGGAGGTGTATGGGGGGGTATGATCACCCCGCGCTTTGGTTATTAGGGCCTGTATTGCCACACCTGTGTTCCAACTGCCCTGCCCCCCCCTCCCCCTCCCCCCACCCTGTGCAGTCCTGCAACATTGTAACACCAGAGTGGTGGGCCTGGGTACGCTGTGTTAGCGAGCTTCAGTGGCTGGCAGGAGGATGATGACGACTTGCTATGCACCATGCCCTGGTGCAAACTAGTCTGACTCCTACCTGAGCTCCGCATTCACGCTGGCACCTGGGCCCACATCTGGGTGGTGGGTAAGGGACCACTAAACACCCATGCAGAGCCTCAGGGTGGGTGAGGTGGAGGGGGAGGGAATCTCTCATGGATTCTGGGGATACCATGGCAGATGTTGTAAGTCACTGCCAATGCATGCCACCCACTGTAGCCAGTGAAAGATTTGGGCATCTTGATTTTCTCAGCAGCAGTGCTTTCGGGGCTTCTCCCACTGACATCAATGTGCAGGGTCCCTCTGGTGATTGTTGGGGTAAGTTAATTTCTGTTGGAGGCTAATCAGGGACAAATTAGTCGCAGTGTGGGGTGAAGTAACATTTATTGGCGCCAATAAAAGTGCCTTCAAACAAGTGATAATATAAAAACATGCCAAAGTGAGACTTTAAAGTGCCTAAATATTCTATTTAACTCGTGTTCTCCTTCACTCGTGCCATCTGAGTGCTGCTACAATTTCTTAACTTTACGTGGCCTACCACTAAGTCTCGGTATCTCCCCAGGATGTACATTGGAGGTGGAGGTGGCCAGCTGCCTACCGCGCCCTGTGGCCTGTGATGCCCTTGGCGATTGTCCTCTGGAGGGCCTGGACCTTGAGGGCCCTGGCCAGCTCCGGGTGTCAGGAACGTATCCATGACACCCTCTTCATCCCACTGCCTCTGAAATGTCCCAGTGTCAGGAAGCGGGGAGTCAGAAGGTGTAGCCACAGCCACAGTCTCCTGGGTGGAAGGCCCCGGCTCAGTCTCGAGCCCTTCCTCCTCCCTTGGGGTTCCTGTGGGCCCCTGGGTCATTCCATGAGATGGCGGTGCTTCTGCAGTGAGCTCCAGAAGCTCCGGCACCACCTGGCCCTGCCAGTCCTGGAGGACCACTTGCGTTGTTGCCATGGTGGCCGAGTCCTCTGCGATGGCCCTCTGATTCGGGGGCCACCTGTCAATGGCAGCAGCAGTGCCCTCTGAGACTGGGCCATGCTCTGCAGCCTCTCAGCCATCACCCTCTGCGAATGGGCCACATTCTCAAGGGCTGCAGCCATAGCCCGCTGTGTCTCAGCACTGTCCCGCTGGGTCTTCTGCAAGCTCTCAAGCCTCTCAGCCATGGGCTGCAGAATCTCGATAAGGCTGTTGAGGCCCTCAGCTGTGGCCTGTTGTGACTCGGCTGTGGTCCTCTGGGACTCCGCCATGGCCTGCTGTGACTTGGCCATTACTTGGCCTAGGAACTACGCAAGACAGGCAATAGCTGGTCCACCTGAAAACTTTGGGACTCTTCCCAGCAGCCTCGCAGTTGGTCCAGTGTGGTTGTCAGTCCCTCCTGCATTCCCTGGCTCTGTTGCTGCAGATTCAGCAGCTGAGGGAGAAGTGTTCGCAGAGTACCAGCATGTAGCCTGGGGCCAGCTGAGTCCTCACCTCCGGCAGGCCCCCGTGCGTCAGAGGCCTCGGATATTTCCTCCTCCACCCAATGTATATCAGCAGATGTGTCGTGCGCACCAGAGAGTGACCCAGATGCCTCGCCACCAACTTGACCCATCGATGTGAGAGTCTCTATGATGGTGAATTGCAAGGTGGAATCTGACGCAAAACTGGTGCCTGCCTCGAAGGTCCCTTCATCAGCTTCCAAGCTGTCGGGGCAGGATGGGCGGGAGCAGCAGTGGGGGCCGCAATGCCAGATGGCCCGGGTGCGTTGGGGTCCCTTCCTGCAACACAGGACACAAGGTTAAATGCAAGGACGGAGAGGAATCTGGGCTGCATGCAACTTATTTGAGATTTCTCCAACAAGCTCACTTGCTATGCTCCAGCCCAACCATGCTGTCACTAATGGTCCACATGCCCTCCTATCCCGCAAGCTCCTGCTCCTCAAAGGGGGTGAGGACCTGGATCTCGGGCACACCACTCACTGCCTTCGCCCTCTCCCAGAGATATGGGCATTCTTCTCCTGTGGGGACAGAAGGAACCATGTTAAAATCTGATGGCATGAATCCTGAAGGATATCGGGGATGGCCCTCAGAGGGCAAGGGTTGTGATACTCTTGGGGGGGCGGGCAGGAGGGAGGTGCTGGGGGTCAGGGGCTGGAAGCATGCAGGGTGCTGGAGGTGGGAGGATCTGGGGGTCATTTAGGGGGAAGATGCTAGATAAGGTAAAACACTCACCCTTGCTGCCCGGATTAGGTCATTCAGTTTCTTTTGGCACTGCTTCCCGGTTCTCCTGGCCAGTGCCCTGGCACTCACACATGCCGCCACCACCTCCCAGTCTGCATTTCCATCCCTTCCCCTGGGACGGTGTCCTGCTGTGGGGGGGAAGAGGGTTTCCCGCCTTGCCTCCACTGCCTCCAGCAACCTGGCCAAGTCCGCATCTGAAAAATGCAGGCTGTCTTCCTGGAGGCCATTTCTTCCTGCACTGCCTGCCTGTCTGTCCATCCTTGGGGTTTTATGGAGCTCTCCCTTGTTAGGGCAGATCAACTGCAGGAAGTTTGGGTGAGTCACGCGCCCATTAGAGCATTCCAGTGAGTTTAATGCAGTTTGCTTTGTTACCATGGAGGGGAAGACAAGTCAGCACTTACAGGTGTGCAGATGGGGCCGGGGGGGGGGGGATGCGGATTTGTGAATCTGTGATAATTGGAGGCAGGGGCAAGAGAGGGTCGTGTCAAACAGCAATTGGGGCTGGGGGTGATGAGGGGCCTATGTGCAAGGGGGTTGGGGGGGTCCCCGATGTCCATGGGGGGAGGGGGAAGCTGTATCTGGCCCGAGGTGTTCTGTAAGGAGAGATGCTTATTTTTTTTAGCTTTTTCTGCACATGCGCAGTTTGTGGCTCCGATCTGAGCTGCTGGCTGTCTGGTGAAGTAAGTTCCGTCCACTGCCTCTAGTGGCTAGAAATGGTCTCGTCAACTTTTTCAGTGACTGAGTGCATAAGATCCGGTGTGAAAACTCGCCCAAAAATCAGATCAGGAACTCTCCTGTTTTCACGCAAGCCAGACACTTAGAAAAAAATCTTGTAAAATTCCACCCAGTGTCTCTGTACAGCTCAGGGATCGACTTAGTGGTATGACACTAAAATGCCCTGGTCCGTTCTGCCCCAGATTCACCATCAGACCAACAACAGTAAGAATGCCGACCCAACTATTCCTATTCAGGGGCTGGAAGCACACCCTGCATGCTTCCAGCCCCTGACCCCCAAGCACCTCCCTCCTGCCCGCCCCCCCAAGAGTATCACAACCCTTGCCCTCTGAGGGCCATCCCCGATATCCTTCAGGATTCATGCCATCAGATTTTAACATGGTTCCTGTCTATCCTCTCTAGGAGGTGAATTGCTTCTGGTGCTCAACTGCTTTAACTGACCTGTTCATTTTAATGGGTAATCAAACATATCTATTTACAACCCTTGCTCTATCCTGTCCTGTTCCTGCTGTAATGTGTGGCCACGCTGTCTCAAACTGGAACAACTATAGCCAACTGAAAACAATGTTCTGCTGCTACCACATGGGCAGAAATGGAACCATTCACAACGAGCTGCCAACTTCAACAACTTCAAGAGATGAGTATTGGGAATGACACCAACCAGTTGTCGTATAAAGGGTTAATATTAAACACAGTTTGTAGACATATGGTATGTAGGTGATATAAGATCACATGACAACAGAGCATGGAGAGAGATAGTTCGATGTTGAGCCTTGTGATAAGCCTGTACTGTGCATCGTTAGTATAATGTTCATTAACAGATAAAGGTTACCAACAGTCTGGCCTCCAGCATTATCTGTCAATCCAGATCATGAACAACACACCCACAGCGGTAATAACAGATCAGCAATAATAATTAAGGCATACTTCGAACAGCAACAATGTCCATGTGCATTCAGATATAACAGTGTCAGTGTGATTGATGCAGCAGCTTTTGTTTTCTGCTCAGTATTTTGTATATGGGAGGGAGGGGTGAGGGCCTGGTCCAGGTGCTCTCTTACCAGTTTTGCGTATTTATTCTTGGTGTGGTGGAAGAATGTCCATTCCTAATGTGAATGAAGCCCATTTGGATGGATTTACAGGCTGATGTTGTATGAATCAATCATGGAGGTGAACAGGATTACTTTGGCATGTTGGGAGATTGTAGCTGGATTTTTAGCCTCCTTCAGAGCCGGATAGGAGGTGGATGGGGCTGGAAAATAGCCCGCCATCTGGAATGCCACTTCCCCCACTCTATCCTGCCTCTGGGCCTTTCTGCAAAGATGGGATTTGGGCCGGCAGGGCGAGCTGCCCGTACGTGACTGGCTCAGGAAAAACTTCATTGAGACTAATTAAAGCAGCCACCTCGAGGTTCTCAAATGGGTGGTGGGGTGGTGGTGGTGGCAGGGGAGAGAGATTGGTCGGATAGACAGAGAGATTGATTTGGGGGTGGGGGAAAGTTGGCGGATTTGGAAAGGGTGATAGTTTGGAAGGGGTGGGTGTGGGAGGTTGAATTCGCATAAAAACTGGAATCCTGCTATTTTTTTCAGCGGGATTTTCATAATGGATCTCCCACACTCACATCCTCACTCACCTGAAGAAGGAGTGACACTCCAAAAGCTTGTCCTACCAAATAAACCTGTTGGACTTTAACCTGGTGTTGTGAGATTCTTACTGTGATCACAGAGTGCCTCAGGGAGATTCATGCTGAAATTCAGTGGGCGAGGCCTATTCCAGCTGGACAGGCCAGCAGCATAGCACTGAGCGGGCCACTGCACATGGGCCGATCTGTCAGAGCGGAGATCGGTGCATGCACAGTAGCCCCACACTGCCGGCTTCCCGATCGCTGGCCAGCCCCATGACCCTGTATCGCTGACCCTCCGATCCCCCATCCCCCGATCGCTGACCTCTGCTGATGTCTCCCAACCCGGTGCGCTGCTACGCTGCGCTACACTGTTTTAGACATAGACATAGGCATAGAACAGTACAGCACAGAACAGGCCCTTCGGCCCACGAGGTTGTGCCGAGCTTTATCTGAAACCAAGATCAAGCTATCCCACTCCCTATCATCCTGGTGTGCTCCATGTGCCTATCCAATAACCGCTTAAATGTTCCTAAAGTGTCTGACTCCACTATCACTGCAGGCAGTCCATTCCACACCCCAACCACTCTCTGCGTAAAGAACCTACCTCTGATATCCTTCCTATATCTCCCACCACGAACCCTATGGTTATGCCCCCTTGTAATAGCTCCATCCACCCGAGGAAATAGTTTTTGAACGTTCACTCTATCTATTCCCTTCATCATTTTATAAACCTCTATTAAGTCTCCCCTCAGCCTCCTCCGCTCCAGAGAGAACAGCCCTAGCTCCCTCAACCTTTCCTCATAAGACCTACCCTCCAAACCAGGCAGCATCCTGGTAAATCTCCTCTGCACTCTTTCCAGCGCTTCCACATCCTTCTTATAGTGAGGTGACCAGAACTGCACACAATCTTCCAAATGTGGTCTCACCAAGGTCCTGTACAGTTGCAGCATAACCCCACGGCTCTTAAACTCCAACCCCTGTTAATAAAAGCTGACACACTATAGGCCTTCTTCACAGCTCTATCCACTTGAGTGGCAACCTTTAGAGATCTCTGGATATGGACCCCAAGATCTCTCTGTTCCTCCACAGTCTTCAGAACCCTACCTTTGACCCTGTAATCCACATTTAAATTAGTCCTACCAAAATGAATCACCTCACATTTATCAGGGTTAAACTCCATTTGCCATTTTTCAGCCCAGCTTTGCATCCTATCTATGTCTCTTTGCAGCCTACAACAGCCCTCCACCTCATCCACTACTCCACCAATCTGGGTGTCATCAGCAAATTTACTGATCCACCCTTCAGCCCCCTCCTCTAAGTCATTTATAAAAATCACAAAGAGCAGAGGACCAAGCACTGATCCCTGTGGCACTCCGCTAGCAACCTGCCTCCAGTCCGAAAATTTTCCATCCACCACCACCCTCTGTCTTCGATCAGACAGCCAGTTACCTATCCAATCTGCCAACTTTCCCTCTATCCCACACCTCCTCACTTTCATCATAAGCCGACCATGGGGGACCTTATCAAACGCCTTACTAAAATCCATGTATATGACATCAACTGCCCTACCTTCATCAACACACTTAGTTACCTCCTCAAAAAATTCAATCAAATTTGTGAGGCACGACTTGCCCTTCACGAATCCGTGCTGACTATCCCGGATTAATCCGCATCTTTCTAAATGGTCGTAAATCCCATCCCTAAGGACCTTTTCCATCAATTTACCAACCACCGAAGTAAGACTAACCGGTCTATAATTACCAGGGTCATTTCTATTCCCTTTCTTAAACAGAGGAACAACATTCGCCATTCTCCAGTCCTCTGCCACCATCCCCGTGGACAGCGAGGACCCAAAGATCAAAGCCAAAGGCTCTGCAATCTCATCCCTTGCCTCCCAAAGAATCCTAGGATGTATTTCATCAGGCCCAGGGGACTTATCGACCTTCAGTTTATTCAAAACTGCCAGTACATCCTCCCTCCGAACATCTATTTCCTCCAGCCTATTAGCCTGTAACACCTTCTCTTCCTCAAAAACATGGCCCCTCTCCTTGGTGAACACTGAAGAAAAGTATTCATTCATCACCTCGCCTATCTCTACTGACTCCATACACAAGTTCCCACTACTGTCCTTGACCGGCCCTAACCTCACCCTGGTCATTCTTTTATTCCTCACATAAGAGTAAAAAGCTTTGGGGTTTTCCTTGATCCAACCCGCCAAGGACTTCTCATGTCCCCTCCTAGCTCTCCTAAGCCCCCTTTTCAGCTCATTCCTTGCTAAAAGAAGTTTTAAAAGAAGATTGCAAGTTGTGTGATGATATTTTAACCTGTCCTTGGGGAACTTGGAGTTAAGTTCAAGGTGGAGGCGATAAATATATTTCTTTGGTTGTAATAGCTAACTGGAGCCACCCAGTGGTGCTGTACTGAGAGAGCAGCTTATCATAGCCATCTGGATGTATGAATGTGTAAGCTTTTACTTTTCCAACGTTTTTATTTTCTTTCTTTAATGCCTGCCATGTACTTGAATAAAAGGATTTGAGGGAATAGATATGGGGAAATGATTTCCCTATTTCGCTATGGTGTGAGCACCCAGAAAATGGGGGCATAATCTTAAAATTAGAACTTGGCCTTTACGAGTGAAATCAGGAAGCACTTTTTAACACAAATGGTAGTAGAAACCTGAAACCCCGTCTGCCCCAAAGAGCTGTGAATGCTGAGTCAGTTCACTTTCCAAGATTGAGATTTACAGATTTGTATTAGGTAAAGGTAACAAGGCAGGTAAACGGATTTGAGAGAAAGATCAGCCATGGGGTTGAATATCTAACTCCCATTCCTATCTTCCTATATCTGAAATGTGGTGTTCCCTTTAAACTTGATAACTACTAACCTGTTTTACACTGCTGGAAACGGTACACAGCATTGTTTGGATGCACAATGGCACTTTAAAAGCATTAGCCCCAAAAATGTGCTGGGGGGAGGGTGTGGGATGGGGAGTGAATATTATCCTGGCTGATCTCTGAACAACAGTGTACATTTTTGATTCTGTTCATGGATTCACCTTATTGCACATGGCAGTGGTGGGAACTGAGCCACTTGTAAATTAATCACAGAATCTACAGAAGGAGGCCATTTGGCCCATCAAGCCTCCACCGACAACAATCCTACCCAGGTCCTATCCCGTAAGCCCACATATTTAACCTCCTAGTCCTCCTGATACTAAGAGGCAATTTATCATGGCCAATCAACCTAACCTGCACATCTTTGGACTGTGGGAGGAAACCGGAGCACCCGGAGGAAACCCATGCAGACACGGGAGAATGTGCAAACTCCACACAGACAGTGAACTAAGGCTGGAATCGAACCTGGGTCCCTGCACTGTGAGGCAGCAGTGCTAACCACTGTGCTACTGTGCCACCCAGAGAAAAACCCACTGGGAATTACGATTCATCCTTGAGTCAGTGGTAACTGAACGTTTCCCCTTGAACATGAACTTGCACGAGAAAACCCCTTTGGATTTCAAGTCCAATGCCTTAACCACTCAGCCATCGCAGCTTCTTAGAGGCACAAACTGTTAGACACATCGGACTGTTCAATCTGAGCATATCCCCTCTGAAACAAGTTCTAGGTGACACCTTGCTGTGCTTTAGGGAGGGTTCAAGGCCTCATTTTTGTTATGGACTCTCAGGTGTATTCCATTTCTACCATTCCATTGGTCCACCTGGGTTGATCTCTGCCAACCACACTCGGAGAGTCGGCAAAGTGGGACTTCCAAATGCAGGAGGTGTCCAGCGCTGTTATAGAAATCCTCTTAAATTGAGACAACTGGAAGTTTTACCTCCAGAAGGCCAACCCAAACACTCCCATGCTTGGCTCAAATTCGATGGATTCCTGCCAGAACAAGCAGGGATTTTGAGAGCTCAGGCCTATTACAAAATAGATTTTAATTGCAAAACGAACGGAAAACACTGATCAGAGACTACTTGCTGTGTTGGAGTGTAACACGTGTAAATGAGCATACCCCGTATTTTTGTGAACTGTTTTTATTAGATAAAGTGATTCGACAAAGAAAAACTTCAATTTCTACATTTAACAGATTGGAGAGATATATCCCAGTCATTGTGCTCTCAGCTCATCAGGTCCTTTTAAATCGATGCAATGCAACTTGTAGAAATGGAGCTCAAAAGGCCATTGCAAATTGTCACATAGTAAAAAATTGGCACTGATCCACATTTGCTTTTATCAGTTGAAACATCTGCCTGAAGAGGGAGCAGAAGTTAATGGTTTTATTAAACTAGTACAAGCTCTGCTGCATGGTTTCTTATTGGTAGTTGTTACTTTTGACAGACATTTCATTTTTATTTTCATAGCTCTTCCATTAGTGATCATGGCCCATAACTTTCGGCCCGAATCCCAACTTACAGGGATTGTGCACCACACATGCGTATTGGGACAATACGGAAATCCAGATGCACTGACATGTGCTCTGAAAGTGCACCCATGTTTAAACCTCCACTTCTGCTTTTTAAAGCTGTCAGTATTGTGGTGCTGCATTGAAGTCTGTCCCTAACTTCACTTACTTGTCCTGATGATCGGTGAGTATTTACACCTATTTATTTGCAAATTTTTCTGCTTTAGCTGCAGCGAACAGAGGCAGCAGATATTCTTTTGGTGTTTATTTTTAGTAAATGTGTTTAAAAGACGTTTAAAATATACATAATGCACAGAAAGTGAAAGAAAGATTTTTTAATTTGTTTTTACAACTTTGTCATGACAGACTGTTAATTCCAGTAAAAAGTATGTTCATATATAACAAAGTGGGTTTGCAGTGTCTGTAATAAGTTTCAGCTAAAGTCCATTTGGATCTTGCTATGTATTTTAAGCGGTGTTGTTTATCCCAATTTTATGTGTCTTCCTGATTCAATATTGATCCTTAGAAGCCTCTTAAGATAGAGAGTGAAATACAGTGGGAAGTATGCAACTTGGCTATTTCAAATGCTTTAGGAAAGTGTATTCCTTAAGATGACATATGCAAGTCTTCTGTAAGCTGATGTGAACTATCTCTCTGATAGGTATTGCAGAATCCATTGAAAATCTGGAGTCATGTTCCACCACTGCTGGTACATCACACTTTTAGCTTGGCTTTCTAAAATCACTGAAGTTCTTTTGAGGCTTCGACATAGGCGCAGAGATCACGAGAGAAGAATCAGGCTACATATAAAATGTATGATTAATATGTCCAAACTCACCCCTCCTTGTCACCTCTCCCTCCCTTCTCTCCATTCCTCTCCCCTTCCTCTCCCCTCCTTATTCCTCCTCACACTCATCCCTCCATCCCTTACCTCCTTGTTTCCAGAGGCAACAGAACCATTGTATTAAATTAAAAAATCATTGTTGTATTAAAGAGAAAAATATATTTTACTACAGGAAATTTGAAAAGATGAGGCAGTTAAATGAAATATCAAAGTGCAGCTGCTAAAGTAAAATGTTTAGGTAAATGTTAACATGGTATCAAAGTTTTGTATTTATAACATTATTTTTGTTAATAAATGTTTTCAATTGAACTTCATAAAATTCCACTAATGCTTTATTGAAACACACAAAACATTTAAATATGAAATTATACAAATGCTTTATTGAAAGATCAAAACACAACAGTTAAATGAGATAATTATAAATGTAGTAAACAAGGCAGAAGAATTTTAATAATAAACACATGGTGGTTTAGATTTTCCATAGCCCAAAATTCCCCTTTGCTCAATCTCATGCAATAAGGTAACCAAATCATGGTCCAAGAGGTCGGGCGACACAGTGATTGGCACTGCTGTCTCACAGCACCAGGGAACTGGGTTCAATTCTGACCTTGGGTGGCTGTCTGTGTGGAGTCTGCACGTTTTCCCTGTGTCTGCGTGGGTTTCCTCCAGGTGCTCCAGTTTCCTCCCACAGTCCAAAAATGTGCAGGGCTAGGTTGATTGGTCAAGCTAAATTGCCCCTTAGTGTTAGGTGGACTAGCAGGGTAAATACGTGGGGTTATGGGGATAGAGCCTGGGTGGGACTGTTGTTGGTGCAGACTCAATGGGCCCAATGGCCTCCTTCTGCACTGTATGGATTCTATGAAGTTCTGACCTCTCCTTCCCAATTACATGTTCAGTTTCCATATTCTAAGTTAAAATGTACGCAAATTAAAACATATAAGCATGCCGTACATAAAGTTACATAATAATACAATGTAGATTTAAATAGTAGTTTCACAGTTTTAAAACAAATAACAAAACCTATGTTCATTTATACAAATTAAATAATACTCATCTTCAATCATAAACATAAAATTCAAAATGACACTTTAAATAAGCCAGTAACAATAGGATTAACTGCTTAAAAGTAGCAAAAGCAAATACGAAAAAACATCAACATACCTTGATGTTGGAAATCCTTTTAATCTCTCTGTCTTCACTTTAAAACTGCTGTTTCAAAGCTAAACCTTAATGGGTGTTCCCAGTCCGGCGCTGTGGTAGGGAGTGTTTCTTTTTTTATTTGTTCATGGAATGTGGGCGTTACTAGCTGGGTCAGCATTTATTGCCCATCCCTGAGGGCATTTAAGAGTCAACCACACTGCTGTGAGTATGGAGTCACATGTAGGCCATACCAGGTAAGGATGGCAGATTTCCTTCCTTAAAGTACATTAGTATACCAGATGGGTTTTTATGACAATCAACAATGGCTTCATGGTCATCATTAGACTTTTAATTCCAGATTTTTATTGAATTCAAATTTCATCATCTGCTGTGGTGGGATTTGAACTTGGGTCTCCAGAGCATTATCCTGGGTCTCTGGATTACTCATCCAGCAACAATACCACAATGCCACTGCCACCCCTCTAACGTGGCTCGAGTCCTCCTGCACTGTGCTGGAGCCTGCAGAGATCGTCCTGTTGAAGGCCAAAGGCTGCTGCTCCCATTGGGAGTTGGAACACAATTTTCAACTCAGGTAAGTGTGCAAAAAAATTCAACTATTTTTGGCGGTCCATGGCTTTCCATCGCTTGTTAGAGATGCGGCCCATGACTTCTGCTACCTTGGACCCAAGCTTTGGAATTCCCTCACTAAACCTCTGCATGTTTCTATGTCTCTCTCTCCCTTTACAGGTACGTGAATAAAAAAATAATAAACGACAAGTCCTTGTCGTGGGACAAAAGCCACTCGGAGTCTAGAGTAAACTGAAGTCAGAAAGTCTTTATTATAAGCGTGCAGGGGAGAGCCTTCAACGAACAGAAGTCTCTAAAACAAAATCACAGTTACAGCAGCTTCATTTATAAAGCAACTTATTGGGATGTGTCCCTTCGTCTAATCACAATTGTATAATTAATTTGAGTCCCTTTGTATAACACATCCAGAGAAGAAAACAACTTTAACACTATGAACTCAGGTAACCCTTTACTTCCTATATCAGTCATGATGGCAAGAGGGCCACTAAGAGATGGACAAAATAAAATCACATGCTGTATTTTGGAGTACAGAACTTGAGTATTGCTGAAAAAAGAGACTTTTTGACAAAGTTTTCTGTCTTGCACTCATCAGGACAATTCTCAAGAATACTAAACATGAACAATTTATACACTGAAGAAGAGTTATAGTCTTGTAACAAGAACTCTTTCTTTCTCCAAAGATGCTGCCAGACCCACTGAGTTGATCCAACATTTTCTGTTTTTATTTAATAGTTTATGGCAAGAGAGGGATGATTGGGTAGCAAGTGAACTCTGATTGGTAGAAGTGTTGCCATGGAGAATGCACTGGTTGATGATGACTGATAGTTAACTGCCAAGCATTGTTTAAAATTTAAACCAAGCTACTTGACTTGGATTGGTCAAGGCATTTCCCTGAGGAATTTACCAGTGAATGGCTGTCACTTATTTCAGCTAACCAATTCTTGCGAATTGTCCTGATAAGTGCAAGATGAAAAGCTTTGACAAAAAGTTTCTTTTTTCAGCAATCCTCAAAATCACAGGCAGCAGTCGTGAAAATGGCAGGATTAGTAAATGATTATTTTGCATAATATTTATCAGAGATGGATCAGTTAAACATGACATTTGAAATAAGATAAATAATACAACCATATTTAAAATAAAAAGAGGAGAAAACGATGTAATGTAAATGTAAGATATTGTTTGTAGCCTAAACCGTGGTCTGGTAGAATGTTTTTTCCTCCATCTGAAATCTAGGAGATCAAGTCATATCATAAGTGTGTCTGCATCACGGATACAACTTGACCTGTTTAGAAAGTCTCACTGTGCTCAAACAGGTTGTGAAAACGGCAGTTGGAGATTAAAATCTTTTCAGGCAAGGCTGCAAGCAGCGAAGGAGTCAACAGGCTGCAGTAACCAATATTTGCATAAGAAGCATAGGCGACAGGGGCAGCTCTGTTCACAAGCTCAAACACAGTAAGGAGTCTAACAACACCAGGTTAAAGTCCAACAGGTTTATTTGGTAGCAAACACCACTAGCTTTTGGAGCACGGCCCCTTCGTCAGGTGAGTGGGAGTTCTGTTCACAAACAGGGCATATAAAGACACAAACTCAATTTACAGAATAATGAATAATGATTGGAATGCGAGTCTTTACAGCTAATCAAGTCTTAAAGGTACAGACAATGTGAGTGGAGAGAGCATTAGCACAGGTTAAAGAGATGTGTATTGTCTCCAGACAGGACAGCCAGTGAGACTTTGCAAGTCCAGGCAAGTTGTAGGAGTTACAGATAGTGTGACATGAACCCAAGATCCCGGTTGAGGCTGTCCTCATGTGTGTGGAACTTGGCTATCAGTCTCTGCTCAGCGACTCTGCGCTGTCGTGTGTTGTGAAGGCCGCCTTGGAGAATGCTTACCCGAATATCAGAGGCCGAATGCCCGTGACCACTGAAGTGCTCCCCAACAGGAAGAGAACAGTCTTGCCTGGTGATTGTCGAGCGGTGTTCATTCATCCGTTGTCATAGCGTGGAGATGTATATGAGAGACATGATAGGGCAAATATAAATATGAGACTTCCTTTTATTTAAAACTTACTGTCAACCAAGAAGTAAACAAGAGGAGGGTTTATTTATTTCCTTCTCAAGTAGCGTTATTCTGTAGAATGTGACTCGAGAGAACACTCATTGTGAATTTGTTGTGGTGAGTAAGTATAGGAAAACAATGACATTTCTTCATATATTAAGTCAAATTAGATTCCTTTCCATACATTTGGTGTACAACATTTGTAAACTACCTGACTCTTCTTATTATAAACAATAGAATCAAGTGCAGAACAGCATAACTGAAAGTATACACTGACCGGTCGGTTTGACCATTATAGGTTGCAATGGTGCTTATTTATTTCACATCCAGGTAAGCATGCAGATCCGGGGAATGTGTAAACGATGTGTTGAGTTTTTATTATATTTCAGTCACTGGTAATACTTATGAAACATTTAAAGCACTAAAATGCTATTTAATTGCATGGAATCACAACAGAATATCTCCCCATATGGGCTGATTCTGCTGGAGTTATGGAATGTGCAGGGTTTGAAAATGTATTAAAACATGGCCGAGTGAACACAACCAATGCTGTCTTATCTTCACAGTATTGCTCACCTGTCTTCGCTGTGATTTATTTCAAGTGTTGTATGTGTATCCATTCCTATGATTTGCTTCCTTTACTTATCACCGCGTGATTCATGCTGAGGTTTCTGTGAAAACGTTCAATTTTCTATTTATTTTAACAAATAATTGATCTTTGATATTGGTTATCAATTTTCACCAAGTACATTTCAAAAACAAATCAGTTTGATGGAGCAGGCTATAAAAAAAATTGACATAAAATTCAGATCTCTTTAAATGAACTCACTGTAGATCAACCTTGACTTGTGTGGCATGGTCATAGAACATAGAACATTGAACAGTACAGCACAGAACAGGCCCTTCAGCCCACGATGTTGTGCCGAGCTTTATCTGAAACCAAGATCAAGCTATCCCACTCCCTATCATCCTGGTGTGCTCCATGTGCCTATCCAATAACCGCTTAAATGTTCCTAAAGTGTCTGACTCCACTATCACTGCAGGCAGTCCATTCCACACCCCAGCCACTCTCTGCGTAAAGAACCTACCTCTGATATCCTTCCTATATCTCCCACCATGAGCCCTATAGTTATGCCCCCTTGTAATAGCTCCATCCACCCGAGGAAATAGTCTTTGAACGTTCACTCTATCTATCCCCTTCATCATTTTATAAACCTCTATTAAGTCTCCCCTCAGCCTCCTCCGCTCCAGAGAGAACAGCCCTAGCTCCCTCAACCTTTCCTCATAAGACCTACCCTCCAAACCAGGCAGCATCCTGGTAAATCTCCTCTGCACTCTTTCCAGCGCTTCCACATCCTTCTTATAGTGAGGTGACCAGAACTGCACACAATCTTCCAAATGTGGTCTCACCAAGGTCCTGTACAGTTGCAGCATAACCCCACGGCTCTTAAACTCCAACCCCCTGTCAATAAAAGCTAACACACTATAGGCTTTCTTCACAGCTCTATCCATTTGAGTGGCAACCTTTAGAGATCTGTGGATATGGACCCCAAGATCTCTCTGTTCCTCAACAGTCTTCAGAACCCTACCTTTGACCCTGTAATCCACATTTAAATTAGTCCTACCAAAATGAATCACCTCACATTTATCAGGGTTAAACTCCATTTGCCATTTTTCAGCCCAGCTTTGCATCCTATCTATGTCTCTTTGCAGCCTACAACAGCCCTCCACCTCATCCACTACTCCACCAATCTTGGTGTCATCAGCAAATTTACTGATCCACCCTTCAGCCCCCTCCTCTAAGTCATTAATAAAAATCACAAAGAGCAGAGGACCAAGCACTGATCCCTGTGGCACTCCGCTAGCAAGCTGCCTCCAGTCCGAAAATTTTCCATCCACCACCACCCTCTATCTTCGATCTGGGCATCTGGGTATCTTTTCATCCTTTTCTTCCATTCTTTCGTATTTAACCACTCTTGGTTGGTGAGCTGGTCAGTGGTTGCCGCTCTAACTCATTTCCTGCATGATGGATGAACATTGTGTTCAACTCCTTGTCACTTTTCTTTGCTTCATAGAATCCCTCCAGTGCAGAAGGAGGCTATTCGGCCCATTGAGCTAGCACTGACCACAATCCCACCCAGTCCTATTCCCACGTAACCTCCACATATTTACCCTGCTAATCCCCCCTGATACTAGGGTCAATTTAGCATGGCCAATCAACCTAACCTGCACACCTTTGGATTATGGGAGGAAACCGGAGCACCCGGAGAAAACCCACGCAGAGACGGGGAGAATGTGCAAACTCCACACAGTGACCCGGGTCCCTGGCTTCTTCTATCATCATGTGGATCATCGCAATATTTATGGACAATTACGTTTCAAAAATGGAATCCTCATTCCTATTGGTTTCACAGTTTTACCCAAATTCTTGAGTACTACTTTTCCAGTTGTTTTTCGAGCTTGTGCACCTTTTTATTCAGCTCAGCTGCTACTCGAGTCTTTGTTTCAGAATTATCTGTGGAACTCTTGTGTAAGTTTGACAACTTCACCTCGGTGTTCAGCTCTATTCGGAATCTTTCCTCCATGCTCACTGACTGCTCTTTGGGCTTTTTCAATTCAGTCATTGGATAATCAATCTATTTAGTAGAATTTTCTTACCTGCTTTCAAACTAAAAGATAGGAACTGTCTCCATGTTTGCTGGTACACTGTCCAATACTCAACTGACCTTGTGTGCGGGTCATGCCTCTTGCATCACTGTGTCGATGGTACTGTATCCAGGCCCACATTAACCCTTTTACTACAGTGAGCCACCTGCTCCCATTCCTTTCAGAGACCGTCATGCCCCCCCCTGCAGAAACAGGACCTCCTCCTGTCTGCCTCCATAACTAAGGCTATCAGAACCATTAGTGTATCTAGGAACCTTTTTTGTTTTAATTTAATTTTTTTCCCCAAATTGTGCAACTCCTACCTGCAGGATTCAGCAACTCCCTTCCACTGAGTGTAACTCCCCTTTAAGAGCTGCAGACTGTCTTTAAGAGAAGCAGCCTGCTTGAACTGTGGCAGGTAAGGACATGCTCCATGGTTCCTGCTGAGCGTTTAGGTGGTTAACAGTGCCCCACTTGGACCTTTCAAATGCTACGATCAAGGAGGCAGTATCAAATTTGTATGCTGCCTGCCTCAATGGCAATGAACGCAGGCAAGTCACATTTAAAAATGTGCCATGACAAATTTGTAGCCCTAGATATTTTAACGAGATCATCTCCCATTCTTCTAAACCCTACAGAATATAGATTCAACTCGCTCTCCCTTTCTAGGACAACCCTCTCCATCCAAGAAATCAATCAATCTAATGATCAGCTGCTCCTCACCACATTGTGACAATGGTTAGGAACAAGTGGTGAAAGAAACATCAAATGCAGCCAGTTTGGGTAAAAAGATGGAGAGAGTTTTAACAACACCAGGTTAAAGTCCAACAGGTTTATTTGGTAGCAAATGCCATTAGCTTTCGGAGTGCTGCTCCTTCGAAGGAGCAGCACTCCGAAAGCTAATGGCATTTGCTACCAAATAAACCTGTTGGACTTTAACCTGGTGTTGTTAAAACTCTCACTGTGTTTACCCCAGTCCAACGCCGGCATCTCCACATCATAAAAAGATGGAGCCAGATACAGTTGATGATTAGTCATTCCACTCAGAAACCAAATATTCTTTGAGAAAGTTAAAGAAGGAATCTGAATCTAATTGTCCCAATTCTGACTGCTGTTACAACTGCAAACACTGAACTTAAGCACAAACATTTTATTGAGGTTATCCATGGACAATTCTTTGATGCAACCACCATTAATGCAATTGCTTTATTTTGCTGAGGCACTTTGATTCCTTGCATAGTGCTTCCACACCTGACAAGTTAGTCGAATAGCAGAAGCTTCTCAATAGTTTTAATTAAAAGCTCACTACATCAATTTAATAAGAACCAGTCACCAATGAGCTTTGCTGAGGCATATGGTGAAATTACCTTGAAGTTTCAATATACCTCTGATTTTTAGAAGCAAATGTTGAGAACTACTTTTAAAATCTGGCCATATATGTGCCTTTGACACGATTAAGCACATCATCCCAGTCCAACACCTTTCCACTGTCGTCTGGCTGGATGGGAATTTCAAAATTGAGGCATCGGAGAGGGATTGCCTGGCTCCATTCTTATCTGTCTAATCACAGCCAGAGAGCTACCTACAATGATTTCTCTTCCCACTCCTGCACTTTAACCTCTGGTCTCCCATGGATTTTACTTCAGGCCCCCTGCTATTTGTCATCTACATGCTACTGCGGCTTGGTGACATAATTTGTAAACACAACAGCCAGTTTGCATATATATGCTGACAGCACCTAGCTCTACCTGATGATCATCTCTCTCGACTCATCCACTGTCTCGGCATTGTCAGATTTTTGATCTGTCATTCAATGCTCAATGTGCAGAAATTCACTAGAAATAAATATTTGGAAGACAAAGCCATTTTCTTCAGTCTCCGCCAATGAATCCATCCATCTAGGTGGCAATTGTCTTAGGCTTAATCAGACTGTTCACAACGTGAGATGTGTTTTCCAGCACATATCCACATCCACGACTTCTATTTCACCTGACTCTGCCTCACTATACCTCCACTCCTTTGATCCGATGCTAAAACCCTTGTCCAAGCCTTTGTCACCACCAGGCTTGATTATTCCAGTGCTCTCCTGGGAGGCTTCTCACATTCTGTCATTTATAAACTCAAGATCATTCAATGCTTTGCTGTTTGCATTCTAACCAAATCCTGTTCACCTGTCAGCTCTGTCCTGGCTGGCTCCCAGTTATGCGATGCCTCAATTTTGAAATTGTCATCCTTGGTTTCAAATCCCTCCCTGGCCTTGCCTCTCCCTATCTCTGCAATGACCTCCGGCCCTGCAACCCTCTAAGATATCTGTGCTCCGCTATTTCTGGCCTCTTGAGCATCCCTGATTTTAATCATTTCATTATTTGTGACTGTGCCTTCAGCTGCCTGGACTCTCCGGGATTTCCCTCCTTGAGTCTCTCTCCCTCTCTAAATCTCTTCTCTTCTTTAAGACATTCCTTCAAGCCAACCTCTATGACCAAGCTTTTGGTTATCTTCCCTAATATCTCCTGAGTGGCTTAATGTCATACTTTGTTTTGTAACATCTCTGTGAAGTGTCTTGGGACATCTTATTACATTAAAGACAACTACATAAATATAAGTTGTTGCTGCTGCATCCCATTTATTATTTTGGAAATACTCATGCTTTAACACTGCGGTCTATACATTTTCCACATGGTGTCGCCATGCCAATCTGTTAAAGAGCTCCATTCTCTACTCTAACCATCACCTTTCTGGGCTTTGCATTATAAGCACTCTTTTGCCATCAGCAGCATTTATTGCTCTCAGCCGCCTAGCTCTGCTGCCGTGCAGTTGATGCCACCTGTGGCAGTTCCGTACAGAAGCGTTTTGCTGAATATGTGAATAAGCCAGCCTGTTCACATATTCAGCAAATATATATGTGAACAATTTATGTTCACATATATTGCCAATATCAAATAGACCATGTGGAAGGTGCAACTGGAGTTCGTCACACTAAACAGGTTGGAGGGCAAGGAATTGTCAGAAGTCACTTCCCAAAGCATAGAAACCTGCTCACTTCTTCAGACAAAAGATTGGCTGAGTTGCCCTGTTGTCAGCGCAAATGCGTGATCTTAGTTTCTGTATGCTCTCTTAACAATACTCACTCTGAGGACTCCATTCCTTTAACCTGTCAAGAAGTCTGTTCCTTAATCATTAATACTTAACAATAACCCAACATTATTTGTGCAACTGTTAAGAAAAACACCAAAGCCTACACAATTTCTGTTTCACATACTTCTCCAATATTCCCAGCACTCAATCATTTTTGTTAACCATGCATTTAACAATATTTCATGGTTAACCTTTCTTCTTGCTGAGAGCAAGTCAATATATTCTTGGGGTTTTGGCCCACCCTTGGAAGATTTTGACTTTGGCTCCCAATATGGTGTCCATTGGAGCTTAGTGTAACTGTCAGACTTCTTGTCAATTTATTAGTGTGAGTATTCATCTTTATGTATTTTAAGTGTGTAAATTCATCATCACTCCATTATTACTATCTACTTTATTTTCAAACTGTGGCAACTCCACAGAAAGGGGAGAGACCTTCCCTTTTATAAATAAACCTTCACATAAAACAATAGTTGGGCAGGTCTGAAAAGTTACTTTTGAGGAAGCTAAGTTTTTGAAAGCCACATTTTAGCATCTTGTTTATTACCATAGACGTTGATGTATAAGCTGACCTGTAAAGTCTTGAAAAATCCCTCCAAAAACAGGGGACAACTTATATGCTGAGTATAAGAGTGAACCAGCAGCTTGGGTGTGCGTGATCGCCATCTTTGTCATGTGCCACATGGGGTCCGCTCTGGGTAGACGTTTCTTAAACTCCCACACATCTTTGTAACACAGCCCGTATCATCTGTTTGATGCCTTGCATCCAATTGTAACATATTAAAAAGTAAAACATCTATTTGTGGAGTGAAACATTGCGGCTGACTGCTATAACGCGAGTATAGAATGTTGTGTTGAAAAGGGGGGGTCAACTTACATGCTAGGTATTTGCAAAGCATGATTTTTGTGGCCATAGAAAATGTGGTTGCATTATATGCTGGGTTGACGTGTACACCATGATGTACGGTATATATAATTCTTTAGTGAATAAATTTAGCAATAAATAAATATCCCGTATCTGGAATTTATGGAGATGGACAGCTCATCTATTTTTTCTGCCTCAGGTTTCTATGCTTTGGGAAGTGAATTCTGACAATTCCTTGCCCTCCAACCTGTTTAGTGTGATGAGCTCCAGTTGCACCTCCCACATGATCTGTTTGATATTGGCAATCTACAATGTCAGTGAAGACATGATTTTTACTGCAAAACACTGATAAGCTGATATTAGGTTTAAAAAGCTGACTGATTGACAAGTATGTTAGAGAAACAGCCCTGGCGGGTTGAATGAACCTATTCGGGGTAGAAAAAAATTGAATAACATACCAATCGCTAGCTTTCTAATAAAATTGAAAATTGACAGTTACTTATTTGACCGCATTACAAATAACCTAAATGCCAGATGCCTGGCGAGCACTACAAAACAAAGTCATTCAGCTATTGTGTCTGTACTATTGTCAGTCCCTAATTGGAACAACAAGCCGCATTTCCACGCTTTTTCCTTACTCTTTAATAATCCCCTCCTTCAAGTATCTGATGCCCTCTTAAATGCTGTGATTCAATCCACCTCAATGGTCACTTACGGTAAAGCATTCATTTCATTTTCTAATAACATTCCTCTTGAAAAGTTCTAACCCTGAAGGAGTGCTACACTGTTGGAGATGCATTTTTCAGGTAAGGTGTTAAAATACTCTCTCAGGCGAATGTAAAAGATGCTTTTAAAGAAGGACAGGTGTCCAGGCCAATATTTAGCTTTGAACCAACATCCCAAAAGCAGATTATCTGACCATTATCACATAGCTGTTTGTGGATCTTTGCTGTGCACACTTGTTGAATCAAGAAAACTACAATTATAAATTTCATAAAGCTTTCCTATTACTCACAGCTCTTAATTCCCAGTGAATATGTACTAAGTCAAGGTTATGCGTTTCGTCAAAACTTATTTGCTCCATACAGAGGTGCAAATACCCTGGCAGCAAGGTTACCATATTCTCAATATTACAACAGTGATTACACTTCAAAAGGATTTAATTGGCTGTTTGCAATGCTCTGAAGCTGTGAGAAGTGCTGAAGAATGCAATTTGTTTATTGTATTTTTTAATCCAAGTCTTATAACAGGTTCCCTAACCTAGAAATAATCTTTCATCATTTACCCCATCAACACCCTTTCATAATTTTGAATACCTCCCATTTTTTTCTCCTGTATATCTCAATGACTTTTGTTTGCTAATTAATTAAAATAGAAAATGCCCTTTTATAATATAAGTCTTATGAAGATAGAACTCACAGCTATATTTTCCACAGTAGTTTGGGTGTATACTTGTGTTGTTTTGACTTATAATTTCAAACCTCCACAGGTTAATCAAATTCCCATCAACATGAAACCTAGATGAAATATGCAAATAGGTACTTGTCCCAGGACATTTGTTCTGGCAGCAACGTCCGCAAGGACTCCCTGTCATGAGGTCCCAGTTTGTCTGGAAACACGAACATGCCCTTTTTTATGCGTAAGCTAATGTTTCCTTCACCAGCTGTTTACAGGTTCACCTGTGCAGTGCACCTGCTGTCTGTAAACAGGTTAGGGCATGGCACCAAACAATCTCAGTTCGTATATTGTTTGACATTGAAAGGGAGGTCATAACCTGGAATTGTACAGTGCACAGACTAGAAGCTAGGAATAATTTGGAAAAGTCCAGTTTTAGGTGTGGTTTGGTTTCTTCCCAACAGTTGTTTTAAAATGCCAGCCACTTTGCACTGTGCCCGCAATGCCACGTAAATTAGTTCACTGGGGCTGGTTGTTTACAATAACCACTTATTTATCTATACTTATGTAGAACTGCTATAATTTCATTGTGTGGCACACTGTTCCACTGTAAGGACTATACAGGACAAATTATATTATACATGAAAGTTTCTGTTTTTGTTAAGAGAATTCAGAGATCATACTTTCACACTGCCTTGGCACAGAACAACAACTTAGTAAGTGAGTGGTATGTGATGTCAACATAACCTGTTCTTAAAGTTCAGGTGAAACAAAGACAGACAAGTGAAAAGGGCACTCAGCAGAGTGCATACTTCTGCCACACTGTGTTAACTCAATGTTATTACATTTATGCTGCTCTTCTTTGAGGTTTGTCCTGTATGGTTGATGCAAGGTAACTACAAAGCTGAAAAATGAAATTGTTTTATTTAAAGCTATCATCTCACTGAGGAGGCTTCTGGCTACTCCACAACCAACAAGCTGCTCTGAAAACTCTGCTCACATTTTGACAGCTGGGACAAATTCTACACGGCAGCCAAGACAATTCACCACATTCTAAAACATTCTAAATAAAACAATTCAAAATATTCTTTAAAAAGCCAATTTTATCTAATTCCTAATGTTAATTGATTCTTTAAAAAAATCCAGATCCATATCGTCACCAAAAATGAATCCGTTTTCAATGGGGTATATCCTATCTATGTAACAGTTTTATTCATATCTGTCCATTCATTTTTGAGGTAAATTGTTTGCAGACAAACAAATGAACAAGGGTGAAAACATTGCCTTCACCCATGTCAGTGGCACAGGTAAAAATGCTAGCATATTCTCCTGATAGATTCATCAGCATCTATCAGGAGAAGTTCATATGTTGGATGGAGCTCAGACTTACCACTGACCTAGATTTTCTTTGAATTGGTACATACGGATTTTCACAAAGCTAAAGCTCCATTTCTGCTGGCAAATGGACAAAAGCCCCAAGAGCATGGCAAGTCATTCATCTTGCTGCTGATAAAATGAAAGCTTGGTGTCTTCTAGACTGCCACAATCAAGTACAAACTTCTCCTTCATATCCAGAAGACATAAACAGATAGTGACTCACACTTTGCCATAAGGAATCTGATATTCCCAATAAATGTGTAAATATCTATTGTCACCTATTCACCTATTCATTAAATGACTACTAAAGATCTAACCTAATGTTGGATTGACAGGGATTTGGCATTCTACATATGTCAACAATTATGGAGCAGGTTTCAAACCTTTCCCTGACAGCACCCTTACTCCCATTCTACACTGTCAAGGTGGCAACATCCCCCCAATACCTCACCTATTAAATAGCCAATCACTATTAAACATTACCATTGATTTTGTGGTTAATATTTGTCCACTACATTTCATAAGGCTAAAGAAAGCAAAAGAATGACTGGTACCAACATGTGCAGAATAAACCAGCTGACATTTTTTGGAAGGAAATTTCTAGAGGAGCTGGTCAGTCTTGGATGTGAAAAACATATTTCCCTCTATTCCAAAAGCAGACTTTTCATTCTGTCCAGGTCAGTGTAAGCCATTGGTATAACAATTCCTTCCTGCATTTTCATGTATAAATATTTTGAGGTCGGATATTTGCACTGAGTGAAAGTTAGCTGCGAGTCTATTGTACTTTGACCAGAGCCCCTTCACTTTTCATAAGAGAGCACATCCATACCTCTTGTAGCATTATCAATGCATCTATGCATACATCTATCTGTACATATTTTATCTATCTTATATATTTAAGACTTGTGTTATAGATACATTAATCTATTCCTTTAGTAGGTTGCTAGTGGGAAGAAGGTCCATTCCTCCACTGTAAACATGAATTTAGCATAGCAGTTAGAATGAGAAAAAATGAGCCTCAGCAGTATGGACCACCTTTCTGCACTAATTCTTACACAGGAGAGAAGATGAGATGTCCATTCTGGCCACGCAATAGACCCCAGCCAAAATGTTGTACCTCTTGTATACCTATTCCTGGCTGCCCTTCCTACTTCCCTGGTCTGAAGAGTGTCGAGTGTTGTATTAACTTTAAAAGTATTTAGGGCAAAATTAATCTTCAGTGGGTGTGCAATTGGGCAGTAGCGGTTTGGTGGCCCATTATACAGTGACCCGATTTTCATTTCTAGTAAGATCATTAAGAAATAAAATTGTGTGAGGTGTATATCAGGCAGATGATTTGCTGCTGCCCACTTTGAACTCCCACTGAACTTGAAAAGCACCCACATTGAGCTTCCTTTTGAGATTTTATGAAAGGCTGTGAAAGGGTTACAAGTTAGCACTGTTGTTTCTGGTAGACTGTAAATTATCAACAATTCATTAGACTGTTTGCTTCAAAGGAAATCACCTCAACCCCAATATGTTAAAAATTCTTCTATCCCATTTCTGATTGCAAGCAGCAAGAGGTGTAATTCTGTTTTGAGGAAATTGGAGTTTGAGGAAGTGCACCCCTACTTTTGATTAAGCACTTTACAGTCTTCAACACTGAGTTCAATAATTTCAGATTGTTATGTTTGCCCCACATTCAGTTGTTTCCTTTTACTTTGCTGCTTTTGGTTTGAATACCTTGTGTTTCTCTCCATTTGTTGCTTTCAGATGGCAGCTGTTCATTTTGCCATTCACACCTCCTCTTTCCTCTACTTGTCTGATTACCACTCCTTTTGGTTTCTTATAGTACTCATTCTTTACTATTTAATCTCTTATCTCTTCTTCCCCAATACAGACTTGCCCTTTGCTACTTACGCCACCCTCTTACCTTTCACTTACTTAAAACCTCTTACATTTGTAACTATTTCCAGTACTGTTGAAAAGTCATTGATCCGAAAGGTTAACTCTGATTCTCTCTCCACTGGTGATACTTGACCTGCTGAGTATTTCCAACATTTTCAGTTTTTATTTCAGATTTTGAGCATCTGCAGTATTTAATTTTTGTATTGGGTGATTCTGACCATGGATAATATTGTAAAATAGCAGTGTCAATTCAGGTGCCTGTTATAGCTCGCTATAAACGTACATTTCCACTGACTTTACACAGACAATTATCAGCCTATTTCCACCTCTGTAATATGGTTAGGGTTAGGATTTTGGGGTCGGACAGAGAGAGGATATGTCCCCTTTTCTTCAAGCTCTGCCTCTTTTCTTTCGATGTGGAGATGCCGGCGTTGGACTGGGGTGAACACACTAAGAGTTTTAACAACACCAGGTTAAAGTCCAACAGGTTTATTTGGTAGCAAATACCATTAGCTTTTGGAGCACTGCTCCTTCGTCAGATGGAGTGGAAAAGTGCTCTCAAACAGGGCACAGAGACACAAAAATCAAGTTACAGAATACTGATTAGAATGCGAATCCCTACAGCCAGCCAGATCTTAAAGATACAGACAATGTGGGTGGAGGGAGCATTAAGTAAGAAGTTTAACAACACCAGGTCAAAGTCCAACAGGTTTATTTGGTAGCAAAAGCCACCAAATAAACTAAAAGCCACTAAATAAACCAAAAGCTGCCAAATAAACCTGTTGGACCCCAACCTGGTGTTGCCAACTTCCCACTGTGTTTACCCCAGTCCAACGCCGGCATCTCCACATCGGGAGCATTAAGCACAGGTTAAAGAGATGTGTATTGTCTCCAGACAGGACAGCCTGCAAGTCCAGGAGGCAAGCTGTGGGGGTTACTGATAATGTGACATAAATCCAACATCCCAGTTTAGGCTGTCCTCATGTGTGCGGAACTTGGCTATCAGTTTCTGCTCAGCGACTCTGCGCTGTCGTGTGTCGTGAAGGCCGCCTTGGAGAACGCTTACCTGAAGATCAGAGGCTGAATGCCCGTGACTGTTTGAGAGCACCTTTCCACTCCATCTGATGAAGGAGCAGCGCTCCGAAAGCCAATGGTATTTGCTACCAAATAAACCTGTTGGACTTTAACCTGGTGTTGTTAAAACTCTTAGTCTTTTCTTTCGGCCCACGTCCAACCCTTGTTGCCCCCTGCGATGCCTTGCCCTTATATTGTATCTTCTTATCTCCTGGGTCTTTTTCTTTTGTTTATATTACTCATGTTAGTTTTTTCTTGTGTGGGGCGGTGGATGGTGGGGGGGCTATATGCGTGTGGGGGAAGAAAGGTTGGGGGGGAAGGTGTTGGCTGGGACTTCTAGAGGAAGAGGGTAGTGCCCTCTTTCGGTGTATCTTAGTTGATTGGGGAGAGGTAGTTGTTGAGGGTGTTGTGTATTAGGGGGAGGGGCTGTTGGGTTGGGGACCTTTGTTGTGTTTCCAGTGGTTGGGGTGGATGTCAAGGTGGTATGTGCGTTGGAGAGTTTTTTTGGGTTTCCTGGCTGGGGAGATTTTATGTGCCTGTTGTTGAGTAAGTCTCCAGATTGGGGGGGGGGGGGGGGGGGGCTTTATCTGGGGGGAGGTCAGGCAGTGGGGTGAAGATTCCTGGGGCTTTCCTGATAGGGATATTGATGGGTAAGTAGTGGATTGGAGGTTGGTTTGCTGTCTTCCTGTGTCTTGGCTCTTTTGCCTCCCATGTACGTGTCTGTTGGGGTGGATGGGGTGGTTCAGTGTGGCTGAATGGTACCATACATGTTGTGTCCCATATATGTTGGGTGTTTCATGTTGGGGGGGTGGGGTTTTGAGAAAGGGTTTTTAGATTAAAGATTGAGAATTTTGAAGTCCATGTTGGGGGAAGAACAAGAGAGAAGAATGGTTCGAGCTTACATTTTTAGTCAGGATCTCGTTTGCTAGTTATGCTGAGTTTCCCTTTGTTCAGGATCCCTTATATTATTTTTAAGTGATCCAGGGGTTAGTGGTTGCCGTTCCTGGGGGAGTTTTCTTTTTTAGTCATGGTGAGTTCCCCTGTCGCCAGGGGGCTTTCTATTGTTCAAGGTGATTCAGGGAGTCTAGAAAGTTGCATTTTTAAGGGAGGGCCCTTTTGTTAGTTGTGGTGAGCTATCCTGTGTCAAGGGTTCTCCCATTGTTTCAGGTGATTGAATACTTAAAGATTTGCCTTTTCCTAGACTTGTCTGTTACTTGTAGTGAGTCCCCATGTGGCCAGCGTGTCCTCCATTTTTAGGTTGCTTGATGGGTGGTTGGTAATGAAGAGGGAGGATGGGACTTAGGATATAATAAGTTTATTTATTGTCACAAGTAGGCTTATATTAACACTGCAATGAAGTTACTGTGGAAGTCCCTTCAGTCGCCACACTTTGGCGCCTGTTCGGGTACACTGAGGGAGAATTTAGCATGGCCAATGTACCTAACCAACACGTCTTTTGGACTGTGGGGGAAAACCAGAGCACCCGGAGGAAACCTATGCAGACATGGTGCATCCTGCATTGCTGAGGAGGGCAGATATGAGTGACTCTCCTTCTCGGGGTGTGAAATGGTCAAAGGGTTGTGAATGTAGCCCAATCCATCAGCCAAACCAGCCTCCTATCCATTGACTCTGTCTACACTTCCCACTGCCTCAGAAATGCAAATAGCATAATCAGGGGCTTCATGCACCCCAGACATATTCTCTTCCACCTCCTTCTGTTGGGAAAAAGATACAAAAGTCTGAGGTCGTGTACCAATCGACTCAAGAACAGCTTCTTCCGTGCTGCCACCAGACTTTTAATTAGACCTACCTGATATAAAGTTGATATTTCTCTACAACCGAGCTACGACTGTAACACTATGGATGGGATTTTATGGCCGCGCTGGACCCAAAACCGTAAAATCCCACCCGAGGTCAACGGACCTTTCCATGGTCTGCCCCTTGCCCGCTCCGATTCCCGTGTCGGGTAGAACAGTAAAATTCGCCCCTATGTTTTGCACCCTCTCCTTTCCTTCTCCCCTATGTATTCTATGAATGGTATGCTTTGTTTGTATCATAGAATCATAGAACCCTACAGTTTAGAAAGAGGCCAGTCAGCCCATCGAGTTTGCACCAACCACAATTCCACCCAGGCCCTATCCCCATAACCCCATGCACTTACCCTAGCTAGTTCCCTTGATACTAAGGGCCAAGCAACTTAACATTGCCAATCCACCTAACCCGCACAACTCCGGAGCACCCGGAGGAAACTCCCGCAGGCACAGGGAGAACGTGCAAACTCCACACAGGCAGTGACCCAAGCCAGGAATCGAAACCAGGTCCCTGGCGCTGTGAGGCAGCAGTACTAAGCACTGTGCCACCGTGCCGCCCAAAGTGGACTTCCAGTATAGCGCGCAAGAAACAATACTTTTCAATGTATACTAATACATGTGACAATAATAAATCAGATCAAAGTGCGAGGGTTGGGTTGGGATTAGAAAGCAAAGTCAACCCCAAAGTGGAGCTGGAATTTCAGGAGTAACAGCGGCGAAAGTTGAATATTTTTGACATCACTTGGCTGCTGCACAGGTGACAGGTGCACAACAGGAAGCCTTTATCACATCATCTCATAGCAACACCCCAACCCAGCTTAGCAACCGGACACACGGTACTGGCGGGCATCCAACATCACAGCATCACCAACCCAAGCAAGTAGCCCGCCCTCCCTTCCTCTTCCCTCACTCCTCTCTACTTCCTTGCGTGTGTTTTTAAGTTGTCGAGTGTTTTTTTTTCCTCCTTCCTTTTCTCTCAGTTATCTATATTTTTTGTACACACACAAACAGAAGAAGGGATGGCTGCGAAGCTCACCGGTTTGCTCCTCGTCGCGCTGTTGGGCTGCCCGGTGTCCGGCGACCACAGGAGGGATTTCTCCGAGTTACCAGCCCACCGGCTGGAGGTCTTCCAGCAGCTGGCGAGCCTGAGCGGCGCCTCCAGGTACAAGAGAGATGCCCCCCACAGTCGCAGTGCCCAGCAGCAGCGAGACGGGTCGTCCTCCTGTGGCGGCGGCACCTCCGACCAGGCCAAATTAAACAAAAACACCCACAAGGTGAGACTGTTGTTTATTAACCGATCAGGATCAGCAGCAACTTTGATTTCCTCTCCTCTTCCCCCCACCTTTCTGGGTGCTGAGGAAACATCTTTCACTTCCAACATATCCCTGGTCAGGGTTTTAATTCCCATCTCCTGTATTTTTTTTATTGTTTATAACCAGAAAGTGTCGTCATTATTATTTAGGTTGGAACTCTCAGATTTCAAATCTCACTCGCCCTGACTAGCGCACACACACTGTCAAGGGGACTTTGTAGGGTTTTGATGTACCGCGGTTTTAAAGTGATATTATTAACAGTGCCGGTTGCCCCTCAAGCCTTGCTCACGGGTCTCGCTCCTGACAAAACTGCCTGAACTATTGGGCACTCTGTCAGCAACTCGCTTCAGTTCAAAGGGACTACCTGCTTAGTGCAGGAGAGATGTGTGCGCGCCCTACCTGCCCAGCACTCCTAGTCCATGTACACGCCTGTGAAAACTGTACAGTCGGTAGAGAGAAGTGCAGGAACTCTGAGAATAATAGTGGGTTTTTAAAAAATATATATATTTATGAACAGAGGTGACCAGCAGACGGAATACCAGCTGAAAAACCATGGTTGACAAATATAAATCTAGAGGCAAAGAGCAAGCAATTGAAATTATTAGATAGGTTTTTTTTATTAAGGGATATGGAATCAAGGCAGACAAATGGACTTGTGATCCAGATCAGCCATGATGTAATTGAATTACAGAACCACCTTGAACTGAACAACCTGCTTTAGTTCCTAAATCTCTGCATAATTATTACTTTAAATGTTTTTGGGGGACATTTTGGCCTTAGTAATGCATAACATCTTGGATATTTTTGTTTTAACTACCTTTGTGCTCAGTTTGCTTTTTTTTGTTGGACCCTGATTGAAGTTGAGATGTAGGACAAGAGTGCAGATTGAGTATCCTTCATCCAAAACTCTCAAGGCCGACTCATTTTGGATTTCAGATCATTTCAGATAACTCATGTAATTTTACATTACAATAGCCTAAGCCTAGGCTAACCATAATCTAAAGTAAATACAATGGCTGGAAAAGATGAAGACTTCCCACACTAAAGGTCAATGATAAGGTTAAAAAAGTGTTGTTTTTGATTGTGTTCAGTTTTCAGATTTATGGATGAAGGATACTCAACCTGTACCATGAATATTGAATTATGTGGCATGGTTGATATTGTCACGATGTGGAGATGCCGGCGTTGGACTGGGGTAAACACAGTAAGAAGTTTAACAACACCAGGTTAAAGTCCAACAGGTTTATTTGGTAGCAAAAGCCACAAAAGCTTTTGCTACCAAATAAACCTGTTGGACTTTAACCTGGTGTTGTTAAACTTCTTACTGATATTGTCACCCCAGTTGTTTTGCAGACTGAATTGTAAAAAGGTGCACTTTATTAAGTGTGTTATGATGTATTGCAGGAAACAGTTTGAAAGAGATTTTCATTGCATGTGTTAGCATCGCATGATAAAATGGTCAGGTCAGTGACTTTGAGTTCCTTTTTCTGTATTGGAAGTAAAATAAGCAGTTTAAATAGTTAATTCTAATTGGCTACTGGGAGAGGGAAGAGTGATTGCCATAGAAAAATGGGATAATTCTAATGATTATCATGATAGAACAGACACTGATGTTCGTTAAGGGGGCGGGGTTATTAGCCCTGGGAGAATTCTCTGTCAGTTCTGGTCAGGGGATTTTTAAAATCAATGTCAGTAAGGGAAAGGCCTTGCATTTATATAGTTGCTTTCATGATCTTGGAACATCCCAAAGTGCTTCACAGCCAATTAAGTACATTTGAAGTGCAGTCTCTGTTGAAGTGTAGGAAATGCAGTAGCGAAATTGCAAACAGCAAGGTCCCACAAAACACATTTGCATAAATGGTCAGATAATCTGCTTTTATGATGTTGGCTGATAAACATCGGCCTGGATACCATGAAACTCCCTGCGATACTTCGAACAGTGTCACGGGATCTTTTACATCCATTTGAGAGAGAAACAGAGTCGCATTTATGAAGGCACCTGATAGGTGCCACTCCTATCAGTGCAACTGTAATAGCGCATCCTTGTGGCCATTTGTACCTGTATGTATATTAGCAAACAGGAATAAACTATATTCAGTTGGGTACTTGAACTTCATGTTCACATACCCAACACTGAGCACCAGTATTTTTGCCCTGCAAAGATATCACAGCCTGGCAACAAGGTGGTATTATGGATTTCCTAGCAAAACAAATTTCGGTTGGAGAAGCTTCCAGCAGAGGAACTGAGAGTTTCTTTGCTGAGAGATAGACTTAAAAATCTGATCTTGAAAAGCTGTTTGAACTCATAGTGCAACTGATATTTGAAGTTAGCTGAAACAATAGGTATTATTAGATGATTGGGAGAGTATAACCATACTATGAGTCTTTTGGTGTGTCTTTAGAGTGGATAGAGATATTTTTCACTGTTAATAATATCCCTGATGATCCTGATAATCCAGCTGTCAATTAGGAAGTCGGGAAAAGGGCAATATTTTTGACAGAAGCAGGCCCAGAAGCTCAGCAATTTGCTCGCACCTGCTAAGCTAAAGGTCACACCGCTGTCAGACATTTTGTGTAAGCTTGAGCAGCATGACAGTGCCAAGCCACTGGAGATTGCAGAAAGCCATCAAATTTGGAAGATGAATCGGTTGCCCAATGAGGACATTGGAGACTTTATTGTGGGTTTGAAAAAGCATTGTAAATTAGGAGAATTTCAAGAATTTCAAGAGAGCGCATTGCAGGACAGATTTGTGCGGCATTTCAAAAATTGATGCATTTGCAGTAAATTGCTGACATGCCAATGGTACTTTTCAGCACACCTTGTCAAACAGCATTGTCTTTGGCATGGTGAAACGTGACTCGAGGGAAATTAGGATTTAACCATCACCAATCACCTGTTGAAGTATGTAAGCTGTCGCTGAGTATTCAGAAAGCCCCAACAATGACAATTGTAGCAGACGTACGACCAAGTCCTGTCATCAGTGCTGAGGCCAGCTTTGGGCACACTATTGTCCTTTGCTGAAGGCAGAATGCTACAGCTGCAAGAAGAAGGGTCATCTTGCCAAGGCATGTTGAAAGAATATAAATGAAGGAAACAGCAGTCGCTGCATATGGTTGTCGAATTGCAGCAGGTTTATTTTTACTTATTAGTGTCACAAGTTAGCCTACATTAACACTGCAATGAAGTTACTGTGAAAATCCCCTAGTCGCCACCGTCCGGCGCCTGTTCAGGTACACTGAGGGAGAATTTAGCATGGCCAATGCACTTCACCAGCACATTTTTCAGACTGTGGGAGGAACCGGAGCACCCTGAGGAAACCCACGCAGACACGGGGAGAACATTCAGACTCCGCACAGATAGTGCCCAAGTTGGGAATCGCACCTGGGTCCCTGGTGCTGTGAAGCAACAGTGCTAACCACTGTGCCACCATGCCGCCCAGGTTGATGAGTGGGATCCGTTGATGCACATAGATGCCCATTGGAAATTCATAGGGTATCATTGTCTAATTAGCATTGGATGGAACTCTGACAAACATGGAGGTCCACACGGGTTTATCAGTTGGCGTGATTCCTGAATCGCTATAACATGAGTCAATATCAACTGGAGAAATCACACATAGAATTACAAAGTTATGAAGGAGAGAAAATTCCCACTGTAGATGTGTCCGTTTCAGTTACATACAAGGCACAATGTATGAAACTGTCCATCATTGTGGGGAAGTGTGAAAAATCAGCCTTGTTAGGAAGAAACTGGTCACTAGCATTTACATTAGAATGAGCCTTATCACGTAGAAGTGATATTCACAATGCAAGATGGCATGATCGGCAGGTACCCTCGGGTGTTTAGTGAAACTGACAACTCAATTCACAGATATAAGGCCAATGTGCGAGTTCAGAAGAATGCAAGACAAGTTTACTGCAAGCCTTATCCAGTGCCCTGCGCTCTTAAAGCAGGAACTGCAAAGACACTGTGGTAGAGCCAAATCAGGTGGTGCTATCAGAATATGTAGTGATTATAAGATGACAATAAATCAGATACTGGAATGTAATCCACTTTGCCAAATGTGGAGAATCTATTCACAATGTTGGCAAGAGGTCAGATTTTATTTCAAAGTTAGGTCTGACAGATGCTATCTGCAACTTGAGTTAGACAATGAGTCTAAGTTATATTTGACCACTAATACACACATGGGTATATTTCAATTTCATAGGCTGCCATTTGGTGTTTCTTCAGCTCCCAGAATTTTCCAGGGGATGAAGAACTGAATTTTGCATGGAATTTAGAGAGCAATGTGATATTTGGATAGCATACTTATCTCCGCTCCAATCAGGCAGAGCAATACCAAGAGGCTGAAAAAATGCTCCAAAAAAAAAATCACTGTGAAATGTTTTAAAACTCTGTGGCATTTTTGGGCCACAGGGTACACAAAGATTGGTTATATTTGCAAAGCATGAAGTTCAGGCAATAAGAAATGCAGCACACCCTCAAAATGAGTTCTGACCTTCTTGGGTTTAGTGAATTACTACGGTAAATTCATGGCAAATTTGCAACCTTATAGCATGAGGCTGCAACCAGAGTACTGTGTGCAATTTTGGTCCCCTTATTTGCGGAAGGATATATTGGCCTTGGAGGGAGTACAGAGAAGGTTCACCAGGTTGATACCGGAGATGAGGGGGTTAGCTTATGAGGAGAGATTGAGTAGATTGGGCCTGTACTCGTTGGAGTTTAGAAGGCTGAGGGGAGATCTTATAGAGACATATAAGACAATGAAGGGGCTAGACAGGGTAGAAGCAGAGAGATTCTTTCCACTTAGAAAGGAAACAAGAACTAGAGGACACAGCCTCAAAATAAGGTGGAGCCAGTTTCGAACAGAGTTGAGGACGAACTTCTTCTCTCAGAGGGTAGTGAATCTCTGGAATTCTCTGCCCATTGAAGCAGTGGAGGCTACCTCGTTAAATATGTTAAGTCACAGGTCGATAGATTTCTGATCAATAAGGGAATTAAGGGTTATGGGGAGCGGGCGGGTAAGTGGAACTAAACCACTATCAGATCAGCCATGATCTTATTGAATGGCGGGGCAGGCTCGAGGTAGCCTACTCCTGCTCCTATTTCTTATGTTCTTATATCCAGTGAATGAACTCTTGAGGAAGGGTGCTCTGCGGAATTGGACAAGGGAGTGCCAAGCCATTCCAGTTGTGTTAAAGTTAATTGGTAGATGGTACAATGCATGTAACATTACAATGTGTCCAAAAAGATTAAGTTTACATGTGGTGTTTCTCCTTGTGGAAAAGGTGCAGTGATCTCTCATGTATTGGGTAATGGTGAGAGGAGATTGTACTTACCTCACACACGATTAGTAACATTAACAGTACAAACATTGTAATTGATTTTAGAATTAAGAAGATTTCATAAATACTTGTATAGTCATAGTTTTGCAATCAAAACTGACAGCTATTTTAAACCCAAAATCTCGAGTGCCCACTTTAGCTGCAACCCGAATACAGAGATGGGCATTGAGTTTTGTCTGCTTATCTGTATGGCATTAAATATAGACAATCGGAAGATCATTATAATGCTGATGAGTTGTCTAGATTACCATCATGTGGAGATGCCGGCGTTGGACTGGGGTAAACACAGTAAGAGTTTTAACAACACCAGGTTAAAGTCCAACAGGTTTATTTGGTAGCAAATGCCATTAGCTTTCGGAGTGCTGCTCCTTCGTCAGATGGAGTGGAAATCTGCTCTGTTTGAGAGCAGATTTCCACTCCATCTGACGAAGGAGCAGTGCTCCGAAAGCTAATGGCATTTGCTACCAAATAAACCTGTTGGACTTTAACCTGGTGTTGTTAAAACTCTTACTAGATTACCATCCCCAGAGGTGGAGCCTAACAGGGAAGATGTATTTTTTTCACACACATGTTGCTGATCACAGCAGATGCTGTTGATAGAACAATTCACAAGAACCCTAAATTGACAAGGGTATATGACTAGATTGCAAATATGTGGCCAACACAGACACTGAATTTAGAAATCAGGCCATTTTTTTGTGCATTAGTAAGAGTTGTTAATTGATAAAGGTTTGTGTTATGTGGGCGGCCGATGTTGTAATTCTTGAAAGGTATAGGTCGCAGTTGTGATGTAATCTTCATGATCAGTGTTGGGACTGAGTTTAAAAAAAGAGCCTTCTGAGAAGCTATCTTTGGTGGCCAGGGTTTGATAAGGACATAGCAGACACAGTGAAATAGTGCAAAGTATGTCAAACAGTAGAAAATAAGCATCATCAGTACCTTTGCAACCATGGAGATGTACAGCTAGAATGTGGCGGAAACTACACATTATTGCCCTTCAGATTCTGAAAAATCAGCTATTCATTGTCAAAGCCATTTGAAGTGAGTTGAAGGATTTCCAATGAATCAAACAACTAGCAAAACTCTAGATATTTTGCATTGTTTGTTTGCTGCTTATGGGTTCCTAGAGGTAATTGTCTGATAACAATACTCAGCTTACTTCAGAAGAATTTGTAAAATTCATGAGAATGAATGGGGTAAAACACACGTGTCCCACTGTATCATCTTGCTTTAAGTAGAGCAGCAGAACACAGTGCAAGTTGTTAAGTATGCTCTTGTCAAGGGAATGCTAGATACAAATTGGAAGAAATGTCAGCTGTCGTTGAATCACAAACTGGCAAATTTTATGTTTATTTATTGTAACACTACTACCAACAGAACACCAGCTGAATTGTTTCTTAGAAGACAGTCTAGAATGAGGTTTCGATTGCAGAAGCCACATTTAGCACAGTGGGTAGACGAACAACAATCCGGGCAGAAAGAGAGTTATGATAGGGGCAGAGTGAGAGAAAGAAATCTGAAGTTGAACCAGAAGGTTAAGGTAAAAGAGATTTATCATAACTGCTTGAAGTGGCTTGAAGAGTAGTGAAAATATGTAGCCAAGATGTCTGGTAATGGAAATGTTAGGTTTGTACTTATAGGTCATATTTACCTTTAGTCCGAGGTTTACTAATTAAAATAAAGTTGGGATAAATCAAATGAGTGATAAATTGGATAGTTGGGGTATGAGTAGAGTACCAATAGTTACAACAACAAAAGTTGTGCCTGAAACCGAGTCAGAGACAGACAGACATGTCTGATGAAGTGGAAATTTCAATAGAAGGCCACGGGCAAAATCAGTCTTTGTTGGAGAAAGCTTCTCCTCAGACTCTGGTCCAGAGTGCCAAGGTCTTTTCTCAAGTTCTGAATGTGTGTGTTGAGAAATGACGTATCCTGTTAGGAATAGGAAACCAGTGGTAAAGTTGGATTTGTAAATAAATGAAAAACAAATTACATAGGTCCTGTGGAATTTCAACTTTTTGTAACAATTTCACTAAGGAGGGAGGAATGTAATAGTACCCTCTTGTGACCATTGTGTATGCATGTATATAAATAAATCAGAATAAACTAGTTTCAGTTGTTACTTGAGCTTCACCTATATACTTTAGTGTTTCTGTCCTGCAAAGATATCATAGCAAAAGTACCTTATATTGCCAGCTGCCAGCTTAGATAATGTACTCATGCTTATGGATTGGGAATTGAACCAACAATCTTCTGATAGTGGCAGGAGTGTCACCAATTGTTTAGTGTACATACTGCTGTCTTGTCAAATGTATGCTGGATTAAATATGAAACATTGAGAGTTTATATGATATTTCTGCTTTCATGCATTTAAATAGAAAAAAGTCCGTACAAAACAAGAATCTCCTCGACCAGGCATACACTATCGTAGTGTATGGGTCATAGATTATATAGAGTGCCACACATAGGCTCCTACACGTTACAAGACAGTCATGAGGCTTGTATTGTAAACCATGAGAGAAGGTGCTTTTATACATGCTCTTTCTGTGGTTTGGATAACCCTGGGTTTACATTGCAAAAAAACCAGCTCCCTTCTGAGGAAGTCATAGCCTATGTTCTCCTATCCAATACAGAATCAATTTAGTAATGTAGACATGAGGAGGTGATGACATGTGTCCGAGCCTGCAATTCATGCTGAACAGCCACATATAAATAAACCCAAGCAGAGTTGAATTGAATTCATCAATGCAATTGAATCCCATTAATGTGTCAGACATTGAATGAAATGCTGGCCTGTGTAGTTCATAGAATCATAGAAACCTTACAGTGCAGAAGGAGGCCATTTGGCCCATCAGGTCTGTACTGACAACAATCCCACCCAGCCCTATCCCCGTAACCCCACACAGTTACCCTGCTAATCCTTCTAATCTACGCATGGGACACTAAGGGGCAATTTTAGCATGGCCAATGCACCTAACCCACACATCTTTGGACTGTGGGAGGAAACGAGCACCCGGAGGAAACCCACACAGACACTGGGAAAACATGCAAATTCCACACAAACAGTGACCCAAGCCAGGAATCGAAACCAGGTCCCTGAAGCTGTGAGGCAGCACTAACCACTGTGCCACCATGCTATAGACAATCCTGATATAGATGACTCATTAAAGTGCAATGAAACCCAATGGCCTTAATGACCTTGAGCAATGGATGGCAGATGCTGCACTTGATGGTGTGATTCATTTCAACAAAAGTTCCATTGCAGCGCACATATAGAAATGCAATGATATTGCGTTCAATTTCACTGCATGCTATGGTGAATCATAACTCCCAGTGTATCTATACATGGCTAATGCATGTTTGAAGAGCAAGTGTGAGATGTCCCCCAGAGCAAAGATCACAATCTTTTCAGTATGTAAAAGCCCTGGACATACTCCCAACCATTTAAAAACATTCCTCCAGGATTCAGGGGATTTGGGCGATGTGGTGACATACAAAGCAAAGCTCAGTTGGCTTTCTAAAGTCATCTGAAATCCAGGACCATGACATATCTTTTTAACACACACATATTCAAGCTGTTGATAATTGAAACATTCACATCTTTCCATTGAAATTTTTAAATATTTGTTTTATGCCCCTTATATGTTTCAGTGACACTGCATATTTTGAAAGATTGCAAGATGGTTCTTCTGGAATAAACATTTAAATAATTAGAAATAAGGGATTTGTTAACTTTCTTGCTAATTTTTTACTTTCAATCTTTCCCCTTTCCTGAAGGCATTAACTCTGCTAGATTACAGGTTCATAGACCAGAATTTTTCAGACTCCCCACCCCAGCAGGTTTTCCCAGGGATGGAGGTGGCTCATCATTGGCTGCCACTGGGATCTTCTGGTCCTGCCGAAGTCTACAGCGTGTTGCACAGTTTGCTGAACATGGCGCTGGGGCTGACTTCGGCGGGAATGGAAAATCTCATCGGTGGGAAGGGCCAGAAAATCCCACCCATTGTGTCAGTTGCCTTGGTAAAGTACAATTATTACATGGAACTGCACAGAACATATAGCACACAAACAGACCATTTGGCCCAAATGGTCTTACGCTGCACATGAGTTTCCCCTCAGCCTTCTTCATCTCCGTATAACCTTTGATTATTTTCTCATATGTTTATCTAGCTTCTTTTTAAATACATCTATGGTATTCTTGTAAAAGTAAATTCTGCACTCTTTGGTTTAGGAAGTTTCTTCTGAATTCCTGATTGGAAAATTAGTGACTTATTAAATATTTTATTACGTAATTCCTGGCACTGGCTGTTTATTTTCTTCAAATGCCCATCCAATTTCCTTTTGAAATGGTTCATTATCTCTGCTTCCACTGCCCTCATGTGTAGCAAATTTCAAGTCATTACAGTCTGCTGCATTTAAAAAAAGAATTCCCCACATTCCCCAAACAAATCCTTGCTCAAAACTTGAAACCTGTGTCTCCCAGTATTTGGACCTCAGCTATTGAAACCTTTCTTCCTGGTCTACCTTACTCAAACCTGTCATAATCTTGCAAACTTCTGTAAAATCTTCCCTCTATCTCCTTTGCTCCAGGAGAACAGCCCTAGCTTCTCCAACCAAACCTTGTAGCTAAAATTCCCCAACCCTGGGATGATCCTGGTAAGTCTCCACTGTACCCTTTGAAGACAATTGCATCCTTCCTGAAGTTTGGTAACCAGAATCGTGTGTAATATTCTAATTGCAGCCTGACCAGAGATTCAGCATAATCTCTCTTCTTTTGTACTCTATGCATCTATTTATGAAACCCAAGATCTCAAATACTTAACTTACCACTTCTTCAGAATGTCCTGCCACCTTCAAAGATCTAATGCACCCTTAGATCCCTGCACATGATGTTGAACTGTGCCACTAAATGTGTATTGCTTCTCCCGTCTGCCGCAATTTATCACTTTACAAATTTCAAGTCTTTCTTTCTTTGGCTCAGCAACTCACTGGAGAAATTAACTGAGCTGAGAGTGGTGTGGAAAGAAGTTTCACCCCATTATTTTATTACATCTCTCTTACAGCAAAAACAGTAGATGGTTTTACTGAAAAATAATATGCAGTGCTTTGAAAGGATTTAGATTACCCTTTGTGTATGTGCATAATGTAAAACTATTTCCTGCGCGTCTTTTATATGGATACCAATTACATTCTTTGACGGCTCCATTATGCATGTTTAGCAGATTATTTTCTGTCCAACGTATGGTAAAGCTCTTGATAACATTCAATGCTTTCAGCATGGAAAAAATGCTCAGATAATGGATTAATTATTTTAATTAGAGTGTAGGCCATTTTTAGATTATTATAGGAATGCATTCAAGATTCCATCTAAAGGTAACAAAAACCTGAGTGCTCATATGTTGCACTCTCATTACACTATTTCCCTCAAAATTAGCATGTTATGGATTATAATTTAAGAGTGGAGTCAACTCTGGTACAGGTAGCTCTCTTGTGGCCCAGTTGGTAAGGGAGTATCCAGTGTGGTACTAAATCCTATGAATCTGAAGGTGGCAAGTGTGGTTTCCCCTGTATATGCTGACCTATTTGATCCAGCTGCAACAAACACTTCTATTTATATAGCATTTTCAACATAACAGGAATAAGTGACCCAAGATGATTCACAGGATCATTATTCACCAAAGATATTTGGGCAGATGAACAAAGGGATAGGTTTGAAGGAGAGAGAGAGGTAGAAAAGCAAAGAGGTTTAGCAAGGAAATTCTAGAACTTGGAGCCTACGCAACTGAAGGCACTGTTGCTAATGGTGGAACTATTGGTTAACGTGTAACAGATCACAATTAGAAAAGCATAGAAATTGGACAATTTCAGTGCTGGAAGAGGTTGTAGAGATAGGGAGGAGTGAAACCAAGGATGAATTTGAAAACCAGAATGAGAATTGGAAGATTGAGGTGTTGCCTGGCTGGGATGTCGGTCATTGAGCTCGGAGATGGGTGAACAGGATTTGCTGCGAGTTAGGATCTGGGCAGCAGAGTTTCGGATGGTTAATAGGTGGTTGAAGATGGGAGGCTGGTCAGGAGACTAATGGAATAATCATGTCTGGAGGTAACAAATTCATGGTGAGAGTTTCAGCAACAGCAGTCAGTCCTTCAAGTCAGCCTCTAATGGTGCTCGGCTGTGAATGGTTTAAGAGCAGCTAGGGCTCTTGCCTCAGTATCCTATTTGTCAACCTCTTTCAGAATATCGTGTGTGGAAGCTAGATAAATAAAAGCTTGTTTTTTTATTGTGACACACTACAGGGCGGCACAGTGGTTAGCACTGCTGCCTCACAGTGCCAGGGACCCGGGTTCGATTCTTGCCTTTGGTCACTGTCTGTGTGGAGTGTGCACATTCTCCCCATGTTTGCGTGGGTTTCCTCTGGGTGCTCCGGTTTCCCCTCTCAGTCCAAAAGACGTGCTGGTTAGGTGCATTGGCCATGCTAAATTCTCCCTTGGTGTACCTGAACAGGCACTGGAGAATGGCGACTAGGGGATTTTCACAGTAACTTCATTGCAGTATAAGCCTACTTGTGACACTAATAAATAAACTTAAAAACTAGCTTGCTGACTGTAGTGCATGAAGAATGGCTGCTTTCCTGATGCTTCAGCAGTATCTCCAGTAAGTTGCTGAGCCCTATAGATCAGGATGTTTCCTGGTTCCATCCGCAGTCTCTATTAATTTATTGATCTCAGTTCAGATATTCAATGGGATATCATAGGTGTTCTTGACATACTTTGAAAAGAATATAGAAAAATCATGCAGGATCTCAACTCCTAAGAATGACTAAGTGATGCCTGTTTGAAATAAACAACTACAGACATGCGATGAAGCTTAGTTCTGCCTGGGCTTTGGTATGTTGAAGAACCTGCCAGCATTCTCTATCAAGGCTTGTACGTCAAGAAGGTCATTTGGTTGAGCATCTAGAGTGTGCTAGGAAACTGTGGAGCTGTAACTATATGGGGCCAGGAGAGGAGTAGGTAATAAGATTGATGACAAAACCTTCAGGGAAAGATGAGCCTGTGGTCTGTAGCCTGATTATTGTCAGTGTCTTCAAGAGAGGAAGGGAAAATCTGGGGGAAAAGATAACAACCATTGGATATAAAACAAGAAAACAGACGGTTTTAGGTTTTGGATGCCTCTGTAAAAAAAACAAATGAGCGTGCAAATCAATTACATGTTGCCCAGCCTGATAATTGCAGTCCAGTCCAACCCAGGTCAGCCCTGCCCTGCAGTGCAGTGCTTCAGAATTAGTATAAATCCTCCTTTCATGCAGGGTTTTCTGGTTGCTACAAATTAATGTTGGCCATATTGGTGGACAATATTATATACATGCAGAGGTCATTCCTCTGCCAAATAACCCAACACAGGCCCTGTATCTGTGTCAAATGGCAGAGCTGAATTAGTGCACCAAAACAGCTGATGCAATATCGTAAGCTGATGTCGTCATTTCTAGTTGGTCATAGTATTAATGATGTGTGCAAGATGAAATCTTCATTCTCTGGGTTTTTGCAACAGAATGCCAGTGTTCTGTCTGTCAGAGCAGGCCTCCCTATTTATAAACTGTCTAGGCTACCTTTCAGTTTCATTTCCTGGTGGAGAAAGTGGCAACCATATATTAATGAGAAATGCCCATTCATGTGTTCAGAATATCTGACAAAACTCTAACCTGCTGCAAAATAACCCGACACCTACTTTGCTGCAGTGTGGGTGGGGCATTACAGCATGTTTCCGGAAATGAGTTTCGAGCTTCTATTTTGGACCAATGCCCAGCCCAACACTGACAGTGTGCTTGAAGCTTCATTTACAAAGAAATGGGAAGGCCACTGAGTGCAGGCTTCATCTGACCTGTGCAAGGCATCACAGCAAAAGGGCAGAAAATGATTTGCTAATGAATGTAACATATTCCATACAGAACATCTCATCATCGAGTGTCAAGAGACGACAAGGATGTATTATTAGTTACGATGATTGAAAGAAAATTTTAATTTTTGTAATTAGAATTTGGTTTAAACTGTGGAGAACCAATGAATCCCATTTCTGTTAGTCATAGTTGTTTACGGCATAGCAGGAGACCTTTTGGCCCATCCAGTCCACACTGACTCCCTGTGGAGCAATCCAGTCACTCCCATTCCCCCGTTCCATCCCTATAGCCCCTCAAGTTTATTTCCTTCAAGTGTCCATTCAATATCCTTTGGAAATCATTGATCTTTTCCACTTCCACTACCCTTGCGGGCAGCCAGTTTCAGGTCACGATCTCTCCTTAGCTCCGACGTATCCCTGACCTTCTATTCTACCCCAACTCCTCTATACTCGTCTCCAATTATATAATCTGTTACATTTCTACCCCTCTTCAGATCTGAAGGAGCGTCATATGGACTTGAAATGTTAACTCTGTTTATTGCTCCTCAGATGCTGCCAGATCTGCTGAGTATATCCAGCACTTTCTTTTCTTATTCCAAGTCACTACCACACGCTGCATAAAAAAGATTCAACTCCATGCCTTTCTGCAAAACAACCCTGCTACTCTTAGATTTTATCCCACCTTGTAAATTTCATTAACAGGGACCAGAATCACAAATAGCTTAAGTAACTGTCATGAAACCAGCTCAATTTTTTGTAAATATTTCACGGTCTACATGTTACATAAGAACTAGGAGCAGGAGTAGGCCATCTGGCCCCTCGAGCCTGCTCCGCCATTCAATAAGATCATGGCTGACCTTTTTGTGGACTCAGCTCCACTTACCCGCCCGCTCACCATAAACCTTAATTCCTTTACTGTTCAAAAATGTATCTATCCTTGCCTTAAAAACATTCAATGAGGTAGCCTCAACTGCTTCACTGGTCAGGGAATTCCAGAGATTCACAACCCTTTGTGTGAAGAAGTTCCTCCTCAACTCAGTCCTAAATCTGCTTCTCTTTATTTTGAGGCGATGCCCCCTAGTTCTAGTTTCACCCACCAGTGGAAACAACTTCTTTGCTTCTATCTTATCTATTCCCTCCATAATCTTATATGTTTCTCTAAGATCTCCCCTCATTCTTCTGAATTTCAATGAGTATAGTCCCAGTCTACACAGTCTGTCTTCATAAGCCAACCCTCTCAACTCCGGAATCAACCCAGTGAATCTCCTCTGCACCCCCTCCAGTGCCAGTATATCCTTTCTCAAGTAAGGAGACCAAAACTGTACACAGTACTCCAGGTGTGGCCTCACCAGCACCTTATACAGCCGCAACATAACCTTCCTGTTTTTAAACTCCATCCCTCTAGCAAGGAAGGACAAAATTCCATTTGCCTACTTAATTACCTGCTGCACCTGCAAACCAACTGCTTGAGATTCCTGCACAAGGACACCCAGGTCCCTCTGCACAGCAGCATGCTGCAATTACCCCTGGTTAACCATTGTAAATAGAAATGCCTCTCTCTGTCTGTACTAGCAGAATGACCCATTGCTTAATATTTTATCACCCGCCTTCTTGGGCAATTTGGTGCGCATCTCGTTTTCATTCCATGAAGACATTTATTTGTTACTGGGACATGATTTCAAAGAAACTTGCTCCCTTTCCTATCGCACTCATTTTTGATGGTTTTAGCTTTATACAGTGTCTTTAAATCTCAGAAACTGAAATGTGGTTGTCTTGTGGCACATAACTGAAATGTACCACTCTGATGTATCCTTTGAGTCCATTCTCCTTGTCTCCACCCCAATGAGGTTAGGAAAATGTAAAACCACTTTTGTGAATGTAATGGCTAGGAAGAGCAAACCAACATTTCAGCTGGATAAGAAAGACAGACTGGGTGATCTTACCAAAAAGATTTCAAGTGCCAAACTAGCGTGAAAAGCTTCAGATCCATTTTATGGGCGAGTTTGAAAATGCAATTTTGCGTCACTTTGTTGAAAAAATTAGACACAACCTGTTTCCTGCCAGTAGGGTGAAGGGGTGGCCCAAGCTCACAGGAAAGCCGGCTGCTCACACCAGAGGGCACAATTGCACAGGCACAGATCTCTCTCTCTCTCTCTCTCTCTCTCTGTTCTGTGCAACCCCCGCCCACTCTGGATATTGAAGGCCCCCTCCCCTGATCCTGGCCGATCACCCCATCAACCGGCATGATTGATCGCTGCCCGACACCCCCATCTCCTGGCCTGGTTGATCGTCAGTTGCAGAGTGTGCAGCTCACCCTGCCCTCCCAAGCTGATCCCCGCTGCAGAGTGCGCAGCTTCCCCCCCACCTCCCCTTAGGTTCACTCCCTTAGCACTGCCCAGTGCCTGGTGTGCAGTGCCAAGCTGGCAATGCCAGAGTGCCAGGCTGGCCGTGCCAAGCTGACACTGCCCCCCCTGCCACCCACCCAGCGTGGCCACCTTATCAAATGCCCATTGATGGGGATCATTCGTGATCCCCGCTGGTGAGGACCTTCAATGGCAAGGCTGCTAAGGCAAGTGAGCACAGATGATAGTGTCACAAGCTCACTGATAATATTTAAATCAGATTTAAATATTACATCCAGCCTCGCATTCTTCCTGGGGGAGAGACAGATCTCATCAGAAATCCGGGGTGGTAAGATTGGCAGAGGCAAGAAATCAGGCGCGAACCCGAACTTCCGCCTCTCAAGAAGGTGAGATTGTCCCCTGAATTTCCTTTGATAACCCGAGATGATTATATGAGAACCTGCATCTGTTGGAATTGACTAGTCATTTGGTGAAGTTGTTTAAATACTTGAAACTTTTATCTGAATCATTTTTTTCTTTTCGGATAATAGTTACAAAGTAAATGTTGTAAAATTTGTTTTTGTCCCAAGGGGAATAAATAGCCTATACTTTGTGCTTTGTTATTGGGTGTTCCTCCTTTTCCTGCTGTTTAATTGAACTGGAGTGAGAACTTGGGATGCTGAGCTGCTCGTATGTGTTTGTTGACATCACTCTAGGCCTTCAGGAGGCAATGTCACTTTTCAATTGCTTATCTCTTTTTCTGTGGCCAAGTGCCTGACCTTATTAAGATCTGTTGTGTGCCAATTATCAGAACTTGCTCTGCAGAGAATTCAGAGCCGTAGCCCACATTGTGACATGCAATGGCACAATGCATGGGTGCTCCAATACATTGGGGCATTGTGTTACTATTACCGAAGGGCCTAACCCAATCTTTTCTGCTAGTACACTAAAGAAAGAAAAACAATCTTTTTTCCACTGTATTAGGAAGGGTCCCTCTCTCCAGTTTCAGAATTGGGTGGTGGCATTTCTATGGATCTTCGTGTGGATGTTTGATTCCCAAAGATGTGTTTTTTTGGTATGGACAGTTGAACGCTGGAGCAAGTTGGTACTTCAAATTCAGATTTAAGTTTCCAGACTAAATTCCAATCTGAATATTACAGTTTGCTGGTTGTCCTTTTAAAAATTGATAATTTGTAATATTGTCAAAAAAAACCCTCTTCCATAGAATTGTAGATCTAGGGCTCATCAGAGCATTTTAATATCACTGGGCCCATTTAATGGCCATTAAGCAAACAACATTTAAGAATTTAGGATAACAGTCTGTGCCAGATTAGCATGTGCATTTAGGACCCTGGAAAATTATTGGATCCTTTCTTTTAGGTGTTTGTGGCTCATTTTAGCATTTCAGGTGCCCTGCTACCAATTTGTTTTTTTTTCACATCTTCAACGGGCCATATGACGCAATCACTGAAGACCACTATCAGGTAAATTCTTTATACAAACCTCAACATGGAGCTAAGAGGAGGTGCGATGCTTCTCCTGCCTCTACATTAATATAGCAAGCCACTGTCAGCCTGCCCTCCAGATCACCTCCCTTTCCTGATCTACTTGAACATCACAATTTGCGTCCGAACTCATCAAAGTTTGCCAGACATATTGGTGTCTGCAATTCACTGAACTGAAAGTATTGAGAACTAAGGGCCAATTTAGAACTGTCTTTTTTGGCATGTGATTTCCAGCATGGTGTTTGGCAAAAGTCACTCATCATCTTGATCTCCTTCTGGGTACCCCAGGAATGCTTAGAACAATATATATGCAGGTGATGTGGACATAGTGGTTGACATGAGGTTTTAAAAGGGTTGACATCCTCACCGATTTACCTCGGCATGATAAACTACTGCACTGTAAATCTGTGGTTTCAGTTTTAGTGTTTGCTCGTAAATGCTTATCATCATGGGATATTTTAAATATTTTAACAGGAAATATGTTCAGTAAATTTTTAAAAAAGGGAAATTTAATTCATTAAGAAAAAACTTATATAGTAACCAAGGGCATCCCAAAGTGTGATTTCATATACTTTTGAAGTGTTTTTACTGTTTTCACTTTAATGAACTGTGACAGCCAGTTTGGGCAAAACAGTCCCACTAACAACAACAAGAAAACAAAATAAACTGCTCTAAAGTTAGTTGAAGGACTGTCAATCACTGGCCAGCCCCACGAACCTCGCATGACTGCTCCTCCGACCCCGCCACGGCCCGATTGCTGCCCCCCCGCCGCCGCCCCCCCCCCCCGCCCCCAACATGTCCAGGCCAGGCCCCTGCGCTTGGCCTGCCTCGATCTCTCCACCCACCCCCACAGCCCCGATCTACCAATTTTCCCCAACCCCCCCAGCAGGCTGACCCCACCCCACCCTGATAGCCAGCCCCGATTGATGGCCTCCCTCTCTCTGTCACTCAGCCCAGATGCAGAGTGGCAGCAGGACCCTGCCATTAAGCCCCACCCCCTTGCCACGAGTGGGCAGTGCCAAGGTACCCCCTTGGGCATTCACACTTTGTCCCTTGGAAGTGCCAGGGGGCCAGGCTGGCACTGCCAAGGTGGCAAAGCCAGGGGGCATACCTCTCACCCTCTGGGGGGGCCTTGATGGCCCGTCTTCACTCCAGTGGGGTTGGGCTGTAGCTCCCCGCAAGTGGGGAGCTATTGTAAACTCCGCTGGAGTGAAACACTCCTGGTGGGGTGGGAGAGGCTAGCGGGCCCGGAGATTTCAGTCCCGGACCCGTTAATGCCATTTAAAATATATTTAAATTAGAATTTGCGTGCATTATCCAGAAATCGGCGCAGAGCTGACGGTGCCAGACACCCGGCTCCTTGAGACTCGTGGAGGCCGTGGTGCTCAGCGGGGAGCCCGTGAAACCGCCTCGGCTTGAGTCTCCCAGCCTACGGTGCTACAAAAGCAGCACAGCAGGCTGGGAGAATCGCACTCAACACCACCAATCGTGCAAACACTGCATCAGCATTGCACTGAAGTGTCAGTCGAGAAAATACGCTCCAGTCTCTGGTGTGAGAGCTGAATCAATGATCCTCTGACTGAGGCTATAGTGCTCCTACTGAGCCAAGGCCAACACCTACATTTGATTGTGACATTCCCTTAAATGGCAGAAATGGACAAAATGATAAATATTCAATTCAGGGAACATACAGTTTCGGATGATGGGTCTTTTTAATGCTTCAACCATTTCTTGAGTCAGTGATTTTCCTGTTGCCTTTTGAATTGATAACTATTCTCAGTTCGGAACAAAGAAAAAAGACTATCGTGCATTATCACTTTACCAATCCGGTTGCCTAGGACACTACCCTGAGGAACGCCTGCGATGACGTCCTGGAACTGGATGATTGATCTACAACAACCACAACTATCTTCCTTTGTGCCAGGTAGGACTTCAACCAGCAGAGAGTTTTCCTCTGATTCGTATTGACTCCAGTTTTGCTAGGGTTCCTTGATGCCACCATACTCAGTCAAATGTTGCCTTGATGTCAATGGCAGTGACTCTCACTTCATCTCTGGCATTCAGCTCTTCTGTACATGTTTGAACCCAGACTGTAAATCAGGAAATAAGTGACTCTGATGGAACCCAAACTGAGTGTCTGTGAGTAGGTTATTGCTGAGTAAGTACCACTTGATAGCACTGTTGATGACTTTGTTAAATACATCACTTTATTGATGATTGAGTGTAGACTGATGGGGCGGAAGTTAGCCGGGTTGGATTTGTCATATTCCTCTTGTACAGGACATACCTGGGCAATTTTCCACATTGCTGGGTAGTTGCCAGTGTTGCAGCTGTACTGGAACAGCATGGATAGGGGAACTGCAAGTTCTGAAGCACATCTTTAGGAAAATTGGTGGAATATTGTCAGGGCCTATAGCCTTTGCAGTATCCAGTGCCTTCAGCCATTTCTTGGTATCACGTGGAGTGAATCGAATTGGTTGAAGACTGACATCTGTGATGCTGGAGACCTCCGGAGGAGGCCGAGATGGATCATCTATTCAACACTTCTGGCTGAAGATTGTTGCAAATGCTTCAGTCTTGTCTTTTGTACTAATGTGCTGGGCTCCTCTATCATTGAGGGTAGGATTATTTGTGGAGCCTCCTCCAATGAGTTGTTTAATTGTTCACCACCATTCACAGCTGGATGTGGCAGGATGACAGAGCTTAGATCTGATTTGTTGGTTGTGCAATTGCTTAGCTGTATCTATTACTTGCTGCATATACTGTTTGGCATGCAAGTAGTCCTGTTTTGTATCTTCACCAGGTTGATACCTCATTTTTAGGGATGCCAGATATTGCTCCTGGCATGCCCTCCTGCACTCTTCATTGAACCAGGCATGATCCCTGGCTTGGTGATAATGATAGAATATGGATATGCTGGGTCATGAGGTTACAGATTGTGGCCGAGTACAATTCTGCTGCTTTGCCCCACAGCACCTTATGGGTGCCCAGTCTTGAGTTGCTAGATCTGTTCAAAATCTATTCCATTTAGTATGGTGGTAGTGCCACACAACTCAATGGAGGGTGTCATCAATGTGAAGATGGGACTTGATCTCCATATGGACTGTGTGGTGGTCACTCCTACTGATACTGTCATGGACAGGTGCATTTGTGACAGGCCAGTTGGTGAGAAGGAGGTCAAGTATGATTTTTCTCTCTTGTTAGTTCCACTGCTGCAGTCCCAGTCTAACAGCTATGTTCTTTAGGACCCAGTCAGTTGGGTTTGTGGTGGAACTACCGAGCCCACACTTATTGATGGAGATTGAAGTCCCCCATAATGTACCCAGAGTACATTATGCGCCCTTGTCAGCCTCAATGCTTCCTCCAAGTGGTGCTCAACATGGAGAAGTACTGATTCATCAACTGTGGGGAGATGGTACATGGTAATCAATAAGTTTGCCATGAGACCTCATAGGGTCCAGGGTCAATTTGGAAGACTCCCAAGGCAACTCCCTCCCAACTGTATACCATTGTGCCACCACCACCTCTGCTGGATCTGTCCTGCCGACAAACCCAGGAATAGTAATGATGGTATCTGGGACATTATCACTAAAGATATGATTCTGTGAGTGTAACTATGTCAAGCTGTTGCTTGACTAATCTGTGAGAGAGCTCTCCCAATTTTGGCACAAGGCCCCAGATGTTACTAAAGAGGGCTTTGCAGGGTCCACAGGGCTGTGTTTGCTGCTTTTGTTTCTGGTGCCTAGGTTGATGCTGGCTGGTCCTTCTTGTTTTATTCCTTTGTGTTTTCTTTGTAGTGGTTGAATACAACTGAGTGGCTTGCTAGACCATTTAAGAGTCAGCCATGTTACTGTGGGTCTGGAGCCACGTGTAGGAAGCCAGACCAGGAAGGTTTGCTTCTCTAAAGAGCAAAGGCGAACCTGTTGGGTTTTTATGAAGGTTGACAATGGTTTCATAGTCATCATGTGTCATCATAGTCATCAGGACTTTAACCTGGTGTTGTTAAACTTCTTTCATAGTCATCATCAGACTTTTAATTCCAGATGTTTTACTGAGTTTTTAAATTCCACATCTGCTGTGAAGGGATTCAAACCCAGGTCCCCAGAGGATTACTCTGGGTTTCTGGATTACTAGTTCAATGACAATACCACTGCACGACTGCCTCCCCTGTGCTGGGCACGTGAACCAGTGTTTGGAAACTGATACTAACTTGTAGTGTTATGATGTGGGCAGATCCAGTGCTGCAGGGGACAGAATGAAAACCAGTTAAGAGAGAAAGTTCTGGGTGTTTTAGAGAATGAGCCCCGAAAGGTCCATGACCATTGTTATGAAGCAATAGCTGAAGGAACAGAGATATAGAGCGTATGACAAGACAATTTACTATAAATGAAATAGAGTTTGCCCTTGTGAAGGCCTTGGTTAAACCTCAGTTAGAATACTGTGCCCAGTTTTGATTGCTTGTGGAGTTTACTGAGACTTTGGGACAAAGATACAGCTCAAGGCCACAAGATCAATTCCCTGTTTAAAACACTTTAATTACCTGACTCAATGTGTGGGTTCCTATACTTCCAGAGATGTATATAAACTTAGGGGTGATTTGATCAAAGTTTATCAAATAATAAAGAGATTACCTTATATTTTTGTAGACCAGTTATAGGTTAAGGAGGACTTAGGTATTGTTGGGTGTTGCTCATAAATTATGTGTGGTCAGAACTAGGTTGAAAGTGGGACATTTTTTTTCTTTTCTCAGAACTGGTGGAGCAGGTTGCTGGCTCATACTGGTGACTGTTAATTCACTTCAAGCTAGCGTTGAACCTATTTCTGGGGTAAACAGCTTGCATGAGATGTATGCCACAGTATAAAGCAAACTCATCCAATGGAACTGGTTTAGCTCAGTTGGCTGGTTAGTGATGTAGAGCAATGCCAACAGCATGAGTTCAATTCCTGTACTGGTTGACATTATTCATGGAGGCCCCTCCTTCCCAACCTTGACCCCTCACCTGAGGTGTGGTGATCCTCAGGTTAAATCACTACTAGTCAGCGCTCTCTCTCAAAAAGGGGGACAACTGCATATGGTCCTCTGGGACTATGGTGACTTTATCTTTAGCTAGTGCAATTGCCTAAAAGTGTCAGAACGAAGCTTTCCAGTCTGTTTTCCATAATTGACCTGGTTTCTTAAGAATCCCTTTCTTTGCCTCTCCAGGAGATTCCGTGGCTATGGGTTGTTGAGGATTGTATATATTGTGATGCACAAGATATCACAACTGTGTGGGACATGCTGAATAGTCCTATCTTCACCAGAATTTTCATGTAACATTGAAGTTATCAACAAGGATTTAATAGAGGCATTCAAAACTTATGAGATGTTTCTGATAGAGTAGACAGGGAGAACTGTCCTTATTGGCAGGGGGATGGATAGCCAGAAAATGTAGACTTAAGATAATTTTACCAAAGAACCAGAGGGAAAATTAGATTTTCTTTTTAAGCAGCAAATTGCAGTGCTCTGAATTGTGCTGCCTGAAAGGGTGGATGAAGCTGATTCAGTCATAACTTTTAAAAGAGGATTGGATAAATGCTTGACAAAAGGAAACAAAAATTGTGAGACTACAGGGAAGAGCAGGGATTTGGGCCTAATTAGATAGCACTTTCAAATCGCTACCATAGGTACAATTGACCAAATGACCTCCTTTGAGGCTGTTAAGATTCGATGAAACAATGACAAGAAACAAATAAAAGAAGTGTAATATAATGACTTTGATGAGGTCCATGAGGTGGATCTGTTAGAATATGAGCTCCCTAATTGAGGCAGTAACCTGCTCCTGGGCCTGGTGAGGCGCGCCATTAATAGATCCAGGCAGCGGGCGATCGATGGGGTCGTCCATCCTGACTGTCTGCCCCTCTACCGCGGCTATATCTGCGGCCAGGTATCCCTGGAGCGGGAGCATGCGGTGTCCACGGGTGCAGTTGACGCCTTCCACGCCCGTTGGGCACCGCAGGGGCTGGGGTGCATTATAAACCCCGAAAATCACATTATGATTTGATGTTTTAAGTTTCCTTTCAACTTTGTTTTTCGTTTGGGCTGTTCCCCCTCCTTTTGAGGAGCTGCCCCTTTTACTTTGTCCCTAAGTTAATTTGAGTTAGTTTATTTGGTTGGTGTTGAAAGAGATCCCTAATTGAGGCAGTTAATGCTGTCCAATGCGGGAGCTCTGCAGAGGTGCATAATGTGGTGTGTCTGGGTTATCAGCACTCAGTGTGTATACTCTGTACTGAGAAGTACCTGTCCGGGAATTACTCACTATTGTAAATAAAGCTGGAATTGGTGAAGGAACAATGGCCTCGTGGGAGTTATTTCATGTGACACTTGCAGTGTTTGTATTGTGCACAAATCATGAAATATATTACTAGCCAACTCACACAATGTGGTACAGAGGTGAACAGTGTATGTGGTCCTCAGATAAAGAAAGGTTAGTTGAGGTGGGGAAATTGGACCAAGGTGTACTGATGTAATTCAGTTGCCATTTTAGAATTCTGCAATGTAGTCTAATATTAAATACAGTGCCTGCTACTTAAACCAATGCTATTTAAATCATTGTAAATGGGTAACTGACATTAACCACTCCCCATTCCATTTTTGTCAGTTGCAAAAATATTGTTTACAGCATGTTAAGTATTCCAGCTCTTTCGGGCAGAAACAGGTGTTTAATGAGCAGTTCACACCTCAATAACATGCAATTACCTTGTATACACAATCTTTTCTCAGTGGTATTGGGTTATAATTTCTGATCACAAATAGTGTAGATCACTGTTACATTCAATTTAATTATAAACATGTAAGGAAGAAATAAGAGCCTCATCAGAACTTCGGGATGTCCTAAAGCACTTTACAGCTGATGAAGTTCTTTTAAAGTGTGGCCACTGGTAATATATGTACACAGGAAGCTCCCGCAAGCAGCTGTCTGATAATGCTGAGATAATCTAGTTTAATGGTGTTGATTTTTGGGTTAAATATTGGCTGGGATATCGAGGAGAACTCAACTGCTTTTCGTTTGTAATAAAGTCATGAAATCCTTGGCATCCACCTAAGAGGGAAGATGGAGCCTCTGTTTCACATCTCTTCCTAAGGATATCCCTAGCCGAGATACTTGAATCATCGATAGTCCTGGGTGAGGTGCCTGAAGATTGGAGAGTGGCAAATGTTGTGGTTTTGTTTAAAAAGGGCTGCAGGGAAAAGCCTGGGAACTACAGGCCAGTGAGCCTCACATCTGTGGTGGGTAAGTTGTGGGAAGGTATTTTAAGAGACAGGATCTACAGGCATTTAGAGATGCAAGGACTGATTAGGGACACTCAGCATGGCTTTGTGAGTGGAAAATCATGTCTCACAAATTTGATTGAGTTTTTTGAAGGGGTAACCAAGAAGGTAGATGAGGGCAGTGCAGTTGATGCTGTCTACATGGACTTTAGCAAGGCCTTTGACAAGGTACCGCATGGTAGGTTGTTGCACAAGGTTAAATCTCACGGGATCCAGGGTGAGGTATCTAAATGGATACAAAATTGGCTTTTTGACAGAAGCCAGAGGGTGGTTGTAGAGAGTTGTTTTTCAAACTGGAGGCCTGTGACCAGCGGTGTGCCTCAGGGATCAGTGCTAGGTCCACTGTTATTTGTCGTTTATATTAATGATTTGGATGAGAATATAGGAGTCATGGTTAGTAAGTTTGCAGATGACACCAAAATTGGTGGCATAATGGACAGTGAAGAAAGTTATCTCCAATTGTAATGGGATCTTGATCAATTGGGCCAGTGGGCTGACGAATGGCAGATGGAGTTTAATTTAGACAAATGCGAGGTGATGCATTTTGGTAGATTGAACCAGGGCAGAACTTACTCAGTTAATGGTCGGGCGTTGGGGAGAGTTACAGAACAAAGAGATCTAGGGGTACATGTTCATAGCTCCTTGAAAGTGGAGTCACAGGTGGACAGAGTGGTGAAGAAGGCATTTGGCATGCTTGGTTTCATCGGTCAGAGCATTGAATACAGGAGTTGGGACATCTTGTTGAAGTTGTACAAGACATTGGTAAGGCCACACTTGGAATACTGTGTGCAGTTCTGGTCACCCTATTATAGAAAGAATATTATTAAATTAGAAAGAGTACAGAAAAGATTTACTAGGATGCTACCGGAACTTGATGATTTGAGTTATAAGGAGAGGCTGGATAGACTGGGACCTTTTTCTCTGCAGCATAGGAGGCTGAGGGGTGACTTTATAGAGGTCTATAAAATAATGAGGGGCACAGATCAGCTAGATAGTCAATATCTCTTCCCAAAGATAGGGGAGTCTAAAACTAGAGGGCATAGGTTTAAGGTGAGAGGGGAGAGACACAAAAGTGTCCAGAGGGACAATTGTTTCACACAAAGGGTGGTGAGTGTCTGGAACAAGCTGCCAGAGGAGGTAGTAGTAGAGGTGGGTACAATTTTGTCTTTTAAAAGCATTTAGACAGTTACATGGATAAGATGGGTATAGAGGGATATGGGCCAAATGCGGGTATTTGGGATTAGTTTAGAGGTTTAAAAAAAATGGCGGCATGGACAAGTTGGGCCGAAGGGCCTGTTTCCATGCTGTAAACCTCTATGACTCTAAGGATGACACCTCAGACAGAGCCGAATTCCCTCAGTACTGGAATATCAGCCTGGATTTTGTGCTCAAGTTTCTGGTGGGGATCCTGTCGCTACAACCTTCCAACTCTGATGTGAGAGTATTACCTTGGAACCACAGCTGGCAGGCATGTATTGTGAAGGATGGAATTTTTCTTAAAGCAGTCAAGCATGGCTGCTGCCTTGGCTGAGAAAATTCACTTGGACCATTCAAAAAGCAAGATGTGAGCAGATTAATTATTTCCCACTCTCTCACGCAAGAGGAATAATGGCAAGACCAGATCAGGGACTTTACAATATTGTGCGAGACAAGGAGCAAGCCAGTTAGCAACCCCAATAGAAAATGGATTAGACATCCATGACTCATCATGACAAATGTAGCAAGATTATATATAAATCGCCCAACATGAACAACAGAAAATTGCATTAGCATCAATATGCCTGTTGTAATTGGTGGGGACTGTAACACTAGACTTATATTAACCAGCAAAATTGGTGGGAATTTGGGCAGTAGAAATCTAGGCCAGAATTGTCCAGCTGTTTGCGGGATCTTCTGGTTCCAGACGCGAACCGCCGTTGCAGTGGGAAACCCCATTGACCAGCCAATGGCAGGCCACCTCCACTAATTAGCTACTGTCTAGACCCTCAGGTCATAGCTCAGGTCCAGCAGTGTGAACATTTTGCACCTTCTTTCCAATAAACCTGATGCCCTTTAACCTTAAGCAACCAGTCATTCAGGCTTGCTATTGGTCAGAATTCAGGGCCACTCACATGCCTTCCCCCCCGGCCCCACCCCCCCTTTATTGCACCATGTTATCTTAAATTAAAGAGACAGTCTCAAAACATACACATTCAAAGTTTAAAAGATTTTAACAGTTTATATTGGTAGTTTTCATTGTAAAAATGGATATCGGAACTTAAAATGGACCAGGTTGACAACATGTGTGCACATACCTAAGATATTTACTGTGTTACTTGGCATTACAAATGAAGGGTCAAGGCCTAGTGTTAGCAAAAAAATGTGCCAGAAATATGACAACAAGAAGTAACTTTTGGGGGATATGAAGGCACACTAAATGTAAGATTTTTAATATACTGTAGGCTGATGATGAAACGAAGGCAAACAAACTTCAAATGAAAATGGGATTTCTTCCACTACTGGTGTAGTGGTTTTGTATGGTCCCCTTCCTCACTGACAGACGATTCACATTCTGATCTGGAGGTCTGAAACTATGAGGAAAATCTTCCGATAAGTTGTCAAGAGTGTTGGTTTTAGCGAGAAAACCAGAGTGTAGCTCTCCAGCCAAGTTTTCTGACTGGATTCTCTGGCACTCTCCACAGAGAATCTGGGTTTGTAGTTTCCGCCGTCATTCTGGAGGAGCAGGGCCTGATAGAACTGGCAAGGCTGACTCCACAGAGATCGGGGTTTAATTTTAAAGAGCACCCCAATCTGTGTTAGAAACAAACGTCCTCCACCCCCCTTCCCTGCCACAGATACATGGGGGACCCCCCACACAAGCACTAGGGCAAACCCCCCCTCACATACAGACCGGGGCAACCTCCCTCACGTGTAAGGGACCCCCCCCCCCTTCACAATGGGGCTCCCCAGAGGGCCCTCCCCTAACACAGCCCTCTGGCATTGGCTGGGCATGTCCCCTTCCCCCGGGCACTGTGCTTACCTCTGCACCCCCAACAGGTTACCCTCAACAACCTCCCATTTTGCAATCACGGTTGTAAACCTCGTCAATGTGGTGTCATGTCAGTGAGGAGAGAATTCCCTCCCTGGGGGAACACATGGTGGGGAAGCCTTTTAAATACATTTAAATATATTTGAATGCAGTGGGGTGGGAACCTTGTTCCTTCACCGATGAAGGGGAGCAGTTAAAATCTAAGAATGAGATCTTGCCGCCAAGATTCTCATTTCCATGATCTCGTGGATGTTCCTCTGGTGTCACCATTTTCCCCCGCAGTGAACACAAGTTGAAAATCACACAACAACGCAGAATCGCTGAGCAAAAACTGATAGCCAAGCTCCGCACACATGAAGACGACCTCAACTGGGATCCTGGGTTCATATCTCACTATCTGTAACCCCCATGACTTGCCTGGGGTTGCAAAATCTCACTAACTGTCCTGGCTTGAGACAATTCACATCTCTTTAACCTGTGCTTAACCCTCTCTCCACTCACATTGTTTGTACCTGTAAAGACTTGATTACCTGAAAAGACTCACATTCCAACCATTATCTTGTAAATTGAGTCTGTGTCGATGTATGCCCTGTTTGTGAACTTAACTCTTCACTCACCTGAAGAAGGAGCAATGCTCCGAAAGCTTGGGCTAACAAATAAACCTGTTGGACTTTAACCTGGTGTTGCGAGAGGACTTACTGGAATTTAAGTCCCAGGACCATTCGAAAGCTAAGCCCTGGGGTCTTGGGAGTAGAAGGGTAGGGGACACCCTGGGGAGCTGGGAACAGGGCAATTACGACTTCGGAGGGGTAGGCCAAAGAGGTGCTGGAGCTCCAGCATTCCAGAGGCAAGGGTGCCCCATTCTGAGTGGGCCTTCAAAGTGAAGCACCTTCCCCCCCTCCCCCCAACCCGAGATGGGAAATGGTTTTTTTGTCAATTTCCCACCCTTCTCCCACCAGCCTAAAAATTGTGGCTGGGTGGGATAAGGTCCTTAGGTGGCCACTTAATGGCCTTAATAGGTGAAAGGGCTGGATTAGGCCCTGAACACCCATATGTGAAATTGCACCTGGGTTTGGATTGGTGAGTTCCCAGGGGGAATCCTATCCATTCAATTTTACACTCTCCCACCTCTCAGCCCTGTGTAAAATTCTGCCCATGGTGTGTCTGATTTTGGTCATCAGTCCATGTTTTCTTGTGCTCTGGACTGATTTCCATGTTTGTAGATTGTAAAACTAGGCCAAAAAGAATGCAGAACTCTTCAAAGAACAAAGAACAATACAGCACAGGAACAGGCCCTTCGGCCCTCCAAGCCCGCGCCGCTCCCCGGTCCAGGATTGAATCCTGAATCCAGGATCCCCGCCCAATTTTCCAGCCTATCTACATACCAATATCCTATCCACCGAGCTGTCCCTCACAGCTACGATGCTTTGTTCATTACAACCTATTAACTTACCCCCACCCCCCCATTCCAGACCATGTGATCTCCAGGGAGAGGCGAAAACCCAGAGTGAAAAACCCCAGGGCCAATATGGGGAAAAAGAATCTGGGAAATTCCTCTCTGACCCCCTGAGGCGATCGAAACGAGTCCAGGAGATCACAATGGCCCCGATCGGAAAATGCTTCCCAACCCTAGTCATTTCCACTTCCACGAACCCGGGACCCTGGAGCTGTGAAGCAGCAGTGCTAACCACTGCGCTACTGTGCCGCCCCGACTGCGCTACCGTGCCACCCCAAGTCAGTATGTCTCTTCCTCTGAAGGAGGCGGCTCTGGTGAAGTTGTATGGACTTGAAACTTTAACTGTGTTTCTCTCCGTAGATCCTGCCAGTTTTTCCAGCATCTTCTGTTTTTGTTTACATTCTATATACCTTTCAAAACCTCAGGATGCTCAAAAGCTCCATTCAGAACCAATACAACTATTCTCCAAGAATCATGTTCAACAAGTGCCGGTAATGAGTTGCACAGTGGGACACTGTACGGTTGAGAAAGTTTTGATTGGTTTATCCCACATACCATTTCTTAAAATCTGGTTGTGTTGATATACTTTTTTTCCTTCTTCCCCTTTTCCTATTTATTATTAGCTTTTGTCCAAGAAATGACATTTTGCAAATTCATTTGTTCACTCAGTGGAAGCTTGTAACCAGATTATCCATTTTCTAAAATAGTTCATTCAATCTTTTCTTACCCTTTGGTTTATTGTATCTAGCTGTTGACAGTAAGAAAACATGAGGAAATGGATTTGCCAAAGGATAAAAGGAGCAAGAAAGTTGAAAGACATCAAAGTTTTCTTGCAGACTTCCATGTCACATTAATTTTAAACCTGACCACTAAAACCTCTCTAGTATTGAAAAAATAATCATATTAAATGTGTTTGTATTCCTTCAGTTATATTCTTATCTGAGAGTTCCCTAAATTATATAAATGTAAATAGTTTTGTTCTGTGAGCTGATGGTGGTGATGTGTGATCTCAAAGATTGACGATATGGTATTGCTTCAGCTTAAACATCACCAAAATCTCGTATATCAACACAACCAGATTTTAAGAAATGGTATGTGGGATAAACCAATCAAAACTTTCTCAACCGTACAGTGTCCCACTGTGCAACTCATTACCGGCACTTGTTGAACATGATTCTTGGAGAATAGTTGTATTGGTTCTGAATGGAGCTTTTGAGCATCCTGAGGTTTTGAAAGGTATATAGAATGTAAACAAAAACAGAAGATGCTGGAAAAACTGGCAGGATCTACGGAGAGAAACACAGTTAAAGTTTCAAGTCCATACAACTTCACCAGAGCCGCCTCCTTCAGAGGAAGAGACATACTGACTTGGGGTGGCACGGTAGCGCAGTCGGGGCGGCACAGTAGCGCAGTGGTTAGCACTGCTGCTTCACAGCTCCAGGGTCCCGGGTTCGATTCCCGGCTTGGGTCACTGTCTGTGTCGAGTTTGCACATTCTCTTCGTGTCTGCGTGGGTTTCCTCCGGGTGCTCCGGTTTCCTCCCACAGTCCAAAGATGTGCGGGTTAGGTTGATTGGCCAGGTTAAAAATTGCCCCTTAGAATCCTAAGATGCGTAGGTTAGAGGGATTAGTGGGTAAATATATGGGGGTAGGGCCTGGGTGGGATTGTGGTCGGTGCAGACTCGATGGGCCGAATGGCCTCCTTCTGCACTGTAGGGTTTCTATGATTTCTATGATTCTATGAAATGTTAACTCTGTTTCGCTCACCAGATGGCTGCCAGACTTTCTAGGTTTTCTGTTTTTTGTTTAAGTTTTCCAGCATCCGCAGTATTTTGTTTCTATGTAGAATTATAAGTTTTTTTGGGAGGGGTTGATTAAGGTGAAGTGTTGTTTGCTCGCAACTGTTGTGTGATTTATTCCAACTAAAATAGAATATAGGAACTTGAAGGAAACTTCTCCTATCTCCATTTTATTTATGCTGTGGCTCGCACCCCCTTCCTACCCAGTTCCATCACTGTAATGTTAGACTCCCACAGGATACTGGGCAATTAGTCGACTTATTATCTGGGGTGTCAGGCAGCGGAAGCAAATTTTGTGAATATAGGCATATTGTGCGTACTGTTTTAATCTCCATTTGTTGAAATGGTCACAATGTCAGGTACTATACGTGGCAGAACTCTCAGTAAGTACTAACAGTGAGTGATGCTCCCTTCATAACCCCCACCCCTTTAATAGCACAGAAAATCAACATTTGTATTTACATTGATGATCTGGAAGAATACTTGCCTATTTTGAAAGGGGAATTAAAGAGTTTACTGACCAGTAATGGCACAACAATACTATAAGTAAAATAATATCTCAATTTCTTAACCAATGGAGCCTTCCATATCATTCAGATCAGCAGTGTTATCATCTCTGCTATTTCTAACGATTTTTACTGACACATTTAGAAGAATGGTTTTGCTGACATTTTTGTTCTTGTGATAACCCCCACGAGGTTATCTCTGATTGGTCTCCCTATAGGGCTCATTGAATATGAGTTCCCCTGGTAACAGGCAGTGGCCTGTCCAGCTGGAACTCATTACCTGAGCCCGAACTGTAGTCCCAGGCCTGGACTGGTGTGTGTACACCACGGTAGTAGTTTTGCTTCCTTTGCATTCTGCAATAAACTATGTTCCTTTCCAGTCGGGCTTCCTGTGTCATTACAGCTCTAAAGGAAATTACTGTTTTGTGGGTTCTTTTTGACATGTGTTAAGCAAGGTCACATTCATGTTTTCTTAAATTCCCACACAACGTATAGATAAGATTTATTTTACAGAATTCGGTTAGGCTGCAACTGACAGTATCTGACCAGTGCAATAAGTAGGCAGCATTGTGATGTTGGTCAGGGTTAGTCAAAAGTTTTGTAAGAACAGGGGTGTTATATCTGGAAACATTACAAGGAGGTTGATTTTTCTTTCAGTACGGGGGCATTTTATTTATCCCACCAACTTCCACAGCTCCTTACGCCCTGCTTCCTATAAAGACTCCATTCCAGTCTCCTCAGTCTCTGTTGCATCTGTTCTGATGATGCAACCCACCACAATGCCACTTCCCTTTTTCTTCAGCCGAAGACCTCCGCTCCACCCACACTGTGGTTGACAGAGCCCTCAACCATTTCTGACCCATTTCTCACACTTCTGCCCTCATCCCTTCCCCTCCCTCCCAGAATGCTGATGGGGTTCCCCTTGTCCTTGCTTTCCACCCCAACAGCCTCCACATTCAAAGGATTATCCTCTGACATTTCTGCCAACCGTAGCTTAATGCCACCACCAAATGCATCTACCCCCTCCCCTGTCAGCATTCCAAAGTGATCATTCTTTTTTAGTTGTTTACTTGTATTTTTCTACGGTATTCAGTGCTCACAATGCAGTCTCCTCTACATTACAAATTCAGCTGCAGACTTGTGACCGCTTTGCAGAACTGTTCCATTCATGACCCTGACTTTCCTATTGCTTGCCACTTCAGTTCACCACCTTGCTCACATTTCTGACCTCAATCTGCTGCAATATTCAAGTGAAGCTCAATGCAAGCTTGAGGATCAGCACCTCATCTTCCATTAAGGACTCAATGTTGAGTCCAACAACTCCAGACTATGAACTCCATTCTCAATTTTGTATTTTTTTTCCCCTAGTGCAAGTTTGCATTGTTTTAAAAAATGATTCACAGGATGTGGGTGTCACTGGCTACACCAGCATTTATTGCTCATCCCTAATTGTCTTTGAGAAGGTGATGGTGTCTTGTTCTCATGTTTTGCTTTCAAGCAGTGCTGATCTTTATTCTGCTATTAAAACCTACTCTGGGCCAATGTTTTCTTCTTTTAGCATAATTACTCTCTTTGCCTTTTGTTCCATGACATTTTTGTCATTTCATCTTCCCTACCCCTAACTTCCCACCCTCTAACTTATTCTTGACTTTCCTTTTCTCTCCACCTGACCCTCCCTCCTTTTTCAACCTATACATCTTCGGACATTTGGAGGCAATTTAGCATGGCCAATCCACCTAACCTGCACATCTTTGGACTGTGGTAGGAAACCAAAACACACTGAGGAAACCCATGCAGACAAAGGGAGAAAGTGCAAACTCCACAGTCATCCAAGGCTACATTAGTGTCAATCACTGTGCTACCCCACTTTGTTCTCAATAGATCCCATCCCATCTCTTACTACCCACTTGCTATTTGCGTGCTTCTGGGCATCTGGCAAATACTCAACTTGAAAAACTAGTTCCACATTCTTGGGAGCATTGGGTTTAGTTCTGATTTTAAAAAGGTTGATAAAGGAGTTGAGAGGTATGTTAACAGAGGACATCCTAGGTTCTGGTGGTGGTTGGGTGGTGATGTAATTCTAAAGAACAGTATTGTGAGGTATAAAAAAGTTGAAAGGTTTTGAAATATTGGGAGAAACAAATTTGGTAAATTAGAATTAGATGGGCCAGACTTGAGGCTAGTGGACCCAAAAGATCACTAACACCCCCACTCTTCCAACCATTAGGTACCAATCTCTCACCTAATTGCCACCCATCAAAGTCTCCCTCCATAACCCGCACCCACTTTCGTACTCTCAAGTATCTGTCCCTACTGCTTTTATTGTCAGTGGGGTCTTACATTCACATTCTCACCTTGAAACATTTTAGGATTCTCTTTTTTTTTTGAGATGTGCATTGTCCGTTTATGTCCACTTCTTGTACACCAGAAACATCGAGGTGGAGAATGTTCTACACTCCATATTCATCAGTTTACTAGCTTATACATTCTTTAATAAACATACATTTCCATTAAGCAAGAATAATTATTCCTGAAAGCGCACAAACTCAAGCATGAACACTTCATTTTTCTTTTCTCCTGAGAACAAACTTTTGTATATAGTTATTAGTTGGTTTCTCATAAATGAACTAAAGACCGATCAGCTGTGGACAGAAGAACGGCAAGTTGAGATTCTCTTTTAAATAATTACATAATTGTTTTTTTTCATTTACCTGAACAATGGCTGTTTTTGATTCCTTAATGTTAATGGTAACACCTGGATGGATTGTGTCATTATTCAAGTTTGGAAATAGGTTCTTAATAAAAGTTTTTTGTTCTTGTTTTGATTGTTTGATCCCCAATTGTTTTGATCCCTTTGGAGACTGATAACTTGAAACGAAAGGGATTCTCATGATGCCAATGGATAAGATTTTGCTTTTTAAAACTTTTACTGTAACAAACCATCTAAAATGAACATAGCTCAAACATAAGTTAACAGGCAAATGATATTTCAAGTCAAAAGATAAATTTCATTTTAACTAGTCAAGACAGCAAAGAAACACCTCACTTGGTATTGCTTCCTGCACAAATGTGCCACCATATGCAACTTCCTGGCCTCCTTAACTCCACTTCCACTATGTAGTACCTCTAATTTCCCACTCAATCATTTTGGCCATTGAATCATGTTCAGCAGCAGCAGCTGTATTCAATCCAAAATCCCTGGGCATGGTTCACACCAACAAGGTGCACATCTACAAATCCCCTCTCACTCTGGTCACCACTGCCTTGATGGAACACAATCCCCAGAAACTCCCTTCTCTGATCTCTTTAAACAGTCTGCCAGGCCCTGGCAAAACTGAAACAGCATCAATGGCCCTGTCAATGTTTTGGTTGTAGTATTCTGCGATGCACGTTCCCTTGCTCTTCACATTTTCTGTTCTCTATCCTCTCTAAATGTTTCACACACACCATCTTTACTCTCTTCTCAGAGACCTGCTTCAACACAAGGATGTATTTGAAACTGCCAAACAGAAAATGTCCAGTTAGAGAGCAAGCCTTGCTTGTTCCCCCTCTCATGAATTTCTTGTGTGTCTGAACTTCCTGCCACCAGACAGGCTGAAATCCAACACCACTGCAATTAGCTTTCTATTTAATCTTCCCATTGTAACCTTTCATCTCCATGGCAACCTTGGGTCACATGGGCATTTATTAGAACCATAGAACATTACAGCACAGAAACAGGCCTTTTGGCCCTTCTTGCCTGTGCTGAACCATTTTTGTGCCTAGTCCCACTGACCTGCACCTGGACCATATCCCTCCACACCCCTCTCATCCATGTACCTGTCCAAGTTTTTCTTAAATGTTAAAAGTGAGCCCGCATTCACCACCTCATCTGGCAGCTCATTCCAAACTCCCACCACTCTGTGTGAAGAAGCCCCCCTTAATATTCCCTTTAAACTTTTCCCCCCTCACCCTTAACCCATGTCCTCTAGTTATTTTCTCCCCTAGCCTCAGTGGAAAAAGCCTGCTTGCATTCACTCTATCTATACCCATCATAATTTTATACACCTCTATCAAATCTCCCCTCATTCTTCTACGCTCCAGGGAATAAAGTCCTAACCTATTCAACCTTTCTCTGTAACTCAGTTTCTCAAGTCCCGGCAATATCCTTGTAAACCTTCTCTGCACTCTTTCAACCTTATTAATATCCTTCCTGTAATTAGGGTGACCAAAACTGCACACAATACTCTAAATTCGGCCTCACCAATATCTTATACAACCTCACCATAACATTCCAACTCCCATACTCAATACTTTGATTTATGAAGGCCAATGTACCAAAAGCACTCTTTACGACCCTATCTACCTGTGATGCCACTTTTAGGGAATTATGTATCTGCATTCCCAGATCCCTCTGTTCTACAGTGTCCTACCATTTACCTTGTATGTTCTACCTTGGTTTGTCCTTCCAAAGTGCAATACCTCACACTTGTCTGCATTAAACTTCATCTGCCATTTTTCAGCCCATTTTTCTAGCTGGTTCAAATCCCTCTGCAAGCTTGGAAAACCTTCCTCACTGTCGACTGCACCTAATGATCTCATAATTAGGAAGCCAATTAACCCTCTTTCAGATTAATCCCTAGTTCACCTTAACCTTAAATTGCACATTGCACTAAAATACAGATTTTTCCCAAAGAATGTTGATTATCACAGGGCTGTGCAGATGATATTGTGTATGTAGATTTTCAAGAGATATCAGATAAGGTACCACTTGTTAGGATTGTTAACAAAATTAAAACCCATCAAATAAAAGGGGCAATAGAAACATAGACTTGGCTAAGAGACAGAAAACAGGTAAATGGCTGTTTTTGGATGGATGGATGGAGATGTATAGTGATGTACCCTAAGGTTCAGTAGTAGAACCACTGCTGTTTTTTTATGTACATTAATGACTTGGACCTGAGGGTATTGGCATAAATTTGAAATTTGCAGATGAAATGAAACTTCTGATTGTAGTAAGCAGTGAAAAGGATAAAAATAGACCTTGAGGACATAAACCGGTGGAATGAATGGACATCTAGCAGATGAAATTCAGTACAGAAATGTTTGATATTTATTGGTAGGAAGAATGAGAAGAGCCAATATATGCTGAATGATTTATTTTAAAGTGGTGCAAGAAGGAGGGACCTGGGTCTATAGAGCTGTTACAAATTATGAGGGTTTATGAAATAATTCCTCAGAGGCCAATGTCGCTTCACCAGATTCCCTTTATTTACAAACTGTATCCAACTCCTTAGAGTGCTTCAGGTACAAAGTCAGAATCCTGATTGTCAGTAGCCCTGACACTCCTCCAAATAAGGTGAAACTCCCTGATTGGGCAGACTATCATTACCAATCTTTTTGGCCAACCAAATAAACTAAATCAAATTAACGAGCGGAAAAATTAAAAGGGGTAGCTCCCAAAAGGAGAGGAAACCACTCAAAACAAAGGACAAAGTGGAAAGAAAACTTAAAACATCAAATCAAAATGTGATTAAAGGGAATCAATATTGCACCCCAGTCCCTGCGGTGCCCAGCGGGCACGGAAGGCATTAATTGGATATCGCATGCTCCCTCTCCAGGGACACCCGGCCACGAATATAGCCACAGTAGAGGGGCAGACAGTCGGATCGGACGATCCCCTCAGCTGCCCGCTGTCTGGACTTGTAGATGGCAAGCTTTGCCAGGCCCAGGAGCAGGTCGCAGACTATCATTACCCCAATCAGGGAGCTCATACTCCAAGATGCCAACTTCATGGGCCTCACTGAGGTCATTATAGTTTAGACAGCGAATAAAGAGAAATTGTTTCCACTGACTGGTTGGTAGTTATAAGGCACAGATTTAAAGTTAAAGGCAAAAGAACCAGAGGTGATAAGAGGAAAAACTTAATTATGCAATTACTGGTTAGGTTTTCCAGTGCATTGAATGCTGGTGATGGATACAGATCATAGCTTCAGAAGGGAATTGGATAAACAGTTGCTGGAGTGTTGGGGAGTGGAACCAACTGGATTTCTGTTTGGGAAGGTGTTGCAGACCTGACGGGCTGTATGAATTCTTCTCATGCTGTACTATTCATGGACTACTGATGCATAACGTTGTGATAAAGAACAAAGAAAATTACAGTACAGGAACAAGCCCTTTGGCCCTCCAAGCCTGCACCGACCATGCTGCCCGAATTAACTAAAACCCTCTACCCTTCTGGGGACCATATCCCTCTATTCCCATCCTATTCATGTACTTGTCAAGACGCCCCTTAAAAGTCACTACCATATCCGCTTCCACTACCTCCCCCGGCAACGAGTTCCAGGCACCCACTAGTCTCTATGTAAATAATCTGCCTTGTACATCTCCTTTAAACCTTGTCCCTCGCACCTTAAACCTATGCCCCCTAGTAATTGACTTTTCCACCCTGGGAAAAAGCTTCTGACTATCCACTCTGTCCATGCCTCTCATAATCTTGTAGACTTCTATCAGGTCGCCCCTCAACCTCCGTCACTCCAGTGAGAACAAACCAAGTTTCTCCAACCTCTCCTCATAGCTAATGCCCCCCATACCAGGCAACATCCTGGTAAATCTTTTCTGTACCCTCTCCAAAGCCTCCACATCCTTCTGGTAGTGTGGTAACCAGAATTGAACACTATATTCCAAGTGCGGCCTAACTAAGGTTCTATAAAGCTGTGATATTCTGATGGCCCATGTCTAAATCTCTGCATCCTAAATGGCTGATAAATCAAAACAAAATCAATAAAACAAGGGGAAAATGTATTACTTTATAATAGGTACAAAATTACAACTACTCCTGGGTCCATTTATCTACTGCTCTCTAATCTCTTCAAAAGCTACACCTTGTCCTAAATTCCTGTATGCAATCCCATAAAGTAAGGCCCATTTAATTTGTTGCCATTAATTCGTGTTGTAATTTTAAAAATAACAATTGGAAAAATAAAATTGTAACTTCATGGGTCATAGTTCTCATTACAGTTCTCATTAACATTGATGGCCATGATCATGCTCACTGCTTGGGAACGTTTTCCACAAAAGCTTGTGTTTTCTCTCTCTGTTAAATGTGTCCATGAGTTGCTTTACAGTCCTTATAATTATATTTTACTCTGCAAAGCCAACGAAGTTGCAGCTTTTTCTTGGCGCATCTGCTAGGGTATTTCCACCTCACACTTATACTGTGAAATGCAGCATTGCCTGGTTTTCTTTCCTGTTGTCACAGACAATTTTAAGGTGTGACCTTTTATTGCCTATTTATATTTGTGTGTAGAGGAGTCAATTTTAAATAACCCAGCAGCAAACATTTTGCTTTTAAAAAAGGAAAGGAAGTTAGTTTATTTTTTTAAACCCTTGCCCTGGAGGTTACAAAAGAAAACTGTGGGTGGGATTTTCTGGCTCCTCTCACTGGAGGAATCTTCCAGTCGTGCCGAAGTCGACCCCTCTGGGCAGGTTCCCTGGTGGCAGAGCCATGCCAAATCCCATCGATTTCAGAAGGATCAAAAGAGAGATCCCACCAGCAACTGCTGGTTTGCCACATCCTCTGCAGGGTGGGATTTTGGGGAGGGGGTGTGGTTGGAAAATCCATGCCTATGTCTATGTCTCACTCACTGTCACACTAAAAGTAGGCATAAACGAAGATTTTAAAAATACAAAAAAAAGAAATGGAATGTATCTCAGTCTTTGTTTCAGTGAAGACCTATTATTTTGTAGTCACATTATCACATTGTTGGAAGTGAAAGATGTGAAATTGCAGAGATGCCTCAGCAGTTGCGATGGCTCCCATAGTCAGACTGCAGGAGGTTGATTTTCTCAGGTAACTTAAGTGGAACCAGCTAGGGGTAGAGAACGAGAGGATATTCCTTGTATCGCTTTCAAGGAGTTTCAGTGTGGCCTTTTTTATAGCCTAGTTGATTACAGCAGTTCAATGGCTGTGCTTGTTGATCCCTCTCTCTCCCTGTTTGATGTCTGTCTGTCTCATTTTGCAGCAGTTTGCTATGTTTTAAAGGAGTAAAGAGGGCCTCTGTATCAGGTGGCCTGGACAAACTGCTAAGTCATCCTTCAAACAAGGTATGAACAAAGCAAACAGCAGATTGTGGTCCTTTCCGTGAACTTTAGCCTGTGAGCTTTAGCTTTTCACAACTTGACAGTTGAGTATTTTTGCTGAAAAAAGGACATGCCAGCAAAGCTTTTCATCTTGCACTCATCAGGGCAAATTTGCAAGATTATCAACGGTAAAGAGAACAACAATTTATACCGCATGAGAGAGTGCTGATTCGTTGTGAAGTGGACTCTGGTAGTAGCATTGCAGTGGTGAATGCAGCAGAGAACAGTTAACTACTCAGCTTTTGTTCAAATTCAAACCATGCAGGTTGACTCTAATTGGTCAAAGTATTGCCATGGGGAATGATCCAGGGAATGACCATTCCCTCAAGTTTTTGTTTAGTTGAAAAAGGCACAATGCATGGACATGCTCCTTTTCATCTGCAAAGGACAGGGCCCTGTCTGTATGAATATATATGGCTTCTAGCATATGTAAGTGAGCCACATTGTGAGCCCGACTGATAACCTTTAATTAGTTTTTAGGCACAATCAGGATTGTTTAACAAGTGTTGTCCCATCATGGAATTATATTTAATATTGACCACTATGTTTTGTGTTTTGAAAGCATGTACAGATTGGGTACAGTCAGTACTTTGCCTGTTGCCAACAGCTGTAGGGATGGCCTTCAAACCTGGCAGAATTGGCTAATGTAGACTGGGAACGCAGACTAGTTGGTAGGACAGCTGAGCAACAGTGACAGATTTTTAAGGAAATTTTTCTCAGTACTCAGCAAAAATATATTCCTGTGATAAAGAAGGAATGTAAGAAAAGGGATAACCAGCCATGGATAACTAAGGAAATAAAGGAGAGTATTAAATTAAAACTGGTGCGTACAGAGTGGCCAAAACTAGTGGGGAATTAGAAGATTGGGAAAGCTTTAAAAAACAACAAAGAACTACTAAGAAAGTGATAAAGAAAGGAAAGATAGATTATGAAACTAAACTAACACAAAATATAAAAACTGATAGTAAAGGTTTTTACAAATATATAAAAAGGAAAAGAGTAGCTAAAGTAAATGTTGGACCCTTAGAAGACGAGAAAGGGGATTTAATAATGGGAAACGAGGAAATGGCCGAGGCCTTAAACAAGTTTTTTGTGTCGGACTTCACGGTAGAGGACACAAGTAGCTTACCGAAAATTGACTGTAGGGGGTGAGGTCCTTAAAACTGTTTAAAAAAGGAAGGAGACAAAAGGCGGGTAACTATAGGCCGGTCAGCTTAACGTCTGTAGTAGGGAAAATGCTGGAATCCATTATTAAAGAGGAGATAGCAGGGCATCTGGATAGAAATGGTTCGATCAATCAGACGCAGCATGGATTCATGTGGGGAAAGTCGTGCTTGACGAACATGTTGGATTTTTATGAAGATGTGACGAGGGCAGTTGATGGAGGAGAACCGGTGGATGCGGTGTTTTTGGATTTCCAAAAGGCGTTTGATAAGGTGCCCCATAAAAGGCTGCTGAAGAAGATTAGGGCACACGGAGTTGGGGGTAGTGTGTTAAAGTGGATTGGGGACTGGCTATCCGACAGGAAGCAAAGAGTCGGAATAAATGGGTGTTTTTCCGGTTGGAGGAAGGTAACTAGTGGCGTGCCGCAGGGATCGGTACTCGGGCCGCAACTGTTTACCATTTATATAGATGATCTGGAGGAGGGGACGGAGTGTAGGGTAACGAAGTTTGCAGACGACACAAAGATAAGTGGAAAAGTGAATCGTGTGGAGGACGGAGAAGATCTGCAGAGAGATTTGGACAGGCTGAGTGAGTGGGCGAGGATATGGCAAATGGAGTATAACGTTGAGAAATGCGAGGTTATACACTTTGGAGGAAATGATAACAAATGGGATTACTATCTCAATGGAAACAAATTAAAACATGCTACCGTGCAAAGGGACCTGGGGGTCCTTGTGCATGAGACGCAAAAGCCCAGTCTGCAGGTACAACAGGTGATCAAGAAGGCAAATGGGATGTTGGCCTATATTGCGAGGGGGATAGAATATAAAAGCAGGGATGTCTTGATGCACCTGTACAGGGCATTGGTGAGGCCGCAGCTGGAATACTGTGTGCAGTATTGGTCCCCTTATATGAGGAAGGATATATTGGCATTGGTGAGAGTGCAGAGAAGGTTCACCAGGTTGATACCGGAGATGAGGGGTTTGGATTATGAGGAGAGGCTGAGGAGATTGGGTTTGTACTCGTTGGAGTTTAGAAGGATGAGGGGGGATCTTATGGAGACTTATAAGATAATGCGGGGGCTGGATAGGGTGGAGGCGGAGAGATTCTTTCCACTTAGTAAGGAAGTTAAAACTAGAGGACACAGCCTCAAAATAAAGGGGGGTCGGTTTAAGACAGAGTTGAGGAGGAACTTCTTCTCCCAGAGGGTGGTGAATCTCTGGAATTCTCTGCCCACTGAGGTGGTGGAGGCTACCTCGCTGAATATGTTTAAAGCGCGGATGGATGGATTCCTGAGCGGTAAGGGAATTAAGGGTTATGGGGATCAGGCGGGTAAGTGGTACTGATCCACGTCAGATCAGCCATGATCTTATTGAATGGCGGGGCAGGCTCGAGGGGCTAGATGGCCTACTCCTGCTCCTATTTCTTATGTTCTTATGTTCTTATTATTACGAAAGAGGTAGTGCTTGGTAGGCTAATGGGACTAAAGGTAGACAAGTCCCCGGGCCTGGATTGAATGCATCCCAGGGTACTGAAAGAAATGGCAGAAGTAATAGCGGATGCGTTGGTTGTAATTTATCAAAATTCGCTGGACTCTGGGGAAGTGCCGGCTGATTGGAAAACAGCTAATGTGACGCCATTGTTTAAAAAAGGAGGTAGACAAAAGGTGGGTAACTACAGGCCGGTTAGCTTAACGTCCGTAGTTGGGAAATTGCTGGAATCCATCATTAAAGAAAAAATAGCAGGACACCTGGAAAAAAATGGTTCGATCAAGCAGACGCAGCATGAATTCATGAAGGGAAAGTCGTGTTTGACCAATTTACTGGATTCTTATGAAGATGTAACGAGTGCAGTTGACAGAGGAGAACTGGTGGATGTGGTGTTTTTGGATTTCCAGAAGGTGTTCGATAAAGTGCCTCACAAAAGGTTGCTGCAGAAGATTAGGGTACACGGAGTTGGGGGTAAAGTGTTAGCGTGGATTGAGGATTGGCTATCTAACAGGAAGCAGAGAGTTGGAATAAATGGGTGCTTTTCTGGTTGGCAGTTGGTGACTAGTGGCATGTTGCAGGTGCTGGGTCCTCAACTGTTTACCATATACATAGACGATCTGGAGGAGGGGACCGAGTGTAGGGTAACAAAGTTTGCGGATGACACAAAGATGAGTGGGAAAACGAATTGCGTGGAGGATGCGGAAAGTCTGCAGAGAGATTTGGATAGGCTAAGTGAGTGGGCGAGGATCTGGCAGATGGAGTATAACGTTGACAAGTGTGAGGTTATCCACTTTGGAAGGAATAATAGTAAAATGTACTATTATTTAAATGGTGAAAAATTACAACATGCTACTGTGCAGAGGGACCTGGGGGTCCTTGTGCATGAATCGCAAAAACTCAGTTTGCAGGTGCAGCAGGTGATCAAGAAGGCAAATGGAATGTTGGCCTTTATCGCAAAGGGGATGGGGTATAAAAGCAGGGAGGTCTTGCTGCAATTGTACAAGGTACTGGTGAGGCCGCAACTAGAGTACTGTGTGCAATTTTGGTCCCCTTATTTGCGGAAGGATATATTGGCCTTGGAGGGAGTACAGAGAAGGTTCACCAGGTTGATACCGGAGAGATTGAGTAGATTGGGCCTGTACGCGTTGGAGTTTAGAAGGCTGAGGGGAGATCTTATAGAGACATATAAGATAATGAAGGGGCTCGACAGGGTAGAGGCAGAGAGATTCTTTCCACTTAGAAAGGAAACAATAACTAGAGGACACTAGAGGACACAGCCTCAAAATAAGGGGGAGTCAGTTTCGAACAGAGTTGAGGAGGAACTTCTTCTCTCAGAGGGTAGTGAATCTCTGGAATTCTCTGCCCATTGAAGCAGTGGAGGCTTCCTCGTTAAATATGTTTAAGTCACAGGTAGATAGATTTCTGATCAATAAGGGAATTAAGGGCTATGGGGAGCGGGCGGGTAAGTGGAACTAAACCACTATCAGATCAGCCATGATCTTATTGAATGGCGGGGCAGGCTCGAGGGGCTAGATGGCCTACTCCTGCTCCTATTTCTTATGTTCCTATGGCATCACACCGGCACTGAAATGCATACACCACATTAGTCATTAATCTGATAAGTAACTGTAGGTTTTAAGTTCTTAACAGTTCATGTCTTTGTGCTTGAAAGGCCGCTAAAGTCAATGGAAAGGTGCTACCCCTCCTGTGAGACTACTAGCTGGACGTTGCAGTGGGCCACCCTATTGGGCTTCCTATTTCCCGTGTCTGCCCACCAAGTTTAATTGGACAGAAATCCTGAAGGCCGCTTCTTAATTTGCTGCCACTGAAAAAATTGCAACCATCATCCCACCATGCCGACATGACCACATCTGGATTCGTGACCCAGAATATAGGCTGATATCAGGATTACGACCCAACCAGGAAAATACTGCACGGTGAGATGGTCATTTCAGTCATGCTACCAGGAAGAGGTGTCAATTAAAGAACAGGACCTCTCCACAAGGAAAAGCACCTCGAGCTTCCCCTCTGCTGGTTGTCTTGCAAGATCAACAATTTCAACAGTGGTCAGAAATCTGGATGCGGGGTTGGTACAATGTGTGAAGCCCAAATACAAGTCTTGATGATTAATTTCAGCTTTACCTTTCTCCTGCTGTTTCATTAGATCACACACACACATTTCTTTGAATGTTTAGCCATTGTTCTTACAGACAATACATTTGTGAGGTTTCATGAAAGCTTCCCAGATTAGTTGGAGATGCAGAAGATCCTAAGGTTGCCATTTTATATGAAGCACTCTCTCTGTTGTGGTGACCTGCATTCTTCGATTGACCACTGAAGCAGTCTGTAGCAGTGGTTGACTGTATAGTAGCATCATTAGAAATATCAGAGCATGTTTCTGGAATGTTCTGATGGCCATTTGAGCAGGTTTTTCTCTGTGAGGGGAAAAGAGTAAAAGCCAATATTAGACACCTAAAAGGTATTTAAAACAACTCTGGAAAATCTCTTTTGTGGAAAAGGAAAAACTAAAGAGAAAAGACAATTCTTAAAGAAAAGTTGCATGAAAAGTAATATTTTCAGAAACCAATTTTTATTTATGCATTGAAGAGATATTTCTGACAAACCTCTGATTTTAAGGAATGCTTCATCCTTGAAAAGAGGAGATATTTTCCTGTTATGGAAATGCGCCAGGAGTGAACTCCAATATTAGTGCTCTTCCTCAATAAGAGATTTGATTGTCTTTCAGTTTTTATTTGTTGTTGGGATGTGGGCATTGCTAACAAGGTCAGCATTTATTGCCCATCCTTGGACTGGTCATGGTGACTGGCTTGCTTACGCCATTTCAGAGATTAGTTTAGAGTCAATCACATTGTTGTGAGTCTGGAGTCACATGGATACCAGACTGCTGGGTAAGGACAGCAAATTTTCTTCCCTGAACGATAGTGAACCAAAAGGATAGTTTACAACAATGTGGTAGTTTCATGATCACTATTAATGAAACTAGCATTTTAGTCCATATGTATATTTTTTAAATATTGGGTTGTCTAGACTTCTGCTTTAGCATGAAATCAGGAACATTGTCAAGTTTTCCGAGTTGATTGGCGTCTGTTTTACACCATGCTCATATAGAGCCATTGTGTGAAGTGAGCCAATCAGACTTTCAGAACTATTGGACTGTCCCTTTCCATATTACTGGCAGAAATGAGGCAATGAAAACTATAAACATGCAGCCAAAGGCCAAACAGTAGATTCTTCTTCCCTGGATCTTACTTTGCAAATCCGAGCACAATACTTTAGAAAGAGAGAGGGAGCAAACAGCATTTGTAATTGATTTCTCTTCTGTTTGGTAAGCAGTCCTTTAAAGTATACTGCTGGCTGTATATTCCAGAGAAATTCTATTCATTCATGTCTGCTGCAGTTATTGTTTCACGACCCGTGATTGCATTTTGATGTCTCGTCTCAAAAGCATTTGAAAAGTTCCAGGTTTGTGTGTAGTCACCAAGAGATGGGGTCTTTCACATTCCCCAGCAATTAGTGTTTTTTCCACTTGGTGGAATGCAAGCTATGTATTGTAGCAGTCAGGCAGTTTCCATTGTCTTTAGACAAATGAAAGATCAGCCACAAAAAACATATCTTTAAAAGAGACACATTTTTTAACAGTGTTGCCCTGGAAATGTAATGTTTCCAGGGGAATTTTGGCTTTTGCTTTAGCGCACTCAGAGTGATGAGTTGAAGAGTCTCTGAGCATTATAACAAACGTGCTGCTGACACGAGGATCATAATGCAGACGACCATGAATTGCAAAATAGCCCACTTTCAGTCGGGTTGTCAGCTCTGGCTGGGTGTATTCAGGAGACATCTGCAGAAGGGATGTTACAGAATCCTGGTGATGTGGCGTGAGCAGGTGAACCCATTCAAAGAGAGGGGTACAAAGTCCAAGGCCCTGGACACTAGCAGGTGGGAATGGGTTTCTTTGACACACATAAATGGACATATGTACTTTTTATCCTTGTTTAGAATTGGCTAGTTCAGAATTAGCTGCTGTGCCTGAGTGCCAAGTGGAACTCCAATCAAATTTGATTTATTATTGTCACATGTATTAGTATACAGTGAAAAGTATTGTTTCTTGCATGCTATGCAGATAAAGCATACCATTCATAGAGAAGGAAAGGAGAGAGTGCAGAATGTAGTGTTACAGTCATAGCTAGGATGTAGAGAAAGATCAACTTAGTGCGAGATAGGTCCATTCAAAAGTCTGATGGCAGCAGGGAAGAAGCTGTTCTTGAGTCAGTTGGTCCGTGACCTCAGACGTTTGTATCTTTTTCCCGGCGGAAGAAGGTGGAAGAGAGTATGTCCAAGGTGCGTGGGGTCCTTAATTATGCTGGCTGCTCTTTAAAGCCCCGTCTTTCTTAGACCCCACTCTTTCCTCTTTCCCCCACCCTTCCACACACACGCTCACCCTGGGACTCCTGAAGGATGATGTCCCGAACGCAGACACACCGGGCATTGCCAAACAACCACCTCGGCTTCCACTGTTTGACTAGCTCTCCCCTGATGGTTACATTAGCAAACTTGCGCACTCCATCCCCAGGATCATGACCTCATACCCCTTGACTAATTCCTGCAGAGGCACTGATTTCTCCTGCTGCTCTCCCTGCATTCACCTCAGTGCCAGCAGAGGAACAAAACAGGCAGCAGTGATGTCCATGAGCTCAGTACAGGTGTGTATCCGTGAAATAATGTGCTGTGTCATCATGTTTGTTGTGCCTGTGCAGGAGTGCTCGGCTAGCCTGCTTGTGCAATGCCATTCAGTGAAATGGACTCTGTGGCTGCTGGGACGTGAGCCAATCAATTAATAGGGAATCCTATCATTTAAAAATCTCCTGAACTGCTTTCAGCAGCTGCTGGAAAATTGGGGGCTACTCCACAAGGGTTCTTCAAAGGAAACAACTTGCATGATGCATATTGCAATAATGAGTTGAAAGGCAGGACTAAGATTTTCAGAATGAGGAATTATTTTCTCAAATTGAGCATTTCCTTATAAAACTTCTAAAACTGAAAGAATGTTATATTTCAAAATGCTGTAACTCATTCAATTCTTAAAATTACTAAGCCATTGCGCAGAGCGAACTAGGCAGACCCAAATCCATCTTCTTGTTTGCTCCAAAAACTAAATTCTAATTGAATCCAATTCATAGTCCCCGGAAGAGAGAGACAAACAATATCCAAACTGACAAGAAAAGGCATTGCACCTTATCTTGGGCTTGATCTGACTCTTGATTTAGCCAAAAGCCTGAGGGGCACACCCCTGCCAGATGATCATGGTTTCACATTCCAACTATCAGCTTGTTAGGTTTTTTTTAATGACAATTCTATTTACAAAACTGAACCATTACAAAAATTTGCTTCTTCCAGGTGAAGACAGTAGAAAGTTGTCCAATAAATGCTGCATTTCCATTTTGTACTGCAGTGGAAAGCATTCTTGCTCCTTCTGTAATTTAGTCCAGCTTGACAAAGTCGATGTCCTTAGCATAGCATATTGTCTGAAGTATTGGCGACACAGGTTGAGGCCATATTTCAGGATCAGGCTGTGTTGGTTCACACAGACTTGGCATGAGGCGAGAGCCCTGGCTGTTTCCTGGGGTGAGACCAGTAAGGCTGTTGTTGTCCCATGGTGGCTAGACACACAAAAAATCTAACTATCAGCTTGTGTTAGCTCGTAAGGTTTTTATAAACCTGTTTCCCTCTGATGTTTAAAGCTTGTTAGTATCAGCTAATAAGATTGGTTGGTTAATCCAGTCCACAATCAATTCACTTCAATCAGAACAGTTGGAGTGTGGGCCAGCCAGCCAATTGTGTTCTTTTTTCCCGGTGCCCCAATGTCAACTGCTCATGTACTTGAGACAGAGAAGGTGTAAGATGAACCGATTGGTTTCTATGAGCCACAGTTTAGGTTTGTTTACTTAGTGTTTGTTTAATTTGTAAAAGAACCCTATGATTCAAATAGCCTATTGTGTGGGTGTTGTGGTGACTGGCTATGAATTATAACTTGGAAGGTTGTTTCAGTCAGTTTATGCAATGGCGTTGTCACTGCATGTGGAGCATACTACAGCATGAAGAGAGAGAACTGTCTGTAGAGCATAGTGAGCAACCATGGGAGGAATATGGAGAGTGCTCATTGCTAATATTTTACTTGCAATCAAATTCCAAACTGGAGTCAGTCATTCAGGTTCAATTGAAAGCATAAAATTCTCCTTTCTGTCCTTGCAAAACACATTTGCAAATATTTAAAAATTATTAATTGCAGAACCAGTAAAGTCTACGTATGTGTGTGTGTGTCCACTTTAAAAATAGTTCAGAAACACCTGCTTACGGATAGATGGGGAGAGGATAAAGAAGTTCAGCACTCCTCTCTCTCCTGCCCATAATAGAAAGATCTATGCAGTTGAAAGGCGAGGTGATCACAATTTCAGATGTTCCAAGAAGCCAGGATTAAATGAGCACCAATATCTCAGAGAATCGTGAGGCTGGAGCTGATTATAAAGAAAGTGAAGATAGATCTGAAAACAAGGATGAGAATTTTCAGATCAAGGTTATGCTTAACTGGAAGCCAATGTAGGCCAGCAAACACATTAAAGGAATGGGATTTGGTACAAGTTAGAATAATGGCACCAGAGTTTTAGGCGATCTCAAGATTTGTGAGGGTAGAATGTAGAATTCCATTAGAATAGTTAAGTTTGGAGGTGGCAAAGGCATGAACAGGGCTTTCAGCAGCAAAAGAGCAGAGGCAGGGAGAAGACAGGTGATGTCACAAAGGTGGAAATAGAAGGCCTTTGTGATTTTGTGGCTATATGCTTGAAAGCTCATCTCTGGGTCATGACATAAAGGTTGTGAACATGCTGGTTCAACTTCTGAGAGGTGCCAAGGAAAGGGATATGCAGTAGGTGAAAAGGGAGTTTTTGATGGGGAGCAAAGACAGACTTCAGTCTTCCCAATATTTAAATGGATGAAATTTCTGCTCATCTACAACTGGACGTCCAATAAGCAACCTGATTAGTTAGCAACAGTGGAAGAAACAAGAGGGGTGTTGGTGAGGTAGAGCCTCGGATCACCAGCATAAATGTGGAAACTGAAGTTGTGTTTTTGGATTATGTTGACATGGAACAATATGTAGTTGAGAAATAAATGGGATCCAAGAATAGATCATTGGGGACACAAGAAGTAACTGTGGAAATGAAATGAGAAACTATTGCAATTCTGGATACAAATAAATAGGAATGAAACTAGGCAAGTGCAGTCGCAGTTAGCTGAACTACAATGGAGGAGGATGGTAGAGTCAATTGTATCAAAGGCTCCAGACAGGTCGAGAAATACATTGAGGTGAAGTTTACCTTTGTCACAGTCACACAGGGTGTCATTTAGGACTTTGGTAAGAGCCATTTCAGTACTGTGGCAGGGCAGAAACCTGATTGGAAAGACTCCGACTTGGACTTCTGAGAAAGCTAGGTATGAATGAATAAACACATTCAAAGATTTTCAGGAGGAAAGGGAAATGGAGATGCTAGTTTGCGAGGATAGAGGAATAAAGGTTGTTTTTTTTTGAGGAGAGTGGTGACGATGGTAGATTTGAAGGATAGGGAATAGCTAACAATATCAGCTAATATGGGAGCCAGGCAGGGAGGTTGGGTCACCAGTGGCTTAGTAGGAAAAGGGTCAAGAGAGTTGGAGATGCATCTCATGATCCTGTCGTCCCTTTAGATAGGAATTTTAAACTTGAGGCATTAATAAACTCGAGCCAATGTACATCATCAAGGATAGGAGCAATGGGTGAGTGAGACTTGACGTGAGTTAAAATGCAACCAGTATAGCTTTGGACATGATCAACTTTATAGAGGGTAAAAAAGGGGAAGTCCAATGAAAACATTGTAATCATTAAGTTTGGTTTTAACTAGGATATGGATGAGATTTTCAGCAACAGATCTTTTGAGACGGATGATATTATGAAGCAGATGATGTCGCAGATATGAGATCAGAAATTTGTTTCATTGGACTTGGCAAACAGCCTGGTAAAAGTGGAACCAAGCAAGGACAGTCCCCTTGGTTCTGTCAAGCTGGATAACACACAAGAGGTGGTGGAGGAGGATAACCTGTAGCAAAGGCTAATGGTTGGTCAAGAAGATTGATGATAAATAGCGCATCATGAGGATGTCATTTGTGACTTTGATTAGAGTTGTTTTAATGCTGTGGCAGAGGTAGAGTTGTGATTGGAGAGATCGAATGTGAAGTTATTGGAGAGATTGGCATAGATTTGAGAATGAACATGATTCATAAGCTATGGTTAGGATAGTAAGGTTGGAGATGGGGCTGTACTTTGCAAAAACAGAAGAGTGAAGAGCATTATCAGGCCGTGTCTAACCAACTATTTGTGTGGTATTTACTTCTGTTTTTCCAACTTGGTTTTATCCATATATGTTACCCAATGTTTAAATATTGGCCAGTTTGGGAGTTAAGTATTTATTTTGAAACAAAATGGACAGTGTTACAGAGTTTTCAGCTTTTACCAAATTGTGTTTTCTGAATTAGTTGGCAAACTTGGGCCATCTTCAAAAGCCAGAAGCTCAGAGCTATTATTTGCATACTTCACTTGTATGACTTAAATAAGAGAACCAGCTATTTTTTATAATCCTTTTTTGTGACTGCCAATGGTAGATTTAAAGCTTTGAAATAAAACAGAGAATGCTGGAAACTAAGTCAAGCCAGCATGAAATGGATGATTAACAAAATTAACATTTCACATTAATTCAGATAATCAGAAGCACACCAAAAGCTTTGATAAATTTTCACAACTTTTACTTTACATTTCAGTACACATTTGAGGATGATGACGGTTCTACTGTAACATTGGCTTGGGTTGGAGATGGAACTGGGGTAAGTCAGTATTTTGATCTGTGAAAAAGTACTTACATGCTTCCCTTCAAAAATGTAGCAAGCTTTTTATCATTTATAAAATCAGTAGTTTAATAATGTGCTTGTTTTTGGGCAACTTTTATTTTGCATTCACTTGAAGAGTAAACCAAAAGCTGTCTTCATGACGAAGCTAGCACTACTATTACGCTAGTAGGATGGATCCCATAAATCCCATTCTTCCAGTAGGGAAGCTGTGTTTTCAGGGAATGCTAGCCGGGTTTGGAGCTACAAGATGGGTTCTGACTACAACACTTGCAAATGCAGATACCGACCGAGAGCACAGAATTACAGAACCATCAATACTGAGTATTTAAGGGACTCCAGTCAGTTATGCAACATTCACTGACTACGTTTACTGCCACGTTGCCAAAATTAGAACTTTCTGATCTGCTATTGATGAATTGCTTGATTGGAATAATGATCCCACAGCCATCAAAGTTTTAGGTTCCGGAGTGTGCATTGTGCCATCTTGTCCTGGAGAATCACAGAATCGCCACATAAGTAATTGATAGATTATGATTTTAAAATTCAGAAATGTGTCACTAGACATGCAATTCATCAACCTGGGGAGATGATTGGCACACCCACTATGCACACAGATGATGACTAAGAGGGACAGTGGAATTGGAAATGGAAATGCAGAAATTACAGAATGAGTTGGCCAAAATATGAAAGGGGACTGAACACTTGCAGAAGAAATTGGACCCACCATTGCTGAATGCACTGCAGAGACAGCTATGGAGGCTGATGAGTGCTTAGGTAGGCTGGTTAGAAGTTCTACCTTTCTTGTCTGGAACTTCGGCTCAGTTAAATTAAAGGCTGATAGACCCTTAGGTCCTCACCCTCTCATCCACTCCCACATTTCCACTCCATGTCCCCTCATAACGCTTCATATCCCTGTGCCCTTCCATGTTCCCTGTTGTCTTGTTATACTGATATAAACACAAACCATTTAAAAGGGTTTGTGTGAACACGTTGTGGGTTTATTTATTTAGAATAGGCACATGTGAACATTTATACAGCAGTAGAAAGTTTGAAGACATCAGCAACAGCTGTGTGCTGGTGTGTGCGCTCAAAGGCTAAAGTGAGATCGAGACTGGATCACATGACATACTTTCTCTCCAGTGATTGCCTGCTGCTATCCCTTAAAGGCACGTTATAACATCCCATGCCCCTTCTATATGCCAGTCATTAGCCGCCTGCTACCTCCCTGCTCTCCCTGCATTCTTTGTGCCCATTCACCCAGTATGCACTGTATACAGAACCAATCAGTCAAAGAACAAAGAACAAAGAACAATACAGCACAGGAACAGGCCCTTCGGCCCTCCAAGCCCGCGCCGCTCCCCGGTCCAGGATTGAATCCTGAATCCAGGATCCCCGCCCAATTTTCCAGCCTATCTACATACCAATATCCTATCCACCGAGCTGTCCCTCACAGCTACGATGCTTTGTTCATCACAACCTATTAACTCACCCCCACCCCCCCATTCCAGACCATGTGATCTCCAGGGAGAGGCGAAAACCCAGAGTGAAAACCCCAGGGCCAATATGGGGAAAAAGAATCTGGGAAATTCCTCTCCGACCCCCTGAGGCGATCGAAACGAGTCCAGGAGATCACAATGGCCCTGATCGGAAAATGCTTCCCAACCCTAGTCATTTCCACTTCCACGAACACCATATGAATTCCCTGCCCCCGAGACAGGTTCCCAACTATCCGCAGTCTCGCTCTGTACTGGCACCAGCAAGATGATCATAGAATGAAGCCTTGAAACGAGAAACAAGGAACAATTAGCCCGCGCCGCTCCCTGGTCCAAACTAGACCACTCTTTTGTATCCCTCCATTCCCACTCCGTTCATATAGCTGTCTAGATAAGTCTTAAACGTTCCCAGTGTGTCCGCCTCCACCACCTTGCCCGGCAACACATTCCAGGCCCCCACGACCCTCTGTGTAAAATATGTCCTTCTGATATCTGTGTTAAACCTCCCCCCCTTCACCTTGAACCTATGACCCCTCGTGAACGTCACCACCGACCCGGGGAAAAGCTTCCCACCGTTCACCCTATCTATGCCTTTCATAATTTTATACACCTCTATTAAGTCTCCCCTCATCCTCCGTCTTTCCAAGGAGAACAACCCCAGTTTCCCCAATCTCTCCTCATAACCAAGCCCCTCCATACCAGGCAACATCCTGGTAAACCTCCTCTGTACTCTCTCCAAAGCCTCCACGTCCTTCTGGTAGTGTGGCGACCAGAACTGGACGCAGTATTCCAAATGCGGCCGAACCAACGTTCTATACATCTGCAACATCAGACCCCAACTCTTATACTCTATGCCCCGTCCTATAAAGGCAAGCATGCCATATGCCTTCTTCACCACCTTCTCCACCTGTGACGTCACCTTCAAAGATCTGTGGACTTGCACACCCAGGTCCCTCTGCGACTCTACACCCTTTATGGTTCTTCCATTTATCGTGTAGCTCCTCCCTACATTATTCCCACCAAAATGCATCACTTCGCATTTATCAGGATTGAACTCCATCTGCCATTTCCTTGCCCAAATTTCCAGCCTATCTATAGTCATATAATAAGAGTGGCAAGGGTTTGAAAAGCTTATGAAAAAACACGACAAACAACCAAAAAAATCTCTGAAAAGAACTGCTCTTACAACTTTATCAAAGTGTCAATAGATACAGCCATTCATCGTATCAATAACAGAAGTTTTACCCACAGTTTTAAACATACAGACATTGAAGCACCACATTAAACGACAAATGATCACTTTCATTAAGATGGTAATCAATCAAAGTTAACACTCCCCTTCAACCTCTATAAACAGACCTCTGCTAAGCTATTCCATTTGTGAGTCATGGAGCTCAGCCATGCAGTCGCAATGAGACCATCTAGGAAATGTATCAACAGAACAAATGGCCACTATCCTGCCTACATCTGATTCCCTTGTTAGCCAAGAATCTATCTACCTCTGGCTTAAAAGTATTCAGTGATGCTGTGTCCACCATTCTCTGGGAGGAGAGTTCCGCAAAGAGAGTTCACGACCCTCTGAACAAAAACATTTCTGCTCATCTCCGTCTAATTAAATGAGGTGTAAACTAAAATCTTCGACTGTATACTACTCATTACATTTAAAATTGCAGTTAATATTTACAAGCTGTATTAGTTTTCAAACACACAGCCCAAGGGGTTTTCCAGCCTCTTGGTGCACCATGGCGGCCTTTCCGCATTGTGCCTTTGTGACAATGCCCCAAATGTGCCCCACAATACTAAGTTCTGGACTTCGGAATGTGCTAGTCTGCAACACTTGGTCGTGGATGACTCTTTGCATGGAAGACCAGCAGGCTTTGGACAGACCAGTGAGCATTTTTCACTGAGTTAATGGTCCTCCATGATCTTGGTGTGCATCCCTGGGAATAGCCCTTTTAGCATAGAGTCCTGTGTCATGGACTGCTTGGGATAAACCTTGACAAAAAACACTGCATCACTTTCTTTCCAGACCTTCTTTGCGAAGGCATATTCCAGAAGAAGTGGATAATCATCTCTTCCCCACTGCAGCCACCTCAAGGGTAATATAAGCAGAGCAATTTGGCAACAGTGATTCATTTGGCAACAGGGTTGATTACTGATGGATACAATTGCAGGAGAGAGGCATGAGAGTTTGAATGAATACACATCTCTACTGTTCATGTAGTTTGCTGCTACAATGAAATAACACCAAATGTTGTACAGATAAGGAGGATGTTAATTCATATTGACTTCATGATTTTGATTGTGCTGTCAGAGTTAAAGTGCTAGGGTCTTCCCTAGTAAGCGATATAGGAAAATCAGAGGCAGAGTCAGCCCAAGGATTTTCATGACATATCACCAGTATCAGTCACAACTCGATTGGTGCTCTTGCTGCCTCTTCATCCTAGAAATAGTGTACAAAAATTTGTAGTTTTTTCCAAGAGAAACATCTTTATGTTCCATGCCACTGTGCATAAAAGCCAAGTGACATGGTTGGACTGGTGCTATATATTGTGCATTTACCAGATGGTTGAATTTGCAGCATCATTTCACAGTTTAAGTGTACAGGTACTAAGCAATTCCTCAGGCAATTATTTCAATTTTTTGCCTTTCCCTCTGAAATATCTTATTCTTTTCAGGGTAAGATTATTAACCTACGTTACCTACTCTTTTGACAGGAAGCCAGTTCACTCGTTCTTTTCCTTCCTCTCTCTCCATTAACAAATCAAATTGAAGAAGCAATAGGATAATTTGTGCAATGCTCAGTACTCAGCACATTAACACATGAAAAATGAAGACTTTGATTTTTTTTTAAGAAGCCTGTCGCATATTCATAAATGTGATTTTTTCTTTTTTCCTATTTAATATGCATACCTCTCAATAGTCTCTTTAACTAAGAGAGTGGGGCAGCTAGAGTTACAGACATCCAAGTCATAACTCTCTAATGAGTTGAAGTGGAACCAGTTTGTAACCAATGCTCTGTGATGTGGAATGACCAGCTCTACCAGTTTTTAATCACCTTCAAGGGGAATTATTAGTTCTGTTTGTGTTTTCTTTATCCCCATGGGAGAAACTTGTTCAGCCTGCTCACTCCTCTGACACTGAAGTACATTATCCTACACATTCCTTCCCCTCCCCGCAAAAGTTCACATTGTTTCATTGCACAATCTCCTACGTTCAGTCCCTCTTGCTGAGAACATTAAAACTGTGGATCTACAGATGCATATGGTTCTTATTGACACAATTAAATTCAGCTTGAGGAAAAAAATAGCCTGCCCAATTTTTATTTTTGTTTCACCCCTGTGGGTTCGCCCCTCCATGTTTTCATCTCTGATGTATCGACATTGCTCAAACTTCTCTTGTTTTTTTTTCATACATGATGTGTACTCTCTCTCTCTCTATAGGGACATACCCATTTCCCCAAGTGTAGAGAACTAAGACTTATGGAGCTCTGTGTGCATGGGTACTACTGCATTTTGCCCAGATAAAGCTGTAGAGTGTTGGGAAGCTTCCTGTTGCTTTTCCAGTAAGACCACAATAATCTGTTAGGGTAGGGTCAACTGGAGTTGAATCCTGCCCCAACCTCCATGACAGACTTATCCCTCCAGTTTCTCCCACTGCACAAGATGAGGTTGTCAGTAGTTAGCAGTAACCTTGAATGCGGCTGGCCTAAAAGTCAGGGAGCCTGTGCTTGGGTGCTATTTCGCAAGGGTGCCCTGACCGCGGGGTGCTCTGGGAGTCCACCCCCCTTACACCACAGACATCAGGACCCCCCTTCCTTCATCGGCGGCATGTTCCCCCAGTCCCTTCCTGAGGGTCAACAGCATTGGGGTTGGGGCCCTCCTGATTTGTCCCCTGCCCGCCCCCGACATGCCCTCCCCAACAGGATCACAAAGAAAAGAACAAAGAAAATTACAGCACAGGAACAGGCCCTTTGGCCCTCCAAGCCTGCACCGACCATGCTGCCCGACTTAACTAAAACCCCCTACCCTTCCGAGGACCATATCCCTCTATTCCCATCCTATTCATGTATTTGTCAAGATGCCCCTTAAAAGTTACTACCATATCTGCTTCCACTATCTCCCCCGGCAACGCGTTCCAGGCACCCACTACTCTCTGCGTAAAAAATCTGCCTCCTACATCTCCTTTAAACCTGGCCCCTTGCACCTTAAACCTATGCCCCCTAGTAATTGACTCTTCCACCCTGGGAAAAAGCTTCTGACTATCACTCTGTCCATGCCTCACATAATCTTGTAGACTTCTATCAGGTCTCCCCTCAACCTCCGTCGCTCCAGTGAGAACAAACCAAGTTTCTCCAACCTCTCCTCATAGCTAATGCCCTCCATACCAGGCAACATCCCTGGTAAATCTTCTCTGTACCCTCTCTAAAGCCTCCACATCCTTCTGGTAGTGTGGCGACCAGAATTGAACACTATATTCCAAGTGCGGCCTCACTAAGGTTCTATAAAGCTGCAACATGACTTGCCAGTTTTTAAACTCAGTACCCCGGCTGATGAAGGCAAGCATGCCGTATGCCTTCTTGATTACCTTCTCCACCTGCATTGCCACTTTCAGTGAGCTGTGTACCTGTACACCCAGATCCCTTTGCCTATCAATACTGTTAAGGGTTCTGCCATTTACTGTATATTTCCTATCTGTATTAGACCTTCCAAAATGCATTACCTCACATTTGTCCGGATTAAACTCCATCTGCCATCTCTCCGCCCAAGTCTCCAAGTGATCTACATCCTGCTGTATCCTCTGATGGTCCTCATTGCTATCCACAAATCCACCAACCTTTGAGTCGTCCGCAAACTTACGAATCACTCCCATCAGACCTCCACCATCCCACCCCGCCCCCTCCATAGCTCTCCCCATCATGGCCCCCACTCAGGCCCCTTCCACTCGGCAATACCCCTGGCATACTAGCAATACCCAATTAACGCTGCCCGGTGGCCATTCCCGGTGTGCCAGGTGTGCACTGCCTGATGGGCACCAGCTGGCCATGCCCCTGACCACTCGGGTTTCAGTGGCCTCCGAACTCTCTGACATGACCATCACAGTAAGAGTTTTAACAACACCAGGTTAAAGTCCATGTGTATGCTGCGAGACTGATGGGGTCTATTTTGGTGGTGGGGCAAAAATTGAGCCCTCGGCTGAGAACTTCGATTTCATCTGGTTGAAGTGTGTAGTCCGACAAGTTGACAATGGACTTCCCTGCAGTGGTACTGTTTTCTACTGTGGTACCGGGGGAGGCTTGGTTGCATCATGACCATTACACCAGGTCTCCGCTAGTGGAGACCAGTCATGATTCTCGCTGTTAGTGCCCTGCCCCTGAAGGCCAGTGACTTCCGTGTGATGGGATTTGAATGGGCTATGTATATTTAAATGCTGCTTTAAAGATGCTATTCGGACTTTGGGTGCAATCCAGTTCACGCCATTATGGAGGGGATGCATTATTCCAAATTGTTTGGCGTTAGGGGCAAAATGGATTTTTAGGCCTGCGTGCTATTCTCTAGCATCAATGGTGCAGCAAGTTCAGAGAATCGCCCCCACTGTCCGTTAGGGAAGGAAATCTGTCCAAGCTGCTTAGTTTAAGGGCAATGGTGAGTGGACAATAAATGCTGGCCCAGTCAGTGACACCTAAACCCCATGAATAAATGAAAGAAAGCCACTTAGCTGCACTGTAACACTCTCCAACACACCTCATTATGAACAACTGTCATTGGGTCATTTGGACACAAGGTTAAGGGGGGAAACCACAGGCACAAACGAGTAGAGAGAATTAAAATGACCAACTTCCATTAATGATGGATTTTAATTCTGCCCTCGCAGAATACACAGTGCCCTGTTCTCTGTCCTTCCCTCTTCCTAGCCCTTCATCATCACCCTGTTCCATCAAGGAGGATGTGGAGCACAAGAAACAGCAATAAAGTTGCAAACAGTGTAGAAACATAGAAACATAGAAAACCTACAGCACAAACAGGCCCTTCGGCCCACAAGTTGTGCCGAACACATCCCTACCTTCTAGACCTACCTATAACCCTCCATCCTATTAAGCTCCATGTACTCATCCAGGATTCTCTTAAAAGACCCTATTGAGTTCGCCTCCACCACCACTGACGGCAGCCGATTCCACTTGCCCACCACCTCTGTGTGAAAAACTTAGCCCTAACATCTCCCCTGTACCTACCTCCCAGCACCCTAAACCTGTGTCCTCTCATAGCAGACATTTTCACCCTGGGAAAAAGCCTCAGAGTCCACCCGATCTATGCCTCTCAACATCTTGTACACCTCTATTAGGTCTCCTCTCATCCTTCGTCTCTCCAAGGAGAAAAGACCAAGCTCCCTCAGCCTATCCTCATAAGGCATGCCACTCAATCCAGGCAACATCCTTGTAAATCTCCTCTGCACCCTTTCAATCTTTTCCAGTACAGTATAAAAGTATACAGTGTACAGTATAAAAGATGCGGGGAGACAGTAGGAAACTTGAGCTAGGTTACAAATTTTTATAATTTCGTCCTCATTTTGATTATCTTCAAGGAATGAGTACCTGCGTCCTTAATAACATTTTTGGGATGGTTGACAAAACCTTTTTAATAAACAGTTTCCCTCAATATTTATGGCTATCTTGCTGGCAGTGAATATAGCAATACCGAGCATAGTGGCAAAAGATAGACTATGGTTGCTGCATCTCCTTTCCTCCACTTCTAGGAAACTTAAATGTAACACTTGTTATCTAGAATTCTTCAACTATATTGTGCTTTAGCACTAAAATTAATGCACATTTTTTCAGATAATTCTTGCTTTGACTACTTTCAACCTGCCACTTGCTTGGCTGTTTTTTGGCGGAAGTTCACGACTGTACAGAAGGTAAGGCAGTGCCACTTATTATCCTTGAATTCTGCAGTTCTGGTGTAGGGCTCCACATAATGAGTTCAGTCACATATACAACAGAAAAGGGGACTGATCTAAGATCACTCTCCCTATTGAAAATAACTGCAAGAAGTGAACACAACTCAAGGACACAAGAACTAGGAACAAGAGTAGGCCATTCGGCCCCTCGAGCCTGCTCGCCACTTGATAAAATCATGGCTGATCTGATTATGGCCTCAACTCCACTTTCCTGTCTAACGCACATAACCCCTGACTCCCGTGTTGATCAAAAATCTGTCTCATCAGCCTATAAAATTCAGCGACCCAGCTTCCGCTGCTCTCTGGGAAAATGAATTCCACAGACTAATGACCCTTTGAGAGAGAAAAATCCTCCTTAACTCAGTCGTGATGGGAAGAGCTAACATTGATCTGAAGCTTATAAATTCCGTGGGTACAAGAGTGGCTCAGAGGGCATTCTGTGGTGAGTAACTCACCTTCTGATTCCCTAGAGCATGCCCACCATCAAAAGACACAAGTCAGCAGTCTGGCGGAATACTACTGGATGAGTGTAGCTCAAACAACACTCAAGAAGTTCGACAAAATCCAAAACAAAGCAGTCTGCTTGATATGCACCCCATCCACCACCTTAAACACTCGCTCTCCACCATCGACAAGAGCTTTTCCAATATTTTTTCTTGGCTGTGCTGGCAATGCATTGTCCATCCCTAGTTTCCTAGGAGATGATGGTGGTGAACCGCTTTCTCAATCTGCTGTGTGGTGAAGCTACTCCAAAGTGCTGTTGGGTCAAGAATTCCAGGAATTTGACCCAGTGACTATGAAGGAGCGGCATAGTACAACCAAATCTGGATGGTTTGACTTCGGTGGGCAATTTGGTGATCACATTTCCATGCACTTGCTATCCTCCTACCTCCAGGAGATTACAGGTTTGTGAGATGCTGATGTTAGGGACTCAACAGCAACACATTTGGTTAAATAAGGGAGATTTTTCCTAAGAACTTAACAAATAATAAATGAGTAGTAATTAAGGTGCCTGTGTATGCGGTGGATCAGGGTCCAAGTTTAATAGCTTCCAAACACAGGCCCGGGGATGGCCATGCTTGATTAACCCACCCCCTTTGATTGTGATGCGTGCCACCTTCAAGCTGCCTGTTTATTTTAATAATTCAAAGTACAGCCAGTGGTAACTGCACTATTGTTTGGCTGATGCATCAACAGGAGGCCAATATCAATAGTGACCAGCACCATTTAAATCTTGCCCACAGCTCTTATAGGAGAGGTAGATTGTGACTGGAGCACGTGTTGGCAATCGTGCCAGAATTGAATCTGATCCGGACAACATCAGAGAACATTGGTTCCGAGCTTTCTGGATATTGCACTAGAGGACTTGCAGAAGGAGGAGAAATGCCCCTTTTCTGAAGAGGGTCAGGAGGCCTTCCAGGAACATTTTGGGGGCAATTAGCTGTGGATATCAATGGCAGAAGTCAAGCTCTGAAGACCCGTGTGCAGTGCTGAAAGGGGTTTCATGACCTCATGCAAGTGGAGCCCTCTTGCATGGGCTGCTGCTGCCCATGCTCCAATGGACCCTCTGAGGCCCAAAACTGCTCAACAAGGTCATCTTCAGTCTCTATTACTGAAAGTCAAAAGCTTTCAGCAGCCATGCTGCAGCCGTTGAGGTTGCATTAGGACAGGCAAGGGCAGGTAGAAGACAGGCACAAGGGTGAATCATTGACTTCAGTTTGCAATATGGAATCATTTCATTCAGAAATTTTGTTTGTAATGTTGATTTTGTGGTGGCTTTTAATTTTATAATGTGGCCTAGATGATGCTGTGTTGGTCAGCAGGGAAAGGGACTGTTAATGAATGGGGAATTGGAGTTGTGACTACTGGGATCTAGATGGGCAGCCCAGCTGAAAAAAAGGGCTATGTTGGTTGACTTCTTTCTTCTTCTCCTCATGCTCCTACTTCTGATCTGCTTGCTGGATAGCTGAGGGAAAAACTGATTTGTTATGATGGTGAGGCAGTGCAGCATGGAGCATGCCTTGGTGAATCTTGACACCTATTTTGTTGAGTACTGCAGGGCTCTTCCAGATAAGAGGTGTTGTTCCATCTCCCCATGGAGAGTGAAATCTCTCTCATTTCTTATAGGCATGCAGCAAATATATGCACACTGGAATCATCAGCTATGGTTTCAGCAGGTATCTATCCTTTGGTTCATCCTGGTGCTAATATGTCCTGCCTGAGCAGCACAAAATTAATCATCACAGTCACCTTCACAACTATTGGCCATCTGGTCCTTGCACCGCTCTGAGGCTGAACTTTGGCTGCAGCAAGGAGCAGATTTCGGGAATGCAGACATTGCACATGTTGTTACTTGTTGATGTTTAGTAGGAGAATTGCTCTCTGAACACAATGAACAGATCAGCTTCCTGTTGAGAGCTCTCGTCCTCGTCCTCGCCGGACATGAGAAAATGTGCCCATTTTCAGTAACAAGATTAGCAGATAGAATCAGTTGTAAATAGCTATCCTCAGGAAACAGCTCACATAGTTGACTAAGAAATCAGTGGAGATATACAAATGCTAATTTCAAGTCATGGAATGTCAAAGGTGCAGACAGCCCAAATATACAAAGGAGAATCATAGATGAACCAGGGTATAATTGCCAGAAGCTAGTTTAACATCTCACAGCCAGTGGCCAGTTTAATATCTAAGAAGTCTTACAGTCAAGACAGTGCAGAAAACTTTACAAAGGCAGTTTAAATATCTTCACTGGACCAGGAAAATGCATTTCACAGATTTGATCATCTGCCTTGTACTGTGAGGTAACTATAAGCTGGATTTGTGATAGGTTTGTGCACAGGAAAGTCTTAAGGAGTTCAGGGATCACAGATATATACTTTGGAACAAGAGGTAATTTATACATAAACTGTGTGTGTGTGTTTAGTAGTTCATATATTAAACTGTCTAGAGTGTTACAATCCTATTTGTGTATATTTGTCTTGTATTTAGTTTAATAAATAGTCTTGAGCAATTGTTATACAATAACTGGGCTGGTTATTTTCACTAGGGGTTTCACATGACCTCTCATGTTATTCCAAAAGCAAAACTATATATCAGCACGAAAAGGTGTTTCAAGTTGAGTTGCCCTTGCAGATAATATCTGCGTAGTTGATTTCATCAACCTTCTCCTCCTCATCAACCTTCTCCTCTTCATCAACCTCCTCCTCATCATCAGCTCTGTGCATTCTCTCAATCATGCTGCGTTTCAGGGGCAATGCCTAGTCATGTGACCTTGTCTGGGAGCAGTAGGTTTCAGCCGGAACCTGGAAGTCGACAAAACCTCTTGAGCACCTGCCACACTGCTCCCTATAGATTTTTGCAACTTTAAACAACCACGCAGAATACTGAACACTTGGAGAATTGAAGCAACAGCCAGAAGAATTTAACCAGCAAATAACCTGATGATCCTTATAAATAGCTCAGTTGGGAGGGGTTATCCCTGATGCTGAAAGCTGTATGAGATTGAGAAGGCGTTAGCTGCAATGAAGAGCTCATAAATGGGAGCACTCTAGACACTGGGCAGCACTAAGATATGTGCAATACTGACCTGTTTCTTTTGCTGATGGAAGTTCAATGTTTTGATGATGGATAATCAAACTGAAATATTAACTCTGTTTCTCTCCGGAGAGGCTGCCTGACCCAACATTTTATTTTTAACCCAAGTATGCAATGTGTAGGATCAGTAGCTGGTGTGATGGAAGCTTATTAGTTCACATGAATTGAATGAGAATTCTTTGGCACTTCTGTAATATAATCCAGCTAAAATGACTTTCTTGTGGCACGATGGGAAAGGAAGAAATCAGGTGAGGTAACACTCTGCAACAGTGAGCATTACTGGTAACCATAACAACCCCTGCCTAAAAATTACTGTTGAGATGTGATCAGGTGTGAATATGACAAACACACTAATGCTGCGCAAGAGAAAGACAAATCATATCAGCACCAGGCGCTAGCTGGCGTCAAGCAATGCTGACCTCTAACTATTGCCGACAGCTGTGAGTGTCTCACAACCAGACTGTGACAGTGTGGCAAGCACTGTGTGTGATTCTGGCATTATCTGCCCTCAGTCTGGCTCTCTGCCCCAGACTGGTATTCAACCACCTGAATTACAAGACATTATCTCTGGGGGTAAAATTGAATGTTGTGGTGGCAAAGAAAAGGTGGCATTGGATAGGCCATCCATACTCAATGGTGAGGAATCGTAGATGGGCTGTGTAATGAGGGGGGAGGGTGCTCTCCAGTTCTTAGATGTTACAATGCCTTCTTGGATGTTAGATGTTAAACTGGCCACTGGTTGATTTGCTGAACCTTGTTCCACACATCTGTCAAAGTTGAATTTTACCTGCATTGCATTTTTAATTATCTATTACAATAAAATGACAAAGAAATGTGAGGTAGAAACTGGTATGTGTGCAACTATTTCTTCGGCAGAGAAAAGGGGCATAGCACACAAAGTTAGCAGTGGGTTGACCTGCGCCCTGGGACACACTGTGAAGTTTATTGGTCTCTGTTTTTTTTCAGTATCCAGGGCCCGTTGAATATGTTAATGAGGGACTGCAACCTTTTAGAAAATTTCTCTACAAAACGTGTTCTCGGCGAACAGGGCAGGACCAACACCTACCTTGCTCAAACTCTCCAGGCTCCATATCTCATGCAATGACACCAGCCCCTACCCTGCTCCCATATTCTGCTCCAAACTCTTTTTCTTGAAATATATCCCAAATTTGTTTTTCCTGTGAGGTGGAGTGAACTGTCTGTGAATACTCATCCTGTGGTGGCAGCTGGTCCTACATCGATAGCTGAGACCAGAGGGCCATTTTATGATGATCCTTGGGTTCAGCCATGTGTCCTGAGTTTGGGTGCGGCAACAGACAATTCGAAAATGTATCCCTTTGTCTAAAGAATCTACCCCTTTAACCCTTCATCATAAAAGATAAAGAATAAATTGAATGACGTCAAGTTACAATTACATCTTGTCAACCACTGTACCATATAAGGTATAAGATTACCCTGAATCATTCTTGTTTTCTGCTTCAATGCACTTGATGGATGAAAGAAATTATAAATTCTATCCCTACTTTAACTGTAATCTGAACCTAATCTCTCAAACTCAAACACATGTATGTGGAAGACAAACATGTAGAGGATGCAATATGAAAACAGGTCACTTTGAAATTGCACCATGTAGTAACAGCGCACAACTGTATGATGAATTTGTATGAAGGCCCTTTGCCCACTTAGTTATTTTAGCAGAGACATACAAGTATTTATAAGAACATAAGAAATAGGAGCATGAGTAGGCCATCTAGCCTCTCAAGCCTGCTCTGCCATTCAATAAGATCATGGCTGATCTGATAGTGGGTTCAGTTCCACTTACCCACCCGTTCCCCATAACCCTTAATTCCCTTAATGGTTAAAAATCTATCTATCTGTGACTTAAACACATTTAACGAGGTAGCCTCTACTGCTTCATTGGGCAGAGAATTCCAAAGATTCACTACCGTCTGGGAGAAGAAGTTCCTCCTCAACTCTGTTCTAATTTGACTCCCCCCTATTTTGAGGCTATGCCCCCTAGTTCTTGTTTCCATTGTAAGTGGAAATAACCTCGCTGCTTCTACCCTGTCTAGCCCCTTCATTATCTTGTATGTCTCTATAAGATCTCCCCTCAACCTTCTAAACTCCAATGAGTACAGGCCCAGTCTACTCAATCTCTCCTCATAAGCTAACCCCCTCATCTCCGGAATCAACCTGGTGAACCTTCCCTGTACCCTCTCCAAAGCTAATATATCCTTTCTTAAATAAGGGGACCAAAATTGTACACAGTACTCTAGGTACGGCCTCACCAGTACCCTGTACAGTTGCAGCATGACCTCCCTGCTTTTATACTCCATCCCTCTCGCGATAAAGGCCAACATTCCATTTGCCTTCTTGATTACCTGCTGCACCTGCAAACTGAGTTTTTGTGATTCATGCACAAGGACCCCCAGGTCCCTCTGCACAGTAGCATGTTGTAATTTTTCACCGTTTAAATAATAGTCCAATTTGCGCAGTCATTTTTCATACAAATGTTACAACCTGTTAAATGTAACAGGTTTACTTCCACATCTTCATTTGTAATCGCCATGTCTATTTTTCTCTTATGCTACTGTTCCAGTTTCTTACTCATCCGTTCATCTCTGTTTCAGTTTTCTGTCCTTCATGTATGTGTACATACTCTTTACCTCATGCTTTACATCTTTCCACCTGTTAAGCATTTAGGAGATTGGACTTCAACGTATTAATTGCAATTCAACAATGCCTCACCTCCTCCCCCTCAGGGGAAGAAATGAGAATAATTGTTGCTGTCCCTTGTGTGTATGGCTGAAGGACTTGGGAAAGGATCGTGTCTATTTTTAAAATTCATTTGTAACTTGAAGATGCAGATAAGTGATAATTTCTTTTGAATTTCAGTGAAGATTATGGAAAAACATTTGTTGATGTCTCACACCTTCTCAGCAACTATTATATACGGAAGGAGTTTGGAATTAATGTAGGACCAGAGCATTCCAAGAAGGTGAGACTTTTTCAAAATGGTTGAAACAAGAAATATTCTCTCAGCACGAATCAGGAAACCACTGCACAATTATTAATAATTCATTCCTTTGTCTTAAAATAAAAGGTAATTCTGACTGCTGATGTGTCAAAACGCTTGGGACAAAGTGGAAAGCATGGTGGTGTAATAATTCGATCGTCTGATTCTGGTGAAACATTTCATTCTATCCTGCTACCCTTCCACCCTGGCCAGCCGATGCTCTATCATTCCACCAATTCAGAGTACCTGCTGGCCTACAGTACTGATGTGAGTATCCCAAAGGTGCAATCAGCCAAGCTTATTGTTCTTAAATTTACATATTCTGCCATTGTAACTGATTAGCTGTAAAAATACAGAAGGCCCCTGCTCAGCTATGAGCATCAAGGTTTGGAAGAAGCTCTCACTTTGACATTGCTTTCTCCCACTGCAGCACGCCCTGTGGTTTTCTCGGAACTTTGGTGCAACGTGGGGAACAGTCCATCGATTTGTATATACTTACTCATGGTAAGTTAGAGACTTCTTTTAAACCTCTGGATCTTACATAAGATCTGTTCTAGAAAGCATTTTTTTTGTAGCAACAGGTTTCTAATATTTAAGAAAATTGCATCACATTTAAAGAATTTTGGCATTGTTGTGCATTAAATTAATTGATCACTAATGCTAGTAAATTTGTGTCATCTATTGGATTCTCCCCGACCTTTTCTTTTTTTGAGAATATTATCCTTTTTCTGTTCACTTAAAGGCACTATGACCATACAAAATTGATGGGCAGAAAAAGACCACCTGAGCCATCAGGTTTGCTTGGCTTATGATAACTTAATCATCATGGCTAGATACTCCACTCCACCGCCCCCTTCCCACAAGCAACCATGTACAACTCTGAGAGAGGTGGGGGGGGCAGGGGGATGAGAAAAGCCAAGGACCAATAATGAGAAAACTACTCTGGGGAAATTCCATCTCCAACTTCCTCAGGCAATCACGTTGTTACACTGGAACAAAAGTTGATCATTCAGTTCCTGAGCTTATTCTGCTAATCAATTGGATCATGGCTAATCTGCACCTCGACCTCATTATCTGCCTTTGCTCCATCTCCAAGATATCCTTACCCAATTAAAAACAAATCTACCATCATTACTCAAAAATATTCTAGTGTTTCATATTGATCTACAAGTAGTACCCACTGTTGAACAGCAAACATTGCAGCCATTTTATTTATAGATTTTTATGGTGCTGTACTAAACCTTATTGTATCTATTTGACCCACAAGTAGACTTGCGAATCTTGAACAACACAATATTTATATCCCGCTTGTTCATCCATTTGTAAACAATGTATCTCAAAAACAAATGGATAAATTTCGATGAAACTTGGTAAACAGATAGGGAGTATGGCCCAAAGACGAACTGATGAGTATTTGGTTAAGGCGTAGATCTGGATCCTGGAATTTTTTAAAAAGGATCCATTAATATTGGGAGATGGGGCAAATTGACATTTGCTGCTGTGGTGGAATTTTTCACAGCTGTCAAAATGTAAGCAGAGTTTTCAGAGCAGGTTGTTGGATACAAATTAACCTGAAGCCTCTTCAGTGTGATGGAAGCTCTGAATGTTTTTTCAACTTTCTGGTTACAGAGCATCAATCAGGCAGGGAGAAGCCTCAAGGAAGAATTGCACTATTGTAATAATGAGTTAGCACTGTAAAGTGGAGGTGTGTGCTCTAGTAGTACCCTCTTGTTTCTCATGATTTTCTTTGTTTTCTAGGGGACCTAGAAACACCATTTTCTTCTCGACTCATCCCGATGGCATTTGTAAGTTAACTTTTTAAAAAATTATTTTGTTTGAAACCCGAGTTGGTTCTTACCTATTTATCCCCTCACTGTCTTTAATTCTCTTTTTCTCTTTATCCCATCCTGAATCTCTCCTTTCAATCTCCAATTGCTGCTCTTGCTCTTAGTTATAGATAGATTCTCTCTTTTTCCTCTCCCTATAGAAGTGTTTTTATTGTTGGTTGAGATGTAATTGCAGTGAGTTGATATCTGTTACCATGTTATCAGAGTAAATGTGGTGCTTTTCTTTGTGAAAATGTTGGAAACTGCCTGTAAGTTATTTAAGAAAGCAGTGTCGGGGCGGTCCACAATGCTACCATAGCTGGTAGCTATATCATACAATCTCAGGCTCAGTGCCTTGTCTGAGCTGAGTAATGTGTTCTCATCCAGCTGAGTGCCACAATGCTTAGAGCTTGGACCAGAGAAAGGGAAAATTAGACCAGATTTCCCATTCCTACGACCCAGTGACTTTCACCTTTGGGTGAGTGTGATTAAAAACAAGATCAGGCCTGACTCTGATGCCCACTACTCAACAGAAATAGCTGGTGATACTTGTTGGAGTGAAAATTGACTTGGCACCAAGAAGGCAATAGTGAATCCGCAGTCTGTTTTACATTCATCAATATCAATTACAAAGAAAATTGGTTAGGGTGGCTGCTGGCTTGCCATTGCTTGTGTTGTGCTACCTTGTTAGACTAACTTTACTCCCTTTGTTTCATTACATTTCTTGAATTGCATGTGTACAGCTACTCGATGATTACCAACACCTTGAGAATTGTACTTAAGCAAAAGTCAGCACATGAGGAAGGCAGAAACTCAGGGAATATAAGGCATTGAGATATGTTGCATATGGTAAATACATTCACTGGAAAAGCTACATTTTTCTGAAACACTAGCTTAATATGCCATTAGTAATATGGTGGCACTGAGTTGAATACAGGATGAACATATCCACATTTTCCACATCAATAAACAGAAGTAAGACGTTTAACCTAGACCAGTGAACATGTCTGTCCTTATCAGTGAAGGCTCAGGAACAGCCAAAATGTAAAGATACTTTTCCAAAGCAAGTCAAACATTAAGATCCCTTTTTGGTACAAAGCATGTTTTCTTGAATGCATAAGAAAGCTTGAACATTGATCATATGTACAACCAACACAGTTTCCAAGATTTTATTAAATGCATAGAATTGCTTTAAACAATAATTGAAGGGGCAACAATGATGAAAGGCAATTGTATATTATGGTGAAGAAGCCAACAATGAAAAAAAGTAACGTTGGCCTGAGCACAAAATTGGCACCTGGATAAAGGTGACAGTATCCTTCAGGATTAGAACTCTCTGGTTAGTGTGAAATATATATTTTATTTCCATAAACTGCTGTCCACTACAATTATAAAAAAAAAAGTATGTGAACACTATCGTGAATCAACTTGGCAATGATTAGTTTGCACTCATGAAAACACATGAAGACTACTCTGACCGCAAAATCCCTTGCTAGTATCAGTATTCTGGAAACTCCATGGGGGCTAACACCTAGAACATGTGTCTCTACCCAGAGAACGTCTGATGGGGCTTCGGATGAGCAGAACATCCGCCTGCCTCAAGAATAGTCTGTGACTCTTGCAGAAGGGGGGTGTGGGGGGGTGGGCAGGAATTTGTCATGCAATTCCTTCAGCACTTGATTCCATTCTGCACAGCAATCTTAATGCTGGGGAAAATCTCTTATACAAGTCAGTTTAGGAGACCATGTGGGGTTCCACTTTCATGTTCCTGGCTTTGCATATTCTGTAATGTCAGCCTCCTTATAAATGATATTGACCCGAATAGCATCAGCTGGCCACTGCTGCTGCTTTTTCCCTATCCTCCTCTATCGGTGCCCAGAAAATGTCCACAGTGGCACAGGTACCTATCAAACATGTTTTCATGAAATGATTCTGCTGTGACCCCTAATATCCCAACTGGCCTGGGAGTGGAGGTCAGCTGTGTCAGTTCTATCACACTTGAGCTCGTGGAATGAGCTTAATGATTGTAAAGGACCATACTATTTCCATTGCACTCAAACTGCTTCTCTGGAGTCTGCAGAAATTCCCCTACATGTCCAATGTGTCAAATGAATTAATGAAATAATCTAATTTGTAACTGACAGATGATCAGTTTTATTTGTGACTATTAAGTTCAACCCTGAAAGAGTTAAGATATCAGAGAAGGTTGTGAAGATATTGAAACTTTAGATATTAAATTTAGTATAATTTTAACTATTTTAAAATTCAACAGCAGCAAACCAGCAAACTAGTGTACTCTGCATTGCAAAGGAGCAGGCAAACCATTCGTCTGTTCCCCAATCCGAACTGAACTGCCTTACAAGTAAATCATATAAGATCAGGGCCCACAAATGCTTGACCACTGGCTTGAGAGCATTTTGGTAGGGGTTATGTGCAGTATTCTGAGCCATTTGTGATGCCCATGTCAGTGTGCATTCCAGTCAAGCCTTGATGTGCAGTTGCACATAGTGAACAACTGGCACACATGAGATGCCAGAGACCTGTCTTGGTGCTGCTCCAAACACCTCCTTTAATCATTAGAGTGCCTTTTCTGATAATACTGGGACTAGCTCACCTTTATCCACCTCCTTTGAATCCCGAAACCTGGCAGCATGTGCTGGTTTTTAGATTCTTGAGAGCAAAGCAACGCACAGATACAATTATAATTAATGTGCATCACTGTAATGGTGGTCTTGTGTTTTTTTTGATCATTGTTGTCCAGTGGCACAATCCTCCTGCAGTGACTGAAACGGTGGTGAAAATGCAAAATTTCCTTGGAACATAGTTTTTTTTTGTTGTTCTACTATAGTTATATGTAATATTTGGCTTGAAAATAGAAGTGAAAAATATACCTGTATGTATTTATCGGATCCGGAAGTAGAGATTTATTTTCCCAATTTCTCTCTCCAGTCTCTTCTGTCCACTACCACACTAATATTTTCCCCATTTCCATTTTATGTGGTTTGAAATCTTTGATATTTTGGCTGATTGTCCTCTGTTAGTTTCTGAAAGTTCATGTCATGGCTTTAATCTGTCCCTTGGATCCTGGAAACTATATTAGTGACTTGACTTAAACATAGAACATAGAAAAAATACAGCACTATCAGGCCCTTCGGCCCACAAGTTGCGCCGGTCATGTCCCTACCTACCTAGGCTTATATATAGGCTTATCTATAACCCTCAATCCTATCAAGTCCCATGTACTCAGCCAGAAGTCTCTTAAAAGACCCTATTGAGTTTGCCTCCACCGCCACTGACGGCAGCCGATTCCACTCACCCACCACCCTCGGAGTGAAAAACTTACCCCTGACATCTCCTCTGTACCTACTCCCCAGCACCTTAAACCCGTGTCCTCTCGTAGCAGCCATTTCAGCCCTGGGAAAAAGCCTCCGAGAATCCACCCGATCTATACCTCTCAATATCTTGTACACCTCTATCAGGTCACCTCTCATCCTTCATCTCTCCAAGGAGAAAAGACCGAGCTCCCTCAACCTATCCTCATAAGGCATGCCAACCAATCCAGGCAACATCCTTGTAGATCTTCTCTGCACCCTTTCAATAATTTCCACATCCCTCCTGTAATGAGGCGACCAGAACTGAGCACAGTACTCTAAGTGGGGTCTGACGAGGGTCTTATAAAGCTGCATCATTATCTCCCAACTCCTAAACTCAATCCCTCGATTGATGAAGGCCAGCACACCATACGCCTTCTTAACCACTTCCTCTACCTGCGAGGCCGATTTAAGAGTCCTATGGACCCGGACCCCAAGGTCCTTCTGATCCTCTACACTGCTAAGAGTCTTACCCTTGATATTATACTCCTTCATCCCATTTGACCTGCCAAAATGGACCACAACACATTTATCCGGGTTGAAGTCCACCTGCCACTTCTCCGCCCAGTCTTGCATCCTATCTGTGTCATGCTGCAGCTTCTGAAATCCCTCCAAACTATCCACAACGCCACCAACCTTCGTGTCGTCGACAAACTTACCACTTCCTCATCCAGGTCATTTATGAAAATGACAAACAGCAAGGGTCCCAGAACAGATCCCTGGGGCACTCCACTGGTGACCGACCTCCATTCAGAAAAAGACCCGTCTACAACCACTCTCTGCCTTCTGCAGGCAAGCCAGTTCTGGATCGACAAAGCAACAAATTTACAAAGCAAAGTGGGCGGCACGGTAGCACAGTGGTTAGCACTGTTGCTTCACAGCTCCAGGGACCTGGGTTCGATTCCCGGCTTGGGTCACTGTCTGTGTGGAGTTTGCACATTCTCCTTGTGTCTGCGTGGGTTTCCTCCGGGTGCTCCGGTTTCCACCCACAGTCCAAAGATGTGCGGGTTCGGTCGATTGGCCATGCTAAAATTGCCCCTTAGTGTCCTGAGATGTGTAGGTTAGAGGGATTAACGGGTAAAATATGTAGGGATATGGGGGTAGGACCTGGGTGGGATTGTGGTCGGTGCAGACTCAATGGGCCGAATGGCCTCTTTCTGCACTGTAGGGTTTCTATGATTCTATGATTCAACAGCCCCTTGGATCCCATGCCCTCTCACTTTCTCGAGAAGTCTTGCATGGGGGACCTTATCGAACGCCTTGCTGAAGCCCATGTAAACCACATCTACCGCTTTTCCTTCGTCAATGTGTTTAGTCACATTTTCAAAGAACTCCACCAGGCTCGTAAGGCACGATTTGCCTTTGACAAAGCCGTGCTGACTACTTTTGAGCATACTAAACTTCTCTAAATGTTCATAAATCCTGTCCCTCAGGATCTTCTCCATCAATTTACCAACCACTGAGGTTAGACTCACCGCTCGGTAATTTCCTGGGCTATCCCTATTCCCTTTCTTGAATATAGGAACCACATCCGCAATCCTCCGGAACCCCTCCCGTCTCCATCGACGACGCAAAGATCATTGCCAGAGGCTCTGCAACCTCTTCCCTCGCCTCCCACAGTAACCTGGGGTACATCCCATCCGGTCCCGGCGACTTATCTATCTTGATGCTATTCAAAATTTCCAACACATCCTCTTTCTTAATGTCCACATACTCAATCTTTTCAGTCCACCTCAATCCTGTAGTACAACCACCCAGGTCTTTTTCCACCGTGAATACCGAGGTAAAATATTCATTAAGCACCTCTGCTATTTCTTCCGGTTCTGTACAGACTTTCTCACCTTCACCTTTTATAGGTCCTATTCCTTCACATCTCATCCTTTTACTCTTCACATATTTATAGAACGCCTTAGGGTTCTCCTTAATCTTACCTGCCAAGGCCTTCTCGTGACCCCTTCTGGCTGTCCTAATTTCTTAAGTCCCTTCCTACAAGCTGTATACTCATCTAGATCCCCATCACCGCCTAGCTCTCTAAACCTTTTGTACGCTTTCCTTTTCTTTTTGACTAGGTTCACCACGGTTCCCGTAACCTACCAAAACCTCCCTGTCTCATCGGAATGTTGTCGCGCAGAACTCCAGACAAACATTCCTTGAAAATCTGCCACCTTACTTCGGTACTTTCCCTCGAATACCTCCTTCCAATTTATGCCTCTAATCTCCTGCCTGATGGCTTCATATTTCCCCTTACTCCAGATAAACACTTTCCTAGCTTGCCTGATCCTATCTGACTTATCTTAAAGAATTGTATTTGTAGTCATTCTCTTCAGTATAATGAGACACAAACAAAAAAGGTCACATATGTTGCACAACTGCTGAAGACAGCAAGTCTATTAAAGCCAAATTTCTTCAAATGAATCAATTTATTGTGCATGTTGATACTGCATGTTAATCCAGAATTGTTAATTATTTAAATGTCAGCACTTATTAAAGCTTGGTCTGAGTGTAATTTTAATTACCCATAAATAAAAGTAATAAATAATTCATGTTGCAGAATATTCTTCCTCTTGCTCATAGGGAAATACCAAAGTGTAAATTAGAAGATTATTAATTACATAGTTTTGTGTAGTGAGAAGTAATGATCACAGAGCCACACATATACCTAAAATTGAAAAGGCTTCAGCCTTGCACAATATCTGAGTTTTCATTGAAACATAATTGATGAGAATGATTTCAGCTGCAAATGAGCGATTAAATCTGGACAATCGGAATAGCTAACGTTTTGAAGATTACACTTAATGACTAACTGGTATTGTGAGATTGTTTCCTTACTGATTTTCCATTGCCAAGGAAACTTGAATGAGGAAAGTCCACGGTATCAATCTCACATAATCTTGGAGGCAACAGAGGCAACAGTTTATATGAAGAATATGGGCTAAGGGGGATATATTATAAAGTTGATGAGCAGATACTTTGACCAAGTAATTCATTTCATTATGTATCATGAAAATTCTTATTTATTTTGGCCGTGCATATTTTGGAAACCTGGAGTTGATTTGAATAATTGCTCCATTACAGTCAGGTGTTTATGATCTATCACAAGGATTATAAGATTGTTATTAAATTGCCTTTGGTGAAGATTACAGGCAAATTGGATGTTGGCATTTATTGTAAAAGGACTGGATTCTAAAAGTAGAGAAGTGTTGCTGCAATTGTGTAGGGTATTGGTGGGACAACATCTGGAGTATTATGTCCCGGTTTGGTCTCTTTATTTGAGGAAGGATGTGGTGGCATTGAAGGCAGTTCAGAGGAGGTTCACCAGATTGATTCCAGGGATGAAGGGGTTGATGTACAAGGAGAGATTAAGCAGTTTGGGCTTGTACTCACTGGAGTTCAGAAGGATGTGAGGGGATCTAATCAAGGTATATAAAATTTAAAAGGAAGCTATGAAGTAAATGTAGACCAAATGTTTCCTCCAGAACAAGAGGTCACAGGTATAGTTGAGAGGCAGTAGATTTAAAACTGAGATGAGGAGGAACTACTTCTTGCAGAGGTTGGTGAATTTGTAGAACTCACTGCCCCATAGCGTAGTGGAGTCTGAATAGTTGCATCATTTCAGAGGGAGATAGATATAGTTCTAATAAAAACTAGGGAATGAGTGATATGGGGAACAGGTGGGGAGGTGGATTTGAGACCAGGGAGAGATCAGCCATGATCTGATTGAATGGCAGAGCAGGCTCGAAGGGCTGAATTTGCCTATAATTCCTATGTTCCTACAGAGGGCAGAATTTTTCAAAAAATGACAAAGGGTGCAATCTTACTGGCCATTCACGCCACACTCCTGCTGCAGTGAGGTCAGAGAATTTGGTGCCCAGCCAAATCTCTATCCATTGCAGCGAGATGGCAAAATCCTGCTGGTGTGAATGGCTGTAATATTCCGGCCAAAGTGTTAGGTTCTGACCGAAAGTCGGCATGTTTCTCCCTAGAAACACAGCCAGGGTTTCACTTCTCGTCTTCCAACACTTCATCAAAAATAAAGTATGGGGGCGTGTCTTGCGCCATCATTCTGGCGGAGTGCAGCTAGAGAGAGCCGGCAGGCCCTGCTCCACCAAGATCAGTATGACCTTTTTAAAAGGCTCCCAATCTCAAAGTGAAAGTAATGGCACCCACCTCCATCTCCACCATCAGAGCAACCCCCCTCCCCCATGATTGTTTGCATCAGGGCTTCAGAGTACCCGTCCCCCTGATCATTGCTTGCATCGGGGCTTGAGTGCCAACCCACCCCCCCCCCCCCTCCCGCAATCATCACCAACATCCACACATAATGGGAATCCCCGCTCTTAATGGGGTTTCCTGGAGGCCATACACCTGGTGGTGCCAGGGGACAGTGTCTGTTCCTCACTACCTAATACACACCTCTGAGCTTCCGGTGTGGACACGATGACTGGTTTCTGTTTTCGGAAAGCAGTAGTGATTCCCGCTGGTGTGATGTCACGCTGGTGGGGCAGAACATCTGATGACCCAAAAGCAATGGTGTTAAGTTGTTTAAGATATCTAAATTAATTCAAGTTAATTGTAATCAGGTTCACGTCCTCGCTGGGTGTCAACCTGATTATATCACCAGTGGGGACGGGGAAGATCTCAAACTGAGATCTCACCACTGCAAATCCCATTATGGCCCTCTCGCAAGAGTTAGCGGCCATAAAGGGATTTGTGCCCGCTGTGAATTGGCCAAAAAATTACATTGAAGGGAAGAATTGCTAAACATTCATTCACTCAAAATTTTTCAAGACTGTTATGTGACCTTCATTTGTATTGTTAAATCTACTTTATAGGGTTGATGTGTGTAATATATTACTAATCATTCTAATCTATCAGGACTTTGAGGTATGAGCTAAGAGGTATGGTTCCTCTAAAGCATGACCGGGATTCCAGCAATATGATTAGTCTATAGTCTCCATCTGAAAATAACAAGCTGCAACTTGTCCCTAACACTGACATGACAATTAATTCCATTTCAAAGCAGCTATTTTCTATGTTCTGTATGCATCCAGTTTCTTAAGTGGGGACCAAGCCTGTAGAGCCATAGAGTGTGTGACTATAGAACTGAGTATAAGTGAAGAGTTTTATGAGAGATGCAAACACCATTTGCTTGTTCCATCACTAAATGTTTTAATATTATTTCACAGATGATAAAGATGCAAAAGGGGTATTGGAGCTAAAGAGGACAACAGATTTTGGAGGAACTTTTGTAACACTTCTCAACAAAGTTTACTCGTTTGGTTTTGCTGGCCGTTTCCTCTTTGCCTCTGTTATCAGTAACCAGGTAAAACAACTACTCCTAGAATAAAAGCAAAATATTGTAGATGCTGGAAACTTGGAACAAAAACAGAAAGTGTTGGAAAGACTCGGATCTGGCAGCATTTGTGGACAGGGGAATAACGTTAACATTTTGAGTCGAATATTGTTTTTCTTCAGAAGAAGATTCATATTCAACTCAATGTTAACTCTTCTCTCCACTGTTGCTGCCAGACCTGTTGAAGATAACTGCTTATATCTGAACCACTTTTCCTGGTGTTAACAACTCCATGAGCTGAGATTCTGAAGGAGTCTGTTGAAGCTTAATCAATGCTCTGATTAGGCTACACCTGGAATACTATAGATGATCTGATAATCAAATTATACAGCATCATAGAATCCTTACTGTGCAGAAGGAGGCTATTCAGCCCATTGAGCCTGCACCAACAACTTTATCACTACATATTATATATACCCTGTTAATCCCACTGACACTAAGGGACAATATAGTATGGCCAATCAACCTGACCCGCACATCTTTGGAATGTGGGAGGAAATCGGTGCACCCGGAGGAAACCCACGGGGAGAATATGCAAACTCCACACAGACCGTGACCCAAGGCTGGCATTGAATCCGGGTCCCAGGCGCTGTGAGGCAGCAATGCTAACCACTGTGCCACGGAGTCATCCAAGCCCTTCAGAAGCAGTGCTCCAAGTAGTGCAGAAACAATCAGGAAATAGAAGCAATGGTATGCCACCAGGCCCTTCAGCCCTGCCCTGTCATTCAATACGATCATGACTGATCTATGCCGGCCTCAACTCCTTTTCTGTGCCATTTCCCCATAGCCCTCTATTCCTCAATATTATCGAATATTTATCCACCTCCACTTTAAATACTTCTAATGATCCAGCCTCTAGCACATTTTGGGGCAGAGAATTCCAGGGATCCACCACCCTCTGCGAGAAGAAATTTCTACACACCTCAGTTTAAGTAACCTGTCCTTTATCTTATAGCTATGTCCCTTTGTTTGAGACTCTCCCACTAGTGAAAACATCTCAGCATCTACCCTGTCAAGCCCCCTCAGGACCTTACATAAGGTCACCCCTCGCTCTTCTAAACTCCAAGGAATGAAGACCCAGATTATTTAGTCTCTCTTGAGAGGTCAACCCTCTCCTCCCAGGAATTAGCCTGGTGAATCTCGGACTTCCTCCACTGTTACAATATCCTTTTTCAGGTAAGGGGACCAAAACTGTATGCAGTATTCCTGGTGAGGCCTCACCAACACCCTGTACAATTGCAACAACACCTCTCTATCCTAATGCCCTCCTTTTGTCAGAACATCATCTCTGCTGGACTTAATAGTTAGTACAGACAGCAAAAAATAGTTTTAAAAATCTGAATATATTATTAATAAACTTCCAGCAAGAAGGGATGACTATAAACAGTTCGAACACAGAATGTGTCTGATCAAAATGTTCAGTATGATTTTGCTAAATCTTGCAGTGTGAACAATCTGCACTTAATTGGATTGAGCTTGCAAAGTTCCATTTCTAACCTGAGCTTTGGGTGCTGGGAGAAATAAGCAGTAACTCCAGGCACAAGAGTTTAGCTGGTCACACTGGATTAGCAAACAGAAAATGTGCTGGAAACTCACTGACCTCTGTCTCGGAATTACTGAGGTGCATAGTCAATATACAAAACTTCATGCGAAGAGTGCAAATTGGTAAAAACAACCCAAAATATTAGTTCATTATGCATTCAGCTGTACAACTACATACAATGATTTTTGGCACTGATGTACTTTACATAGTAAAACATCACAATTCCGAATCAAATACAGGAAATGCAATAAAGTCCATACATGTCCAGAGTTGGAAAATACTTTTCCTGCTGTACCGTGATGATGCAAGATGAGAATGTTATAGTTACATGTTGCTGTGGAATGTTGCCACTGCACCAGATTGGTAGGATGTGGCTTTCTTCTTTTGTTACACCATGTGGCAAATTCTGAGTTTACACTGTGTATTAGGGAAAGCATGGAGCAGAAGGTGCACATTTTTTCCCAGAAGGAAAATCAACAGGCAAATCCCACCAGGCTGCCCAAGGACATGTTGAAATGTTTAAGCCTCAATTCAGTTGGCAATATTTTTTGGAATCAGCCTGAAACATCCTGCTTATCAACAGCAATGGATAGTTTGTTCTATCATGTGTAATGTACAAATACAAATGTGTCCGTACCATCAAGCCACAATATTAATGCACAGATATAACATAAAGTGGCTAATACAAGTGCAGATGTGTAATTTAATGACCCTCTTTGAATATGTTTCTGTCAACTTTCCTAATATTTCCACTTTAGAATGTTCTCCTCATGCTGTATGAAGCACCTCAGGATCCTGCGGAGGTGGTGGCATAGTGATATTGTCACTGGACTGGTAATACTCGGGTTCAAATCCCACCACGGCAGCTGGTGAAATTTGAACGAAATAAAAACCTGGAATTAAAATGGTCTAATTGTCCATACTAAATTCTCCCTCAGTGTACCCGAACAGGCGCCGGAGTGTGGCGACTAGGGGGTTTTCACAGTCACTTCATTGCAGTGTTAATGTAAGTCTACTTGTGACAGTAATAAGTAAACTTAAACTTTAATGATGACCATGAAACTATTGTCTATTCTCATAAAAACTTTTGGTTCATTGAATTTCCTTATGGCCTACATGCAACATCCACAACAATGACACTTAAATGCCTAGCAAGTCACTCAACACCAGGCATACTTAAAAATCAAGTGTCAGCCTGGTGAAGCTACAACACAGGACTACTTGTGTGCCAAACAGCATAAGCAGCAAGTGATAGATCGGATCTGCTTAGCTCTAAGCTCTGTAGTCCTGCTACATCCAGTCATGAATGGTGGTGAACAATTAAACAACTCACAGGAGGAGGAGGCTCCACAAATATCCCCATCCTCAATGAGCAAATCAGTATAAAAAATGAGGCTGAAGCATTCATGACAATCCTCGGCCAGAAGTGCTGAATGGATGATCCATCTTAGCCTCCTCCAGAGGTCCCCATCATCACAGGTGCCAGTCTTCAGCTAATTCGATTCACTCCACATTATATCAGGAAACATCTGAAGGCACTGGATACTGCAAAGGCTATGGGCCCTGACAACATTCCAGCAATAGTACTGAAGCTCCAGAACTTGCCATGTCCCTAGCCAAGCTGTTCTGGTGCAGCTACAACTTTTGCATCTACCTGGCAACGTGGAAAATTGCCCAGGACGTACAGGTATGTGCTGTACATAAACAAATGGGACAAATCCAACCTGGCCAATTACCGTATTATCAGTCTACTGTCATCAGTAAATTGATGAAAAGGGTCATCAACAGCGCTATCAAGTGGCAATTACTTAGCAGTAACCTGCTCATGGATGCTCAGTTTGGGTTCTGCCAGGGTCACTCAGCTCCTGACCTGAGTACAAACATGGACAAAAGAGCTGAATGACGACAGATGTGAGGTGAGAGTGACTGTTCCTGATAACAAGGCATCATTTGACCACATATGGCACCAAGGAGTCAATGGGAATCAAGGAAATCTCATTGCTGGTTGGAGTCATACCCAAGACAAAGGAAGACGGTTGTGGTTGTTGGAGGTTAATCATCTGAGCTCCAGGATATCATTGCAGGAGTTCCTCAGGGTATTGTCCCAGATGCAACAATTTTCAACTGCTTCATCAATGACTTCCCTCTGTCATGGGGATGTTTGCAATGTCCATCTCCAACGAATGAGAATCTAACCATCATCCTTTGACATTTAATGGCATTACCATCACTGAATCTGCCACTATAACATCCTGGGGGTTACCATTGACCAGAAATTGAACTGGACCAGCCATATAAATACTGTGGCTACAAAAGTCCTGTGGCGAGTAACTTGCCTGTCTATCATCCACAATGCACAAGTCAGGAGTGTGATGGGATACTCTCCACTTGCCTGGATGAGTGCAGCTCCAACAACACTCTAGAAGCTCAACAAAGCAGGCCACTTGATTGACACTACATCCACAGTCACACTCTCTACCACCACTGCACAGTGGCAACAGTATGCATCATTTCACTGGCTTGGCCAGAATTTAGTGCCCATTCCAAATTGCCCTTAAGAAGGAGCTCACCAAGGCTTCTTACACAGCAACTTGCAAACCCACGGCCACTATCACCTAGAAGGACAAGGGCAAGAAACACATGGGGACACCACCAGATGGAAGTTCCTCTCCAAGCCACTTAAACTCCTGACTTGGAAATAAATCACTGTTCCTTCATCGTCGCAGGGTCAAAATCCTGGAACTCCCTCCCTAACAGCACTATGGGTGTACCTACATCACATGGAGTGCAGCAATTCAAGAATTAGTTCACCACCACCTTGAGGGCAATTTGCAAAGGGTAATCAATTCTGGCCTGGCATACTTATATCTTATAATTAAATCAGTTAAAGCAACATTAATCAAAGCATGCAATTATTTTAACATCTGTACATCCTTAAAGTAATGCTTTCTGTATATTTGTATATAGAAATTTAAAAATTAATTTACATCTCTATAATCCAGTGCTTTAAATGATGATCTAATTTTACTTTACTAATTTGAATAGATTAGACATATCTCTAAAGTTTGTATATCAATGAAAAAAAAGAACCATATGTTTTAAAAAGCACTTGAAGAGGGTATGACATATTTATTTTTTGTTTTCAGACACTGCCCAGATCAGTTTATGTATCTGCTGATCAAGGTGATTCTTGGAATAAAGCTCAGCTGCCTCCTGTCAGCCATGAACAGGTATATTCAATATCCTTTCAGCCTGTCATTGACTACTTGTAAATTATTGAGCTATTACAAGGAATGAAGAATGGGAGATGGCAGATAGTAGTACAATGATGAAAAGTATTTATTCATATACTACATGTGACTGTATAACATACTAACAATTGGTTTGGAAAGGGAATGATTTTCACTTAGATGCTGGAGTGATCTATTAAATTCCATCTTTGTGAATGCAATCACTCTTTATAAAATAACCTTTCTCCTACCTTTCCTATTTTATTTCTCTGGTTTTGTAGCTATCCACGGTACTCAAGGGATTTGGGACTCTTGTCAAACTATCATCTTTGACTGCTTGTTCAACACATATCAGGACCATGGCTAGCATTAAAAAAGGAAGAACCATTGACTTGACCTGCTTTCTCCAAACCCACACCCTACTGATATACTCCATCACATCACGTGCCTCAGCACTGTATCACCTAATGTAATTCCATTTGTCCCAGTTCTTATTTCTGTTCTTTTATGATACTTCCATTAACTCAGAATGGAGATCTATCAGGTGCTATTTTTGAGTATTCATACACTTTTTCTCTGGTGCTATAAAAATTTTTGGATAAGAATAGGAGAATGGGACAAATTGTCAAGCTCTTTCAGGGAGATGAATGGCTTCCTCCTGCACTGCAAAATTCTCGCGCGCTACACAGACAAAGCATACTGTTCATAGAGAAGGAAATGAGAGAGTGCAGGATGTAGTGTTACAGTCATAGCAAGGGTGTAGAGAAAGATTAACTTAATGCAAGATGGGTCCATTCAAAAGTCTGATGGCAACAGGGAAGAAGCTGTTCTTGAGTCGGTTGGTACGTGACCTCAGACTTTTATATCTTTTTCCCGACGGAAGAAAGTGGAAGAGAGAATGTCCGGGGTGCATGGGGCCCTTAATTATGCTGGCTGTTTTGCCGAGGGAGACAGTGTAGATAGAGTCAATGGATGGGAGGCTGGCTTGCATGATAGATTGGGCTACATTCATGATCTTTTGTAGTTTCTTGCGGTCTTGGAGCAGGAGCCATACCAAGCTGTGATACAACCAGAAAGAATGCTTTCTATGGTGCATCTGTAAAAATTGGTGAGAGTTGGAGCTGACATGCCAAATTTCCATAGTCTTCTGAGAAAGTAGAGGCGTTGGTGGACTTTCTTAACTATAGTGTCAACATGGGGGGACCAGGACAGATTATTGGTGATCTAGATACTTAAAAACTTGAAACTCTCAACCCTTTTCTACTTCGTCCCCATTGATGTAGACAGGGGCATGTTCTCCTTTACGCTTCCTGAAGTTGATGACAATCTCCTTCGTTTTGTTGACATTAAGGTAGAGATTATTGTCAGCGCACCAGTTCACCAGATTCTCTATCTCATTCCTGTACTCTGTCTCGTCATTGTTCGAGATCCGACCCACTATGGTGGCGTCATCAGCAAACTTCAAAATCGAGTTGGAGGGGAATTTGGAAACACAGTCATAGGTGTATAAGGAGTATAGTAGGGGGCTGAGAACACAGCCTTGTGGGGTACCGGTGTTGAAGATGATCATGGAGGAGGTGTTGTTGTCTATCCTTACTGATTGTGGTCTGAGGGTTAGGAAGTTCAGGATCCAGTTGCAGAGGGAGGAGCCAAGGCCCAGGCCATGGAGTTTGGAGATGAGTTTCGTAGGAATAATGGTGTTGAAGACTGAGTTGTGGTCAATAAATAGGAGTCTGACATGGGTGTCTTTGTTATCTAGGTGTTCCAGGGTTGAGTGCAGAGCCAGGGAGATGGCATCTGCTGTGGACCTGTTGCGGCGGTAAGCGAACTATAGTGGATCCAGGTAGTCCGGGAAGCTGGAATTGATTCATGCTATGACTAGCCTTTCGAAGCACTCCATAATGATCGATGTCAAATGTCATAGGGGTTAACAGTGACAAGAACAGGAGTGTTTGATTTTAAAGCATGCAGGAAGTATCTTGTGTTTATAGATTGCACGTGAAACTGATCGCTTTTCACGAGATTGTTAGCAGACTATTTTGTTATGGGGCATCGCAATTGAACCTGATTACCTTCATTTGCAGTCAATATACCTGTTTCTCCCCTTTCCAAATTCAGGGCCACTGGGTCCAAATGTATGGTCCTGACTGCTGAATGGTTAAGATCAACAAACTAAGCACTGACCAGGGACTCGATTGTTTATCAAAATCTATGAAGCAACGTTGCTGTGGAAGGGAATATTTCAGAATATTTTTCACATGATTGTGAGGAGAGGTTTCACAAATAGGAGTTGTCCCTGGAGAACCTACAGAAATACCACACAGTGAAGAAAGACTCACAAACATAATTTGATGGAAATTCCCTTGAGTGTTTGTTATATACTCAGAGGGGTAGATGTAAATTAGATTCAGGACTTGATTCTCCTCATTTCATGCATTATGTGTTCATAATTCCTCCTTAGCCATTTAGTTTATTCATGGGCTTGTCTTCTTGCATCAATTTTAAGCTGATGATTCCTCTTGAATATTTAAGTAACAGGCAATAATAATTTAAATAACATAGAACATAGAACAGTACAGCACAGAACAGGCCCTTCGGCCCACGATGTTGTGCCGAGCTTTGTCTGAAACCCAGATCAAGCTATTTCCCCCCTATCATCCAGAAGTACTCCATGTGCCTATCCAATAGCTTCTTAAATGTTACTAAAGTTTCTGACTCCACTATCCCTGCAGGCAGTCCATTCCACACCCCAACCACTCTCTGAGTAAAAAACCTACCTCAGACATCCTTCCTATATCTCCCACCATGAAACCTATAGTTATGCCCCCTAGTTACCACTCCATTCACCCGAGGAAATAGCCTTTGAACGTTAACTCTATCTATCCCCCTCATCATCTTATAAACGTCTATCAAGTCTCCTCTCAACCTCCTCCGCTCCAAAGAGAAAAGCCCAAGTTCCCTCAACCTTTCCTCATAAGACCTACCCTCCAAACCAGGCAGCATCCTGGTAAATCTCCTTTGCACTCTTTCCAGTGTCTCCACATCCTTCTTGTAGTGAGGTGACCAGAAGTGCACACAATATTCCAAATGTGGTCTCACCAGCATAACCCCACGGCTCTTAAACTCAAACCCCCTGTTAATGAACGCCAACACACTATAGGCCTTCTTCACGGCTCTATCCACTTGAGTGGCAACCTTCAGAGATCTATGGATATGAACCCCAAGATCTCTCTGTTCCTCCACATTCTTCAGAACCCTACCTTTGACCCTGTAATCCACATTTAAATTTGTCCTACCAAAATGAATCACCTCGCATTTGTCAGGGTTAAACTCCATTTGCCATTTTTCAGCCCAGCTCTGCATCCTATCTATATCTCTTTGCAGCCTACAACAGCCCTCCACCTCATCCACTACTCCACCAATCTTGCTGTCATCAGCAAATTTACTGATCCACCCTTCACCCCCTCCTCCAAGTCATTTATAAAAATTACAAATAGCAGAGGACCAAGCGCTGATCCCTGTGGCACTCCGCTGGTAACCGGTTTCCAGTCCGAAAATTTTCCATCCACCACCACCCTCTGTCTTCTGTTAGATAGCCAGTTACCTATCCAATTGGCCAAACTTCCCTCTATCCCACACATCCTTACTTTCTTCATAAGCCGACCGTGGGGGACTTTATCAAACGCCTTACTAAAATCCATGTATATGACATCAACTGCACTACCTTCATCTACACACTTAGTTACCTCCTCAAAACATTCTATCAAATTTGTGAGGCAAGACTTGCCCTTCACAAATCCGTGCTGACTATCCCGGATTAAGCTGCATCTTTCTAAATGGTCGTAAATCCCATCCCTAAGGACCTTTTCCATCAACTTACCGACCACCGAAGTAAGACTAACCGGCCTATAATTACCAGGGTCATTTCTATTCCCTTTCTTAAACAGAGGAACCACATTCGCCACTCTCCAGTCCACTGGCACCACCCCCGTGGACAGTGAGGACGCAAAGATCAATGCCAAAGGCTCTGCTATCTCATCCCTTGCCTCCCAAAGAATCCTAGGATATATTTCATCAGGCCCAGGGGACTTATCAACTTTCAGTTTATTCAAAATTGCTAGTACATCTTCCCTCCGAACATCTACTTCCTCCAGCCTATCAGCCTGTGACACCCTCTCTTCCTCAAAAACATGGCCCCTCTCCTTGGTGAACACCGAAATAACATTAAATAAATGGGCGGCATGGTTAGCACTGCTGTTTCATAGCTCCAGGGACCTGGGTTCGATTTCCGTCTTGGGTCACTGTCTGTGTGGAGTTTGCACATTCTCCTCGTGTCTGCATGGGTTTCCTCCGGGTGCTCTGGTTTCCTCCCACAGTCCAAAGAAGTGCGGGTTAGGTTGATTGGCCATGCTAAAATTGCCCCTTAGTGTCCTGAGATGCGTAGGTTAGAGGGATATGTGGATAGGGCCTGGGTGGGATTGTGGTCGGTGCAGACTCGATGGGCCGAATGGCCTCTTTCTGTGCTGTAGGGTTTCTATGAACAGGACGATTGAATGTTTTTTTTTACTGTTGCGTCTATTCCATGTAAAAATAGCAATAATGAAATTATCAATCCCCGCTTGCTGTTGTTTAATGATATTTTTGGCAAATGGTTCTGCAATTGAAGAATAGCCAGTTTGTTTGACTGTGATGTTGCAAATAGTCAACACACCTGGGGGCCACACGTGAATCATCAGTGTTTGCAGTGGTATTTATTATCCACATTTCTCAGAGGCTTCTCCAGCAACATCCATTCTGTCCACCAGAGGGCAGAGTTTGCTTCTGGACAGACTTGACAGTTGTATTTATTGCTCATACACATCTGCAACAGCTTGTTTTCCTGCTCAAGCTCTGAGCCCCCCTGCTTCCTCTTACCAGCAGGGTTGTGAGCAACAGTGTAGAAGGGCATAAGGAATGGGAGCAGGAGTTGACAATGTCTGCCCTCAAGCCTGCACTGCCATATTCAGCAAAATTATCATTGATATTCAGTATCAGTTCTGCTTTCCACCCTATCCCCATATCCTTGTTGCTGAGTTTTAACCTTTTGATCAAGATTGTCTGAGGTGATAGAACTGCCCCACCCCCCCAACATGTCTGAGTACAAGAGGGGCTCTTCTACACGGGGTTTTTGGGGGGGGGGGGGGTGCAGTTTTAACTCACCCAGCTAGGGAAAACCGATGGAGGAGAGGGCTTTTTTTTTCATAAGGACTAGGCAAGGGTTGGGGAGAGGGCAGGGCCCAGGTTATCTCAACTCCAGAATACTCCAGGTTAGTTGGTTGTCTGAAACAGGCCAGACCGTGGGCACCAAAGAGGTTGTGAGCAATAACAAAACTACTTCCCAACAGGAAGGAGGATGGCAAAAATAGCAGGGCAAGATTCCTGGAGGCACATAGTCTCCTCACCTTTCCTGGTTGGGAAACATTGTAAATCAACAAGGAAACAAATAACAAGTCTTTTATAAAATACTTTCTGATCAAAGTTGTCAGGAGAACAAATTTGTTCTTCTCACTTGAAAATTTAACAATACGTATTTTGTATGAAAACTCTGCAATTTGACTCAGGATACAATATGGGGAAGAATGTACCAGCTTTTTTTTAAAATGCAGGAGGCTATGCAATTTGTGTCTTTGAATAATGAGCTAACTTTAATTAATATTAGCAGTCACTTCTGTTAGTGGGCCTCATGTGTCTTATGGTTCAGAGTTGACCCTTTTCTGCTCAATACTCTGACCCAAGGAAGTGACCCAGAGACTGTTACTCTGCGCAGCGGCTCTGGAATATTTCACTTGTCATCCCCCTCTCTTTACACCAGGTGAATGGATTAGGCCACTCCACTGAGATGCAGACCTTGAACCAATACTTCATTTATTTAGATAATATATACAGACAGCCTAAGTATCCTTCACAGTGAGAGAATATAATCCCCTAAATGTGAAAGCACCAGAGACACACTTGCTTTCACTTTAAATGTGTTCCTGACAAGCACCACTTTTTGTTTAACCTTTTGAGGTTAATCTCGCTCAGACTGTAAATTTAAACAACCTTTGGCTTTTTGGCTAATTTGCGGGTCCCCTAGCACAGATATTTAAATCATCGATAGTCACGGGTGAGGTGCCTGAAGGCGGCACGGTAGCACAGTGGTTAGCACTGCTGCTTCACAGCTCCAGGGACCTGGGTTCGATTCCCGGCTTGGGTCATTGTCTGTGTGGAGTTTGCACATTCTCCTCGTGTCTGCGTGGGTTTCCTCCGGGTGCTCCGGTTTCCTCCCACAGTCCAAAGATATGCGGGTTAGGTTGATTGGCCAGGTTAAAAATTGCCCTTAGTGTCCTGAGATGCGTAGGTTAGAGGGATTAGTGGGTAAATATGTAGGGATACAGGGGTAGGGCCTGGGTGGGATTGTGGTCGGTGCAGACTCGATGGGCCGAATGGCCTCTTTCTGTACTGTAGGGTTTCTTTCTTTCTTTCTATTGGAGGGTGGCAAATGTTGTGGTTTTGTTTAAAAAGGGCTGCAGGGAAAAGCCTGGGAACTACAGGCCAGTGAGCCTCACATCTGTGGTGGGTAAGTTGTTGGAAGATATTTTGAGAGACAGGATCTACAGGCATTTAGAGATGCAAGGACTGATTAGGGACAGTCAGCATGGCTTTGTGAGTGGAAAATCATGTCTCACAAATTTGATTGAGTTTTTTGAAGGGGTAACTAAGAAGGTAGGTGAGGGCAGTGCAGTTGATGTTGTCTACGTGGACTTTAGCAAGGCCTTTGACAAGGTACCGCATGGTAGGTTGTTGCACAAGGTTAAATCTCACGGGATCCAGGGTGAGGTATCTAAATGGATACAAAATTGGCTTCTTCTGGTTGTAGAAGGTTGTTTTTCAAACTGGAGGCTTGTGACCAGCGGTGTGCCTCAGGGATCGGTGCTGGGTCCACTGTTATTTGTCAATTATATTAATGATTTGGATGAGAATATAGGAGGCACAGTTAGTAAGTTTGCAGATGACACCAAGATTGGTGGCATTGTGGACAGTGAAGAAAGTTATCTCCGACTGCAATGGGATCTTGATCAATTAGGCCAGTGACGAATGGCAGATGGAGTTTAATTCAGACAAATGCGAGGTGATGCATTTTGGGAGATTGAACTAGGGCAGGACTTACTCAGCTAATGGTAGGGCATTGGGGAGAGTTACAGAACAAAGAGATCAAGGGGTACATGTTCATAGCTCCTTGAAAGTGGAGTCACAGTTGGACAGAGTGGTGAAGAAGGCATTCAGCATGCTTGGTTTCATTGGTTAGAACATTGAATACAGGAGTTGGGACGTCTTGTTGAAGTTGTACAAGACATTGGTAAGGCCACACTTGGAATACTGTGTACAGTTCTGGTCACCATATTATAGAAAGGATATTATTAAACTAGAAAGAGTGCAGAAAAGATTTACTAGGATGTTACCAGGACTTGATGGTTTGAGTTATAAGGAGAAGCTGGATAGACTGGGACTTTTTTCTCTGGAGCATAGAAGGCTGAGGGGTGATCTTATAGAGGTCTATAAAATAATGAGGGGCACAGATCAGCTAGATGGTCAATATCTTTTCCCAAAGGTAGGGGAGTCTAAAACTAGACGGCATAGGTTTAAGGTGAGATGGGAGAGAGATACAAGAGTGTCCAAAGGGGCAATTTTTTCACAGAGGGTGGTGAGTGTCTGGAACAAGCTACCAGAGGTAGTAGTTGAGGCGGGTACAATTTTGTCTTTTAAAAAGCATTTAGATAGTTACATTGGTAAGATGGGTATAGAGGGATATGGGCCAAATGCGGGCAATTGGGATTAGTTTAGGGGTTTTAAAAAAAGGGCGGCATGGACAAGTTGGGCCAAAGGGCCTGTTTCCATGCTGTAAACCTCTGACTCTGGCTAGAAAATCTACATCATTGGAGTTTGCCTTCCTGTGAGCTGTCCCCTTAATTGTATTAGACGAAGCCGCAAGCTACCTTTGGCCTGAATGTCACAAATTCAGAAAGTGATTAGACAGCCCAAAGATGTGCGGGTTAGGTTGATTGGCCATGCTAAAATTGCCTGTTAGTGTTCTGAGATGTGTAGGTTAGAGGGATTAGCGGGTAAATATGTAGGGATATGGGCGTAGGGCCTGGGTGGGATTGTGGTCAGTGCAGACCCGATGGGCTGAATGGCCTCCTTCTGCACTGTAGGGTTTCTATGATTTCTATGATTTCTATGATCATCTCCTATCTTCAATAGACTTTGAAAAGCTGTCAATCAAAGTAATTGTTCTGTATTGCTGACCAGCATTTGATGTGCGGCCAACAGGTTTTCAGAAGTCTGCTTTTGTATCCTCGATCTACAAACTAAATAGTCACACCTTGGATAATTGGGTGTCACAAAGAACCACCTCAGTCAATACTACAAGATGTTTGCGATTGTGTCTGGGAACCAGTGGCTAATTATAGTTAACAGTTCCGATCACCTCTGTGCAAGCATTAATGAACTTGTAAAATGTTCCATACCTGGGAGGCTGGGGAGGAAATTGCAGGTCCCCTAGCAGAGATATTTGAATCATTGACAACCAGAGGTGGCAAATGTTGTTCTTTTGTTTAAGAAGGGCAGCAGGGAAAAGTCTAGGAACTACAGGTCGGTGAGCCTAACATCTGCAGTGGGTAAATTGTTAGAAAGTATTCTGAGAGACAGGATCTACAGGCATTTAGAGAGGCAAGGACTAATTAGCGACAGTCAGCAAAGCTTTGTGAGTGGAAAATCATGTCTCACGAATTTGATTGAGTTTTTTGAAGGGTTAACCAAGAAGGTAGACGAGGGCAGTGCAGTCAACGTTGTCTACATGGACTTTAGGCCTTTGATAAGGTACCGCATGGTATGTTGTTGTATAAGGTTAAATCTCACGGGATCCAGGATGAGGTAGCCAACTGGATAAAGAATTAGCTTGAACAGAAGGCAGAGGGTGGTTGTAGAGGGCTGTTTTTCAAACTAGAGGCCTGTGACCAGTGGTGTGCCTCAGGGATTGGTGCTGGGTCCACTGTTATTTATTATTTATATTAATGATTTGGATGAGAATTTAGGAGGCATGGTTAGTACATTTGCAGATGATACCAAAATTGGTGGCATAGTGGACAGTGAAGAAGGTTATCTAGGATTGCAACAGTATCTTGATCAATTGGGCCAGTAGACCGATGAATGGCAGATGAAGTTTAATTTAGATAAATGTGAGGTGATGCATTTTGATTGGTCGAATTGGGGCAGGACCTCCTCAGTTAATGGTCAGGCGTTGGGGAAAGTTATAAAACAAAGAGATCTAGGAGTACAGGTTCATAGCTCCTTGAAAGTGGAGTCACAGGTGGACAGAGTGGTGAAGAAGGCACTCAGCATTTGTTTCATTGGTCAGAACATTGAATACAGGAGTCGGGACATCTTGTTGAAGCTGTACAAACATTAGTAAGGCCACACTTGGAATACTGTGTACAGTTCTGGTCACCCTATTATAGAAATGATATTATTAAACTAGAAAGAGTGCAGTAAAGATTTACTAGGATGCTACCGGGACTTGATTGTTTGAGTCATAAGGAGAGGCTGGATAGACTGGGACTTTTTTCCTTGGCGCTTGGAAGCTTAAGGGTGATCTTATAGAGGTCTCTAAAATAATGAGGGGCATAGATAAGGTAGATGGTCAACATCTTTTCCCAACAGTGGGCGAGTCTAAAACTAGAGGGCATAGGTTTAAAGTGAGAAGGGAGAGATACAAAAGAGTCCAGAGGGACAATTTTGTTACTCAGAGGGTGGTGAGTGTCTGGAATGAGCTGCCAGAGGCAGTAGTAGTACAATTTGTCTTTTAGAAAGCATTTGGGTAAGATGGGTATAGAGGGATCTGGGCCAAATGCGGGCAATTGGGACTAGCTTAGTGGTAAAAACTGGGTGGAATGAACAAGTTGGGCCGAAAGGCCTGTTTCCATGCTGTAAACCTCTATGACTCAAATATCTTCTCGACGAAGGCAGATGTAGACCACAAAGTTCACCATCATTCTGAGTGTGCTGGCTCAGCTTTCAGCCGACTGAGGAAAAGAGTATTTGAGGACCAGGACCTCAAACCTGAGACTAAGGCAATGGTTTACTGGGCAGAAATGATACTGTACACTCCTGTATGGTACAGAGACTTGGACAACCTACAGCAGGTACCTCAAAGCACTGATACCACCAGCAATACTTTTGCAAGATCCTCCAAATCCAATGGCAAGAAAGGTGGTCTAACAGCAGCGTCCTCTCCCAAGGCAGCTTGCCCAGCATCGAAGTGCTAATCACTCAAACCAGCTTTGCTGGGCAGGACATGTCCTTCGTATGCCTGACACCATACTCCCGAATTAACTTCTCAATTTGGAACTGGATCGCGGGATGTGACATAAGACTGCAAGGAAGAAAACAAAAATATTTTAGGGATCTCCTCAAAGCACCAAGAGAACAAATATCCCTGCAGATTTGTGGCAGTCCCTGGCTTGTAACCAGCCAGAATGGGGAAGGTTCATTTGGGAAGGCACCATTGGAAGATTTTGTTGGAAACACACACAGGTGAAATCAAGTCTTGGAATAGAGCACACACCCAGCAAGTCATCTACCCAAGCCTCCAAGTGCCACCTGCCCCCACCTTGTGGCAGAGTGTACAGATCATGCTTTGGAATTATCAGCCATTTCAGAACCCATTGAACCAGAGTGGGAACAAGTCACCCTGAATCGCCACAAACTGCCTGGGATAGTCTAGAAAATCTAATAAACAAAGGAATTGTTTCTGACTAATGGCTTTCTGCTAACAAGGATCCTGGGTAGATTTTCAATTCCTGCGATAGCTAAATTTCATGATGAATGAAAGAGAGCTGTGTGTGTAATGGGCAGCACATCTGCCGCCATCCTGCTAAAAATAGCACAGGATATGCCAAGACAGTCCATTTGCTTTCTTGCTAAATATATTTTAGCTTTCGGAGTAAACCCTTCACATGCTCAACCGAGCATTAGAAGGATGCACATTTTTACCCAAAATCACATATATTTTGTGAACAGTTGTCACCTAGAGTATTGTTCACACAGTCTTCCCTGGCACTGCCCACGTGGTCTATCCACACCCCCCCCCCCCCCCCCCCCAACCCACCCACCCACTAGCACTGTACTATATTTACACTTGTTACAATCCTAGTTGGACAGGAAGATTTCAGAATGGAACCCTGGTTCAAAAAATTGTAACTTACTTTTTTTCTTGAAAACATGGAGGAACAGAGTCACAAGACTGCAAATTAGTTGTAACAACAAGAAAAACATTTATTAAACATGAAAAGTTTGATTATAATACAATACTTCTTACTCCCCCCCCCCCCAGCTTCACAAATGCATAGTTTTCTTCAATAACACCCCATTCCGAAACCAAATGGCCAATGCCACTCAACCATTCATCCCATGGATTTCTTTCTCAATCCCCCAGATTATTATCACATGAGTGTTTCCAAGCTCCTTTAAAATCTTATTTCAAACAATGCTTTCCATTAGCTGTTTGCATGAAAATTCCACCCCAGGTTTTCCAAACAATCCTTTCAAAAAAAGCTTCTGCTCCACTTTTAACTAGGAATCCAGAACCAGGTTTTCCAGGTCTCCTTTCAGGCTGCCTCTATCCTGAATTGCAAATGCCTCCAAGATTCTACACAAAATCAGGTACTCGGTCTCCAGCAGAATACTATTACTTCAAGCACTGGAAATGAGTACATAAAACCTTACGATTGCTTCAGGTATCTGGCTTGTCTGTAGCAAACTCCATCAGCTCTTCTCTTCCCAGGTCTGACTTTAACTTCCAGAAACTTCCTGTTCCCAAAGGCAGTTCCTCTTTGTTACTTTAACTTCAGACTTACTAGATACTTCTCCTCATTGCTCTAGTTTCCTTAACTAGCTGTTCTTTAAGTTTGTTTTCTTAGCAATTATTCCATGGTATGGCTTTTTTTCTGGCAAAGCTGAGAGAGATGTTCCCTTTCTCGCCTTCTAAAACGACTACACTTAAAAAACCTTCCTACACTAAAGTTGCATCTGATTACGAAGCAATGAGTTTTTTACTTCTCCAAGCTTTTATTTATTTTTCATGCCATAACCTCTTTAAGCACAATATAAGTACAGTTTTAACTGACCAAATCTCTAGCATGAATCTAACTATAGATTTACTCTTCCTTGTACATCAACACTAAATTAACTCCACTTAAAACTCTACCTTATTTCTAATATTTAACAACACAGATATAGCTCATCAAAAACAACCTTTGTTTTCCCCGACACACTGTACTCCCTCACTGAGTAACTGTGTCCTTCACCACATAATGTGACCGTGTGATTTAACTCTGAATTTGTTTCCTGGCCTGAAAGAACCCTTATCCAGGCTGTTTTAGCAGGAGTCCACATATCTGACAGAGGTCAACTACTTTCAGAGGTTTTCTTTGCTTCCTGGAATCTGGAAAAATTAGCATTGAGAAGTAAAACAAACAGATGGGTCTGTCACGCTCTCCCTCCCTTTCTCCACTTTGTACTTGCTTGTTTGTGTTAGGGTCACACCAAGGTTGATGACAATCTGTAGCTTTTCTAAATTGGGATATATATTGATTGTAGCATGTTTTTTTCACTTGCTAATCTTTCCTCAAGAGCATCATCACTGTATTACTGAATTTGAAAGGTTTCCTGTATGAGATGATTATTGTCACTTGTGATTCGCAAAGTGAAAACACAGAAGGAATGTAGTGATTTGCACCAATAGAGTTTATTTCTGTTCAAATTTGTTTCCTATCCCGACAACATGAAGGAAACTAGATGTGGACAAGGTAGTTTGAGAAGATAAAAAGAGAATGCTTTGTGCCCCAGGCATTATCTCTCAGTATCTGGAAGGAGAAAATAACTTAAGTGCAAAGATGGGCAGAACAAAAGATTATGAAGAGGGCATAAGGAGTCTGCCGAGGGATGTAGACAGGTTAAGTGAGTGGGCAAAAATCTCTGACAGTTGGAGTATACAGTGCGGAAAAGGTGACTCGTCCACTTTGGCATTTAAACAGAGATTGCAGAACTCTGAGGTACAGAGAGTGCTGGGTATCCTCAGACATGAATCAGGAAAAGTTAGGATGCATTGTAGTGGCACATATGGAGTTAATGTGGAACTGAGTACAGTACTGTCCACACAGTGGTGCAAGAAGGCACATGACCCAGAGCCAGAGATCGTGCAGTGTTGAGCAGAGATTGGTTAAGACCTAAGCATGGAGATGAGTTCTAGCCTGTACTGTATACATGTAAATAGTTCTACTTGTTGATAAAGATTTACAGTTAACCTACTGAAGAGTATGAAGATTTTTTTTTTAAGAGATACCATTCTATAACCAACTCCCTCCCAAATGCAGGTATTGGTAAATGATTAGGAAGGTAAATGAAATGTTGCCATTTATTGCAAAGGGGATGCAATGTAAAAGATGAATGTACAACTCTGTTGGTGAGACCAACACATGTAGAGTACTGTGTTCAATTTTGGTCTCCTTATTTAAGAAAGAATATAAATGTGTTAGAAGCAGTTCAGAGAATGTTCACTTGACTTGAATGTTTTTAAGGCAGAGGTAGATAGATTCTTGACTAACAGGGGAGTCAAAGGTTATTGGGGGTAGGTGCAATGTGGAGTTGAGGCCACATTCAGATCAGCCATGATATTATTGACTGGCAAAGCAAGCTCAAAAGATCTGAATGACCTACTCCTGCTCCTGATTTGTACGTTCGTATGTACCAGGTCTAAGGAAGGAATGTACTCTAAAAGTAAGTTTGTCTTTCCACCTGGTGATGGGCCTCTGTGTGCACTTCCAGCATTTTCAATTTCTTTTCAAGAGATGTTCACTTTGTTTCCCAGCAATCCCAGACAAATAAATTAAATGTTCTGATATGTTAGTAAGAGGTAGCATTGGTGCTGAAGTCTTCCCTTTAATATTTAATGAAATACAATATTGTGTGTGTGTAAGTGTAGAGAGACGGAAGCACTGGGTGGCATAATATATCTTACGGGAATGCTCTGTTTTCCAGTTTTACTCCATACTCGCAGCAGATGATGAAATGATTTTCATGCATGTGGATGAACCTGGCAGTAAGTTGTACTTCATTGCAGTTTTTGTGGATCAATTTTAGTGAATATACAAATATACTAATTTAGTTAATGATAATTTATTGAATGTATTTGCATATCACTACGTGTCCAGAAAGAAAATGGCCAACCACTGACCTTTCTGTGGTAGCAGCTGAGTGATGTAGTCTCAATGTAAAGGTTGCATTCACACATGTTCTAGGTGTAACACTATGGTTAGCCGGTTCACTCAATCGAAGGGGGTGAACATCAAATCTACCTCAAAGCAGTTACAATTGGCATGATTAGGTATCTATTTAATCTGTTGTCCTCTCCCCTCTTAGTTGATTTTTGACAGATGTGGTTCCATAAGTCATGGTTACCATCCAGTATCGCAATCATGTAGCCATTCTTCAGGCCATATTTTGAGAACCTTCCCCACCTGGCACAAATGTGGTAGGCAACTGGTTAAAATGTCAAATGGGCACTTCCCGCCGTGTTCCCAGCAGATCCACACCATGATAATTGCCTTTTTTGTTTTTAGTTGCAGGGAAGGCACCAGCTACAGGCAGGTGGGAGCGTACAGCCCAGCCAACAATTTATTCCACATCCCTGGAAAGAAAAGGAAGGTTGGTGTTAGGGTGGTAGTAAGAGGCAATGAGTGGAAGATGGATTTTTTTGAGAAGGCAAAATTGGCAGTCATGAGTGATGTAAGGACAGTGACTGGTTGATGGCTTGAGCAAGCATGGAGCTGAGGTTGGGTGGTCAGGTGGTTAGAGATGCAAGGACTGATTAGGGACAGTTAGCATGGCTTTGTGAGTGGAAAATTGTGTCTCACAAATTTAATTGAGATTTTTGAAGGGGTAATCAAGAAAGTAGATGAGGGCAGTGCAGTTGCTGTTGTCTACATGGACTTTAGCAAGGCCTTTGACAAGGTACCGCATGGTAGGTTGTTGCATAAAGTTAAATCTCATGGGATCCAGGTGAGGTATCTAAATGGATACAAAATTGGCTTCTTGACAGAAGCCAGAGGGTGGTTGTAGAGAGTTGTTTTTCAAACTGGAGGCCTGTGACCAGCGGTGTGCCTCAGGGATCAGTGCTGGGCCCACTGTTATTTGTCATTTATATTAATGATTTGGGTGAGAATGGTTAATAAGTTTGCAGATGACACCAAGATTGGTGGCATAGTGGACAGCGAAGAAAGTTATCTCCAATTGCAACAGGATCTTGATCAATTGGGCCAGTGGGCTGATGAATGGCAGATGGAGTTTAATTTAGACAAATGCGAAGTGATGTATTTTGGTAGATTGAACTAGGGCAGGACTTACTCAGTTAATGATAGGGCATTGGGGAGAGTTACAGAACAAAGGGATCTAGGGGTACATGTTCATAGCTCCTTGAAAGTGGAGTCACAGGTGGACAGAGTGGTGAAGAAGGCATTCGGCATGCTTGGTTTCATTGGTCAGAACATTGAATACAGGAGTTGGGACGTCTTGTTGAAGTTGTACAAGACATTGGTGAGGCCACACTTGGAATACTGTGTGCAATTCTGGTCACCCTATTATAGAAAGGATTTTATTAAACTAGAAAGCGTGCAGAAAAGGTTTACTAGGATGCTACCGGGACTTGATGGATTGAGTTATGAGGAGAGGCTGAATAGACTGGGACTTTTTTCTCTGGAGCGTAGGAGGCTGAGGGGTGACTTTATAGAGGTCTATAAAATAATGAGGGGCATAGACAAGGTAGATAATCAATATCTTTTCCCAAAGGTAGGGGAGTCTAAACTAGAGGGCATAGGTTTAAGGGGAGAGATACAAAAGTGTCCAGAGGGGCAATTTTTTCACACAGAGGGTGGTGAGTGTCTGGAACAAGCTGCCAGAGGTAGTAGTAGAGGCTGGTACAATTTTATCTTTTAAAAACCATTTAGATAGTTACATGGGTACGATGGGTATAGAGGGATATGGGCCAAATGCAGGCAATTGGGATTAGCTTATGGGTTTTTTTTAAAAAGGGGTGGCGTGGACAAGTTGGGCCAAAGGGCCTGTTTCCATGCTGTAAACCTCTATGACTCTATGACTTTGAGGTGCTGGGAGGACATGGGAGTTAGAGAACATGTTCATGGACAAGACAAGCATGTTGACAGAATCGAGTGTGGATCATTAAAGGCTTTGTTGGATTGAAAATAGGTGAGGGAGCTGGGCAATGAGGAATGTTAGAGGAGAAACAATATTGATGATCAACTAAGCCGTTGACCGATTGCCATGAGTCTGTGTGCCCTGTCAAATCTTTGTAAACAGCTTAAATGCGCTAAGGTTCGATTAAGGTGCAGCAGAATGTCTGCAAAGCTCTGACGAAGGATCATCCAGACTCGAAACATTAGCTCTGTTCTCTCTCCATAGATGCTGTCAGACCTGCTGAGATTTTCCAGCATTTTATGTTTCAGGTTCCAGCATCTGCAGTAATTTGCTTTTATCTGCAAAGTTCTTGTCCAGTGTGATCAGGCATAGATAAAAGGCTCCTGAGTGGTTTTTTTACTGTCAGTCTTCTTGTGTGCCAATATTCAATTCGTATAATACTATGTGCAGCAGTGAACAAAAACTCAAGATCACCTCATCTTCGATCTGATATCAACTGAGTACAATGCCTTTCAGTATCAAAACTCTGGGATCAAAGTGCATGGCATTTAGCTGCCTTGAAAGCTTTTAAGTGGAGCCGTCGAGACAAGGAGACCTGAAAGCAAACATAGGATTAAGAGCTCAATAGAAAACTGGGTCGTCTTTCAATAACAAAAACACAAAATGCTGGAAATCAGGAAGCATCTGTGGAGAGAATGTCCTGCTGAGTGTTCATTTCCAGCACTCCCTGTTTCTTATTTCAGATTTCCAGCATCTACAATATTTTCCTTTTGTGTTGCAGTTGTTTTACATTTCAACAGTGATGTATTCACAAGAGTTCTCAGCTGATCTTCCCCACCTTTGCTGTGACCCTGGTAGTTTTGTTTGACTTATAAGTGCATGTTGTTGTATTTCCAGTAAAGTGAGGGAGGCTTCACTGTTGGGAACTTTTGAGGAGGCCCCATCTAACATTTGCTGTTCAACAGGCATATTTTTAAATGGGAGGTTCCACACATGATGGCTTTGCATTTAATATTTATTTTAGATTCTGGTTTTGGTACAATTTACACCTCTGACGATCGGGGAATTCTATTCTCCAAGTCGCTGGAACGTCATTTGTTTTCTGACACAAGTGGAACAACTGATTTCACGAACGTGACATCGCTACGTGGAGTCTACATCACAAATGTGCTTGATAAAGGTAAAATAATAACAATCTCCTAGTCTGAACAATAGAGCAAAGCTTGGTTTCTCCTTTTAAACTAGTCTCTGCCAATGTTTTGTGTCAGCATTGTTAAGGATAACCCTAAAGTTGAGTGTTTTCAGTGCCACACTAATTTGTGGATTTTTGCAGAGATTTAAATTGATCAGATTTAAGTTAGTCCAGCTCATGGATACTTGGGTGATAAGGGAGACTTGTTTTTATATTGCATCTTTCACAACCTTGGAATGGCCCAAAGTGATTTTCAAAAATGGATGTATTTTTGAAGCATCATCCCTGGCGTAATGTAGGAAAAGTGGCAGCCAATTTATGCACATTCATGTCACATAAAGAGCAATATAATAATGACCATATAATCTTTTTTTATTTAATGATGATAGTTGAGGAATAAATATTGGCCAGAAAATCCCCACGTTCCTCTTAAAATAGTGACATGGGATCTTTATGTATATAATGAAATAGTAATCAGTGCCTGCTTTAACATCTCATCTGAATGACAGCACCTTCAACAATGCAGCACACCCTCAGTACTCAAGTCTGTTGAATGGTACTTGGACCCAAAACCTTCTGACTCAGAAACAAGTGTGCTACCATGGAGTCATGGCTTACGCCTAAAGAGGATGGTGACCATATTGTAAATTTCCTCTTGATTTAATATGTAAGGGTAGATTTTAAGAATTTACATTTCTGCTTTGGGACAAGAGCACAATTGCATAAATTCCATTCTACCAGGTTCATACACAATGTATACTCAATTATCCACACTCCCAATCACTGCAACTCTAGTGTTCAAATGGTGGTCAAAACTTTTTTTGTGTGTTATCTGAGTAATTTGTGTGATGTATTTGTTTATTTTAACCAAGTTATCCCCGACTGCAGTGCCTGAACTTGTGTAGGAGTTATCCACTGGAAGATCATCAGACTTGTTGGAAAATTTGTGTAAACAATGATTTTCTCCTGGGGTTTTAACCCTTGTTTAGAAATGCATGTCCCAACAGTCCCAGTATGCAAATTATACCCAATATATTCTGTAATATCTTAACTCCTCTCTCTTTCCAAACCTTTCCCTTCAGTGCTTCCATCCCTTGAACCATCAACCCCACCCCTTTTCAATGCTACCAGTCGCCCCAAACTGTAGTCCATTGAATGTTGTGGTGTGGTATTCCTCCATTGTGGCTCCCCTCACTCCCACTCTCACCAAGGTCACAGTCTCTTATGCCCACTCCTTTCCATTTTCTAAACAAAGAGACATTGGTGACGGCCAGGAGAACAAATCAACAAAGGAGACTGGGCTGCAAAAGGGTGATACCGAACAACTGAGAACTAGACAATCATACAGTAAGTACAATAAGAAAAGTATTTGACAGTCACAGGAAGGAGAATGACAAAGAGGAAGACAAATGGCAGGAAAACACCAAGGAAACATTTAGAAAAAAGGAACTTGCATTAATGTAGCAACAAGCAAGCTCCCAAGATGTCTCAACATGACATGGATTACTCTGATGTGCAATCACTGTTGCTACGTGACTAACACAACAATAAATTTGTTTACAGCTAGGTTTCGTAGGCAGTATATGAAGCAAATGATTAGTGATGCTGGTTGAGGGAGAACTACCCAATGTTACTATGAAACAAACCAAAATCCTGTTAGATGAAGAATAAAAAATTGTCCTTGAAATTCACTATCATCAAAATGTTCAAAATAGTGGATGGGTTTTGCGAGGGTGTCCATGTGCATTAAATCACATCCTCAGACACAACCCAATATTCATCCACATTACCTGAAGTCACACAGCATGCTCTGATCTTACACCTGGGAGGTGCACATGGCTTGGCTCCAGCCACTAATCATTCGTCCGGTGTTACTCAGACATCTTGGCTTTAGGGTGTTTGCTTTCCAACCTGGTTTAGCAGGGAAACTGTGCACAATGTAGGGACTATTCTGGGAATTTGATGGAGATTTGGGAGGTGAAATGTGGGAAACAAAATCGCCAAATGTGATCTCTGTATAAATTAAAGTCACTCGGTGAGTCAACCTTATCAACTGGTGGAAAACAAGAGATTTGACATCCCATGCATTAATCAGAAGCTGCCTTACCATGTATCCTGACCACTTATTGACTGACTCCAGGGTTGTCCAAGATCACCTGGCTACTGATTTGAACTCATGCAGCCTTTAATAATTAGGGTCTTCATTTGAGGATGAGTTTGGTGAGTCAGGGACCCTTCTGGGAATGTTGCCTGAGGACACGGTACCTCAGCTGGAGACTGTCTCTGGAAAATGGAAATGTGTGCTCATTCCAGTCTGTGCGTGGTGTCTGCTATATTGGAAAAGGCTCTTGCCTGGGCGTCCAGCTTCTGCACCAGAAACAGGTACTGGTCCTTCACTAAAGTCAAGAGGGGAATTCAGATCCCTTTAGTAAACTTGTTACTGACTAGGTGTAACTAGTCCTATCATTATAAAATAGCATGTTCTCTCAACATCATGGAGACTCTGCTACTGTTTAATAATCTCTCTCTTTCAACACATTTGTAGATAACAACATTCGATCAGTGATTACTTTTGACAGTGGAGGAGAGTGGAAACCTTTGAAAAAGCCACATAATAGTCACTGTGATACAACAGCCAAGAATTCACAGATGGTCAGTGGAAAAATTTGCTGCTTTAGAAAATCCTTTCCAGTAATGCTTCACTGAAGTTTTAGTGGGGTCTGTTGAACAAGTGACTCCTCTGGGAACATTGTTACTTTTTACCTCCTCTCCTAATCGACTGTGTAAAATCATGATGTGTGTAGCTATTAGTGACTCAGTGTTAAAAGATTGGTCCTGATCTTGCAGTTCCTGTCCAACCTTAGCCTCTGTCCTCATTCCCACAAAGTGCCCAGGGCTGAGTTACTGTACCTCTGCTGAGAGCTAGCTGCCATGGTCCGATGTGTGACTGCAACCTCAGGACCATCACGGATGATTTGCCCATCAGAGCAGCTCACAGAAGTTTTCCACACATTACAACATGCAGTGCAATACAACACAGCATACTGTCAGCCAGATGAAGTTATTCCAAGGGCTGTACTTCCAATACCTGGATGGAGATGCTATTTGATACAATTTGTGGGAATTAGCATTCTTAGCATCTGATTCAGTCCAGAGAAAGGGAGACAAAATTCCCCTCTTATTAAGGTTCACTATAACCGTTCATTACTTGGTACCCATATCAAAACTAATAAAGCTTTATCTAAATTACAAACATCTCCCCTTCAAACTTATCTGAAAGGGAAACTTTTTCTATTTTGTGTGTGTGTGTGTGTCCGTTAATGTTGTTGCAAAGTTGAGGTCTGGAGGCTCGTATGATTGAAAATAAACAATTTATTGTTAACTATAATTAGTACATCTTCAAGATATAGCCCAGCATGGGTGCTGTTGCCATGCAGGCGCCTTCCAGACTCTTCTACGCAGTCTAACATCATATGACGCTCTACATCACTACATGGGTGATCTTTTCCCAGTCCCACATTAACCCTTGAAATGCCTGGACACCTTTATATTACATCCCCAGTGCTTGCATAAACATATTTAAAATGCAATCTCCTTGCGACAGCATCTTTTCCCCCAGCCCCCCACAACTTTGTAAGTTCAGATGATCTGGAGGCTTGACAATTCTTTCGGATCTCGATTTTTGTCACATTTGGAGGAATGGTGTTGAAAAGTTTTAAACTTCTAATTCAGAACAACTGTTTCCTTTTTCACTGTTCACTGTTCCAAATGTCTGTTACTATGGTTGCAGTGTGCTGAAGAAAAGCAGCATGATGAAAGCATTGTTTCTCCAGCAGGCTGAGACAGGAATTAACAAAACCAGTACTCCGTTACACACTGCCATCACATTTGGAATGAATGTTCTTGCTCTGTTGGAGCTCAATTTCTCAAAACTTTTCATGTAGATGTGAATTTATAACCCGTGCTCGAGTTCACCAACTGTGATTATCTAATGGCCATCTCAATGGTAAAACCTATACCGTCTCTATTCGCACACAATTTGTTCAATATTGGTGAGAGTTAAGAAAGTGAAGCATATAATTCATTAGTTAATGAGAGTTTGTTGGAAGTACTCCTGTACTGTACATTCAAGCTGATTAAATAGCTTCATACCACATTTTTTTAACAATTGTGTTGTGCATTGTTTCTGTAACGCAGTTGAATTTTGTCACCAAGTAAATAAATCTGTTCAATTTCCCTCTTTTTTGCTGTATACCACAAAATGAAAGATCACTCGTAAAGGGTCCATGTTTTTTGAATACTGCATATTGTTCCGTTGGAACGCTATATACAGAAACAGGGTTGGGTCCTTTCTCTATGCTGATGATACATGGCTCTGCTAGTCTGCTTCCTCAGTCATCTCATCTGCTGTCTATATTGTCACATTGCTTTCTGATATCTAGTCTTTGATGTGCCGCAATTTCCTGCAATTAAACACTGGGAAGACTTAAGTCTTTACCTCTGTCCTCACTACCAACTTCATTCTCTCAATACCAATTTCCCTCATGATGGGCTTCCAGGAGTTTGGATCCTTTCACCTTTGTAACATCTCGTATCACTGACCTTTCCTTGGTCTAACTGCAGCTCAAACTCTTAGTTTCACACTGACGATTCTAATTCTTCGCTGGCTGTCCCCCTCTACACTACTCGCCAGGAACTTGAGCTCACTCGCTAATCAACTGTGTTGTTGAGCTGATCAACATTGACTCCCAGTCCACCAATGCCTCAAATTTAAAATGGGTTTTCTGATGTTCATCTCCCTAATGACCTTGCCTCTTCCTAAGTCTGTACTCTGTTCCAGTCCTGCAAACCCTGAGAACACTGTATTCCTCCAACTCTGGCCTCAGGCACCATCCAGTTCCTTCAGCGGCCATGTTTTCAGTTGGAATTCTTTCCCTAATCCTCCCACGTTGCTACCTCTTCTCAGTAAAACACACCTTAAAACCTAACTTTGTCAATTTTTATTTATGCTCTGTGAAGTTCCTTAGGATGATATTGTAAGTCAAAAACACTATCAGGAGAAGTTAGACATTGATGCTCTGTGTTATTGTATGCAGTGGTTGACTGATGAGTGGAACTAGGATATGGGCAATAGAGCTTTTGATGAGCTCAAACTCTTGAAGGATGGAGTATGGGAGACAAGCCAGGATAGCAATTAATATATGAGTGAGAAATAAAATAAAACAATACTTCAAATGCAAATTCATTTGGAACATCTTGAACTCAGTGGGTATAGCAGATTACTTTGTGACTAATCTTTTTGATGGTTTTGATTAATTTTATGATTGTTTCTCGACCTACCTACAACAACATTACGATCCCTAAGGAAACCATAAATCAAACCAATCAAATTTGCAGAATAATCCCCACATGATGAAATCACCCTCAAGTTTTCACTTTACTTTAACATGAATCAGTATAAACTGAACATGTATTGAACAGGTAAACGATATTTCAAATAAATAGTCGATACGACATGGCTCCCCAGACAAATGTGAAACCATGTGCAGTCTCAGTCTTTCCAACTCAATCGATTTGGCCCTCGAGGTGCAATCACCAGCAGGCATATTCCATCTGAAGCTCCTGGATACAGTTAGCACCAATATGGGTGCATGTCTACCAACCCTTCCTCATGCCGATCACATCATTCTTGATGGCATAGCTTTCTAAAGTTCCTTTTTCCAACCAACAACACCGAGTTCACAATCTGGCCCCTGATGCAAGCTCTCAACTCTTTTGCATGCCTAAGTTATTCATGCCACCTTCCAGGGTTTAGTCACTTTGAGCTTCATCGTACATCACTTTCCCCAAGATCTTCTGATCTCTCTTTGTGTCTGTATTTGTGTTCTGATCACCTTCACCCTCAACTTTCTTGCTTGTTTTTTTCCTTTGTGTCTGGCCATACAGCTTCTTTGTGTCTTCATTCTTCAATTTAAGGTTATAAACAGTTTATCGGATAGAAAGAAATCTCAAATTAGCACTAAAGATGGATGAACGGACAGTTAGCATTTTCTACTGATATTAAGTACCCTTTCTTGCTCACATCTGTTTTGTTGATTAGAGGGGAAAGAGCATTTTTATATGCTATAAATATTGTCAGACATTTCTTATAGCTGTTACTATATATATATAAGATATATTTTAATTTGTCACATATCAAAGTAGATCCAAAGCTAACCAAAAAAAAAAGAATTTTAACAGCTGATTGCCAACATTTCTACAGTATCACTTAAAAAGTGCTCATCTTTGCTTCCAGTGTAACTTGCACATCCATGCTGCATATAGCATCTCCCAGACCCTCGATGTCCCTTTGCCTCCACTTAGTGCACCAAATGCTGTGGGGTTGATCTTAGCCCATGGTAAGTCATCCTTTTTGTCACGTTGAACTTTTACTTGTATCTTAGCGTTTCTGTCAACATGACTTTGGATTGCCTAGTAAGAGAAATGCTTTGTCTCTGTGAAACTATTGTGATTTCTACAGGTAGCGTAGGAGACACCATTTCTACAATGATCCCAGATGTTTATGTATCTGATAACGGAGGGTATACATGGTCGAAAGCACTGAATGGCCCACACTATTATACCATTCTCGACTCAGGGGGATTAATTGTGGCAGTGGAATCCAGTCCAGACAAGGTCATACACAATGTAAAGTAGGTGGCTTTTTTTTAAGTAAATTATTGCATGCTTGTTTATGATGTGCTGGCATCTAATTTTTAGCAGCTGAAAGATGTTGAAGCATGTGGTGCAGCTTGTTGGTTTGCAAAGGGATATGAATGATAAAACTTTATTATCAAAAATAAAAGTCTGAATGTATGTTTCCAGTACTAACATGAAAAGTTGCCATTAAGGATGATCACCCTCTTACTGTTAAAATTGATCTCTCACCCTTCAAAACCCAAGATTAAACCTGTAAATGAATTGGTTCACAGTCCACTGATATAATCCTTTCTATTTATTCTGGCTGACATTGTCCATTGGCTAATATTTCTATTTGTTTCAGTGCAATTTTTTGGACAATCTATCAACTCTACCCCTCGTACATATTAACACCTTGTTTTTTTGAAAGGTACTCAACTGATGAAGGGCAATGCTGGAAAAAATATAACTTCACAAATGAGACATTTACATTTGTGGGGCTTGTGTCAGAACCAGGAACCAAGTCAATGAATGTCAGCCTCTGGGGGTACAAACAGGAAAGCCTTTATTCAACAACTTGGCTGTCAATAACCATCGATTTTGAGGAGCTCCTAACAAGAGACTGTAAGTTGCAACTAAATTTGTTGCTTGTTATTTTACTGCTTCCATGTTAGAGGCTGGAGCTGATCAAGTTCGCAACTAATGCAAGGGAGAAGGGGTTACAGGTTGGAGTTGGGGGTAGTTGCATCTCTCTTCGATTGGATGCTTAGATTTCCACATTGAGAAATAGCTCCTCTCTCTCGCTGACAATACCGGTCTCATGCTATGCTTGATGCACTGTGGTGCTGTGATTGCTCGGATCATTCCCTGATATCTGTTGCTGGTGAATTAGCTGTGATCATTCACTGCTCCCTATTAATCCCTAAAGGATGATGTCAAGTAATTGGTCTCCTTATCTAAGGAAAGATGTAAACATGTCAGTAAAACTTCTCTGGACAGCTTCTAAGAGCAGGAATGAGTGGGTTGTTTTATGAGGAAAGGTTGGAGAGGTTAACTTTGTTGATGTGGAGAGGATGTTTTCTTTTATTGGAGAATCTAAAATGAGGGGTCACTGTTTTTTTAAAAAGAGGGGTCAGTCATTTAAAACAGAAATGAAAATCTTTCTCTCAGGGTCGTGAGTCTCGGGAACTCTTCCTCAAAATGCAGAGGAAACAGAATCTTCAAATATTACCGAGGCAGAGCTAGATAGATTCTTGATTAACAAGGAGGTGAAAAGTTATGGAGGGTAGGCAGGAGTGTGGGGTTGAGGCTACAATCAGATCAGCCATGATCCTATTGAATGAAGGAGCAGGCTTGGGTTTTAGTGGCCTACTCCTGCTCCTAATTTGTACATCTTTACAATGCTGTGTTTCCAAAAGCTGTTTTTGCAAAATCCTTCTAATCGTTGAAAACTCCTCCTTTAAACTGAAACATTCTCTTCATTCAGGCCAAGAAAAGGATTACGTCAAGTGGTTAGCTCATTCCACCGAGGCTGGTGAGAAAAGTGACGGCTGCATCTTAGGATATAAAGAAACATTTCAGAGACTTGCAAAGGCCTCTGTCTGCAGAAACGGAAGGAATTACGTTGTTAGCAAAGACCAAAGTTTATGCCCATGCACTATGGGTGATTATATGTGGTAAGTGTTCTTGTTCAATTAGTTTCATGTGATTGAATTCTCTTTCTTATATAATTCGGTTGATCACATTACTGTTAAGTTGAATATGTAAATATAGTCATGTGACACTCCACTGATATCAGCATGGTAATCAATAATGTTTGTTTACAAAACCTAAGTCTTCAAAATCCAGCATCTTCAACAAATTCTGTTCAGAATTTCCTTTAAAATACCAAGTTAAATATCCAATATAATATATCAATTTTTTTGAATAGTCATTCAAACTTTATGATCCAAATATAATAAAAAGCATAGCTAAGAGAAATCAAAGCTGGGGAAAGCCTTGCTACGTGAGAACTGCCTGATCTCACTGTGGGGTATGAGTCAGTCTTATTACACAGGATTCTGAGACAGCAATCTTTGATTTCAAGAGCTAGTGGACATTGTAACAACAAAAAAGTATGTGGAGCAAGAGACTGAGAGGCAGTCAGTTCTCACTGGGATAATTATAGCGGGCAGGGAGAGGAGGGGCGTCGAAGGCGGGGAGAGGAGGGGCGTCGACAACAGTGATCAGAACAATGTATTTAATCAGAGGGATGGATGACTGGTCTTCATCTCTTTTGGGAAGATCATTGCATTTTGGAAAGGGATAGTGTTATGGTGAAATTAAGGTGATGAACACAAAATGGACTCTGGGAAGGGACATTAAGAGGCACAGACAGTTACACAGAGTTAAAACCTGCAGTATCTGAATTGCTGCAGGAAACTGGTCAGAGCTTGAGGCACTTTAGATAAGAGCAGACCCAGAACAATGAGTTTGATTATAAGGTCAGCCACTGATGGAGACATAAATGTAACAAGATCAGCCACTGAATGTATATATCGAAACCAGTCATTGATAGAGGACATAACTGCATAAATGTATCCATTCTATGTACAATGATATGTTAACTGTCCATGTCCGTACCTGTTTGCTTGTGACGATGTGTTAACTGTCGATGTCTGTATCTGTCTACTCAACTTGTAACGATGTGTTAACAGCTAATGTCCGTACTGCCTATTGTCAAAAAGGTATAAAGATGGTCAACTACCATTGTGTAGTTGAGAAGGTAGAAGACATCGCCAAGTACTGCAGAGTACCAGTGCTTTCTCCCAAAGCTTTGTCCGAAATAAAACTGTTTTGTTGAACCTCCAAGTCTGACTCCGAAGTGGTAAATTTCCCACAACAGATAGTGTGGAGAAATTGAGAGGCCCCTTGATGTAACAAAATTGAAACGCAATTTATAAAGAGTAGCTTTACGATCTTATTATGCTTTGGCATACTCAGAGGAAATAATCTCCAAACATAACAAGGACTCATTTTAGGACTTGCACCTTTTGTCAAGTTCAGGGCCCAACAGGAAGTACCTTCCAGCTGGGACTTTGGCTTGCATTTTGTTTTAATGCTGATAACATGATTTGAAAACCTTCCATATGATTAATTAAACTGGTGTTCTTGGCATCGCCAGGTTCCATTTTCAGAACTTGGACAATTATTTAGAAACCTGATTGCCTGCTGAAGAGTGATGTGAAGGGGCTTGAATGGCAATCCTAATGATTAAACTTTGCACCTGCTGAAAGCGCCGTGGGACAAAATACTTCATCGCAGACACAAAATAGTGTGTTCAAACTCTACACTCTAACTGTGTCTCAATCTTGTGTATCAATTTTCATTTGGGAATGGGAACGATACTTCTCTCTACAATGCTGAAAATGGGTTCCTTATTAATTAAAATGTTCCCATGGCCCCATGATTGTCAAATTGTTGTTGGAAAAGTCATTTTTATTGTTGGATAAAAGAGATAAATTAAAGTATCCGATTTAGCGAGGCACACTGCCTTCAGTGTCCACGAGAAAGAAACTTCAGCAAATAAAAGTAAGATTTTAAATTATTTTTCCCTTTATTTCCACACAAGTGATTTTGGATACTACCGTGTAGGCGATAGTGATGAATGTGTAGAGCAGCCTGACCTGGCAGATCGTGTACTGGAATTCTGCTTACAGGGAAAAGAAGAGTTGCTGAAAACACAAGGGTGAGCTATTTTTTTACCGTGTGTCTTTGGTACTTTATGCAACACCTGATAGTCAATGTGAGTTATAGCTAATTAGTATCCCCCCAAGTTGACTCAGGTAGACAGTTGTACTATGCTCAGTGGGAGATGATTTTGGCTTTAACTGGTCTGGTAAAGTTTTCTAAACTTTCACAACCTGCGATGGCTACCCAGGAAGTGCAACTAGGAACAGCATGGTGACAACAAACCAGCATCGTTATTTGATGTGTTGTGGGGATACAGCGACTCCATGTGATGAAACCTCAGGAATTGGCAATCTCAGGAATGCACTGCCTGCTGTCAATGAGTCAGATCAATTTTGATAGCAATAACTTTTAAATCAAATCAGTTTTACTCATAAATGAAAAACCGGTCTTAATTATTCCCTAGCAGAGAAAACCCAGAACTCATCTTCACACAAAGTGTGTTTACACAGCAAGACTGCCTAGCTAAAATGAATTCCTGCTGTAAACACATTTGTTAGAATATATCAAACAGAATGCAGTGCAATTCTCTGTATATATTGCAAGCATCAAATGGGTTAATTCTCAGTTTATATAACCACTAATCCCCCCCATTTTGAGTGTTAAATCTCACTGAGCAATGGGGATGTGGCCATACTTATTTACAACAACAGCGGTGGAATTCTCCCCCCAAAATTCTAAGTGTCAACTATGCAGGAAAACTGGAGTAATTCACACTTTTTTTCAGTGGGAGCTCACACTAGAATCTCCCACACTCTGTGCAATGCACAGGCCACCAGTGTGAATATCATTAGATTTCAGGGGCGGGGCCTATTCCCACCTGGGAGGCTGAAACCAGCAGGCCTCTGCGCATGCGCAGTGGCCCCGAACTGTCAGCCTTCCGTTTGCTGGTCAGCCCAATCACCCGGAGACCTGGGCCCGCAATTGGGATTTAAATTATATTACAATGAGCCCAGCGCAAATCGGCCGCCGATAGAGTCTCCTAGCCCAGTGTGCTAAAAAAGCAGCGCAGCGGGATGAGAGAATCACCCCCTGTATGAGGGAAAAAAGAGAGTAGTGAAGGGGAGGAAAATGGGGTGAGGAATTTAAAAAGCATGATTCCTGATGGAAGGAACTTGGAAGGACTCTGCCGAGGATCATTCCCCAACCCCCAACTTCAGTTCAACAGTTGGAGGTTTATTTCTCCAGCATGTCATCTCCCACCTCACACCTGAAAGGGAACTGGAGAGAGAGAAAAGCAGAAAAGGGCAGCGAGTTCAGGAAGTTAAAATCAGAGTTATAGAGTAGGGGGTGTGGGACTGAGGGAGGCAATGAGCACAACAGTAACATACACACAGAAGACACAAACAGGAAAGTGACCCTATTCTCTGAGTTACCATATGCAGCATAACATTCGGCCGGCGAGTGTTTTTTTTAAAGTAGCTTTGAACAGCTACTTTAATAATTAAATGTTTTCATTGTCACTGGTTGCTTGTTGTTTGGAAAGAGATCTATAAACCTATTTACGTATTATGAGAGAGTGCATATTAGAAACATCATGGATGCAGCACTATTGCCATTAAACAATTTGGAATTCATCTTGTAGGAGCTCTGATGGCTCACGTTTTGTTTGGTTATTACAAATGGGTGACGTTTACAACTAACACTGAACTTGCATGTTAATGAGTAGTCCATCCTCTTGGGAATTCATTTATTTTCCATACCTTATAGCCGGTTAGCACTTATCAACGCAAGTACACTCAAACCCTCCTATGGTCAGATGTTTAACTTAGATGTGGGTACATTATCTGACTTAGGCTTTTTTGGCCCATTCCTCAGAATCCTGTAAATATGCTCATCCATAGTTGAAGTGTCAGTGACCCACCTGAGATGAGATTGCATCTTCTAAGTGAGAAATTAGATATTCCTAGTGAAAGGAAAACTTCTTACTATTCCCCAATGCCGCTGTGTGCAAAATGTGAAACTTTAAGCATCAAAAGCTGCAAGTTTGCAGTCAGATTTGAGCCTTGGGATGATCTTTGAATTATAATAACAAGAGGAAGTGCTGGAAACGCTCAGCATTTGCTGAGAGAGAAACAGAATTAATGTTGCAGGTCACTGATCTTTCATCAGAAATCTTTCTGGAAAACAAACGTAAAAGCTTTTTGATTATTTTAATCATTTTGTAGTTTACAGAATGGCACACACTCAAAGATTGTTAAGAAAATCAGATGATTCAGTAAAAACATCCTTTACTCTCAGGAGACATCAACACTTAACTTGCATTTGTATCCATGTTTGAGTGCAGGAAAGGATATTAGAATTTGTGTAAATTGGATTAGATAAAGGCCTTTTTAATAACGCAAAGGCAAGCAAAAACAAAGAGTCCTACTCTATATCAATGCAACCAACAGATTTTCTTCCAACTTTTCTTCATTTCACATTGGATTCTTTGTAGTAAGAAGGTTCTGTGTTATCATTGGCTTGCCTGTAAAGTATGATGTCTCTGTTCCTGAAACATATACTTTGAGCCAGCAAATGGAGACTCATTTCCTTCCAGAGTAGCCTTTGACAAGCATGTTGTTATTGGCAGTCCACCAGCATAAAATATACCATCAGTATTGCCAGAGGCATCAATCAAGCCTTCCCTGGAGGTAGTTACCCTAAGAGCTTTATGGGAAGAAAAATAAATGATTTCCACTGACAGTACTTTTGCTGAGTTCCCTGTTTTAATTTAGCCCCTTGGTCGAACTGTGAATCTGTCTGCACTGACCTACAATGCAATTTTATCATCACTACTCTGAAAGGTAAATAAGCATAGGATAATATCCTGGTAACACCAAATGTTTGGGGGTTTTTTTCTGTTTCTCCTCCACCCAACAAGAAAATCTCTTGTTGCTAAGAGATATATCTGAGCTATAATCATCTGTACAGCAGAGAATAGACAGTGTGAAAGAGAATGTGTCATTACCGATAGTTCACAATCTCCTGCTAATAGACTGAATGGACCACCTCTGTTATTGCTTCCCTAAGATGGATCATTTACTACTGCGAAGACCTATCCTGATTGCCCAGCCAAAAACTAATTCAACTCTTTCTGCATAGCTGTCAAATAAGCAATAGCAAAACCACAACTTGAACCTATCATTGAAAATCTCTGTCCTCGTTTGCGGCTGGGATTCTCGGTGCCACTGAAAGTGAACGAAGTTTTAGCTGGAACACCAAATTCTCCGTTCTCACTTGCAGTGGGGCGGCCACGGACAAGATTGGAGAATCCCATCCTATATTCCAGTTGGTTGAATGACAGGCTTCCAGGTTCCATTGCTTCCAGGTTGTTCACACTGTTCTCTGTGAGACATCAGATATTTCCTGATTTGTTCTGTTTTATTCTTAAGTTAATGGTAAATATACATAATTATATAAGATTGGCATAAAAGGTTGTTTACTCCATTAATTCTTAAAGGTATCGAAAGGTTCCTGGTGATAAATGTGAAGGTGGTTTCACACCCAATCGATCAGAACAGATGACAAACATCAAATGTGAACAAATTTTGTCGCTGGAAGATCCTGTAAGTAAGCTGAGCTGCATGAGAAAGGAACAACTTATCCATTTATATTCTCTGTAGCATACTGGGAGCAGATTCGGACTGAAGCAATAGGGGCAATTTCTGGGATAAGCACTACCCGATGGAGCCTCACCTACCAGCTTAACTAATTGTGGGTGCACTGTCGCTGATGGATGGAATATCATGGGCAGTAGACCTTAACAGCAGAATAATACAGTGCATGCTGTGAGGTTGAATTGTCTTTTTCTTTTTGTAATGTATAATTTTATTGTATGCACACAGACAATCATTGGCCTGCAGCCAGAGATTTACAAGCAGGTGCAATTTCACGTTGGCCTCAGTAGCTTATAAGTAAGCTGCAGTTATGTTAGAGCAGCAGCCAAGTTAGCAGTTAAACGTCATAACCGCAATCCAAACAGGAACTTATTTGTGAGCAACACCACAGGGGAGCTGTTAGTCTTTATTGAAAGATTATGGAATGAGTCCAGGCCCATTAGGACCAATGTTGACAGTGAACCACATTTTGTATAATATTCACAATTGTCAGGAGACTGGAAAACACCAGTTCAATCTCAGAAAGACACAGTGATGATATTGTCTATCTTATGCATATCATACTATTAGCTCATCCTTTTAAGCGATTGGCTGCATTTTGGCCCATCTTGCCCGACTTTTTATTATTTCAAGGCACATGGGCACTGCAGGCTAGGCCAGCATTTATTGTCCATTCCTAATTGCCCTTGAGGAGGTGGTGATGTGCTACCTTCTTAAACTGTTGCAGTCCATGTTGTGTAGGTACACTCCACAGTGCTGTTCGGAATGTAGTTCCAAGATTTTGACCCAGCAACAGTGAAGGAACGTGATATTCTTCCAGTAAGTAGTCTCACAACACCAGGTTAAAGTCCAAAAGGTTTATTTGGTAGCACGAGCTTTCGGAGCGTTGCCCCTTCATCAGGTGAGTGAAGAGTTCAGTTCACAAACAGCATATATAGACACAAACTCAATTACAAGATAATGGTTGGAATGCGAGTCTTAGCTGGCAATCAAATCTTTTCAGGTGCAGACAATGTGAGTGGAGAGAGGGTTAAGCACAGGTTAAAGAGGTGTGAATTGTCTCCAGCCAGGACAGTTAGAGAGATTTTGCAAGCCCAGGCAAGTCGTGGGGGTTACAGATAGTGTGACATGAACCCAAGATCCTGGTTGAGTCTGTCTTCATGTGTGTGGAACTTGGCTATCAGTTTCTGCTCAGCGATTCTGCGTTGTCATGTGTTGTGAAGGCCGCCTTGGTGAACGCTTACCCGAAGATCAGAGGCTGAATACCCATGACAGCTGAAGTGTTCCCCGACAGGAAGAGAACACTCCTGCCTGGTGATTGTCGAGTGGTGTCCATTCATTCGTTGTCATAGCGTCTGCATGGTCTCACCAATGTACCATGCCTTGGGACATCTTTTCCTACAGTGTATCAGGTAGACAATATTGGCCGAGTCACAAGAGTATGTCTACCATTCTCTACCTAATACGTTGCAGGAAAGGATACATACTCTTGCGACTTGACCAACATTGTCTACCTGATACACTGCAGAAAAAGATGTCCCGAGGCATGGTACATTGGCGACACCATGCAGAGGCTACGACAACGAATGAATGGACACCATTCGACAATCATCAGGCAGGACTGTTCTCTTCCCGTCGGGGAACACTTCAGCGGTCACGGGCATTCAGCCTCTGATCTTCGGGTAAGCGTTCTCCAAAGCGGCCTTCACAACACACAACAATGCAGAATCGCTGAGCAGAAACTGATAGTCAAGTTCCGTACACATGAGGACGGCCTCAACCGGGATCTTGAGTTCATGTCACACTATCTGTAACCCCTACGACCTGCCTGGGCTTGCAAAATCTTACTAACTTTTGATTTGATTTTGATTTTTTATTGTCACATGTATTAACATACAGTGAAAAGTATTGTTTCTAGTGCGCTATACAAACAAAACATACCGTTCATAGAGAAGGAAACGAGAGAGTGCAGAATGTAGTGTTACAGTCATAGCTAGGGTGTAGAGAAAGATCACAATGCAAGGTAGGTCCATTCAAAAGTCTGACAGCAGCAGGGAAGAAGCTGTTCTGGAGTCGGTTGGTACGTGACCTCAGACTTTTGTAACTTTTTCCCAAAGGAAGAAAGTGGAAGAGAGAATGTCCAGGGTGCGTGGGGTCCTTAATTATGCTGGCTGCTTTGCCGAGATAGTGGGAAGTGTAGACAGAGTGAATGGATGGGAGGCTGGTTTGCGTGATGGATTGGGCTACATTCATGACCTTTTGTAGTTCCTTGCTGGAGACAATTCACACCTCTTGAACCTGTGCTTAATCCTCTCTCCACTCACATTGTCTGCACCTGAAAAGACTTGATTACCTGTTAAGACTCGCATTCCAACCATTATCTTGTAATTGAGTTTGTGTTTCTGTATGCCCTGTTTGTGAACCGAACTCTTCACTTACCTGATGAAGGGGCAATGCTCCGAAAGCTCGTGCTACCAAATAAATCTGTTGGACTTTAACCTGGTGTTGTGAGACTACTTACTGTGCCTACCTCAGTCCAACACCGGCAATTCCACATCGTGATATAGTTCAGTCAGGATGGTGAGTGGCTTGGATGGGAATTTTTAACTGGTGGTGTTCTCATGCATCTGCTGCCCTGACCTTCTTGGTGGTAGAAGTCATGGGTTTGGAAGGAGCTCCGAAGGAGCCATGGTGAGTTGCTGCAGTCCATGTTTGAACTACTACCAATTTAGTGTCCAGATATAGATTTGTTCACACTTTATAATAATTGAAAAATATTTGTCTGTAATTGTAAGACTTTATGGTATCATCTTTCATCTGTTGGTCATAGAGTTTGTCTATTCAAAATGTCTTTCAAATTTCAGAGAGTTTTGAGAGCTGATTTTTTTTTCAATGAGACTGATAAGATTAGATGGCAGCTTAGAATCATAGAATCCCTACAGTGCAGAGGAGGCCATTCGGCCCATTGAGTCTGTACCAACTCTCTGACAGAGTATCTTACCCAAGCCCCCTCACCTGTCCTATCCCCGTAACCGCACACGCTTACCATGGCTAATCCATCTAACCTACACAGTGTTTCTACTTAACTCTGTTGAATTCACTGATAGTCATGCAGCACAGAAACGTGTCCTTTGGCCCACCATGTCAATGCCAACCATCAAACACCAATCATACAAATCCCATTTACCAACATTTTAGCCTGCTATGCCTTGGTGATTTATGTGCTCGCCCAGGTGCTTCTTAAATATTGTGAGAGTATCTGCCTCCACCACCCTCTCAGGCAAGCAGGTTCCATATTTCTGGGTGAAAAAACTCTTCCTCTGATCCCCTCTAAACTACTTACTCCTCACCTTAAACCTATGCCCTCTGGTCTTAGACACCTATGCCATGGGGAAAAAATTCTTATAATCTACTGTATGACTCTCATAATTTTGTATACCTCCTATCAGGACTCCCCTCCGCCCCCCCCCCCCCCCCCCCCCTCATCAGCCTCCTCTGCTCCAGGGAAAACAAATCCAATCTCTCCTCATAGCTGAAACTTTCCATCCCAGGCAACATACTGGTGAATCTCCTCTGCATCCTCTCCAGTGCAATCACGTCCATCTGATAGTATGATAATCAGAACTGCACACAATAAATATTCCATCTGTAGCCTGACCAGTGTTTTATAAAGTTGTACTAAAACCTCCCTGCTCCTATATTTTATGCTCTGGCTAATGAAAGCAAGCTTTCAGTTTGCCGCTTTCACCACCCTATCTACTTATGCTGCCACCTTCAGGGATCTATGGACTTGTACACCAAGGTCCCTTTGTTCCTCAATACTCCCTAGGGACCTGCCATCCATTGTGTATATCCTCCACTTATTAGACCTTCCGAAATACATCATCTCACACTTATCAGGATTAAGTTGATTAATATCAGTCTGCAGGCTCAGACTATCCTCCTCACTATCAACAACACCACCAATTTTTGTGTCATCTGCAAACTTACTAATTATACCTTCTACAAGTCATTAATGTGCATAACAAACAGCAAGGGTCCCAGCACCAATCCCTGTGGTACACCACTGGTCTCAGGCTTCCAATCACAAAAGCAGCCCTCCACCATCACCCTTTGCCTTCTATTAAGCCAATTTGGGATTCAATTTGCCAACTTGCCTTGGATCCAATGGGCTCTAACCTTTTAGACCAGCCTTCCATGTGGGACCATGTCAAAGGCCTTTCTGAAGTCCATGTAAACCACATCAACTGTGCTACCCTCATTAATATATGTGGTTAGTCACCTTTTCAAAAAACTCAATTAAATTAATTACTTAGGATCTCCCACCAACAAATCCATGCTGACTATAGCTGATCAATCCTTGCCTTTCCAAGTGTTGATTAATCCTCTCCCTCAGAATTTTCCCCAATAACTTCTCTACTACTGACGTTAGACTGTAATTACCTGTCTTATCCCTGCTGCCCTTGAATAAAGGTAACACATTTGCTATCCTCCAATTATCTGACACTTCACCAATGGCCAGTGAAGATTTAAATATCTTTGTCAGGGCCCCTGCAATTTCCTCCCTTGCTTTCCATAGCAGCTTGGCATATATTTCACAAGGCCCTGGGGATTATGCATCTTTATGCTTGTGAAAACATCTAATTCCTCTTCCTGATTAATCTTAACGAATTTCACTATCCCAATTGAAATTTCCAGCTACAATGTCTTCTTGGTGAATACAGAGGAAAAATATTCATTTAACACCTCACCCACATCCTCTGGCTCCACGCACAGATTGCCCCTTTGGTCTTTAATGGGCCCCACTCTTTCCTTAGTTATCCTCTTGCTCTTAATATATCTATAAAATGCCTTGGGATTTTTCCTTTAATCTTACCTGCCAGTGATATTTCTTGGCCCCTCTTTGCCCTCCTAATTTATTTTTAAGTATTCCCCTACACGCTATACTCCTAAAGGGCCTACCCCCTTTTTAGTGTTCTATACCTACCATAAGCTTCCTTTTTTTTCTTTATCAAACCCTTGAATTCCGTTGACATCCAGGGTTCGCTGGATTTGCCACCCTTGCCCTTCGCTCTTAGGAACACGTTGGCCCTTGGTGGCACTGAATAACATTTGAATCCTGTTTTGTTCCAATCCATTTTAACTGTCCCCATTTCATGATCTTTTACTGTACTTTAAAAAACAGTCAATGATTTGAATTGGTTACCTCAGTTGAATAGGCCATTTATTTGTAGCAGTGAATAATGTGGGGGTGATAACTTGTGATTGATGTGTAGAATTGGTCAAATGAATGTTTTAAGCAGTGTGTCTGTGGAGGGGAGGATTTGCAACACTGGTAAGAGATTAAATGTGTGATAATGTTATAAACCAATTGTTAGCTTTGCAGTTCAGTTTTTGATCACGTGATCTCGGCTGGGATTCCAGTGTAGCACTGAAGAAGTACTGCATTTTGTAGAGGTGCCTCCTTTCAGAAAAGGCAATAGACTAAACATGTCTCTGTCCAACACCACCATCCCCGAACCCCGTCCACGTGTCCCGATGATCATGGTGGTAGTTAAAGAACCACAGAAACCTTTGAAGAAGTATATCAAGTTCTGGTGTCAAACCTCCATTCCCCTCTCAGCAACCAGAAATCTGATGAAGGAGCAGCGCTCCGAAAGCTCGTGATACTAAATAAACCTGTTGGACTTTAACCTGGTGTTGTGAGACTCCTTACAGCAACCAGAAACACAGATTCACTGACAATCCAAGATCATTGCTGTAGGTGAGATTCCATTGTCTGCAAAATGCCAACGTAATGGTGAAATATTTCCAAACAGATTAAGCATAGGCGTATGGAAACTTCTGCAGCAAACTTCCAGTTTATGCCAAAATTTAAGCCAAAATCTTCCCATTGGGAAATAACTCCAAGATTTCCTGAAAATTTCATTAGCCGACACAGAAAGGTAAAATTAGAATAAACAATCGGAGCTTAGATAGCACAGATCTCCAAGTTCCTTCTTTATTTTCCTGTGAACAAAGAGAAACTTGAAGAAGGAATCCATCGAGCTATCATTTACATGCAATAGGCACAGCACGTTAACAAAATGCATTTGTGGGGAGTTTGTCAATTTTTAAGTTCTGATGCAAAACAGATGATATGTTTAAAGATCAAGAAAATCTATTTCAGTCCTTGGGGAGGCAAAATGGGAAAAAGAAACTTTATAAAAAATCAGAATTATGACTATGTTTTGTTTTTAAAATTTTATGTTTAAATTTGCAGCCTCAGTCAGAACGATATAGCTTAGGAAATTTGTGTGAGCTATATTTTTGTGAGAGAGCTGGGGGGAAGGTAGAGCTACCTACATTAATGAGAGGGCACAGCTTGGGTTTAGGCAGAATTAGTGTAAAAGATTGAGGAAATTTAGGTGTAACATTGGACCTTGGTGAGACCACATTTGGAATATTGTGTGCAGTTCTGGTCACCTCACTACAAGAAGGATGTGGAGACACTGGAAAGAGTGCAAAGGAGATTTACCAGGATGCTGCCTGGTTTGGAGGGTAGGTCTTATGAGGAAAGGTTGAGGGAACTTGGGCTTTTCTCTTTGGAGCGGAGGAGGTTGAGAGGAGACTTGATAGAGGTTTATAAGATGATGAGGGGGATAGATAGAGTGAACGTTCAAAGACTATTTCCTCGGGTGAATGGAGCGGTAACTAGGGGGCATAACTATAGGGTTCATGGTGGGAGATATAGGAAGGATGTCCGAGGTAGGTTTTTTACTCAGCGAGTGGTTGGGGTGTGGAATGGACTGCCTGCAGGGATAGTGGAGTCAGAAACTTTAGGAACATTTAAGAAGCTATTGGATAGGCACATGGAGTACTTCGGGATGATAGGGAGGAAATAGCTTGATCTGGGTTTCAGACAAAGCTCGGCACAACATCGTGGGCCGAAGGGCCTGTTCTGTGCTGTACTGTTCTATGTTCTATGTTCTAACATAAAATGGTGTAAATCACTTGCACTGCAATTTCCTTGAGCTTTTGCTCCAAATATTGTCAGTACACTGTTTCAGCAGAGGTTTCAGGAAATTCTGAGATACAGATTTTTGGCATGTTCCTTTTGTGATGTGGTGCTATTATTTAAAATGAATCCAAGCTGTCTGAATTCTGTAAACATTGTTGTATTTATTAACAGTTACCCAAGATTACCATCATCATCATAGTTATAAGTGTATTGGCAGCGTCAGTGCTGATGATGTCAGGCATTATCCTTATTTTCAAGAAATATGTGTGTGGAGGAAGGTAAGAACCTGAAGTCTGTCTTTGATTTTCCTTGCTTTACTCGTACTTACTTACCGAATTGAAAGAAATGAAACTAGCCCCTGGTCTGCATTATTTTAGTCATGCATTTCATTATGAGCAGGTTCATAAAGCAACTGCTTGGTAATGTGGACCATAGAGACTGCAGCAAGAAACAGTAATATTCTGATCACTCATTGTCTTACTTGCAGTTAACATTGAACTGTGGAATGGCTGCAATTCCCAGCTCACTTGCTCGAGTTTCACGGGGCTTTTTTTGACCAATTTAGAAAGTTCCTGTTCATTATAAAGCAAAGTTGAAAGGCAGGTTCTCAGTGAAGATACCTGTGTCAACATAGAATCCCTGCAGTGCAATGAGAGAAACATGAGCAGATCGTGATCAATGTAAGCAAAGGTGTTAGCCACAAACTACACGGCCCATAAACAATTGAAGAGTTTGCCAATCTTTTTCTTCTGAAATGTTGTTTAGCACATGATGGCTCAACAGCTTTTTGCTTGCCAGTGTAGCTTGTGTATTTGCATCCAGTTAGTAACAGGAGATGCAAATATCTTTTCATTTCCTCGCTGTTGTGCTTTAGAGGTTTGAGGAAGCATATTTCTCAGTTGAATATGTACAAAATTACTCAAATGGCTAAATTTCTTCTCTTTCTATAGGGCCTTGGTCTATCGTTATTCAGTTCTGCAAACTAATACTGATGAAGCCTGCATTGCTGATAACCTGGATAGTGGCAGATCAAACACTGAGAGAGTTTACCATGATGATTCTGATGTTGTGAGTACTTCACCTATTTTAAAGTCTGTTAAGTGAGTGAATCCTGAGAGTCAGCGTATAATCTGCCCGTCCAACCCTGACATGCCCACTGCCATTTCACACTCAATTGAGCATTGATTGGCAATAGGCAGGACTTGTATCCGCCCTTGGAAGGAGGCCTCGCCTTGGAGAACTGCAACTGTCAGCCAATCTGATTGGCTGACAGCTCGACAACCATTGAGGCTGAGCCCTACAGTGTCCAGAGGAGAAGTCCCAGGATTGCTCTTAAGTTAAGTCCCGGGGGGGGGGGGGGGTGCGGTTATGGGGCGGGAGGGTAGAGTATGCTCTTGGGGTTGGGTTAAGGTTCATTTCCATTGATTTGATTTATTATTGTCAGATATATTGGCATATAGTGAAAAATATTGTTTCTTGCGCACTATACAGACAAAGCATACTGTACAAAGAGAAGGAAACGAGAGAGTACAAAATGTAGTGTTACAGTCATAGCTAGGGTGTAGAGAAAGATCAACTTAATGCGAGTTAGGTCCGTTCAAAAGTCTGATGGCAGCAGGGAAGAAGCTATCCTTGAGTTGGTTGGTACGTGACCTCAAACTTTTGTATCTTTTTCCCAACGGAAGAAGATACAAAAGTCTGAGGTCACGTACCAACTTCAACACAGTTGAAGTAGTATTTTTAGTCTTTTCTCAATTCCTGCTCCATTGTGAGTTAATTTTATGAAGTTAGGCTCTGGGGAAATGGCAGGGGGAGTGGACAGTTTCTTGTCAAATAGTTGACGCAGGCACCATGAGTTGGGCTGAATGCACTCCTGTGCTGCACAATGCAATGAAAATACATAGGAACATAGGGTGTTAAGAGCACAAATACTAGACCCATAGTCGAAAACTAATGAAAATTTCCTATCTCCTATTCCATCAGGTAAATTTTACAAAAGACAAGGCCACAATTGAACAAACCTTACCCTAAAAGATTTACATTATCACTCTGCCAGTTATTTATTTATCCCAGAAATGGCACTCTAATGAATAAATCACGAGTTCTTGGCAATATGTCCAGCAAATACCTGCCTAAGGGGCAGATTTGGCAAACGTGAGCTGAAAGTAATTCTGTTTGTCTTGGCTTCCTACGGTTAAACATATCAAACGTTTTTTTCCCCCTCCCTCCCCCCAGGATCTTCTTGAGTAAGCCTGCACTTGGCCTGGACAATATGAAAATTATCATTTGCCGACTTAAATTTGCAAATCGGACTTGGACTCATCAAGTTATAAATCTTATGCAAAAGAATGTTGCCTGCTGCCGTTGGCAGAAACCCTCCTTCCTGCTAAGACAGTTTCCTTTACCAGCCATCGCTGTTTGCAAATTTAAAGCAAGTTTTTTTTTGTGCCACTGCTAATAAAAAAAATGGTGAAAGTATAGTTCCTTTCATTGTGTGGATGTGTTCATGTAAGCACTGGGCGTAGAATCTTATTTACAGAATAAACTCTACGTGGCTTCCTATCTCTTACAGCCGGTGCATAGTAAAACTGCTCTCCCTGTCCAGATTATCAGATGGGACAGGAGGAAGCCCACAGGCAGAACTTCTGCAGTGTCTACCCTAAAATGTGGCTCTTAAATTCATCGATTCTTTAAACTAATCAGGGGGAGACATTGCAACTGGTCAAAAACAATAAGCCTCTTTGGGAGAGGGGAATAGAGTTGATGTTTGTCTTCACAGCCTGGGTCTTAACCTGCCCAAGCAGATCAATAGTTACTTGAGAGCCAGTCTGATTAACATCTCACCTGATTACTGCCCAGCCCATGGAGATGGAGATTTACCACATTTCCCCTCTTCACCTTGGGGTACAAAAGAGGCTCTTCTGATGCATTCACCTCATGAAACCAGGGGGGAGTTGAACCCTCATTTAAGTGCTGTCCAGGGAGCAATTGTAACTTTAATTTCAGCATAAGGACAGCAATATTCATGGAAATTGCCCCAATCTTCCGCCATAATCTCGACAGAACCCTCTCCCAATGGCGAGAGAAATGGCATAAATGGCCAGTTTCTCCATTCTTCCACCGCATCCTATCAAAATCAGGGCAGCGGATGAAAAGATTCAGGGTCTGTATGCTTTTGTCTTAAATAAAAACTGTCATTTGTTTTATTGTGAGCAATGCAGGGAAATTGTTGCTTGTCTGTGATTGCATTTGTTTCTGTGCTGCATCTGGAGTAGAAATTCTTATTTGTCACACAAAGCAGGTGATCGTACAACCCCACTCAATATTCACTTCCACTAGATCTGATATTGGGCAGGGGCGTAACAGGCGTGCCATGCAATACCATCTGATTTCCCTCCAGTCCCACCAAGTGTGTCTTCGGATTGTTACATGCTGATTAAATATATTTTACTAAAGTAGCAAATAGATTTTTTTTAGGTTGTATGCCAATGCTTTGATCGGGTTTCCAGATAAACAACTTATTAATAATCCTTCCTCAGAAGCTTGTGCACTAAAAACATTTGAAAACGTTGCAACATTAGGTTTCCCAACCCTAGGACTTCTAAGCTCGTCTTTGCTATATCTGCCTCTCTCTCCTGTTATACATATCTCCTCATCCATAAATTGTATGTGAAAATCTAATACCCTTTTTGAAAGTATTTAACTTTGCACTAAGCAATTACTTAACCTCTAAGTTGGAATCCTGTAAATAATTTATGACAGTGGAGTGTTAGCTTCGCCCAGTAAATCCCTCAGCCTAAGTTCCCTTCCTCTCCATTTCCATTGCTTCATCCTCATTAAATATTTTTCGCCTGTTTTAGTTGTGATGTTAAGGATTCAGTTGCCAAGTTGATGTATAATAAAGCATCTTGACTGACATCTTGCATTATTTTATGAAAAGCACTAAAACGCTACTTTGTAAAATGTACACTGAAACAGTAGCCTAATGTAAAGTTATGCACAGTGATGGCTGCTGATTTTTCAGACAGGTGAGACCCAACCAAGCCACTTGTTCCCAAGACAACAGGCCCCTCACACCAATACCTGAAACCAGGACACAGGCCAGTCATCTCCTTGCTACTTTTGCAGTGTTTTCCCAATGAAAAGGCAAAATAAAACATACAGATGATGAACTAACTGAGCCAGGAGATACATGATCATCAAAAGTCAGAATTGTTCACCTCTCCAAGGCTGAGGCACAGCTACAGCATCCTAGGTTGTGAATCTAGGCGGGGCACTTAACAAGTGACTACATAAGACTTTGTACTGGAAGATGCTAAAGGAATACAAGCAAATGGAATTCTGCAATGGCTTTGTCCTTGGTTCTGGGAAAAATAGCTCTGCACTACATCAAATTTTGAATTTTTAAGTCATAGTAAAAAATGTAAAGAATAATGGCTGATCTCTCAAACAGGTTATCTAATGTGAGCATCAACAAATGTTTCTTTGTTCAGCTTAGAGCTTTCAACATTGAAAAGATTAAGCTCCAGGATTGCCAGAAATAAACTTTATCGCCACTTGTCAAGCAAGTTTCTTTTAACTGGCTGATAAAGGATAGGGAAGTACTTTTCTATTAAGCGAATAATAATTCCATTTAAGGCTTTGCCCTGGTGTGAGGATGGCAGTGTCAAACATACGTACTAAGTTCCAACTTGTGCCACAAAACATGACTATGGCACAGCAAGTGGGCGAGTGCCAACCCTTCTCCAAATGTCACGTTACATGGAAAGAGGTATCTGAGTGAGACATATCCCAGGAAATCTACTCGAACAAGCTTGAAGTCAGATACTTAATGACCAAAGAACCATATCACCTCATCCACATTGGTTTAAATGCAATTGGCCTGGATTTTGCAGGAAGGGGGGGGGAGAGTTGATGGTGAACAGTCAGCGTTTTCAGTTCTTGATACATTCATGTGGATTTTTTCTTAATGCTGTGAACTTTTATCATTTCTTAAGTAATTCAGGATAATTTGGATGTGGTATTTGTGCATATAAAATAATCTTTGTTCAAGCTAAAAGCTGTTTTGGCTGGTAAATTAAGTCAATTAGATTATGTTGGCCTTGCAACTGCTAAATAAATTCTGCTTTGTTAAGTAATTATGTGTATGATTCTCTTTGCACTGACCATTTATAAAGAAAAGCAATCGTATGTTCAATGTCAGTAATTGAAGGCCAGGGGTAAACCTGTTCCCTGCGTCAAAATGTCTTCACCACTGTTGTGGCTCAACAGTAGCAGTCTCTGAATGAGACGGTTGTGGGTTCAAAATCCATTCCTGAGTCTTGAGCACACATGATCTCGGCTAAACCCTCTAAGCAGCATAGGGGTGGAGGACCACATTGTCAGATGTGCCATCCAAAGATAAGATTTTTAAACCCCAGTGTAAAAATCCTTTCCTTATACTTACAAGAGTGATGGAACTTCAAAAAATATTGATTGTAATGAGCTTTATATTATACTGAAGATGTGAAAAGCATTATATAAACACAAATTATTACAGCAGTTCCTTAAAAGAGCTGCGATTATTATTTTTTCATTATCACTTCATTGATTACTGGCACAATCCCACCTGCAATGTGAACGTTCAGGAAGGGAAAAGGTGTGCAATGTGCAACAGACCATCGTTTTCCTCAACACTAACAGCAAAGTCCCAGGCACCGAACATGTAATTATAACAGCTCAATTGTCCTCTCTGTCAGAAGGGTAGTCTCCATTTTTTAAAGTCATCTTACAATGTCATATACGATACATATTTTGAAGTCATTTTAAACCTCAGGAAGAAGCCATAAAAATACTTAATGATCTTTTAAAGTAACTTAAATCTTGCTAAGAATCTTTGACATTGAAACATCAAATAAGTCAGTTTTTATATTGGTTAAACATATACATTTAAAGATCTTTTCTGTAATTTCGATGTGACATAGAAATAAAAAAGAAATCATTTAAAATGTCACATAAATTTGAAGATCTTTTAAGATCAGTTCAAACTTGTTAAAAAGTCAGACAAATAAAATCTACATTAAAAAGTCTAATAAGCCAGTAAATTATTTTACAGCTTTCTGGACTTTGCATTGAGTCCAACAACTTCAGAGCATAAACCCTATCCTCCATCTTAACCCTAATTTTATCCATGTTTTTGTCCCAACACCCTCCCCTACAGGACCATTTGTCACGTCCTTCAATTTTGCTTTTACAGAGTACCCTTGCTCTGCTATTAATACATTCTGCTATTTTACCTTTATGCCACAATCAGCACTTTCTTGAGTCTTTAACACTCCCTTTGTCTTGTGCCCATGACATCTTTGTCAAATCTCTCCTGGTTCCCATCTATCCCTAACCTATTTTGCTCCTCCTCCACCACCCCCTCCTAAACACTATATAATCCATCACATTTTTCCCTATGTAGCTCTGTAGAAGAGTCATACAGACTCAAAATGTTAACTCTATTTCTCCCTCCACAGATGCTCCCAGACTGGCTGAGTTTTCCAGAACTTTCTTTCTTAGTTTAAAATTTATTCACTTCTGCAAGTTCCCTTGGCTTCCTGGAATGGTCGATCAACTCCAAAGCAGGCTTTACATCTATTAATATCAGCTCCAACTTAAACAGCATTAAATTCACTGTTACTTGTGGGCAATCAGTCCCAGTTCACAAAGTGTGGGTCCCTGTTGCTTTACAGAGCAACTCAGCGGGACTATCAGTAAGGTTCCTTGTTGGAGTCTATTCTGGTGTCCTGGTCCAGGACCCTAACACTGGAAACTGAGTTGGCATTACAGTCTTCAATAGTGGCTAATGTCACAGCTGCTATTGTGAATGCAAATTCTGGGCCACAAGAAAGGCTAAATATATAAAACTTTACCAGAAAAATTACCCTAAATCTCACTTGCGACTTAAACAAATGACATGGGCATTTGAACTGGTCTAACATTTAGTTTTAGATATTTACATATGTGCCCATGTTTATATTCCACACAAGCCTCTTCCAACCTCTACCTGATTTAACCCAAACAGCATATCTTTCACTTCTTTCTCTATTCCATCGCTAATATTCCAGGGCTTTAATGTTGTAGGAATTACAGTGGAATCATTCATATTGAATTACTTAAATCTGTAAAAATATACTTAAGGATATCAGAAACTGGACTCCTCGTGTGCAGGTTCACCTGAAAGTGCTGACTATGGTATGTATTAAATATTGAGCTATATAGAGCAGAACCAGGATTCAGGCTATGCTCAGTTATCTCAACAGAAATGGGGCCATAGTGAAGGTGCTGTAGTTAACATGAGTGCTGTTGGCTAAAGAGGTTTAGTCAGCTTTCCACTTCTAACCACCATCCAGTGAGATTGGAGAGCCCAAATTTGCTGTTTCGACATTCTTGGACCAAGGCTGGGCTGTGTATCTGCCAATTGCACAATCCTAGACGGCAATTCTCAGGCAGTTTCTCAAACTTTCCTACCAGCAGCCGGTGTGTCTCTCCCCCCACCAGCAGCCATTGTCTCTCCTGCACCCCTACCAGTAGCCAGTGTCTCTCCCACACCCCCACTGGCAGCCAGTGTCTCTCTTCCCCATCCCCACCATCAGCCAGTGCCTCTCTTCCCCCACCTCCACCAGCAGCCATTGTCTCTCTCTCCCTACCCCCACCAGTAGCCAGTGCCTCTCTCCCCCATCCCCACCAACAGCCAGTGTCTCCCTCCCAACTCCGCCAGCAGGCAGTGTTCTCCTCTTCATGATAGATGCTCCCTTCCCCCCGTGCTTGGCAGCCACTTTCTCCCCATTCAGCAGTCACCTTGACCCTTCTCCCCACCATAAAAATCCCCTTCCTTTCACAGCAGACTTACCACTGGTGTTGTGCCAAATTTCCAGGTTTCAGAGTGAAGAAAGCTGCTGCTCCAATCAAAGGTTGGTTCTCTCCCACACCTGCTGCTGATTGGTTCACTAGTGATTCTATCAACAGCAAATGCGGGAGAGAAACGGCCTATGTTTGGAGGGGCAGTTCTTTGCAAAATCTTCAAATTCACTTACTGACATTTTTACACAGGCCAGATTAGAGAGGCCTGGCAGGCTGTGTAGTGGTTCACAGGCTTTGTGTTGGATAAGCCTATTTTAACAGATTGTCTTATAAATGGCTTAACTTTCCACAGCTGTAAAATTCAGATGGAGTATTCTTATGGCGCATGGACTTTCTTCCCACACAGTGAGAACGTTAGAAAATGGGGGTTGATGCCTTTTCTGGGTGTTTCGTTGATTGCTGCCTTGCTATATTTTGGCCTTTACAACCCACAAATGAACAACTTCCCTCACATCTGACAAAAGCCTTATTCTGCCTTCACCTTTTGACTGGCTGGCCAATTGTACAGCTTTGCTTGAATTTCGGTTTTCCCCAAATTGTAAGAAATTAGATAGATTCTCATCTAAAATGCCAACAAATATTCTATCTCTGAACATCATCTTTTTGAGTTCGATACTCTCAAATTTTGGTTAGGCAGTACAACTCATTGATGAACGGGTTAATCCTTTCACCCTGTTTTTGACTGCGCCAATTAAACTTTGCTCTCTCAATTACTATTTTGATGAAGTATGAGCCAAAGGCTCCAATGACATCTTCGTAAGAGGCTGTCTTTCTGTGCTGGCCAGCACATCATCTGTTATGCTCCCAACATTGCTAACTTGATCTTTGTTCTCTTTATTGGCAAGACCTTAAGTGTTGCAGTATGAGGTAAAATATCTTTGCCAATTTTGTCATTGCTCAGCCTCTCTCGGGCCCTCAATATATTGAAAGAATTTTGGGGGGGAATAAAGTTATAGCCATTTTTCACTCAGAGTGAAGGTTGTCTTTTCCTACGCTGTATTGCCTGTCACTGAACTGCTACCATTATTTGCCTTCAAAGTCCTTTACCTGCTGAGCTGCACTGTTACTGGGCTTCATTTGAGGCTTTCCCCACTAGTTCCTATTGTTTCTCTGTGGGTATCGTCACTGCTGCCACCATCTGTTATTATGGTCATATCTTTGGACCTGTAAGATTCTTACTCTAGAAGAGATCTTGCTGGATGCAATGATCCTTTATTCAAAACACATTTATTTACATGCTAACTATTTTCATAGCTTAAATAAGACCAAGGCAGAGCTGGAGCTACTCTTATTCTGGAATTTTACCACCCTGCCTGCCACGGGAATCGGAGCGGCCGAGGGGCAGACCATGGAAAAGTCTGTTGACCTCGGGTGGGATTTTGCGGTTTTGGGACGAACGAGGCCGTAAAATTCTGCCCTCTGAGTTGATACTGTCATCTTCTCTGTGAGTAACATCACTGTGACATTGCTCCGATGCACATGCTCAGTAGCTATTATTAGTTAACCCCTTACTCCTCACAGGACTGAGAGTTTCATTATCAGCTGCACCCAATGATATGATGACAAGCCTTGACTTTAGGATACACTAGTTGCACAACATTACTCAGTGACCTTGTGGCATGAAATGTGAATGTTGAAATTGAACATTTTGTCCAGTCCCAAGCCTATGGAATAAGCAAAATGTTGTCAAACTTTGCATCCCAAGTTGTTTAATCTGAGACTTTTGGGGTAATTCAAATTATCTGGCAAATAAGTGGTTTAAAAAGTTTGCAGAATGCTCCTGAAAACTTGGATTTAGCAACTGCATATAGTCATAGCTCACATAATGTTCTCAAGTGAGCAAATTCACCATAGTGAAATGACTTGAAAAAGTCAGACATCACTGACTCTGTTTTTGTTAAAATAGGTGGGGCAAGACCATAGATTGTGCCACTTCCGAGGTCACTGATTACACTTGTTTCAAAAAACAGTTGAGTAAGTTCACAGAACTGCATAATTTGCGGAAGATGTCACAGATCACGATTTATCCAGGAAAACTTGGGATAATCTTGAGTTTTTGCCCATGTAACTTGTATTAGCTATACCACAGGATCATAGAATGATATAGTATGGAAGGTGGCCATTTGGCCCCCTCGTTCTGCTGCTGGCTCTTTGAAAGACTTATCTGACTAATCCCACTTCTTCCCTGTAGCCCTGTGCTTTTTCTTTTCCTTTTCAAGCATTTATCCAATTTCCTTTTTTAAGTCATTATTCAATCTGCTTCCACCAATCTTTCAGCCTGTGTACTCCAGATCATAATAGCCCGTGCCTAAAAATGTTCTTCCTCATGTCCCCCATAGAATTTTTTCCAATTATCTTAAATCAGTACCTTCCAGTTTTTGACCTTCCTCTCAGTGGAAACCATTTCCACTTACTTATTCTATCGAAATCCTTTATGATTTCCCTTCATCTTCTCCTTTCCAAGAACAACCCTAATTTCTCTAGTCTCTCTGTGTAACTGGAGTCATTCAGCCCTGGTACAATTCTAGTCAATATCCTCTGCACTCTCACTAAGGCTTTTGGATTTAATTTTATATTACCAGCTGGTTTATTTTAGTACACTCACTTCCCCCACCCCCCCCATTTCATTTTTCAGTTCAGCACTTTACACTGTCAATTACATAGTCCCTGCTGATTTACGAACAAAAAATTATCATAAGCATCCTTTTATTGTTTCATTTAAATCTCTATATCTTTCACCATCCTCAGAGGATCTAATTGTTCACGGGACATGGGTGTCGCTGGCTGGCCGGCCAGCATTTATTACCCATCCCTGGTTGCCCATGTTCAGAGGGTAGTTGAGAGTCAACCACATCGCTGTGGCTCTGGAGTCACATGTAGGCCAGACCAGGTAAGGACGGCAGATTTCCTTTCCTAAAGGACATTAGTGAACCAGGTGGGATTTTCCGATAATCAACAGTGGTTTCATGGTCATCAGTAGATTCTTAATTCCAGATATTTTTTATTGAATCCAAATTCCATCATCTGCCATGGCAGGATTCGAAACCGGTTCCCCAGAACATTAGCTGAGTTTCTGGATTACTAGTCTTGCTATAATACTACTAGGCCATTGCCTTCCCACCCTTTCACCCTCAATGCAATGTGCCTACTCTGTACTCAAACAATCTCCTCTGTAGGTTTCCCATTGTTCGACTGATTAACCTGCCAATCTTTGAATCCACTCCACTAGGGCCAGATACTTCCTCAACTCACTGAATGTTGCTCTCCTCCAGTCAGATTTTTTCACATTTGATTTTTCCTTGCTCTTTCTCATAGGTTTTCTAACTCTAATGAAACTACGATCACTCCATTCCTCAGAATGAGATCCAGCACTTCTTTCTCCCAAGTTGGGCTTGAAAATCAAGAAACTTCTCATACACATTGCAGAAATTCTTCCTCTCTTTGCCCTTTATGGTATTATAAGCCAAGTTCCCAATTATCGCTACTCTATAGGTTTTGCATCCTTCTCTAATTTGTCTGAAAATGTGCTCCCCTATCTTCTCTTTCTAGTAGCTTATTGTATACATCTTTGATTCTTTCACAGAATGTGGGTAATGCTGGCAAGACTAGCATTTGTAATCCATCCCTAATTGCCTTTGAACTGAGTGGCTTGTTCGGCCATTCCTGTGGGCTGATGGGTTTTTAACCCAGGCAGGGTGTAGTGGTATTACCACTGGACTAGTAATCCAGAGACCCAGGGCAAGATAGAGTTATCTGGGTTCAGATTCCCCGTAAGAAGTCTCACAACACCAGGTTAAAGTCCAACAGGTTTATTTGGTAGCAAATACCATAAGCTTTCGGAGCAATGCTCCTTCGTCAGATGGAGTGGTCTCTGTTCTCAAACAGGGCACAGACACAGAAATCAAATTACAGAATACTGATTAGAATGCAAATCTCTACAGCCAGCCAGGTCTTAAATGCACAGACAATGTGGGTGGAGGGAGCATTCAACACAGGTTAAAGAGATGTGTATTGTCTCCAGACAGTTCAGATTCCCCCCCATGGAAGATGGTGAAATTTGAAATCAATAAAAATCTGTAATTAAAAGTCTAATGATGACCATGAAACGATTGTCGTAAAAACCTTTCTGGCTCACTAATGTCCTTTAGGGAAGGAAATCTGACATTCTTACCTGGTCTGGCCTATATGTGACTCCAGATCCGCAGCAATGTGGTTGACCCTCAAATTCCTTCGAAATGGAGGACAGTGAGAGACGGGCAATAAATGCTGGCCCAGCCAGTGACATCCACATCCCATAATTTTTAAAAATTCATTCATGGGACTTAGGCATTGCTGACTGGCCAGCATTAATTGTGCATCCCTAGTTGCACTTGTTCAGAGGACAGTTAAGAGTCACATTGCTGTGACTCTGGATTCACATGTAGGCCAGACCAAATAAGGACAGCAGATTTCCTTCCCTAAAGGATATTAGTGAACCAGATGGGTTTTCCAACAACTGACAATGATTTCATGGTCATCAGTAGATTCTTAATTCTAGATTTTTTATGGAATTCAAATTCCACCATCTGCTGTGGCAGGACTCGAACTCAGGTACCCAGAACATGATCTGAGTTTTTGGATTAATAGTCTAGCAATAATACCACTAGGCCATTGCCTCCCGAATGAATAAAAAAAAGTTGATGATAGTTGTCATGATCACCATTATTGAGATTAACTTTATATTCCAAATTTATTAATTGAATTTAAATTCCGTCAGCTGCCATGATGGGATTTGAACCCAGAGTGGGGATCTAAACCTCTAGATGCTTGTACACTGACATTGCTAGTACGCCACTCACTGTCTTCTCCCACCCATGGAAGGTAATGTTGGCAACTGAAAAATGATGAGCATTGTTACGTAGAATAAAGACAATTGTTCTTAGGAGGGTTTAATGAATAACTGCAGAAGCAGATATTGCAAAAACAGCTCAAAGTTGGCATTGATTGTCAACAGAAATGTAGGAGTTGAGATAAAGTGGACTGAATTCCTAACATGATCAGCACATTCTTTGTATGCTCAATATACAGACCAATTATATCACAGTGAACATTTGCAAGAACATGCTGACATTTTAGTGTAACCAGAGGGACGGTATCATAATTCTTTTATTGTGTATTGAATATGTAACCAATGAGGTTACCATGTGTTATCATTATGTTGGGCTACAGGGTGAGCTGGGGGCCTGGAAGGTATAACCAGTATACCTTCACTGGTTACAAAGGTAGATTAAGCAACACATAAGTAAGTGCATTGTGTTTTCATGAACATGTTTATTATAACAAACCTCAACTGAGTAAAATAGTATGGCATTTTGACTTATTGTAGTTTACAATAAATCCTATTTCACAGTACACATTGGGATTGAATACTGATGGACAAACAAAAAGGCTGTGGATGCTAGCAAAGAACAAAGAACAGTACAACACAGGAACCGGCCCTTCGGCCCACCAAATCTGTGCCGACACATGCCTCTCTAATCTAATATTTTCTTGCCTCTACATGGTCCGTATCCCTCTATTCCCTGCCTATTCATGTGTCTATCCAGATGCCTCTTGAACCTTGTTATAGAACATGCTTCCACCACTTCCTCCGACAGCACGTTCCAGGCATTCACCACGCTCTGTGTGAAAAACTTGCCCCTTACATCTCTTTTAAACTTCCCACTTCTCACTTTCAAACAATGGCGCTGAGTAATTGACCCTTCAACCTTGGGAAAAAGACTCTAACTATCCACTCTATCCAAGCTCGTCATAATCTTGTAAACGTCTATCAGGTCACCCCTCATCCTCCGACGCTCCAATGAAAACAATCCAAGTTTGTTCAACCTTTCATTGTCTATATCCTCCAAACCAGGCAACATCCTGGTAAATCTCTTCTGCACCCTTTCCAATGCATCAACATTCTTCCAGTCGTGTGGCGACCAGAATTGTACACATTACTCCAAATGCAGCCTAACCAAAGTCTTATACAGCTGCAACATGATTTTCCATTTCCTATACTCGTAGCCCCAACTGATGAAGGCCAGCACGCCATACACCTTCTTGACCATCTTGTCCACCTGAGTTGCCACCTTCAGAGAACACCTGCACACCTAGATCCCTCTGCATGCTAACATTTCTAAAGACCCTACAATTTACTGTATACTTTCCTTCTGCAGTAGACCTTCCAAATCGCATCACCTCACATTTGTCCGGATTAAATTCCATCTGCCATCTTTCGGCCCAGGTCTCCAGCCGATTTATATCCTGCTGTACCCTCTGACAATCCTCCTCACTATCCGCTACACCCCAAATCTTCGTATCGTCTGCAAATTTACTAATCAGACCACCTACATTTTCCTCATATATATATATATATATATATATATAAAGGCCCCAGCACTGATCCTTGTGGAACACTGAACACCGTTTGTCACAGACTTCCAGTTAGGAAAGTACCCTTCCACTGCTAATCTCTGCTTACTATGCCCAAGCCAGTTTTGTATCCATCTTACCAGCTCACCTTGTATCCCATATGACTTCACCTTCTGTATCAGCCTGCCATGAGGAACCTTATCGAAAGCTTTACTAAAATCCATGTATACAACATCCACTGACCTGCCCTGGTCAATTTTTCTTGTCACTTCCTCGAAGAACTCAATCAAGTTTGTGAGACACGCCTCCCCTTCACAAAACCATGCTGCCTATCGCTAATACGCCTATTCGCTTCCAGATGTGAGTACACCCTATCCATAAGAATCTTCTCCAGTAATTTCCCCACCACTGATATAAGGTTCACAGTCCTGTAATTTCCCGGATTGTCACTTCTGCCCTTCTTAAACAGAGGAACAATGTTAGCTACTCTCCAATCCTCTGGTATCTTGCCTGTGGTTAAAGAAGATACAAAGACTTTAGCCAAGGCCTCAGCAATTTCTTCTCTCACCTCTCTCAGTATTCTGGGATAGACCCTATCTGGCCCTGGGGACTTGTCCACCTTAATGTTTTTCAAAACCTCCAATACTTCCTCCCTTTTTATCTTAACATGTCCTAGAATGTCAACATCCTCCTTTCTACACTCACCATCCACTACATCCTTCTCCTTTGTGAATACTGATGCAAAGTGCTTGTTAAGGACCTCACCCACCTCACCTGGCTCCACACACAAATTCCCTCCATTGTCCTTGAGTGGACTTATCCTTTCCTTAGCTACCTTATATACACATAAAAAGTCTTCGGATTCTCCTTAATCCTGCCTGCCAAGGACATTTCATGGTCCCTTTTTGCCCGCCTAAGTCCCTGTTTAAGCTGTTTCCTGCTATCTTTGCATTCCTCAAAGCCTTATCCGTTTTCAATTTAGCAATCGGAAATAAAATGTAAAATGCTGGAAATAGTCAGTAGTTCTGGCAGCATCTGTGAAGAGAGAAGCAGAGTTAATGCAGAGATCAATATCCGATGGGAAGAAGAATGGTTGAGATTTGAAGATCAAATTCCTGGGTGCTGAGGTGGACGGTTTAAAAGACCCGTCTTGGGGCAGTGGGACTTTATCCTGGCTAAAGTTGTAGTATAAAGGGTTAACAGAATGGCTATGCCAATGGGGGCACATGATGACCTGGCACTGATGTCAAGCAATTGTGTTATAGGTACTGTAGGTAGCTGACAGATATCCCTGAGGGGAGATTTGCCTTCCCTGTAATTCACTTTGTATCTGCTGTAAATAGTGTTAATAAACTCATTTTAAAGTAAATTCCTAAATTCCCTGATAACACCTGTAGCTCTTCCTGGCTGGAATCCTTTAGCACATTTTACAACAAAGAAACAGAAAGGTTCCCCCTCCTCACACATTCCGAAGTAGCCATGCTAGTCTCAAAGTGTTTCTGTAGTGACTAAGGAAGCCTGAATGGAAAGAAACATAGTTGATCTTTCTCTACACCCTAGCTATGACTATAACACTACATTCTGCACCCTCTCCTTTCCTTCTCCATGAATGGTATGTTTTGTCTGCATGGTGTGCAAGAAACAATACTTTTCACTGTATACCAATCCATGTGACAATAATAATCAAATCAAAATATAGTTTATTACAGAATGCAAAGTAAAACTACTCCTGTGGTGTACACACACCAGTCCCTACCTGGGACTACTTTTCAGCAAGCCCAGTCCTGGGCCTGCCTTATAAAAGGCTCAGGTAATGAGTTCCAGCTGAACATGCTATTGCATTGCTACCAGGGGAACTCATACTCAACCAGCCCCACAGGGCGATCAGTCAGTGATTTCCCCATTGACATCGTTGGAGTTAATCACAGTTTATTCTCCACAGATGCTGCTCAATTTTTCCAGCACTGTTTTTTACCTCATTATGTCCTGGCTGCTTTTATTTCAGATTCCCAGCATTCGCTGGAGTTCCCGCTGTGTCCTGCGGGTGGTGGTCTCTGTGGAGGATGGGTGGTTCTTTCTGTGGAGGGTGGGTGGTTCCCTCTGTGTCCTGGAGGTGGCGGTGCTGCTGGAGGTCGGGTCTCTCTGTGACCTGGAGGTGCCGGTGGTCCTGCCCGTGCCTGCAAGTGGCGGCGCCGGTGGAGGACGGGTCTCTCTGTGTCCTGGAGGTGGCGGTGTCAGTGGCGGGCGAGTGGTCCAGGAGGTGGCGGTGCCGTGCGGGTCTGTCTTGTGCCCTGCAGGTGGCGGTGCCGACGGAGGGCGGGTCGTCCTGTCTGTGTTCTGGAGGTGACGGTGCAAGGGGCGGGCGAGTGAGACTGCTGGTGCCCTGTAGGTGGCGGTGCGAGTGGAGGTCGGTTCTCTCTGCGGGCGGTTGCCGCTGTGCGGAGCTGATTCGTAGTCTGGTTTTAACGGAGGAAGCGATAGGATCGAGGCCACCTCTCGGGGCTGTGGATCGGGCGAAGCCGCACACACAGAGGGTGAGTAACGGTTTGAGCACCTCCTGGTGCGGTCGGTGATAGTCCCTCCCTCAGCTGAATGCCCTGACTCGCCCCTCAGTCTACCTGAGCACTCCCTCAGCCTGACTGCGTTCCCCATCCTCCACCCCAACAACACCAATGTCAACATCATGACCCCCAACTACCGCTCAGCTCGCCTCATCCTCACATTAATAGTGTGGTCCCTACCCTTAACTTTATCCTAGACCTTGCCTTGGCCAAAAACCCTGACTTGGTCCTTATCTGGGAAGATATCCTGTGGCATTAAAATTTGTATCTATAATATTCTGCAAAATCAACAAACTCCTTGTTGGGACTGATTGGTTGCAATGAGTTGATGATGACTTTTGTTCCATTAAGTTCTCCATTTTGTACTAAATATCTACATCCTTCAAGTGCCTGTGAAATATTTATTGTGTGAGTGTTTGTGGATCATGTTCTCTGCCTGTAACACACTCCCAGCCAGCATCCTCTCTGTTAGGTGGTAGCAAATCCCTGTTTCCTTTTTGCCATAATTATTCTATTCTGGCATTTCTTTTACTTAACCGTTTGCACCCAGCTCTTGGGTCTGTCTTTTCTCAGCCATTTTATTGCAACCTTAAACTCCCAAAGTCTTTGCCAGTTAATCATTTCCCCCAGAAGCAGATTTTCGCCACTCTCTCAGCTGTGTCTGTTTCTAACTGCTCAGCTGTTCTGTGTTTCTCACCTATGATTTATATTCACTTTGTGCCCTGACTATGGCTGTAGCCCCGCTACTTGCTTCAGTGCCAGCTTATATATTTGCCAGTTATCCCTGCCAGATCGTTACCTCACCTACCTCTCAATTCTTGTTGATTTGCACATACGCTGGTTAGTTCTGACCTGAAATCCCTTTGAATTGTTTTTTAGAATTGTTAAATGCATGAATTTCAACTTAATTATATCAAAAGCGATGTTACAAAGTGGTGGGAGTTGGTTAATAGCAGGCAGTTGCAACAAGAAGACACTTTTGTGAACAGCCAACATTTTTATTGCTCATCCCTAATTGTCCTTGAGGTGGTGGTGATGTAGGTACATCCACAATGCTGTTAGGTAGGGATTTCCAGGATTCTGACCCAACTACAATGTCGGAATGATATAGTTCCAAGTTAGGATGGTGATGTGTGGCTTGAAGGGGAATTTCCAGGCGCTGGTGTTCCAATGCATCAGCTGCACTTGTCCTTATAGGTGGTAGAGGTCACATGTTTGGAAAGTGCTGTCGAAGGAACCTTGCTGAGTTGCACGTCTTAATTGTAAACTGAAATATCTAGCGTATATTTGCATTCCTTGTTGGGCATTTAATTCCCCTCAATTTAACCACATTTCTTCTTTAAACAGCACAGAGCAATTGTATCATCCCTTTTAAATTGTTTTATTATTGCACTTGTTTATTTTAGTAATTTGGAAACTTGGCTTGGCTTCTCCTCGGTTAACTTCCTGCTTACTTTGCTCCTATCTCTGGCTTTGCTGCCGCTTTCTCCTGAAATCTGACCTCAGCTGGCTACTTCATCGCCTAAATTTTTTTCCAGTTGTCCTACCTTTGGAGTACCTAATTGAGGTCTGTCTGATTGAGCTTCCATCCCACATTTTCTCATACAAGCTAATTGCCCTCTGTGTGAGGTAGCTATCAATACTGCTCTTGATTCATACCCACAACTTAATACACAGCCAGTCTGCTTTCTGACATTCCCCTATAAGGTTGTTTGACCCTGCACTACCCAGTGCTGACCAATACCAGCTATTGCCACTTTACACTCCTACACAACCAGTCTCTTTAATGTTTGATATTAGCTTTTTGTAATGAAAAGTCACACCCCAAACTGATTGACAGTAAAAAGCTATGTCTCAGTCTTCTGTACAAAGTTCTTTTGAAATGACTTTGAATTTTTCAAGCCCTGGTATGGAAGACGCCTTATTAAGCCCAGAGCCAATCCAAAAAGCACATCTCATTATATTGGGAGATTGCTCATAAACATCTTTCCCAATTGTGTCTGTCGGTCAGGCATTATGAAGTAAGAGTGGTCGTTTGACTCTTGGGACTCTGGCAACTGAAGAAGATCATGGCTAATTTACTCTGACTGTTTAGTTCAAGCTATCCCCATATCCCTTGGTGCCTTTAGTATTGAATATTCTATCAACCACTGTCTTAGATTTACTCATCTGTTGTTTTCCAAACAACGTTTTGAGTCCAGCGTATTTTGTCTGTCAGTCAGTGTAGCAGCTGTAAGTTCATGCATCAGCCTAGGCCAGCATGCTGCGATTCTAACCAAACATACAAATCAGTAATGGAGAACATGTGAAACAGGCAGCAAGGAAATATTAAACAATACCTGATTGAGAAGTCATATCTCTCCTGTTTTAAAATGTTGTCATGAAGAAACTACCAAATTACAGTCCAAATATTTTGCAAAGTTATTTTTGTTCCGTACGGAAAATGTATCAATGCAAATATATGTGGCGGCATGGTAGCATAGTGGTTAGCACTGCTGCTTCACAGCTCCAGGGACCTGGGTTCAATTCCCGGCTTGGGTCACTGTCTGTGTGGAGTTTGCACATTCTCCTCGTGTCGGCATGGGTTTCCTCCGGGTGCTCCGGTTTCCTCCCACAGTCCAAAGATGTGTGGGTTAGGTTGATTGGCCATGCTAAAAATTGCCCCTTAGAGTCCTGAGATGCGTAGGTTAGAGGGATTAGCGGGTAAATATGTAGGGATATGGGGGTAGGGCCTGGGTGGGATTGTGGTCGGTGCAGACTCGATGGGCCAAATGGCCTCTTTCTGCACTGTAGGGTTTCTATGATATGTAAATATAATTTGAACATAAACTCTCAACACTAATTGTCAATGAAATATTTATAACTCAGTTACCTGTGCAGTGGCATGAATGCTTTCAAAGGTTTTCTTTGTAGAGGTCTACTACTGTGAGGCAGGTTTGAGTTCAGTGGCTGGAATGTGAATTATTGGGTTGGGCTTTGTATTCAAGCAGCCTGTGTTTCTTATCCTGTGATGAGCATCATCAATTGCAAGCGGACCATTATTTCATCCTTGGAGATAATCTTCCTGCAAGTTCCTTTCAGACAATTTGGTCAGTGGATATATTTTTTTCATTATGTAAACAGCATATAATTTCCTGCATTTTTGCTGCTGCAGTCTGGTTCAAGTTGAAGGAAGAATTGTCAAATGTACAACACAGAAACAAGCTTTCTTTATACTACAGCAGGGAGTAGACTTCAATGATACTTCCGTGTAAAGTGTGTTGGACAACTTGTCATTGTGAAGGGCACTTCATAAGTAAATGTACATTTCCTTTTATTCGGCCCAGCTTGTCTATTCCTGGTGTTTGTACGTCACCAAGCCTCCTCCCTCCCACCCGTTTTCATCTAACCCTATCAGCCTAACCATCTGTTCCCTGATCTGTAAATTTTTAACATGTTTATACTGTGGAACTAATGTAAGATGGTGCTGATATATGGTGTAAGTAATTTTTTGAAAGAAAGTTTGCAGTGCCACTCCCTCTGCCATGGGGAGTGCTCAGCTTGCTCCTTCATATCACAAGGCCCACGGGAGTATCAAGAACATTGCTTTTAATCACATAATAGCATCTGCTGCTGTCTCTCAAAACAGTCACCATTCCTGTTCTGTCTCACTCTGAAAAGTGGGATTGCTTAGTCCAAAGATGTGCAGGTTAGATGGATTGGCCTCGCTAAATTGCCCCTTAGTGTCAGGGAAATTAGCAGGGTAGATAGGTGGGGTTATGAGGACAGGGCCTGGGTGGGATTGTTGTCGGTGCAGACTCGATGGGTGAAATTGCCTCCTTCTGTCCTGTAGGGATTCTATGGAACGGATGTCTTAAAGAAATCATTAATACTTGGCACTCATCTTGGGTTAAAGGCACAATCCTTTGGTGTTGCATTTTTAATTATGAATGTTATCTTGAGGCAACGTTCGTGTTCAATGGGAGAAGAGGGATTGATCAGAATTCAAAGTCGTATTTTAATACCAGAAGTAATCCACAATGTGCAAGAAATGATAAATTGTTTCAAATAGGAACCGGATATCCTCCAGCATTGAAGACACCTTGTTTCACAGCATGTAGAGAAATACAAGGGTTGCAAATGTAATTTTGGCATTGGCAGCTATTTTTAAAGCATCTTCAGAATGAAGGTGAAGAGGGTGGTGATTGGTGCTCCAGTAGCTTCTGTAATGAGCAATATTGCCTTTTAGTTGGACCATGTTGAACACGTCAGGTCTCATTCTCCCTTGCCCTCCATAATAAATCCTTCAGCTTAGGTTTACTTTTTGAGACTCTGTCCTCAAACCTCATCTCACTTTCAAAGCCCACCCCCCAAGCCTTTTGGTTATCTGTCCTAACCATCACATTGAGACTTTAGAAAAGCAAATTACTGCGATGCTGGAATCTGAAATCAAAAGAGAAAATGCTGGAAAATCTCAGCAGGTCTGGCAGCATCTGTAAGGAACTGACGTTTTGAATCCAGATGACCCTTTGTCAAAGCTAAAAGGTATAGAAAGTGAGAGGAATTTATACTGCAGGGTGAGGGAATGAAAGATGAGTCATAGCCACAGAAACCAGGGAAACCAGTAAATAGTTGTCCACAGAGAGAATAATGGGTGTGAATGGCCAAACAGCAGAGAAGTTAAAATGAAGATGTTGGGGGAAGGGGAGGGGAAAATGGATGGGACAGAGGTAAGATTTAGAAAAGGAGAAGCAAAGGGGGGAAAAGGTAAGGGAAGGGGCATAAAGTAGGGGGAAAGAGTGGGAAGAAAAATGAAAGACAAGAAAGAAATAAAAGGTAGAGAACAGTAAAAAGTTAAATAAAATAGAATGAAAACAGAGGGGTGGAGGTGGGGTAGAGCAAATCATCTGAAGTTGTTGAATTCGATGTTGAGACTGGAAGGCTGTAAAGTGCCGAGCTGGAAGATGAGATGTTGTTCTTCCAATTTGCGTTGAGCTTCACTGGAACATTGCAGCAAGCCAAGGACAGACATGTGGGCATGGGAGCAGGATCGTGTGTTAAAATGGCAAGCAACCGGAAGGTCAGGGTCCTAATTGCGCACAGACTGAAGGTACTCGGCAAAGCAATCACCCAGTTCTACACTTGGTCTCTCCGATATAGAGGCGACCACATTGGGAGCAGCGAATGCAATAGACCAAATTGAAAGAGGTGTAAGTGAAACGCTGCTTAACCTGGAATGAATGTTTTGGACCTTGGATGGTGAGCATGGAAGAGGTAAAGGGACAGGTGTTACACCTTCTGCCATTGCATGGGAAGGTGCCATGGGTGATGGGAGAGGTGTTGGGTATAGCGGAGGAGTGGTCTAGGTGATCCTGGAGGAAATGGTTTCTGTGGAATGCTGACGAAGGGAGTGAAGGGAAGATGTGTTTGGTGGTGGTATCATGCTGGAGTTGGCGAAAATGGCGGAGGATTATGCTTTGCATGTGGAGGCTGGTGGGGCGAAATAGGAGAACAAGGGGGACTCTATCCTTGTTCTGGGAGGGAGAGGAGGGGGCGAGGGTCGTGGCGTGGGAGATGGACCGCACGCAGTTGAGGGCCCCATTGACAACTGTAGATGGTTGAGGAAAAAGGAACACATTAGAAGGGATACAAAAGAATGGTCTCATGTGCACATGAGCGGCGCAGGCTTGGAGGGTCGTAGGACCTGTTCCTGTGCTGTACTGTTCTTTGTAGCACCACTTTGGAAGGTGGCATCATCGGAACAAATGCGACGGAGGCGAAGGAGCTGAGAGAAAGGGATGGAGTACTTACAGGATGTAGGATGTGAAGAGCTGTAATCCAGATAGCTGTAGGAGTCAGTGGGCTTGTTGTGAATATTGGTAGATTGTCTATTGCTGGAAATGGAGACAGAAAGGTAAGGGAAGGGAAGTGTCTGAGATGGACCAGGTGAAGGCAATGGAGGGGTGGAAACTGGAAGCGAAGTTGATGAATTTTTCAAGGTCTGGACAAGAGCATGAAGCGGCACCAAAATAGTCATCGATGTACCAGTAAAGGAACTGTGGGAGGGGACCTGGGTAGGCCTGGAACAAGGAATATTCCACATACCCCATAAAAAGACACGTGTAGCTAGGACCCATACCGGTACCCATTGCTATTCCTTTGATTTGGAGAAAGTGGGATGAGTTAAAGGAGAAGCTGTTGAGAGATAGAACAAGTTCAGCCAGGTGGAGGAGAGTGATGGTGGATGGGAATTGTTCAGGCCTCATTGAGACTTTATGTCCTTTATCAAGTACTTTCAACAATTTTGTAGCAATGGGAGTAAATTGAGGTACTGAGCCACAGATGAGATGGTCTGGGATGCAACACTTGGTTTTTCTGACTGAAGGTTTTGACCTTTGGAGCCAAGTTAGCGACTGATTGAGTTCTGTACACCTATGCTAGGTTTTTAAAAATAAATCAGCCAGCCTACATAAAGGAGGAGAGACCTGGGAATACCATTTTCAAATGTGATTAAATTTTAATTGTTCCGAGTGAAGATTTTGCAAGTGAGCATCCTTCCGTGGAGGTTTCATACATGAACATCACAGCAGTTATTTCACTCTGCACAAAATGTTGCACAAGGATTTTATTTTAAAATCCTCTCTCAACCTTGTCATAGGTACGTTATTAAAAAACTATTCTTCTGGATGTGGGTATCACTTGCAAGGCCAGCATTTATTGCCCATCCCTAATTGCCCTTGAGAAGATGGTGGTGAGCTGCCTTCTTGAACTACTGCAGTCCACGTGGTGAAGGCACACTGACAGTGCTGTTACGAAGGGGATTCCAGGATTTTGGCCCAGTGATGATGAAGGAACAATGATAAATGTCCAAGTCAGGGTGATGTGTAACTTAAAGGGAAACTTGCAAGTAACAGTGTTCTTGCCCTCTTGTTCTTCTAAATGGTGGAGTTCGCGGGTTTAGAAATTGTTGAAGAAACTTTGACATGTTGTGGTGTGTCTTGTCGATTCTGTACACCACAACCACAGTGTGCTGTTGGAGGAAATGTATAATTTTAGATGGTAGGTTTGCTTTGACCTGGATGGTGTTGCGGTTCTTGTGTGTTCATAGAATCCCTACAGTGCAGATGAGGCCATTTGGCCCATCGAGTCTGCACCGACTCTCTGACAGAGTATCTTACCCAGGCCCTCTTCTCTCACATTTTCCATGGCTAGTTCATCTAACCTAACATTTTGGGACACTGAGAGGCAATTTAGGATGGCCGATCCACCTAACCTGCACATCTTTGGGAGGAAACTGAAGGAAACCCACATAGAAGCGGGGAGAATGTGTGGAGTTTGCACAATCACCCAAGGGCACAATTGAACCTGGATCCCTGGTGCTGTGATGCAGCAGTGTGTTGCTGCAGATGCCATTATGTTGCTGCAGCTTTACTCATCTCGGGCAAGTGGGGAGTCTTCTATCACACTCCCTTGTCTTTTACCCTGTAGAAGGTGAACAAGTTTTAGAAGGATGATAGCGTGGACTATTCAACCCATTCGATCTGTTGATCAGTTAGATAATGGCTGAGCTGTATCTTCACCCTATCTACCTTTCCTTGTTCCATTACCTGATTTAGGAAGTAAGCCACTACTTGGAGAGTAATCGTATGCAACAAAGGGTAAATAATTATTACTTAGAGCCCAGCTCAAACTGTTCAATCTGCTTAGCCAGAGAAGTAATTACATATCAGCTGGAAAGCCCCGGACTAACTGAAGAAAGTGTCTGCAGGTAAGAGCTGTGTCCTTGAATGCATTTCCTAGCAGCTTAATGTGATTGGGAAAAATCCAAGTCTGATAATGCAGTAGAAGCAGGTGATGGAAATGAGAATTTTCCTGACTCTGATGTCCAGATTTTTAGAAAATTGGCATTGTTGCCACATAAACTGTGCCGTCTCTATCTGGATGCCATATGTCCAATGGTAGCAGTTTCCCTCCCACCTAATGGGCTCTACATTTATATGACTGTACCCAAATGCAGCTGTGTAATCATAAAAACATAGAGATAATACAGCATGGAAACAGGCCCTTCAGTCCATGCCAACCAGGTTTCCTAAACTGAACTAGTCCCATTTGCCTGCGTTTGGCCCATATCCCTCAAACCTTTCCTACCCATGTACCTGCCCAAATGTCTTTTTTTAATGTTGTAATTGTACCCGCCTTTACCACCTCCTCTGGCAGCTCATTCCATATTCACCCTCTGTGGAAACAGTTGCCCCTCAGGTCCCTTTTAAATCTCTCCTTTCTCACCTTAAACCTATGCTGTCTAGTTATGGACTTCCCCACCCTGGGGAAAAGAGGCAACTTGATCAAAACCTTTAAGACCCTGAAGGGTATCGACAGGGTAGATGTGGAGAGAATATTTCCTCTTGTTAGAGAATCTAGAACTAGGGATCACTGTTTAAAAATAAGGGGTTGCTCATTTCAGAGAAAGATGATGAGACATTTCTTCAGAGGATTGAGAGTTGCTGAACTTTCTTCCTCAAAAGTCAGTGGAAGCAGATTATTTGAATATTTTTGAGGCAGAGCTAGAGAGATTCTTAAAAAGTTATTGAGTGTAAAGTTTAAAGTTTATTTATTGTCACAAGCAGGCTTACATTAACACTGTAATGAAGTTGCTGTGAAAATCCTCTAGTCCGCCACACTCTGGGTACTCTGAAGGAGAATTTAGCGTGGCAAATGCACTTAACCAGCACATCTTTGGAATGTGGGAGGAAACTGGAGCACCCAGAGGAAACCCAGACACGAGGAGAACCTGCAGACTCCATACAGCCAGTCACCCGAGGCTGGAATTGAACATGGGTCCCTGGCACTGAGGCAGCAGTGCTAACCACTGTGCCACCATGCCGCCCATGTAGGTATAGGCAGGAATGTGGTGTTGTGGTTACAATCAGATCCGTGATAAGCTTAATGAATGACTGAGCAGGCTCAACAGGCAAGTGGCCTAATTTCCCCAATTACTATGTTTGTATATAGTCATAGTAAGAAGTTTAACAACACCAGGTTAAAGTCCAATAGGTTTATTTGGTAGCAAAAGCCACACAAGCTTTCGGAGCTCCAAGCCCCTTCTTCAGGTGAGTGGGAATTCTGTTCACAAACAGGGCATACAAAGACACAGACTCAATTCACATGAATAATGGTTGGAATGCGAATACTTACAGCTAATCAAGTTTTCAAGATACAAACAATGTGAGTGGAGAGAGCATCAAGACAGGCTAAAAAGATGTGTATTGTCTCCAGACAAGACAGTCTTGTCTGGAGACAATACACACCTTTTTAGCCTGTCTTGGTGCTCTCTCCACTCACATTGTTTGTATCTTAAAGACTTGATTAGCTGTAAGTATTCGCATTCCAACCATTATTCATGTGAATTGAGTCTGTGCCTTTGTATGCCCTGTTTGTGAACAGAATTCCCACTCACCTGAAGAAGGGGCTTGGAGCTCCGAAAGCTTGTGTGGCTTTTGCTACCAAATAAACATGTTGGACTTTAACCTGGTGTTGTTAAACTTCTTACTGTGTTTACCCCAGTCCAACGCCGGCATCTCCACATGTATATAGTCATACCAGTTAGGGAAAAAAGAACGAAAGGACATGCAAGAATGAAAGCACTTGCAAGCTGTTGCATATCATCCGGATGTGTCAAATTGCTTTCCAGCCCGAAGATCTATTTTGACGTGCAGTAGCTATGACTTTCTGTGGCAGTCAATTTGTGCATATTATGTTGACAAAAGCATCATTAGTGAATAACCTGTGTTATTTTGTGTTGATTGAAGGATAAATTGGCTGGAACATTGAATGATCTCCCCTGTTCCTTTTTGAAAAATGCTGTGGGATTTTTAGTCCGTCTTGAGCATTTAGCGTGTTTAAACATCTCATGCAGAAGACCACACCTCCAACAAGCAGTACTGCACTGAAGTTATTCTGTGGTCATTCCTGGAACCAATCATTAACCAATGATTTTGTTGTCCTGGATGCAAATTTTACCATTGTTTTAAGGTTGACATTTTAAATAGATTGCAATTATTATTTTTTAAACATCATAGAATCATCTTGAAAATAAATAGTTCATCGTTGACTGTTTGTCCTCTGACACTGACCTGCTCCTTGTTTGCTAACCTTTTCCTCCACTGCTGCTCTGGTCAAAGTTGCCTCTGCGTTGCTTCTTTAGCCTATTTGAACTGCAATCTTTATTGGAAAAGCCAAAGTGCTTTCCTGTGAATGTTGACTGGCACAACATTTATCTATTGGTTTATATATTTCTTGGCTATTCTCCACTCACAAGTTTGAATGCTTTTCCTGAAAGGCAGAACAGTTAAATTTCATAGGAGCAAAATCGTTTCAGTGCTCAAAATTTAAAACAGAAAACGTTCTAGTCAGCAGTTTAAAAGCAAAATATTGCTCCAGCAATGTTCAAAAGAAAATGCACTTTCTGTCAGGTTTGTGGATATGATCAATCTTCAGTTCTAATTCTCAGTTTAAGCATTCTACTTGTCTCTGGCAGCTAAGGCACTCAGACTGCAATGCTGATCACTCAATATTTATTATGCCTCTTTTCACTGCACCCCCCTCCCCCTCCAATCCTTCAGGTAGTGCATTCCTTTGCTGTTATTGTTTGATATATCTGTGATGTTCAAATGATGGTTGTATTTTCCTTACCTTGGATTTTTATATTAGTCTCATCCACTGGAAGAATTCTGTAGAAGCCAGTTCCCCTCTTGTCAACTTCAAATAGTGTTCCAAAGTTGCAAATGTGACTTCAAAACACTTGCAGTTGCTTGCATCTTGCAGATGCTCACGTAGTGAAAGTAAGTTTACAACTTTGTGGACCTCTTCCAATGTCAGGGTAATATCAGTACAAGCCAACTGAGGCAGGTGGGCTTAGAGATTTGTTCTAGACCGGTATTGTGGTGGAGGTGCTTTCCATGGCAGTGGGGGTGGGGTACGCGCTCTTATTTTGTGACTGGATTGTGTTCGTTCCGGCTTTGATTTGATTTATTATTGCCACATGTATTGGCATACAGTTTAAAATATTGTTTCTTGCGCGCTATACAGACAGAGCATACAGTACATAGAGAAGGAAACGAGAGAGTGCAGAATGTAGTATGACTGTCATAGCTAAGATGTAGAGAAAGATCAACTTAATGCAAGGTAGGTCCATTTAGAAGTCTGATGGCAACAGGGAAGAAGCTGTTCTTGAGTCGATTGGTACGTGTTCTCAGACTTTTGTATCTTTTTCCCAAAGGAAGAAGGTGGAAAAGAGAATGTCTCGGGTGCGTAAGGGGTCCTTAATTATTCTGGCTGCTTTTCCGAGGCAGCAGGAAGTGTAGACAATGTCAGTGGGTGGGGCGCTGGTTTGAGTGATGGATTGGCCTTCATTCACAACCCTCTGTAGTTTCTTGCAGTCTTGGACAGAGCAGGAGCCGTACCAAGCTGTGTTAGAACCAGAAAGAATGCTTTCTATGGTGCTTCTGTAAAAGTTGGTGAGAGTCGTAGTGGACATGCCAAATTTCCTTAGTCTTTGAAGAAAGTGAAGGCATTGGTGAGCTTTCTTAACTATAATGTCAGCATGGAGGGAACAGGACAGGTTTTGGTGATCTGGACGCCTAAAAACTTGAAGGTCTCGACCATTTCTACTTGGTCCCCATTTTTTAAAATTCATGCATGGCACATGGGCGTCGCTGGCTGGCCAGCATTTGTTGCCCTTGAGAAGGTGGTGGTAAGTTACCTTCTTGAATCGTGTTGTTGAGCCTTTGTAGCGATTGATACAACTGAGTGGCTTGCTAGGCCATTTCAGAGGACAGTTGAGAGTCAACCACATTGCTGTGGCTCTGGAGTCACGTGGACCAGACCAGGTAAGGACAGCAGATTTCCATCTCTAAAGGACGTTAGTGAATCAGATGGGTTTTTCCGACAATCAACAATGGTTTCATGGTCATCAGTAGATTCTTAATTCCAGATATTTTTTATTGAATTCAAATTCCACCGTCTGCCGTGGCGGGATTCAAACCCAGGTCCCCAGAACATTATCTGGGTTTCTGGATGAATAGTCGAGCAAAAATATCATTAGGCCATCGCCTCCCCGTTGCTGTAGACTGGGGCATGTCCTCCACTGTGCTTCCTGAAGTCGATGACTATCTCCTTTGTTTTGTTGATGTTGAGGGAGAGATTATAGTCGATACAGCAGGAATGTCGTCGCAGGCTCAGGGGTGTGAAGGATTAAATATTTTGCCGCCGTTTGTGTGTTTTCAGTGTGGAGGCAGAGGAATACAACTGGCTTGCATGGAGCTCCAACGCAGGCACAGGGATGGGATGCTCATTCTCAGTTCTAGCTTTCCTTTGACAGCTGCTTGGGAAGGGTGTGAAAACCAACCATGGAACTAGGGTAACAAAAACAGAAAATGCTGGAAAATCTGACAGAGTCACCCAGACCTTGGCTCTATTCTCTGTCTACAGATGCTGTCAGACCTGCTGAGATTTTCCAGCATTTTCTGTTTTTGTTTCAGATTCCAGCATTGGCAATATTTTGCCTTGAGGAACTGGGGTTTTAAGTGCAACCTAGAGCCCACGTGGCAAGTTGATTGGGAGCAGAAAAAGAAGAAACTCATAACTCATGCAACTGGGGCACAGGAAAAGCTCAGGACCAGTTTATAGCTCTGTACTGCTTGAGAGCTGGGGCTCAGAGACGCCCGGGAGGAGGAGCAGCTCGGCGAAGCTGAGGCAATATCGCTTAGTTGTGTTCTGTGACAGTGCAGCTAGTGAGCTGGGATTGTGCCAGTGATTTGATAGAATACAGCCTTGTGAATTCAGTGAAGTTTAATCTCCGGTGAAGAATTTGAGCAATTGTGCGTTCAGTAGTCATAGAATCCATAGAATCTGTACAGTACAGAAGGAGGCCATTTGGCCCATCGAACCTGCACCGACAACAATCACACCCAGCCCCCATCCTCGTAACCTCACGTGTTTACCCTGGTAATTCTCCCTGACATTAAGGGGCAATTTAGCATGGCCAATCAACCTAACTTGTACATCTTTGGACTGTGGGAGGAAACCAGAGCACTCGGGGAAGACGTGCATACTTCACACAGTCACCCGAGGCTGGAATTGAACCCAGGTCCCTGGCGCTGTGAGGCAACAGTGCTAACCACCGTGGCATCCATTGATATAGTCTTGAATTGGAGCAGCTTTTGAAGCAAGACTCAGAAACTAAGTCTTTGACAGAGAGGAGCTGAAATGCCTCACGAGGAAGCCAGAGTTTTAAGGATTTTTTTACGACTCTGTGATCATTGAAGTCTGCTGAGAAAATTCATTGGATTTGGATTGGTTGTACCTGCCATTTAGTGTGTAGTTTGTGTTTGACCGATGTTTACCCATTAATTCACATTCACCTTGTTTTAATTCTGAATGTTAGAATGTAAGGTAGATAGTATTGACTGTTTATATAGTAAAAATTCTTCTGTTTGTTTAAAACCATGGAGTCTTGTGGACTTATTATCATTGTAAGTAACTGGGATTTCAAATTTAGACTGCAACAGAAGTTATTGGTCCCTAAGTAAGGTTTATTTATTAGTCACAAGTAGACTTACATTCACACTGCAATGAAGGTACTATGAAAATCTCCTAGTTGCCACTCTCCGGCGCCTGTTCGGGTACATGAAGAGGGAATTGAGCATGGCCAATTCACCTAACCAGCACGTCTTTGCACTGTGGGAGGAAATTGGAGCACCTGGAGGAAATCCAACCAGATAAGGGGAGAATGTGCAAAATCCACACAGACAGTGACCCAAGCCGGGAATCGAACCCAGGTCCCTGGTGCTATGAGGCAGCAGTGCCAGCCACTGTGCCACCATGCTGCCCTAACCGGATCGGACTTGCAGAATCTCACTGGCTGTCCTGTCTGCAGACAATGCACATCTCTTTAACCTGTGTTTAATGCTCCCTCCACTCACATTGCCTGTATCTTTAAGACCTGGTTGGCTGTAGCGATTTGCATTCTAATCAGTATTCTGTAACTTGATTTTGTGTCTCTGTGCCCTGTTTGAGAGCACATTTCCACTCCATCTGATGAAGGAGCAGCGCTCCAAAAGCTAATGGCATTTGCTACCAAATAAACCTGTTGGACTTTAACCTGGTGTTGTTAAAATTCTTACCGTGTTTACCCCAGTCCAACGCTGGCATCTCCATATCATGACTAACCGGATCGGAACAGGATATTGAAAGGCTGGTCAGCAGAGCGTGATAATCGGCCCATGTGAAAGTATAAATCCTTAACTGAGCTAAAATATGTGTTCCATGTTGCCCACTTTTGATAAGTTAAACAATGTACTGGCCATAACATGGCTCAGTGAAAGCTTTAATAAATAATATTCCATGATAGAATGCAGTAGGTTCCACCGTAATCTCAAACCTTAATTCTTAATTTATCATTGGTCCAAATGGTCTCCTGTGTTGCCGGAAAGACCCTTAAATTAGGGGCAGGGACACCTTCTGAAGTAAGATGGGGTAATTTTCCAGTGTTCGTGCTCTATTTTCTGGTGCGAGTCTTTACTAGGCTGGGGTGAGGGGTGGGAGTCTGTACTTGGTCAGCCATTTCTTTGGGTGCACTAGCTTCTCTGTTCGAGTGGGAACGGGGTCTGGGATTGTCACACCCATATCCAGTGCATCATCTTTTGAGCATGGGATTATAATCAGCCTAGTGATATTTAAAATTGTAAGTGAGGGATGATATACTTTTGGGGAATATGGCTACCTTCATTCTGATTGAGTTGGATCAAACAGAGAGTTGAATGTATTATTCTTGGCTGCAGCATAGTTCCACTGAATCAATAAAAATCAATCAGTTTAGCAGAGATCAGATGAACCTGGGAAACTTCTGACTTGAGACTAGTGGATAGGTTGCTCTGCTCTCAGGATCTTGACTACTACTTTTAAGTAAATAAACCTTTGGTGAAGGTTACTGGGGAGGCACTGACAAATGAGAAGAGAAATGATCAAAATGCAGAAATTCATTTGGTCTGTTACTACCTTACACTATCTTACACCAAGCTAAGTTCTGTTTAATTGTGTCAAATAGTTGAAGTTTGAGATTAGAATGATCTCTGTTTATTTGGGAAGTTTGAATCAAAATTAGAGACAAAATACTAAGGAACGAAGCAAGATTGGTATCCTGGACTCAAGTTAAATGCTTTGACTGGGACTGAATTACCTTGTCTTGGGTGATGAGCAGAGACTTTTCAGATGTCAACCTTAGCTCATGGGTGGTGACACCTTGCCCCTTAATGAAACTTCCCTGATTATGATTTACATAATTGAGCAAGGTCATGTTAACAACACAAGAAATAGAAGCAGGAGTATGTCACCTGGCCCTTCAAGCCTGCTCTGCCATTCAGTATGATTATGGCTGATCTGTGCCGGCCTATTATCTATTCCTTTTCTGTGCCATTTCTCCATAGCCCTCTATTCCTCAATCAATCAAATATTTATCCTTCTCCACTTTAAATACTTGTAATGATCCACCACCTTTGGGGCAGAGAGTTCCAGAGATTCATCACCCTTTGCGAGAAGATATTTCTATGCACCTCAGTTTTAAATGACTGGCCCTTTATCTTGTAGCTATGTACCCTTGTGCGAGACTGTCCCACCAGTGAAAACATCTCGCCATCTATCCTGTCAAGTCCCCTCCGGATTTTATGTTTGAGTAAGCTCACCCCTCACTCCTCTAAACTCCAAGGAATACATAGAATCATAGAATAGAATCACAGAATCCCCTACAGTGTAGTAGGAGGCAATTTGGCCCATCCAGTCTTCACCGACTTTCTCTGATAGAGCATCTTACCCAGACCCTATCCCTGTAACCCCACATATTTACTCTGCTAATCCCCCTAACCTACACATATTGGGACACAAAAGGGCAATTTAGCATGGCCAGTCTGTGGAAGGAAACCGGAGCACCTGGAGGAAACCCACGCAGACACAGAGAATGTGCAAACTCCACACAGTCAGCACCCAAAGCCAGAATCAAACCTTGGTCCCAGGTGCTGTGAGGCAGCAGTGCTAACCACTGTGCCACCATGCCACCCCAATACAGACCCAGACTATTTAGTCTCTTGATACGACAACTCTCTCATCCCAGGAATGAGCCTGGAGAATCTCCTTTGGACTTCCTCCAATGTTAGTATATCCTTTTTTAGATAAGGGGACCAAAACTGTATGTGGTATTTCAGGTGAGGCTTCGCCAACACTCTGTACAAATGTATCAAAATCTCCCTATTTTTAAACTCCAATCCCTTTGCAATAAAGGCCAAAATGTCGTTTGCCTTTTTAACTTCTTATTAGACCTGCCTGCTAGCTTTTTGGGACTCATGCACTAGAACACCTAGATCCCTCTGTACTTCACTCACCTGCAGTCTCTCTCCATTTAGATAATAAGCTGCCTTTTGAATCCTCCTACCAAGTTGCATGACTTCGCACTTCCCCATTTTAAACTCCATTTGCCAGGTTTTCACCCCGACACTCAAAGTATGCAGCATCACAACATGCCCTTTCACCTATTTTTGTTTCATTGGCAAATTTGGAAACCTTACATTCTGTTCCTTCCTTCAGGTCATTAATGTAAATAGTGAAAACAATTGCTGACCACGAACTAATCCTTGTGGTTCTCCACGAGTTACATCTTTCCACACTGAAAAGGACCCATTTATTCCAACTTTCTGTTTACTGTGTGCTAGCCAGTTTTAATCCATGCTAACACACTTCCTCAGCCTCTTATGCGGCATCTTGTCAAATGCCTTTTAGAAATCTAAATACACTACATCTACAGGTTTCCCACTATCTACTCTCCCTGTTACATCCTCAAAAAATTTGAGCAAATTTGTCAAACATGATTTATCTTTCATAAAACCATGTTGATTAGGTGTGATTGTATTAAGCTTTCCTAAATGATGAGCTAATTTCCTCTTTGATTATTGACTTCAGCATCTTGCCAATTTTTTAGATGTTAAACTAACTGACCTACAGTTCCCAGCCTTCTGCCTTTCTCCTTTTTTGAACAAGGATGTCACTTTAGCTGTTCTCCAATCTTCTGGTACCCTCTCAGAATTTAGTGAGATACAAACATTTTAAACCAATAGGTCCACTATCTCTGCAGCCCCTTCATTTAAACCCCTTTCATTAAATCCCTAGCATGCAGTTCATCGGGTCCTGCCTTTTGTGTAATGAAGGAGGATTAATAAAAGGATCTTGTGTTAAGGATCCCCTAGGAGTAGTGACCGCAATATGATGGAATTCCAGATACAGTTTCAGGGTGAGCCTTGAGTTTCTTTAATATTCTATCCCTTGTCATCAGGATCTTTGTAAGTTCTACCATGTTATTTGAAATCAGCCCATCTGATAACTTGGGAATATTTGCAATGTCTTCCAAGGTGAAGACTGATGCAAAAAAAAATTATTTAACATGTCCGTCATTTGTTTGTTTGCTATTACCAATCCACCTGCCTCATTCAGTGGAGGTCCCATACTTACCTTAGCTGCCCACTTCCTATTTTTATAGCTGAATGCAAGTTTTCTCCCAAAATTAATTTTCTCCCTTATGAGCTTTTTAGTCTTTTGCTGCTGGGTCCTAAAAGCTTCCCAGTCCTTTGTCTACCACTATCTCTTGCCACTTTATATATCCTGCTTTTGAATTTAACATCATCTTTGATCTCCTTTGTTAACCATGGATTTTCCTCTTTCTCATGCAGCCCCACTTTTTGATTGGGGTAACGTCCTGAGCATTTTGGACCAGCTGTTTGAATATCTGTCACTGCTCATCTACTGAGCTGTATCTTAGCTTGTTTACCCAGTTCTCCTTCGACGACAACTCCCCATACCATTATGATTGCCCTTATTTAAGGTTATGATTCATGGTTATGAAGATGTGGTGTTCACCCTAAAACTGTATCTGGAATTCTATCATATTGTGATCACTACCCCTAGGGATAACACAAGATCCCTTATTAATCCTCCTTCATTACAGAAACCAAATCTAAAATAGTACATTCCACAACGTACTGCTTAAAAAGCAATCCCTGATGCACTCCATAAATTCTTATGTGCTTCCCCTTGCTGGTTTCGTTTGTCCAATCAATATGTAGATTAAAATCTCCCATGTTATTTGCAGTTCCCACCAAACATGCCCTTGATAGTTCCCCATTTACGCCCTGACTTCTTGAGAGGTCATATTTTGTGGGACTAATCCCAACCTTGTCTTCCTTTCCCTGTGATTCATGATTTCAACCCAAATCGATTCTACATCACTATCCACTGCCTTTGTATCTTGACTCAGCACTGTTCTGAAACCTTCCTTGATTAACAATGCTACTCCACCTTCTTTCCCCTTTAGCCTGTTCTTTTGGAACATTGTATACCCTGGAATGTTGAGCATCTGGTCACCCTGCAACCACGTTTACTCTATCTTGTTGGAAATCTTTTGTACATTCAGGTAAAATACGCTTAGCTTTGTTTCTTTTAGTTGTTTACAACTCTGGATTTGCTATGTGTTGCATATTTTTGTTTACATTTCCTGCCCCGGTCTGTCGTACAATGACAGTCAAGTTCTCCCTCACTCTCCTGTGCCATCACTTCCTCATGTACCTCTGATTTTTAATACCTCACATTCTTGGAACCATTCTGTTGTTGGTATGGACTGCATCCTGTGTTATATGTGCTAATTGCATGGAAACCTGACATGTTGAAATTCCCAGGACAGTTTGATGATTTTATAAAATCCATTGGTCCACAGTCTTGGCAGTAATAGAAGGCAAACAAAGCGGGAAACAAAGATTTTACCTATTTGAAGTGGCCCAGAAGCATCTTTGTTTCATTATAGGTCATGAAATGTGCTATACTGTTTTGCACAATAGCGTGTATAAGGATGGTCATCATACAAAATTTTCAGACCTTTGTAATCTTCGGCCACTCTCATCCTTTGCTTTCTTTCTACCATCAAAACTTCTGAGAGGTCACCTCGTCTGTTGTATTGAGAGCAATTCTAACTTTCCCTTCATAACTGAACTCCTGATCCCTTGTATCATCCTGGTAAACTTCCTTTTAGTGTACCCTTTCTAAGGCCTTTACATCTTTCCTTGAATGTGGAACCCAGAATTGTCCACAGTGCTCCACCTGAGGCCTGACTAGTGATTCAGAAAGGTCTAGCTCTTTGCTTTTGTATTCTCTTACTCTCATTAAAACCTAAGTCACTTGTTCTTTTTTAACCATCTTATCACCTTGCCGTAGCATCTTCTAAAGATTTTTGTATACATTTGCTCAACCGCAGTCTTCTAAATTCATAACATACTTTTCTTATCAATCCTCCTAAATGTATCACTTTATGCTGCTCTGTACTGAGCTTCATCTGCATTATTGCAATTAACTTCACTGGCTTCAATTGTCTTCATGATGTGGAGATGCCGGCGTTGGACTGGGGTAAGCACAGTAAGAAGTCTCACAACACCAGGTTAAAGTCCAACAGGTTTATTTGGTAGCAAATACCATAAGCTTTCGGAGCACAGCTCCTTCATCAGATGGGGTGGATATCTGTTCTCCAACAGTGCACAGACACAGAAATCAAGTTACAGAATACTAATTAGAATGCAAATCCTCCACCCACATTATCTGTACCTTTAAGACCTGGCTGGCTGTAGAGATTTGCATTCTAATTCGTATTCTGTAACTTGATTTCTGTGTCTGTGCACTGTTGGAGAACAGATATCCACCCCATCTGACGAAGGAGCTGTGCTCCGAAAGCTTATGGTATTTGCTACCAAATAAACCTGTTGGACTTTAACCTGGTGTTGTGAGACTTCTTACTTCAATTGTCTTCAACATTGATTTGAGCAACATGCATCTCATCGCCTCTTGCCTATACTGATGATTTGGCACTTGCTACCCAATTATCCAACTTTGAGGATTTCAGCAGTAGCTTGTTCTGGAACTTGGAATACAATTTCCACCCAAACTCAGCTAAGCTCTCAGTCACTGCTTTCCATTTCTACAACTGACTAGCTAATAGCAAACTCGAGGTCTTTTTTTGAAGTCAAGAATGAACCTGTTAGCAGGGTTTTGGACAAGGTAGCAATTAGACTCAGGAAATCAATGTCACAGTACAAAAGTAAAAATTTATTAAAGACCAGTGGTCAATGAGAGAAATCACCTGGATGGTCAGATACAGAATACCCAGACCCCTCGGACAAGTTCTGAAGTTATCAATTAAAAAGAACAGAAGTTATACATTTTGCTTATCAGATTTCCCAACCTTCATTAGTTTAAAATTAATTTCATTTAGTATACAGACATCAGTATAAATCTCTAACTAGTACCTCAGCTAATGGCATTAAAGCATAATGGTATCTCATTCATCCATTAAATTTGGACGTTAACACCCTTTATGGCTAAAGCTACTTCCCTGTTGCCAGGTTATGGTAAATGCCACTGTAAAGGTCAAAGTGGATGTTCCCACAGCTCCCCGCCAAGCTGAATAGACATGTGTTCCTGCGTCCAAGGGCATATCTATTCTATGTCTGGGCAGTGATTGAACCTATTCATTATTGTTGCAAAATATGTTCCCTCATAAGAAACGTCCAGATATGAATTTTGCCAGGTAATGAGTTCCCAGGCCTTTAGCTCTCAACTATTTACCTTTCCCATCGCACCTTTCGGTAACTTGCTTTGGCCAAAGTGAACAATGATTCATACAATATTTAAAATACATTTAAAATATCGGCATATATGTTTTAAAATCATAGTTTCTTGTTTAATTCTCTTACTGCATTCACATGTGTAAGCTGTTCTCTTGTTTTAAGAATTATTTAACTCTTTATTGTTATCTCAGTCAGTGCTTTATGTATACTATCTCAAAACTAAAAAAATGTAAAATAATTGCTTTCAAACCATACCCCAAATATTTTGGAGTCACCTTGGACTACAGCTTCATGCACTGTGTGCATCAAAAAAGGGACATGGGAAAGTCCAAGAGCAGGGTAAACATTATCCAGAAATCAGCAAGTACCAGCTACACATACTTTGCATATCACTAGCTTTGTTGTTGTGCATTCTTCAGCAGAATTCTGCTTCCCTGCATGGGAAGACAGGGCTTGGAGACTGCCCTCATCACATCAATTCAGATAATTAGCGGTACATTGTGACCTGTTACAAAGGCGTGTTACAAAGTACAACGTACAAAGGGTGTTAACGTCCTTGTCTAATATTCCACCTTTTGACTTGCGTCAGAAGGCAAATACACTGAAAGAGTTTGAATGCATTGAAGCAAATTCAGCCGCCAATCCTTCAGAATATGTGACTCAGATTTTAGATTTGTAAAGCTGCAAGAAGTCTTGCACAAGAAGAAGACAACTGATGAAATAAGAAGTTGCATTAAAATTTGCAGATCATGCAAGTTAGATGACATTGTAAGCAATATAGATGGAAGCATTAAGCTACCAAGAGATGTTAGGTGAACAGGCAAAACTGTGGCACATGGATTTCAATGTAGGAAAATAGGCTCTCCACGTTCATGCACAAAAGGATGGATCGCATTATTTTCTGAATGGCAAGAAGTTAATAACAGTGCTGAAACATGGATTCCTTTTGAAGGATGAGATAAATGACTTTTGTTAGTAACTTCTTTTAAGATTTTTCACTGATATTACAGTAACAAAGGGTGAAAAGTGTGTTTGCTGTGAACTGCACTCTTGAATTTAAAAGTCCCTGAGGTTTCCCTTGAAAATGCGCAGAAATGGGCCTCCAGCTTTAACCCCTTCACTACACTTATGAGCAAATCAAGGATCACAGTAACTAAAACTTGAATAGATACCATCAAACTCATTGCACTTTAGGGTATTTTACCCACCCCACAACCTCTCATCCACTCTGAACAGAGAGATTTATCTCATTGGCCAGCTTTCCTAAACTCTCATTCTAAATGTGAAAGATCAACTTCACCAGAGTGTAATTGGAAATACATCACGATAGTGCAGGTATTTCAGTAATAAAAAACCATTTGTGTAAATATTCCAGACACGCCCTGTTAATTACACACCTGATTGCACCACAGGTTTGTTTGGGCTTCTCGAATTAAAGTGAGAGCCTTGGAAACTGACTACCTCCATTTTGGGCTTGGGAATTATTGGATTTGACTAGGTGTTCACAGGAAGAAAGATAAATAAAGGAGAGAAGTGTACATAGTTTGTGGATATTGCTTTCATCTCTCTTCCTGCCCCTCTCAACCCTTTGGATAAATAATATAAGAAATTGCTAGATGGCATTTGTAAAAGATTGTTTAATTTTTGAGATTTGTATGGTCTCACCTCTTGTGTGGAATGATGTCATTATAGTTTAAACCATAAAGTCAGTGTGGCTCAGTTAATAAGACTCTTGCCTCAGTCCATTGCAGGTTTTCAGTACTGCTAATTCAATTTTTCAGGGAATGCTGATATCATATTCCGGTATATTATCAACTTTAAGGAAATACTTTATATTTTTTAAAACTGGACTATAGGCTTCAAAGGCCTATAGGCTGTCTGAGTATTGCCTGACTTTGGTCGATTGAAAACACTATCCTGCCTCAAGAACAAAAGGAGCCTTCTCGATGTTGCATCAGTGCCTTTCCTGAAATTAATTTAAAGGGGTCATTTCAAATTGAATGGGCCATTCAAGCACAAAGACCATAAACACTCAAGGTGTCAAACAGCCACATAGGATGTATGATCAATACAATGCCCTCTTTGGAAAAAGGGCATGATGAGAAGCCATTTTGTTGCTTACTTTAAACATGCAACAAGAAGTTGCTTGCTCACAGCATTTCACTGAAAGCCATTGAAGCCATTGCAGTTTATCCAAGCAGCCATGTTTTTTTAAAAAACAGCAATACCTTGAAAGTGAAGGGACTCCCTCCAATTGGTTCCAACTTTAAGTTCACCTAAGAACCAACCTCTTAGAAATTCAACTACAAGATTCCTCACAGTTTTACTGAGAATCCTCTGCTTTACAAGACCTTCACTCCATCTAAAGCATCCACTTCATCTAAGAAATCCTTTGCATACAAATGTATTGATGACAGGCAGTAAGAAGTGACACACAAATTCTGTCTGTGGGGGAAAAAAAAATTGGGGCTGCAATCTGGAATAAAATGCAGTGTAAGTATGTCGAATTTGACTTCTGGGGAATGGAAAGTAGAGGGAGAAATTACAGCCATAATTTGTGAAATACAAACACACAGGGATTGCAGCAGTAAGCTTTGGAATGCTAACTATTGAAAGTAAGGTAGCTGCTTTTGATGTAAAAGCCTTTTTGCAAGTGGAGGACTTAACTTGGTCAAAATTCGCATCCCTACATATCGAACAACCAAAAGTCATAGATAAGTAGGTGGAAATTAATAGATGTAATAAAAAACAGAAGCCCAAAGTACCGAAGGTGCTGGCTGAGTATCTTGGCCTCACTCTATAGAATCCCTATAGTGTAGAAGGAGGCCATTCAGCCTATCGGATCTGCATCGACTCTCCCTCCGATAGAGCATTTTACCCAGGTCCACCCCACACATTTACCCCGCTAATCCCCTAACCTACAAATCTTTGGACGCCAAGGGGCAATTTAGCATGGCCATCCATCTAATCTGCACATCTTTGGACTGTGGGAGGAAACCGGAGTATCCAGAGGAAATCCACGCAGATACGGGGAGAAGGTGCAAACTCCACACACACAGTCACCCAAGGCCGGAATCGAACCCTGGTCCCTGGCGCAGTGATGCTAACCACTGTGCCATTGCGCTGCCCCAAATTTCAGATAAAAGATACAGACCTGAAACAAACCAGTTTAACCTGGTCAAAATTTGCTTAAGAGAAGCAGAGACTAGAGTTCAGAGTTCCAGGAAAAAGAGAAGAAAGGGAAGTCTAGGAGAAAAGGAAGGCAAGGGAATTCCAAGAAGAGAGAACGAGTGAGCATGCTTTCCAGTTAGAAAAGCTTGAGGGTGTTACAGGCACAGAAGGGTTGGGAACTGGGAAAGATTGTAGTTGATTTTACCTACTGGTAATTTAAATAGCCTTACTGTAGAGACAAGTTTTGATTTCTTAAAGCATTCCTGATTCATCCTTAAAGAAAAAGAGGATGTAGAAGTTTTCTTCACAGCCTTTGAGAAGCTGGCAGCTCAATTACAATGGCCAATAAGCTTGTAATCTGTTAATAACCAGTAGAGCTTATCCTTATTCCTTAGCTCATAAAAGGTTTTAGCTAGCCAACCACAGCAATGTTTTGGAATTATGGAATGATGCAGCACAGGAAGTCATCATTTAGCTCATTTAGCAATTTCTCCTATAAATCACATCATTTCTAGCCAACAGATGATCAACCAAGTCTCAATTGATCACGTCAACTACTGTAAAACCGACAGGGACAGCATGCCTCAAACATTCATCTATGGAACAACAAATGTCCTGGATAAAAACAAACCATAGAAGTGTTAGGTCTTAACATGAACAGCTAACATGCATTGACTGATAGCTGATCTAACATGCATTGTAGAAAAATAGAACTACTTGAACTTAGAAATAGAAGGCCAGAATTTCAACGCAGACCCATGTCCAAGGCAACACAGATAAGATTTATCAGTGGATAACCTGGGAAAACTGCCATCTCCCTGGTAGAGCTGTCCAATTGGTCCATCTCCACACCTCTTCTATGTAGCCTTGTATTTTTTTTCCCTTGAAGTATTTGTCAACCTCTTTTTTAAAGTAACAATTGAATCTGCTTCCGGTGCCCTTGCTGACAGTACATTCCAGCTCACAGTCTTTTGCATTAAAAAAAAAAATTGTTTTTGGTTTTATTGCCAATCTTGTCAAATCTAGGCCTTACACTCACTGACACTACTGCCACAGAACACAATTCACTTTTATTTAATCACATCAAATCTGTTCATGATTTTAGAACAGTTCTGTTAAATCTCCTCTTAACCTTCTTGGTTCGAAGGAGAACACCTGCAGTTTTCCCAGGTTATCCACTGATAAATCTTATCTGTGTTGCCTTGGACATGTGTCTGCGTTGAAATTCTGGCCTTCTATTTCTAAGTTCAAGTAGTTCTATTTTTCTACAATGCATGTTAGATCAGCTATCAGTCAATGCATGTTAGCTGTTCATGTTAAGACCTAACACTTATATAGGACATGGTTTGTTTTTATCCAGGACATTTGTTGTTCCATAGATGAATGTTTGAGGCATGCTGTCCCTGTCGGTTTTACAGTAGTTGACGTGATCAATTGAGACTTGGTTGATCATCTGTTGGCTAGAAATGATGTGATTTATAGGAGAAATTGCTATCCACTCTTCACACCACTGCTAGTGAGAATGGAAGGAATCCGGGCAGATTAACCATATTGGGTGTATTGAAAAGCACCTTGCTGTTTATGAAATCAAAATGAATTTTCCACACAATTTTGACACAATGTCCATTCGCCAATTTTGTTACTGCACCTGTATAGTGAAGATGTGGAGGAATTATGTTGCAGAGAGTTGATAGCAATGGAAGAGCAGTCGTCAGCAATGTATTTGACAAAATCAGAAATTGGAATATTCGGGTCAGACAGCAACTTTGGGGAGAAAAACAAAAACATTTCAAACTGTGACCTTCCATCATGGTTCTAATGAAAGTCGTTGACATGGACCATTAACTTTGACTTTCTCTCCGCAAATGTCAGACCTGCTGAGTGATTGCAGCATTTTCTTTTTTTATTTTAGATTTTCAGTATCTGCAGTATTTTCCTTTTGTAATGTGTCTTTTAATATGCAAGGTTGCATACAGTTGAGTATCCATCAGCTTACTTAGTGCTGGACAAGCCCAAATAGGAATGCTGTATCATGTAAATGAATAGCAAATAGGATCAACTGAGGGACAAATGGAGACGTTGCAACCAAGGTAGAGCCAACAAGTTTGGCAGTTGAATTACTCCCAGTTTTTACTTTCTCAGTTTACAATTTATGTAAGTGGTTGAAGATGATACTCAAGTAATTCTGTGTACACACAATCCAGCAGAAATGGATAGCCGTCAGTCATGGACTCTGATTTGTATTATACCCTTTCCTAATTCAGGGTTGCTGAAGCTAATTATGGGCCCTTATTAGATGTAAACACTTTCTAGTTTTTGCAGGGTCAAATATATCCTGATTGACAACTCATTGTAAAATTAAGGTAAGAGACTCATTGCACCATTTCATACCTTCAATCTATGATCCGCTTCCCCCCCCCCCCAAAAAAAAAACTACTCTAGCCTTTTAAAACAAAGCTTTGTGTTGTGTAATCGTTTTCTGTCTGACTTTCCTCATACTTCAGGTCTTTGCTCTTCGACTTAAACTTTAAATTTGAAAAATAGCTACCACAATACACCTTGACGTGGAGATGCCGGTGTTGGAAAGGGGTAGGCACAATAAGAAGTCTCTCAACACCAGGTTAAAGTCCAACAGGTTTATTTGGTAGCATGAGCTTTCAGAGTGCTGCCCCTTGCTGGACTTTAACCTGGTGTTGTGAGACTTCTTATAATATACCTTGCGCTATGGCACTGTAAACATCTGCAGATTTAGAATAGTTTTATTGGAATCATATTTTAAACCACCAATATTCTTATTTATGTCTATTATAAAGCAATTTGTGTTATTAGAATTAACCTTGAATTATTTTTCTTATAGGAAAAACAGTTTCAGCTGACTGATACATCGTAAAATTAGAGCTGGAATAATGAGACTGTCAGGTAAAGTATCCGCTATGTAGAATAACATTTACTTATCAGCGTTTGCTTTGTCCCATTGTAACAGTGCTGCAGAACAAGACTGTCTGAAATTAAATTTGGAGCTGCATAGAACCACCATTTGGTACATGGATTTGCTGTATGTTGTCTGCCTGCACTATAGATGACGGCTGTGGGAAATTTTATAAAATGTCAAGCTGATTTCTGGCTCTGCTCTATGTGTGAAAAAGATACATTATTAGCATAGAGGAATATTACACCTTTATTGTATTGCATTTGGGGACACTTGCTGTCAAATGTCCAAATTTATAAGCATGCCACTGACCCTGGCACTGAGATGCTTTCCCTCAAATGCAAAAATAATTATCAAGGTAACAGTTTGAAAATTTGATACCACCACTGAACAAACTCCATGTAAGTGCAGTGCACCCCACCAAACTGCTAAATGGTACCATTATTATTGGGAAGCAATTGGGATTCCTGCATGAATGACTGGGTTTTATGAATAGTAACTACATTCTGCTGCCCGGGAACAGCCCTTGGAATAATAGATGGGCACCTAGTGGCTGACTGCATGAATCAACATTATCATGTGATACCTTTATTTATTTTGTTGACACAAATTGTTGTAAGTTTGAACTCTAACTAAAAATGAGCCCATATGTACTTGCTCCATACGGTGATTCAACGAGGCAGCTCACCACCACATTCAAGGGCAATTAGGGATAGGTAGTAATGACTTTGATGTGGAGATGCCGACGTTGGACTGGGGTAAACACAGTAAGAAGTCTCACAACACCAGGTTAAAGTCCAACAGGTTTATTTGGTAGCAAAAGCCACTAGCTTTCAGAGCGCTGCTCCTTCGTCAGGTAAGTGGAAGTTCTGTTCACAAACAGGGCATATAAAGACACAAACTCAATTTACAAAATAATGGTTGGAATGCGAGTCTACAGGTAATCAAGTCTTAAAGATACAGACAATGTGAGTGGAGAGAGGGTTAAGCACGGGTTAAAGAGATGTGTATTGTCTCCAGCCAGGACAGTTAGTGTGATTTTGCAAGCCCAGGCAAGTCATGGGGGTTACAGATAGTCTGACATGAATCCAAGATCCCGGTTGAGGCCATCTTCATGTGTGCGGAACTTAGAACATAGAACATAGAACATTACAGCGCAGAACAGGCCCTTCGGCCCACGATGTTGCACCGACCAGTTAAAAAAAAACTGTGACCTCCAACCTAAACCAATTTCTTTTCGTCCATGAACCTATCTACGGATCTCTTAAACGCCCCCAAACTAGGCGCATTTACTACTGATGCTGGCAGGGCATTCCAATCCCTCACCACCCTCTGGGTAAAGAACCTACCCCTGACATCGGTTCTATAACTACCCCCCCTCAATTTAAAGCCATGCCCCCTCGTGCTGGATTTCTCCATCAGAGGAAAAAGGCTATCACTATCCACCCTATCTAAACCTCTAATCATCTTATATGTTTCAATAAGATCCCCTCTTAGCCGCCGCCTTTCCAGCGAAAACAATCCCAAATCCCTCAGCCTCTCCTCATAGGATCTCCCCTCCATACCAGGCAACATCCTGGTAAACCTCCTCTGCACCCTCTCCAAAGCCTCCACATCCTTCCTGTAATGTGGGGACCAGAACTGCACACAGTACTCCAAGTGCGGCCGCACCAGAGTTGTGTACAGTTGCAACATAACGCTACGACTCCTAAATTCAATCCCCCTACCAATAAACGCCAAGACACCATATGCCTTCTTAACAACCTTATCTACTTGATTCCCAACTTTCAGGGATCTATGCACACATACACCTAGATCCCTCTGCTCCTCCACACTATTCAAAGTCCTCCCGTTAGCCCTATACTCAACACATCTGTTATTCCTACCAAAGTGAATTACCTCACACTTCTCCGCATTAAACTCCATCCGCCACCTCTCGGCCCAACTTTGCAACCTGTCTAAGTCTTCCTGCAAACTACGACACCCTTCCTCACTGTCTACCACACCACCGACTTTGGTGTCATCAGCAAATTTGCTAATCCACCCAACTATACCCTCATCCAGATCATTAATAAATATTACAAACAGCAGTGGCCCCAAAACAGATCCCTGAGGTACACCACTTGTAACCGCACTCCATGATGAATATTTACTATCAACCACCACCCTCTGTTTCCTATCCGCTAGCCAATTCCTGATCCAATTTCCTAGATCACCCCCAATCCCATACATCTGCATTTTCTGCAGAAGCCTACCATGGTGAACCTTATCAAACGCCTTACTAAAATCCATATATACCACGTCCACTGCCTTGCCCCCATCCACCTCCTTGGTCACTTTCTCAAAAAACTCAATAAGGTTAGTAAGGCACGACCTACCTGCCACAAAACCATGCTGACTATCACCTATCAATTCATTACTTGGCTATCAGTCTCTGCTCAGCGACTCTGCGTTGTCGTGTGCCGTGAAGGCCGCCTTAGAGAACGCTTACCCGAAGATCAGAGGTCGAATGCCCGTGACCGCTGAAGTGTTCCCTAACAGGAAGAGAACACTCTTGCCTGGTGATTGTCGAGCGGTGTTCCTTCATCCATTGTCGTAGCGTCTGCATGGTCTCCCCAATGTACCATGCCTCGGGACATCCTTTCCTGCAGTGTATCAGGTAGACAACGTTGGCCGAGTTGCAAGAGTATGTACTATGTACCTGGTGGATGGCGTTCTCACGTCAGATGATGGCATCCGTGTCGATGATCCGGCACGCCTTGCAGAGGTTGCTGTGGCAGGGTTGTGTGGTGTCGTGGTCACTGTTCTCCTGAAGGCTGGGTAGTTTGCTGCGGACAATGGTCTGTTTGAGATTGTGCGGTTGAAGGCAAGTAGTGGGGGTGTGGGGATGGTCTTGGCGGGATGTTCGTCTTCTTCAATGACATGTTGAAGACTCCAGAGAAGATGCCGTAGCTTCTCTGCTCCGGGGAAGTACTGGACGACGAAGGGTACTCTGCCCACCGTGTCCCGTGTTTGTCTTCTGAGGAGGTCGGTGCAGTTTTTCGCTGTGGTGCGTCGAAACTGTCGATCGATGAGTGAGTTGAGCGCCATATCCTGTTCTTATGAGGGCATCTTTCAGCATCTGGAGGTGTCTGTTGCGATTCTCCTCATCTGAGCAGATCCTGTGTATACGGAAGGCTTGTCCGTAGGGGATGGCTTCTTTAATGTGTTTAGGGTGGAAGCTGGAGAAGTGGAGCATCGTGAGGTTATCTGTAGGCTTCCGGTACAGTGAAGTGCTGAGGTGACCGTCCTTGATGGAGATGCGTGTGTCCAAGAATGCAGCCGATTCCAGAGAATAGTCCATGGTGAGTCTGATGGTGGGATGGAACTTGTTGATGTCATCATAGTTGTTTCAGTGATTGTTCATTATGAGTCCAAAGGAAGAAAATGTCATCGATGTAACTAGTGTATAGCATCGGTTGAAAGTCCTGTGCGGTGAAGAAGTCTTGTTCGAACCTGTGCATGAAGATGTTGGCATATTGAGGTGAGAATTTGGTCCCCATGGCTGTTCCGTGTGTCTGGATGAAGAACTGGTTGTTGAAGGTGAAGACATTGTGGTCCAGGATGAAGCAGATGAGTTGTAAAATTGCATCTGGAGACTGGCAGTTGTTGGCGTTGAGTACTGAGGCAGTTGCAGCAATGTGCATCGTCGTGGGGGATGATGGTGTAGAGTGCCGAGACATCCCTTGTGACGAGGAGTGCTCCTGGTTCAACTGCTCCATGTGTGCTGAGTTTCTGTAGGAAGTCCGTAGTGTCGCGACAAAAGCTGGGGGTTCTTTGTACAATGGGTTTCAGGATGCCCTCGACGAAGCCGGAGAAGTCCTCGCACAGGGTCCCATTGCCCGATACGATGGGACGGCCGGGTGTGTTTGCCTTGTGTATCTTCGGAAGGCAGTAGAGATCTCCAACGCGGGAAGTACGTGGGATGAGAGCACGGAGGGTGCTCTGAAGGTCCGGATCAAAGGTCTTGATCAGCCTGTTGAGTTGACGGGTGTGTTCTTTGGTCGGATCTGCGGGTAACTGTCTGTAGTGTTCCTTGTTGTTTAGTTGTCGGTACACTTCTTCGCCGTAATCCGTTCTGTTCAGTATGACGATGGCCCCTCTGTCTGCTGGTTTTTTGAGCAGAGACTGATAGCCAAGTTCCGCACACATGAGGACGGCCTCAACCGGGATCTTGGGTTTATGTCACACTATCTGTATCCCCCATGATTTGCCTGGGCTTGCAAAATCTCACTAATTGTCCTGGCTGGAGACAATGCACATCTCTTTAACCTGTGCTTAACCCTCTCTCCACTCACATTGTCTGTACCTTTAAGACTTGATTACCTGTAAAGACTCTCATTCCAACCATTATTTTGTAAATTGAATGTGTCTTTATATGCCCTGTTTGTGAACAGAACTCCCACTGACCTGACGAAGGAGCAGCGCTCCAAAAGCTTTTGCTATCAAATAGGACTTTAACCTGGTGTTGAGTCCTCTTACAATAATGACTTTGCCACTGACATCCACATTGTGTGAATGGGTTAAAAAGATTAATTCCAGGTTTCCCTAGAACCTGGTTAATACATATTGGTTTAGTGTGGAATTAGGAATTCGTTTTTGACCTGTCTTTAAAACATTTCAGCAAAGCAGCATATTTTTATTTGAGAGATTATTCCTAGCTTACCATTTTAAAGTAAATGTAATCCTGTTTTCCTTCAAATTCTGCATTCATAAGGATAGAGTCATAGAGGTTACAGCATGGAAACAGGCTCTTCGGCCCAACTTGTCCATGCCGCCCTTTATTTTTTAAAATCCCAAGCTAATCCCGATTGCCCGCATTTGGTTCATATCCCTCTATACCCATCGTACCCATGGAACTATCTAAATGCTTTTTAAAAGACAAAATTGTACCTGCCTCTACTACTACCTCTGGCAGCTTGTTCCAGACACTCACCACCCTCTGTGTGAAAAAATTGCCCCTCTGGACACTTTTGTATCTCTCCTCTCTCACCTTAAACTATGCCTCTAGTTTTAGACTCTCCTACATTTGGGAAAAGATATTGATCTGTGCTGATCTGTGCCCCTCATTATTTTATAGACCTCGATAAAATCACACCTCAGCCTCCTACTCTCCAGAGGAAAAAGCCCCAGTCTATCCAGCCTCCTCTTATAACATAAGAACATAAGAACATAAGAAATAGGAGCAGGAGTAGGCCATCTAGCCCCTCGAGCCTGCCCCGCCATTCAATAAGATCATGGCTGATCTGACGTGGATCAGTACCACTTACCCGCCTGATCCCCATAACCCTTAATTCCCTTACCGATCAGGAATCCATCCATCCGCGCTTTAAACATATTCAGCGAGGTAGCCTCCACCACCTCAGTGGGCAGAGAATTCCAGAGATTCACCACCCTCTGGGAGAAGAAGTTCCTCCTCAACTCTGTCTTAAACCGACCCCCCTTTATTTTGAGGCTGTGTCCTCTAGTTTTAACTTCCTTACTAAGTGGAAAGAATCTCTCCGCCTCCACCCTATCCAGCCCCCGCATTATCTTATAAGTCTCCATAAGATCCCCCCACATCCTTCTAAACTCCAACGAGTACAAACCCAATCTCCTCAGCCTCTCCTCATAATCCAAACCCCTCATCTCCGGTATCAACCTGGTGAACCTTCTCTGCACTCCCTCCAATGCCAATATATCCTTCCTCATATAAGGGGACCAATACTGCACACAGTATTCCAGCTGCGGCCTCACCAATGCCCTGTACAGGTGCATCAAGACATCCCTGCTTTTATATTCTATCCCCCTCGCAATATAGGCCAACATCCCATTTGCCTTCTTGATCACCTGTTGTACCTGCAGACTGGGCTTTTGCGTCTCATGCACAAGGACCCCCAGGTCCCTTTGCACGGTAGCACGTTTTAATTTGTTTCCATTGAGATAGTAATCCCATTTGTTATTATTTCCTCCAAAGTGTATAACCTCGCATTTCTCAACGTTATACTCCATTTGCCATATCCTCGCCCACTCACTCAGCCTGTCCAAATCTCTCTGCAGATCTTCTCCGTCCTCCACACGATTCACTTTTCCACTTATCTTTGTGTCGTCTGCAAACTTCGTTACCCTACACTCCGTCCCCTCCTCCAGATCATCTATATAAATGGTAAACAGTTGCGGCCCGAGTACCGATCCCTGCGGCACGCCACTAGTTACCTTCCTCCAACCGGAAAAACACCCATTTATTCCGACTCTTTGCTTCCTGTCGGATAGCCAGTCCCCAATCCACTTTAACACACTACCCCCAACTCCGTGTGCCCTAATCTTCTTCAGTAGCCTTTTATGGGGCACCTTATCAAACGCCTTTTGGAAATCCAAAAACACCGCATCCACCGGTTCTCCTCCATCAACCGCCCTAGTCACATCTTCATAAAAATCCAACATGTTCGTCAAGCACGACTTTCCCCTCATGAATCCATGCTGCGTCTGATTGATCGAACCATTTCTATCCAGATGCCCTGCTATCTCCTCTTTAATAATGGATTCCAGCATTTTCCCTACTACAGACGTTAAGCTGACCGGCCTATAGTTACCCGCCTTTTGTCTCCTTCCTTTTTTAAACAGCGGCGTAACATTAGCCGTTTTCCAATCAACCGGCACTAACTCAATCCATCAAGTCCCGGCAGCATCCTAGTAAATCTTTTCTGTACTCTTTCTAGTTTAATAATATCCTTTCTATAATAGGGTGACCAGAATTGCACACAGTATTCCAAGTGTGGCCTTACCAATGTCTTGTACAACTTCAACAAGATGTTCCAACACATGTATTCAATGTTCTGACCGATGAAACCAAGCATGCCGAATGCCTTCTTCACCACTCTGTCCACCTGTGACTCCACTTTCAAGGAGCTATGAACACGTACCCCTAAATCTCTTTGTTCTGTACCTCTCCCTAACGCCGTAACATTAACTGAGTAAGTCCTGCCCTGGTTCAATCTACCAAAATGCATCACCTCGCATTTGTCTAAATTAAACTCCATCTGCCATTCGTCAGCCCACTGGCTCAATTGATCAAGATCCCGTTGCAATTGGAGATAACTTTCTTCGCTGTCCACTATGCCACCAATCTTGTGTCATCTGCAAACTTACTAACCATGATTCCTATATTCTCATCCAAATCATTAATATGAATGACAAATAACAGTGGACCTAGCACTGATCCCTGAGGCACACCGCTGGTCACAGGCCTCCAGTTTGAAAAACAACCTTCTCGACAGAAGCCAATTTTGTATCCACTTAGATACCTCACCCTGGATCCTGTGAGATTTAACCTTATATAACAACCTACATGCGGTACCTTGTCAAAGGCCTTGCTAAAGTCTATGTAGACAACATCAACTATACTGCTTTCATCTACTTTCTTGGTTACCCCTTCAAAAAACGCAATCAAATTTGTGAGACATGGTTTTCTGCTCACAAAGCCATGCTGATTGTCCCCAATCAGTCCTTGCGTCTCTAAATGTCTGTAGATCCTGGCTCTCAAAATACCTTCCAACAATTTACCCACCACAGATGTGAGACTCACTGGCCTGTAGTTCCCAGGCTTTTCCCTGCAGCCCTTTTTAAACAAAGGCACAACATTTGCCACTCTCCAATCTTCAGGCACCTCACCCCGTGACTATCGATGATTCAAATATCTCGGCTAGGGGACCCGCAGTTTCCTCCCTAGCCTCCCAAAATGTCCTGGGATACACTTCATCAGGTCCCGGGGATTTATCTACCTTGATGCACTTTAAGATTTCCAGCACCACTTCCTCTAGCTAGAATTTCTAGTGGCAACAATAAAACAAAAAAATGGAAATACACATTACATTTAAGTGCAAGCATCAAATGACTGTTGAAAAACTGCTGTTGTTTCATATTTTATCCTTGCAAAACTTTTTTTTTCTTCCATTTTCCAATGTTCTATGCAAAACCTTCAGAATGCTGACCATGTAGTCTGTTCAACTCTTTGTGCTTGAACTTCAGGCTTGTTTTTCAATGTAAAATGGTTCATTACTTTTGACAAATTAAACTAACAGTAATGCAGTCTAAGATTTCTCATGATGTTCACAAGTAACAATAACAAAAAGGTAAATGTAAATTGGATATTTACTGCAGTGATTATTTTGACAAAGAATAGGGTTCCAAGCTTTCCCAAAATTAAGGGGTTATTCCCCAGGTGTTGCTTCCAGCAGCCAAGGGAAATTCAGTGATATCAGCTGTGTGCAAAACTGTCCCTTCCCCTCCACATAATGTCATGTGCTGGGGACTGGACTGTTGGGAATAGGGCAGTTCGGGAATCTTGAGTATCAGCGTTCAGCCCCTACTTATTTGGTGCTTACCAGCCCAAGCCTGAATATCTTCAAGGTCTTGCTGAACGTGGGTGTTGACTGCTTCAGTACATGAGGAGTTGCAAATGGCACTGTGCAATCGACCATTAGCAAATCATAGAATCCCTATAGTGCAGAAAGAGGCCATTCGGCCCATCAAGTCTGCATTCACTCTCAAAAGATATTCCACCCAGGCCCTCCCTTCCCACCCATCTCTGTAACCCTACACAGTTACCATGGCTAATCCACCTAACCTACACATCTTTGGTCTGTGGGAGGAAACCGGAATACCTGAAGGTAACCATGCAGACACAGGGAGTTTGTGCAAACTCCACACATAGTCACCTAAGGCCAAAATTGAACCCGGATCCCTGGCGCTGTGAGGCAGCAGTGCTAACTACCATGCCACCCACTTCTGAATATCCCCACGGCTGAGCTTATGGAAGGAAGATCATTGATGAACAACTGGAGATGATTTGGGCCTAAGACACTACCCTGAGGAACTCCATCAGCAGTGGCATAATCAAAGTGAAGGTTGGTGCAGTTGGTGGATCTCCTCTTTTGGGACTGTCTCCTTCATGGACACAGCTATCCACTGGATGCATTTCCTTCCATCGATGGTGCATCACAACCATCTCTGGGTCAGGTGGGGAAGTTCCAAGGGCAAGCGTTATAACTCTCCTAGCAGGAACCTTCATTGTTTCTTTGAGTCAAGGGAAGTGACCATTGCCATGCTTTTCCCCCATCATGTGGGAAGAGAGTAGATTGGTTCCCCATACTCCCAATGTGTTTGTCAGCTGGAAAGAACTGTGTTCAGTGTGCCCTAAATACATCTCGCTGCCATGAGCCACTGCCTGGGGTTCACTGCAATGTTGATGACCCACGCTACCTGTCTTGAAATGCACATCAAAGGAGTCTAACTGGGCTCTCAATATATAGGGTTGTTGTTTGCTACAGTTACTACTACTTGTTAATTAATCTGTCATAGAATCATGGAATCCCTACAGAGCAGAAAGGGGCCATTCGGCCCATCGAGCCTGCACCAACAACTATTCCACCCAGGCCCTATTCCCGTAACCCCACGCATTTACCCTGCTAATCCACCTGATACGAAGGGACAATTTAGCATGGCCAATAAATCTAACTCGCACATCTTTGGAGTGTGGGGGAAACGGGACTACCTGGAGGAAATCCATGCAGACATAGGGAGAACATGGAAACTCCAAACAGACAATCACCCGAGGAAGGAATTGAACCTGGGTCCCTGGCGCTGTGTGGCAGCAGTGCTAACTACTGCCATCCCTGTCATCCTGAACTCCCACGAAGGACATGGGTTTCAACCCTATTTCAGGACCTGAGCAAGTTGTTTAGCTTGAGAGTTCAGTAAGAACCAAATAATTGCTGTATTATCAGACATGTAATTGTCTGGATGTTGTATTAAGCTAGGGAGAGACATGCCTGGCTATTCAGGTAATCCTGACAAAGTTCTTCAGGAGATCTGTCCAATATTCATCCTCCATCAAACATCATCAAAATTGATTAACTAGTTATTTTGTACAGGATTTGCAGGACTTTGGTGTGTTTATCTGCATAAGTGTCTAAAGTTTTTAAAGTTCATTTATTAGTCACAAGTAAGGCTTACATTACACTGCAATGGAGTTACTGTGAAATTCCCCTACGTGTGACCTAGAAGATTCTATATAAATGCAAGTTAATTGTTTATGGATCTTGTGAGGCTTTAGGGGTAGTGTCGGTTGAGTGGCGTAGGCTGGGTTCCTGCATGGCTTGCTGCTCTGATGAGTAATTCCAGTGGTGAGGCTGACTTGATATTAGGCTACATTTCTCTTTTTGGAGCAGGTGACGAGGGTGAGGATTAGTTGGCAGAAAGAAGAAATATTCTCAATATTGAGCTTTGGAAAATAAATGCTTCAGGTGAATTATTTGGTAATGTCGCATTTCTGAATGTTAGAAATATCACTCACAAGGGCTAGTACGAGTATTGCCAGTTATTATTTGGACTGTGCGATTTTTCAGCAGATGATGGAAAACATATTACAGGGATTACCCAAAGTTACAGTTTATATAGACAATGTGCTGATTACCAGTTTCATGGAAGAGGAGCACTGAGCCAAACTGGAGGAGGTATTAAAAAGGTTCATGAATGCTGGACTGCGTTTGGGAAGAGGAAAATCTACCTTTCAGGCCAGCGAAGTTACAAAGTAGACACAAAAGGATTGCACCCCTTAGAAGAAAAAGTGAAGACCATATAGGATTATTATGGAGCTTAAAATCCTTTCTGGTAATTTATTATGGCAAATCCATTCAGAATTTGGCCACCTTGTAAAAACCCTTGCACAGCTTATTGAGAAAACACCAAAGATGGTTTTGGAAGGCACCTCAAGGTGAAGCTTTCAATCGGGTGAAGCAACAACTTCTGTCAACGAGTCCACTGGTCCATTTCAAACCTAAAATAAGAGCTTATCTTTACCTGCAATGTGTCTCTTTATAGAATTAGAGCTGTGATTTCTCTCAGATTGAAGGATGGAACAGAGAGACCGATAGCATACATGTCAAGGACCCTCTCCAAAGTAGGAAAAGGTACTCCCAAATCGAAAAAGAAAGATTAGCGAAAGTGTTCGGCATCAAGAAATTCTACCAATATGTATATGGAAAGCATTTCACAATAGTGATGGACTATAAACCATTATTGGGGTTATTCAAAGAAGATAAAACAATCTCTCCCATTGCTTCTGTCTGAATACAATGTTGGGTCTTATTGCCCTTGGCGCACTGACCTGGAGTCCGGATAGCCAATGCCGATGCTTTAAGTTGCCTATCATTGCCCGTAAGTTCAACTCCCCTGCCAGTACCTGATAAAGTTGTAATGCCTTTGACCTACTTAGAAACACTGCCCGTATCTGCAAAACAGACCAGACTTGGCCACAAATTGATCCTGTACTATCAAAAATATGATATTACGTAGGGGGTTCCGTGGTTAAACTTAAAAGGATATGAAGCATTACTTAGCTTGAAAAGCCAATCTAAGCTGTGAGGGTAGTGTAATCCTCTGCAATCCAAGGATACACTTAATATTAAAGGAACGACATAATGCCCGCTTGGGCATATCAAAAATAAAACTGGTGGTGAGGGGTTACTTGTGGTGGCCCAGTGTTGATGCCAACATAACAAACACAATGTGACCGATGCAATTTGCCCCGCAATGCCCCATAGCACCCATGGGAATGGCCTGCTAGGTCTTGGGTAAAGGTGCATGCAGGTGTTTTGGGTCCTTTCATGGACTCTATCACTGGAATTCTACCACCCCGCCCGCCATGGGAATCAGAGTGGGTGAGGGGAAGATCCGTTGACCTCTGGTGCAATTTTATGGTTTTGGGACGAGCGAGGCCATAAAATCCCACCCTATGTTTCTTTAATTGGTAGACGTGCACTCTAAATAGATGGATGCATACCAGATGAAGTCCACTACCTCTTGCGCAGCAATTGAAAAATTATGTCAAGTGTTGTTGCGTTCATGGAGTACCAGAGATCCTGATTTCAGGTAATGGTACTGCTTTTACCAGCATGGAGTTTCAGAAATTTGCGCGCTCAATGGTATTAAGCACATCAAAACAGCAGAGTACCATGCATTGTCAAATGATTTGGCAGAACGAGCTATATAAACTTTCAAATCCAGACTGAAAAAGCAGTCATCAGCATCTGTGGATATCAAGATTGTGCATTTTTTTAAAAATTAGCCTATGGAACTACCCCACACAACAACGGGAATAGCCCTGGTAAAACTACTGCTTGGGGGTCGGTAGTGTACAACATTAAGTTTCATATTTCCAAATTTGCCGTGAAGTCTCAGCAAGATATCCAAAAAACGAATCACTATTCTTCGAAGGTAGACAAATCATTTAACATAAATGATGTTTTTTTGAGGAAATTTGAGAGCTAGGTGGATCCTAGATGGATCTCAGCAATTGATGTAGCAAAGACCGGACCAGTATCATGCGAGGTAAGAGCCCAGGACAAGATCCTGAGGAAACGTTTAGACCAACTGAGGAAAATTGAGCCTCCACCAGAGCTGGTGATGTCACTGATCCCAAACATGCCCACATTAGTATTGACCAAAATTTCAGGAGAACCGGAACCATTGAGAGTCTGTTGCCATAGAAGCTAACGGCAGAGAGTGTTCTTGTACTGACAGAAGCCAATGGAGAAGCTGGCCAGAGCGAGGCAACCCCGGCAGAGAAACCCCAATCAGTGGTATTCAGCACTGTCAATCTAAACAAGAACCCCTTGATAGACCGAGGTATTGACGTCAAGGTCTTTGGATAATAAGAGTTCTGAGGGGGGAAAGATGTCACAGCAATCTCGGAGACCATGTGACCTCGTCCGAGGTTTTGATAAATACTGGGGACCACCTGTCTTCCTGACCAATGGGATAGTGCATGATTTGGAGCTGGAGACCAGGCTTTAAAACCCGCAGTTAGGGCTTGGACAAGCAGGTCGAGATAGTTCTGATAGTGCTGTTGTTTTGCTGTAAATAATTGTTGTAAATAGTCTTTTCTTCCTGTAAATAAGTAGTTGTTACTTCACCAGCTGCTTGGCCGCCAGGAGTTTCATTATTATAGTCAACGTGATTGAAAATACAATGTGTTTCAGTTAAATCTTTCTTTAAAAATCTGTTGCAATTTTTATAAATGACCGTTTTCCTGCATTCCAAGAGCGATGCTGATTTTAATACCAATGTAATAGAATAAAATTCCATTTGAGAATTAGTTTGTTTTCAACAGAGCTGAGAGCAGTTTGTGTCCCATTGCACTCATTGTTCTACATGTCAATGTTCTCCGAGTTCTGCACTAAATTTAATTCCAGCAATCACTTGCTGTACTTGTGAACAATGGTCCGTGGACGTTTCTTCTGGATCCGTCACTATTATTTGTCGATTTCTGAGTGGACGACCTTGAGAAGGTTTCCACAGTGTCTTAAGTGCGGCAAAATCGTTAGTGTATTCATAGAGATTGTATTTTCAATTATGCTGCAAAGGCTTATCATTGAAAAC